>NC_090923.1:1073379959-1074004959 GCF_040938575.1 Ambystoma mexicanum
AAACCGCCCTAATGGACGTGACCATCCAGGGCAACCATAAGGAACAACTGTCCTTTGATCTGATATCCACACCTCAGTTCGGGATAATCTTGGGTCTTCCCTGGTTGAAAAAACATAACCCTCTCATCGATTGGGGTACTGGTCAGGTTTCATTTGAATCTGAGGTATGCCAACATTTTTGTCTACTGGATGACGAAGTTCTCATCAGTCCCGCAAGGGCACTCGGGGGCTACGCATAGTGGTTGAGAGTCCTCCTGAAGGGGCACACACAGTGGGAGCCACTATGTCAGGGGTACCCCCGGAATACCACGATTTCCATTCGGTTTTTGACAAAGCCTCTGCCGAAGTACTACCACCCCACAGACCATATGATTGTCCCATTGATCTGATCGATGGGGCAACGCTTCCCAAGGGGCGCATATATTTGCTATCACCATCAGAAGAAATGGCCCTGAAGGAATACATAGGTCATGCTCTGCAATTAGGTCACATCAGGCCTTCTTCATCCCCTGTGGCTAGTCCCATATTCTTCGTTCCGAAGAAGGAGGGAGACCATCCATGTATAGATTACAGACGCCTGAATGCGGTCACCATAAAAAACCGCTACCCTCTCCCACTCATATCAACCTTGCTAGACAAGTTGACCAATGCTTCTGTATATACCAAGTTGGATCTACGGGGAGCATACAATCTGGTCCGTATGCGCTCTGGTGACGAGTGGAAATTGGCATTCTGCTCCCGTCAGGGCTTGTATGAGTATATGGTGATGCCTTTTGGCCTTTGCAATGCCCCTGCCACTTTTCAACGGTTCGTAAACGACATATTCAATGATATTCTGGACATATATGTCGTAGTATATCTAAATGATATACTAATCTTTTCCCAAACTATGGCCGAGCATGTCCTTCAGGTTAGGGAAGTACTCACACGACTTAGGAAACATTCCTTATATGCCAAACCTGAGAAATGCCTATTTCACACAGCCGAAGTCAAATTCCTGGGGTTTCATATATCCCCTGGGGGGCTGACTATGAACCAGTCCAAGGTCCAAGCTATCATAGACTGGCCGACCCCTGTCACTGTGAAACAACTGCAATCTTTTTTGGGGTTCGCTAACTTTTATCGGAGATTCATCGCGAATTTCTCTTCCATTGTGGCACCCCTAACCGCATTGACCAGTCCCGCGGTGTTGTTTGACTGGACCTCTATACATCAGGTAGCCTTTGATACCCTCAAAACCTCGTTCACCACGGCTCCTGTCTTGCAACACCCGGACCCAGAACTCCCGTATGTTGTGGAAGCAGATGCCTCCTCATTCGCTTTGGGGGCCATCCTGTCCCAACCATGTCCTTCCATCGGAGCGCTACACCCGGTGGCCTACCATTCCAGGAAATTCACACCGACCGAGACACACTATACGGTCACCGAAAAAGAGCTCCTAGCTATCAGGGATGCTTTGCTGGTCTGGAGACATCATCTCCTGGGAGCAAAGCACCAGACCACAGTCTACACTGACCACAAAAACCTACAGGACCTAGCGTCATTGAAATGTGTTAACAGTAGACAAGTTCGTTGGCATCTTTTCTTTTCTGCCTATGATTTCATTGTCAAGCATAGACCTGGGACGATCCATGGAAAAGCCGACGCCCTGTCTCGTTCACCAGGGAGGGTACCCCTTCCTTCGTATCCTGAAATGCTTCTAGGCGAAGGCCATGTAGTTTGTGCTTGCACACCACCCCCACCTATGTTGACTGCTATTCGACAATGGGTTGCACAACGTCCCCAGATACTAGCCGACTGGGATCCTGACATACAAGACGGCTTGCCTTTTGTTCAAGGGAAGCTATTCCTACCCACCAATGATACACGTAACCAGGCTTTGGAGTGGTCCCATAATGCTCTCATCAATGGTCACCCAGGTCAACGACGAACCCTGGAATTATTGAAACGCTGGTGCTGGTGGTCATCGATGCGACGAGATGTGGAGATTTATGTCAACACCTGCTCCATATCAGCACAGTGCAAAACACAGAGAGGCCGTCCATTGGGATTACTACAGCCCCTGCCCATACCCCCAAAACCTTGGCATATGGTGTCCATGGATTTGATAACGGAATTACCACGTATTCGGGGTTATGACACAGTTTGGGTAGTAGTGGACTCATACACCAAAATGGCCCGCTTTATACCATGTAAAGGCATCCCCACCGCTCCTTCCTTGGCTCAAATGTTCTTCAGGTCTGTTTTCTGTATGTTCGGTCTGCCATGTGTCATTGTGTCGGATCGTGGAACCCAGTTCACGTCACGTTTCTGGGTGGCCCTTACCAAACTGCTGGGTATTGACGCACGCTTCTCGTCGACTTACCATCCCGAAAGCGATGGTCAGACCGAAAGAGTAAATCAGGCCCTGGAACAGTACCTACGTTGTTTAGCCTTGCAATTTCAATACACCTGGCTTGATTCCCTACATTACGCAGAATTTGCCTACAACAACACCATGCATTCATCCACTGGGTTCTCCCCTTTTTACTCACTCTATGGCCAGCATCCACGTACTCTCCCTTTTTCTGATTCTGACTTTTCCAATACCCCCGCACTACGGACCGGGAATCCGGCGGCAAATGACTGTGCCCGGGATCTCGCTTCCATACATGCTCAAACCCTTGTCCATCTCCGGGAAGCATAAGAGTCAATGCGGACAGCCGCTAACAAAAGGAGAAAGGAGGCCCCTTCATACTCACCGGGCGATCGGGTGTGGTTGTCTACGCGTCACCTGCACATACCGGGTTCACGTAAGCTACTACCCCGTTTCGTCGGCCCATATAGGGTCTCCAAGGTCCTGAATCCGGTTGCTTACCGTCTTGCTGTCCCCACTTCGTGGAGACTGCACCCTGTTTTTCACACGTCCCTTCTCAAACCCTGCCCTGATACCACTCGCATATCGTCCACTCCCGGTCCTGTTCCACTGGCCTCCCAGGAGGATTATGAGGTTAGCGCTGTTTTGGGGTCCCGGATTGTTAGAGGGCAGTTGCAGTACCTGGTTGATTGGTTGGGCTATGGTCCTGAGGAACGGTCCTGGGTTCCGTCTCCTGACGTCCATGCTCCGTTGTTGGTGGCTCGGTTCCACAGGGAGTACCCTTCATGCCTACTGGGTCGTGGGCCTTTGAGGGGGGGCTCTGTCACGCCCCCATCCACATCCACAAGCCCTCCTATTGCATCCCGTATTGCATCCCGTAATTCAATCATTATACGGCAGAATCATAGTACACAACAAGACACCACACGCACCAATGCACATTCTCGCCTTCAGGTTTGCCGACAAGGGGCTGGCCGAACTCTGCGACGCTGGTTTATGCCTCGCTCTCCATTCCTGCATTGGCGGTTGCCGTGGAGACGCGCCATGAGCATTCCGCGTCTCTGCTGCCGACGCTTGGACGTTCTTCCTCCACGCGTCCAATCGCGTGTACGCCAATCACGTGTGTGAGTCACGTGATCACTGGAGCGAGCGTTCAAAAGTGACGCGCGAACTTCCATCCACGCTTCACAGCTGATTTTGGTTGGACTACGGACGCTGCTGTCCTTGATCTTGGATTTTTCCTTTGGATTCCGAACCGCTTCCTCTCTTGTACCTCGCCGGGACCTGCTTCTTCCTGGTTTTGAACTCGGCTACTCCCACGGACTGCCTCTTGGATTTCCCTTGTTTGGTACTTTGTCTTGAACCGCTCCCCCTGGACCCGACCTTGGCTTTTCTCCTGGACTGCAATTGGATTATCCTTTGGTTTGAACTCAGCTCTCTGCATCACGTGCCATCTAGTTTGGCTCACAGTACCAGGTTCCGTATCAGGTGGTGATTTCATCCTTCAAGTGCTTTGCCAGGCTGCAACCTTGTCGTCAACCCTGCCGGCCCCTCAGACAGACACCCTACATCACATTCCAGACAACCACTCCGGGTAAGCTCCTTATAGGTAAACATTTAGGATTGTGCACAGGGTGTAATTGTTATCTAACCCGCGTGTTTGCATTACAGTGGTCAGGGGAAACATCTTCCGGCATTCCTGGTTCCGGCTGACGACATTCACCACCTGTGGCCTCAAGGGCTGCTCGGACAGTATATTGACTGTTTGTTCGAGTGGAACTTGGGGACAGAGGTATCATCGCCTACACGACCATCAAGTCTTGACAAGGGCAGAGCAAAGAGGAGTGAATCGAGAAGCCAGGCGGAGCGACCACACACCAGTGATGGCAGTGAGGGCAGAGAAGGGAACACTCGTACTGGGGCTACGCTGAGGGCTGGAACCTGGCACGTCTGAATGCCGAACAAACAGAATCTTATTGAACATGTTACAGAAAGTCAAAAGAGATGACTGTGAATGAAGAACAAGTTACCAAGTATAATAAGTACTTTTGAAAGGTGCAGCGAGCCTTATTGAATACCGAACAAACTGAAATAGAAAATGTGGCTGCCAAGAAGATTGGGAAATAAGTAATGGTCCAAGATACAAGAGTCCACAGGACTACAGGTTGAAAGAGAAGACCATAGGACTCGATGTTGAGAGAGAAAGATCTGTGGTGGCCAGAACCTGAAGAATGCAGTAGTTCAGCAAGGTGCACAGGGTTATCGTTTGCGTGACCTGTAATGGGTGATATGATATGATATGATATGATATGGCATTTGTAACGCGCCTATACACAAGTGTTTCACTTGTGTGGTCCAACAACTGCGAATAGACCAAGTGACCCATTCTTGAAAAGAGCCACGGAAAGCAGGGTTATTGGTTACGTAACCTCTAATGGCTGGACCGTGTTGTCCAACAACTGCGCCTAGACCGAGTGAACCCCACTGGGAAAGAACCAAGGAAAGCAATTGCAAAGAAGCATGTATGTTATAACAGCTGCTGAAGTGACTGGTAAATGCAGAGACAGAGCAATATATTTGAACTATTGAAAAGCCCGAATGAACAAGGAGTTGAACTCTTATTTGATTCTAATGGGCATGCGGGTCCCAGACTCACAAGGTTGTAACGCCAGGTCTTGGTTTACTCTCATGCCAAGTACGTGTGTCACTTTCATATGGGTGCGGGCCCCAGGCTTGCAATGCGGCAAAATCACGACTTGGTTTACTCTCCTTCCAAGTATGTGTGTTCCTTTCAAATGTTTCAGCACTCTTTAGGGTCCCAGTCCCTCTTGTGGTTTCATAAGGGTGCGGGTCCCAGACTTGCAAAGCAGCAACAGCACGACTCTCCTGCCAAGTACATGTGCCCTTTTCAAATGTCTCTACACTCTTCAGGTTCCCAGACCCTCTTGTGGTTTTGGGAATTGGTCTCTTATATGGATGCGGGTCCCAGACCCGCAATATGTGGTTATTGCGGTTGGTTCACTATCCTGCCAAGCCTGTGGTCTCTTCCACTAACTTTAGTTTCTTTTAAGGTCCCAGACACTCTCCTTCTCTGTGTCTCATGGGGGTGCATGTCCCCGACTTGCATGCTGCTTTCAGGGTCCCGACCCTTCTCAAGTGCTTTCCACTCTTCTCCCCAGGCTTCCCCAGATGTACAACCCTTCTCAATATGCCTGCATACCTTTTCTCTTGGTTCGCTTCTCCCATAGAACATGGATTTCTTACAGGGATCTGGCAGCACTCAGGGACTTTGCTTTGCTGTTCAGCACTTCAAAAGCCTTTGGCTTTCTTCTCGGAGCGCTCCACTCCACATTGCAGCTCTCTGGTTCGTAGGACACTCAGAGTTTGCTTCAGGTACTTGCTCGTCCATTCTTCCTGGACTCCCAGCGGTGTACCTGCGTCTTCCTTGTGTGGCATCTCCCCCTTCTCTACCGGGCCTGCCAGTGCAGTTCGCGTGGCTGCTTGTTGACTGCCTGCAGCACTTGACTCTCCTCCTCAGAGGATTACTCTCTCTCTGTGTTTCAGCTGGCAGGGATTTGAACTCCCGCACTTCCCTGTTGGGTTGTTCTGGACTAATCAAATATTGCAGAAGACTATACTGTTCACGCCCGTTCTTCTGAGTGATCGGTATCCTCCTGCACATATTCTTCTTCACAGTACTTGTGTAATCTGTGAGAAACCTGAAAGTGTCTCCCTGTATAAACCTTGGGGATCTGTCATACAGGTGGTCAGGACATGGCCACCGCTATTAGATCCAGTTCCTGGGTGTGGACCAGTGAGGAAGGATCACCTGGATGGGGGGTCCTCGAGGAGTGGGAGTGGGACACTGATGGGTGAGACGCGGTATCCCCCTTATTTTAACACCCTTTCCCCATCCTCTCACGTAGGTCATTCCCAAACACTACCCTCCTCCGTTTTCTGACGCAAACACTTGTGCACCACATAATAAACAACGGACTAACACCAGAGCCATTTACCTGACATGTCCCAATACAAGGGGATAGGCAAAGTCAGGCAATTGATCAGACTCACACACACTTAACTGCCCTTTCCCTTCACCACAGGGATAAAAGGTGGAGCAAGAGAGCACAGTACAAGCCCAGCAGACAGCACAATGAGACGGCTAATCAGGCACAGCAGTTCAAGAGGAGGAGAAAGACGGCAGGAATCGAGAAGTGGCTAGGAGAGAGGTGCCCTTGCTCTTTTTGTCCCAGGCCCACAGAATCATCAAGGAGAAAGACATAAGACAGTGAACAATAGCACAAGTGTCTTGCAACAGATGTCAACGGTACGTGGGGCAAGCCTATGCCAATAAGCCTGAGCGAGGGAAGCTCCAGTGCCCATGGTACCGGCCTTTACTAGAGAGGAAAGCCAAGTGGTTCATCATAGCCGGTGAGTTGAGCAGAGAACCAATAAGAACTGGGCTGTGTTGAGTGAGAATCGTAAAGTGGCAAGAGTGAACCATGATTTGGTGAACTGTAAAAGAACTGTAAAAAGTGTTAAGGGGGAGACCAGCTGCCGAGAGAAACCTGCACCACGTGTGTGCTAACTCAAGAGACTGGTCGATCTCCATCTGAGCCAAACGACAGATACCAAGAGGCCATAGGAAGGCCACCGAAAAATGTCAAAGTGGTCATACTGAAGGTCAAGCAAAATCCCTGTACAATTGAAACAATTTGATGTACAAACAGAGTGAAAGTAAGAGAAGTGAATTCCGTGAACATTTCAGAGTACAGTGAATGAAAAGTTGGCAAGAGTGAACCTGGACAAGGAATGCTGACAAGAGGGGGCAAAGACTAAAGTCCCAAGAAACAGAGTGTTGACAGACGTGAACCCAGCCGAGGGATGTCCACTATGGACTGTTTGAAAAGACATTGAGAAAAAAAGGGAACTGAATCACGCTAAAGAGAAGAAGGGTCAGAGCCCGACCGAGGGAGATCGACCGAGGGATATCCAGGGGTGAAGCTATCATCCAAAACTTCATGTGAGAAAAGAACTGATATATATAGTCATTGAAAACGATACGTGAAGGGTCAGTGCCCAGAAGAGGGGGACCCAAGGGTGAAGCCATCACCCTACATGAAACTGTGGTAAACAATTGAGAAGGGTCCGCGCCCAGAAGAGGGGGAGACAGGGGTGAACCCAGCGAACATTGGAAAGTGAACTTTATTTGTTTCATTAAAGGAACTTTTGTTTTTGAACATGGAACAAGTCAGGCCCTCAAAAACTAGAGACTTTCTAAGGAAACGAGACTTGGCCATCGACAGTCCTGAGAACTGTCATTGGAACTGTCAACTCGTGCTGCGGAAAGCTCAAAAGAATACTGTGCTCCAAGATCTAACCTTACCTTGTACTCAAATCCTGGGGAAGGAAGACCCCAGGCTACCGCATCCTGACATATTATTTGAGAACACTTCTTTCTTTTCTTGAATACTATCCCATACCCTTTTCTGTATTAGTTGTAAGGCTTGACAATAGGTTTCTTACTATAGGCCCTTTTTGTTTTGACGCCAGTAGGACTGCCTTATTTTTCATTTGATGGTCGACGCTTGTTCCCATCTTAGATTTAGGTTTAGATTAGGCGTTTTCCCACCCTGCATTCATTGTTCAATAAACACCCTTGAACTGTGATCACTTGTGTCTGTCTTACTTGTTGCCACCATGAGTTCCTTACAAATCCTTATATGGAAAACCAATAGTGTCCCTTGGTATTCTAGTCAGATCTGGGAAATTTAGTTGACTGACTGTACAACAAAGAATGTTGGCCTTATCTAAAGATGGTAAAGAAGGGTTGGTCTAAAGATGGGAAAGAAGGGTTGATCTTTGGTAAGCAGGTGGTTTGATATAAAGTAGGATTATACAACGTTCTCTGGGAAGGGTTGTCTCTAATCCCATAAGGGGATTGCTGTTACGCTCACCTGGACCCCACAGGGGTGTCGATCGGACCCGGACAGCTGCAGTCTCCGTCAACGTGATGCGTAGTGCAGAGATGACTGTCTGGACTGGCCCACCTAGTCTTGTCTGCTGGACCCGAAGAAGTATTTTCCTGCAAGTGGAGACAGGGATTAGCCACCTGTGGGTTTTAGTGATGGCCTCCCAACTGTTCTCGCTCTCCCTCACTAATCACCTCCGATATCCCCTTAGTAACCTCACCTTATGTTTGTAAAAGATGAGCTCTCCATCCTGCCTGTCTTGCAGGGGCGCGTAGAAACCAGTTACTTCACTGGTTTGAAGGCATTCGGAGAGTTCTGGTAAGCATTGACACTGAAGTCCCAGGCGGGATTGGTAAGCATCAAGTTCAAAGAGTTCAATGTGCCCGATGTTCACTCTTGTCCCCTTCCTTCCTTAAGTTGCAACTGAGTTTGTGAGAAGAAGGTCTCGTAGCTGCTGCTGGCGTTCAGGTAAGAGTCTGTGTTACCCAACGCTGTCCGGTAACTATTGCATGCGTTAACGTGTTGTTTTTCTCCCTCTTTACAGATGCGGCATATGAAGATATGGAGAATAATACCGCTGGTGGTAAATCAGGTAAGTCTATGGTGGTAAGAGGTATTTGTTGATTCCCTTGGCTCACCTTGTTATTCTTGTGCCGCTAGGTGCCGGAGTACGGCGAAAAAATGATGGAGACAGTGCCGGATCGAAAGATGCTGTGAGAACTGGTGAGTATGGTGCCGTGCTGGAGCTGGCGAAGCGACGCGTGCAGGACTGATGTACTTTCCAGGTCTGGAGATGAAATGGATCCGGAATCAGGTGAGGAATTTGAAATAAGTTTGTTTTCTAACCTTGTCCTTTTCTTCCTCTTTATTCTAGGAGCTCCGGATTCGAGGCGGGCGTGGCAGAAGACTGGATGCTGGCTGCAGGCATGCGGGCGTGGCAGAAGACTGGATGCTGGCTGCAGGCACGGTGAGAGTCACGCTGCTGGATGCAGAATAACATGAAGCATGTGCTGCTGTTCGGGTGTGGTTTAAATAGCCTCCAAAGTAGTCCCAGGAAAGAAGTTCCCCAGGACCACACCTGAGTAAAAAATAGTCCCTGTAGTAAAATAGTCCCATCCAGGCCTCACGTTGGCTTGGATTTATTTGCAGCATGGTCTGCATGAGGTAAGTAATGTCTATGAGCCTGGCGCCTACGGCACCAGGACTGATTTTTATTATGAGTCTGGTGCCTACGGCGCCAGGACTGAACCCAGACAGCCCCTAGCTGGGGCTGCTGGGGTTTCTGTAAATGTCTGGATGCCTGCTCCCGGGGCTGATGGGCTTGATCCGGATCCCCGGGGGTAGGCATCATGACAATTGCTCTCCCATGTGATCCTCCCCCTGTATACCACCCCCAGGGGAACTATTTTACTGTGGACGTGCCACCCTGGGTCCATGGGAAAGGTCTCCCCCTAGAGGAAAAGAGACATCATCCTCAGATTCGTCACAGCATCCACTTAGAGATTCAAACCCGATTCACTATCTGACCCAGTGTTTAAAACTGAAGTGAGGGAAGGGGGGTGCTGTTTTGCGGCTGTAAGATGGCTGCCGCATGAGAGAGTTTGCGGCCGACAGCTGAAAATATCCTCAAACATCCTGACTTAATGTGGCTACTTAGTGGTTTGGATACTGGCATTGGACAGTGGACATCGGGCGGCCTCTTCTGAGCCCCAGCACGGCGCATTTACCTATCATCCGAATCCTATGGAACCACATGCCCGCTTCCTGGGTCAGCGGCCCCACCGCATCAGCAACACCTTTTCAGCGAGGGACGTGCCTGATCCCTTCCCCAGGAGAGTGGACCAGGGAAAAAGCAACGTTGGGCGAGGCTGGTGAGTAGAGCCGCTGGCAGGGCGTTGCTGCCTTGTTGTGCGCCAGCGGTGCTTGCCCCTCCCTCCTGAATCGCTTGCCAGCGTCTCTTCGGTGACCCTTCATGGGCTGCGCACTGCTCTGTGGAGGAGCTAGAGGAGCTGTATCCATCGTCCTAGATCCCCTCTGATCCTTGGGCCATGCTCTATGGCCGGCGATATGTAGGGGAAACTGAGGACGGGGCTTGCCCGGTGTGCCACATCCCTTCTTGGCTGCTCCTCGCCTACTCTTGACTGCCTCCTCAGTCTCGTCCCCGGGCCCTGCGCGCCCACCACCAAGTCAAGGACAGCCTGCCCCTCACGGGCTGGGGAGCTGCCGCAAGAGTTGGACGCCCTCACTGGCTGCTGCCTACAAGGACATCATCAGTTCACAGCCGGTTCAGCATTGGACTGCGCCCTGTGATTCCCTACAGGAACACATAATTCCGACCTGCCTGAGGGAGTGGGGCACCTAGCTGTAAACATCTGATACCCTGAGGCTCCTGGTTTGGCCCCACACCATTTTGAATAGCCCTTTTTCTTGTACTGCCGCATCTGGAGTGCCTCCCAGCTCTGCGGCCCGACGGCTGGTCCCCCCGACCCATCTACCCTTTAACAAGATGGGGAACAATAAACCTTCTACTTACAAAAAACTGTACCGACAGTTCTATATGGAGCGGATGCAAAACCTCCTAAACCAAAACAGTATTGGATGCTCTTGGGAGGAAAATATTGGAAGAGGCTGTTATCTACACTAAAAAGCACACTGATGTGTGCTATAAGATATGTCTAGGCTTTTCATCCTTGTATGCGCAATACTGCTGGAAAATGCTGAGTCTTTATAGAAAGCGTATTATGGCTTCAACAACTGATCTTCTTATAGACAAATTAGCATTTTACATGGTTAAATCAAACCAAGAGTTCCCCCAGAAATGGAGAGGCTTTGTGAATAACGCAATGGAGACGGCGGATATATCAACAGAAGTACTGGTATCTAATCCTACTAAAGCTAAAAATAAACTATGGTGTGCAGATTGGATATCTATTTTAGAGGATTGCAGAAAATATAAAATATACACGACAAACCTCGCCTTGACAAGAAATTTCGGGTCACTGAACAATATCTTTTAAAATTCCCTGACATACGGCTAAACAGATCTTCTTGCGATTTCGTCTGAATTTAGTGGAAACAAATCAGCTAAAAGCACGATGTCGCCAAATAACTGAAGAAGAGAACTTCTGTAGTTTCTGCTGCATTCCAACATGCAAAGAGACCATCCAGCATTTACTAACTGAATGTAAGATCTTAATTACTAAGCGCATTCTGTATTTTTGGCCTCATTTAAAAAATTATAAAAGCTTGACGACTCAAGATCTGTGGTTTAGACTGTATCATACGAATGTACTGATGATTCAGATAGCAATAGCCACATTTATTGTACAACTTAAAATTGAAGATAGGACTTAATTCTGATTACGTAACAGAGCCTGATAAGATGTATAAGCTGAAACATCTCACACACTCTCGCTTTGCTCATTTTTTTTTCCTACTTATGTCCATTATCTTAAAATGTTTAAATATGTCACTCATCATCATGAGGATATAATTTAATAATTATTTTTCTTAATTTTTGTATATTTTGCTTTTATGTGTATACTAATGAGTTTTATTGAAAAGTTGATTATCAACTGTACCGATAAAAAAAAAAAAAATAAGTAGGCTAAGATCGTTCAGTTCACTTGCCAAGATCAACCCCCTCCTCCTCCTGCCACGGCTACCCTCTCCACTGCCATCGATGTGAGCACCCTGAATGAAACTCTGCTAGCTCGGAAAAACAGTACAGACAGCCTCGGATCCAAAATATATACATTAATATGCAATGTAGAAACCTCAGCCATTCAGATAGACCAACTATGTGGCTGCATGACAGGGGCTGAACAGTGTATTGGGGACAACGAGGACAATGTGGAATCCCTGCAGAGAGAGGTTGTGACTCTACAACAATCTGTAAAACGGGTCGAAGCCAAGAACGACAATCTGGAAGGGAGATCGCGCAGGAATAACATCCGAATTTTGTGGGTCCCTGAAACTATCCATATCGATAACATGGAAACGTTTGTCAAAAAACTCCTCATGGACATACTCGAGCACCCTACGATGTCCAACATGTTCCTAGTTGAGAGGGCACACCGCTTTCTTGCCCCTAAGCCTCCTTCTGGTGCGCCTGACAGAACTTTCATCGCCAGGATACTCAACTACAGGGACAGAGATACTCTTCTTAGAGCAGCAAGAGACGTAGGTGAACTGCGATATGGCTACTCGGTTATCAGGCTGTTCCTTGACTTCTGCTCGCAGGTCCAAGAACAGAGGAAGTCGTTCCAAGCTGTGAAGATTAAACTCAGGAAGAATAATCTTCGTTCCGCTGTGTTTCCGAACTCAGGGTGGTCCATCACGGCAAGATCTGGTTCATCACCAACCCTGCAGCTGCTGACCGTTTTGTCTCCGAACTCCCTAATCCTGATGGACCCCGGGACGACCCTAACAGCTGATACTAGCAAATTCATAATTTGCCAGATGCGAAATTATGTCCCCTTCCTTTCTATTCATGTGCCTCCGATGTCTGTGGCCATACCGGATAACTCTCCTTGTTTCAGATCAGAATATTTTGCTCTACCCTGACTCTAGCTTACTTGTACCATCCGTTGCATCTTTAGTCCCTGTTAAGGGCCACTAGGCTCCACGTTGGAACAACACTGGTATTGCTGCTTGACTCGCAAGCTAAGCAGCTGTGACCAGTACCCTGTTGACGCTGTCACTGCGCCATGTTCTTTATGTGTTTTTATTTTTGGGGGTGTAGGGTAAAATGCCACTATGTTGGAGTTTCTGGCATGGGCATGGGGGGTGAGCGGGGTTGGTTTACGTTCAAGATGCTTACAAGATCTTTGTGTCCTGCTGCAGAATCGCATGGTAATGTGTTGCCCGGTCTCTCTGAGCACAAATTGTTGTGGGATGCACTGGCCATGCTGGGGCACCCAAGTATTTCGAG
Organism: Ambystoma mexicanum; assembly: GCF_040938575.1. Lineage (NCBI taxonomy): Eukaryota > Metazoa > Chordata > Amphibia > Caudata > Ambystomatidae > Ambystoma > Ambystoma mexicanum. The sequence continues at coordinate 1,073,393,221 of NC_090923.1, forward strand.
GGCCATGGGTATATCGAGGGCCATGGGAGTGAACCACTAAATGTACTGTCTTGGAATATCAGAGGGGGTTACCAACCGTAACAAATTTCGATTGGTGATTAACCAAGCTAAGTTGCATAAAGTGAATGCACAGGAAACGCACATCCCAAGGGACGGCACACTCCCACTGGCTAAAGGCTGGGGGGTGCATAGATATGGGTCTTCATTTTCATCATCACAGTCTCACGGCGTGGCAATTTACATTCACCAATCCTTAACTTTTTGTTTACATGAAAGAATATGTGATGCTGAGGGTCGATATGTGTTCCTTCGCGGGTGAATGCTTTGGGTTGAAAATCCTGTTTATTAATATTTATGCTCCTAATGCCAATTCACCAGATATTTTTCCAGAACTGTGCTGCTCTGATTCATAAATTCCCTATATATAAAGTGATATGGGTTTGAGATTTTAATGTGGCACTATCCCTGGATTTAGATTGGTCATCGACAACACAAATAACGCTACCTAAAGCTGCCGCTACCTGGGGCGATATAGCTGACTCACTCGAATTGGTAGATATTTGGAGACATATGCACCCAGACACATGGCCATTCTCGTTTTACTCGAGTGCCCATTGTAGTACTTCCAGGATTGACTACATAATGTCGACTATCCCCCTTGCCAGTGCAACACAGTTCACTAGAATGCTGCCAAGGAAACTCTCCGACCACTCTTTGGTACTGGCCTCCATTTCCATCCCTGACGCTACACCACATCCCCCGCGATGGTGCTTCCGCCCAACGCCCTTCATGCAGTGTTCCGGGTGGGTATTCAGGAAGATATTCTTGAGCATTTTATTACCAATGCCGACTCGGTCCCCGACTATAGAACGGTTTGGGAGACCTTTAGGGTTTTCATTAGGGGCTACTGTATTCCCAGAGAGGGGAGTGTTCTTAAGTCCCTGAGGATGACCCTACGTCATCTAGAAGCAGAAATTAAAGACCTGAAACATAAACAGATGCTGGGTAGGGACCCACAGGTTGAAACGACGCTAACCGACAAGAGACGTGCACACCTCGAAAACTCAGACAGAGAGGACAGATCTTTGGGACTCTATCCTGGTGACAAAATACGCTGAGGGCGGCAGACCCAGCCGCCCTCTTGCCTGGGCAATCTGTAAGGATAGGGGACAGGGTGGGATACTTGAGGTTACCAACCTAAATGGGAACCCAGTGCGCGACCCCAAGGACATCAATAGGATGTTTCGGGATAACTACAATACATTATACTCATCCCCACTAACGTTCTCCCTTGAGGAAATCCAGTCGTATCTTGACTGGATGGCCCTGGGTTGGATGGACCCCTCCATTGCAGACATGCTGAATTCACCTCCCACCGTAGAAGAGATCTGTATGGTCATTTGTGACCTCCCGAGTAGCAAAGCACCCGGCCAGGACGGCATCTTGCCAGAATTATACAAAGAAAACGCCAATCTCCTCGCCCCACATCTATGTTGCATGTACCAATTCTCTGTGTCTGCTGGCCTTCTCCCCGAATCCACCAGGACGGTGGTAGTTATGCTCCTACTTAAACCAAATAAAGATCCTCATTACTGTACGTCATGGAGGCCCCTTTCGCTTATAAACACAGATAATACAATTCTAGCCAAATTATTGGCTAATAAACGTCTTCCCCACATGAGCGCCTTGGTTCTTCCAGAACAAGCAGGTTTTATCCCGGGGAGATCCACACACAATAACCTCAGACGACTCTTTTCCATATTACACAACGTTAAAGAGGACATTCCTATTGTAGTGTTGGCCCTTGATGCCGAGAAGTCCTTTAACTCTGTCAAATGGCCTTTTCTGTTTGAAGTCCTGCGCAGATCTGGACTTGCCCTCCACTATATCCAATGGATTTGTCTGCTATCCACGGCGCCCCAGGCAACGATAATGACAAATCAGCTAATCTCAGAAAGTATTTTCCATTCCAGGGGCACGAGACTAGGTTGCATCTTCTCTCCCATTCTATTCACCCTGATGGTCGAAACATTGGCTTGTGCTATAAGGGAGTTTCACTCACACACGGGGATAAAGATCAATTTTTACACATCTCAACCATTTCACTCTATGCAGGCAATATGCAATTGTACGTTAAGAACCCCAAGCAAAACCTACAACCTTTAGTGCAGGAAATATCCTTATTTGGTGGATTCTCTGGGTTACGTATTAACTGGTCTAAATCCGAAATCCTGTTGCTGACTCCGACTGTACATCCCACGGATGTTGGTACTGAATCCGCTGGTGCCCTGGGGGCATGAGGTACCTAGGTATTGTGGTCTCCACCTCCCCATTTAAGCTCTTCGAGGAAAATTATCTGGCCGCCCTGGAGCAGCTGGAACGTAAAGTTGGTGTCTGGATCCGTCTTCCTCTGTCCCAGGCTGCAAGGCTAGCCTTGGCCAAGATGGTAGTGGTCCCGAAGATGCTTTAAATCTTCACCAATGTTCCTTTGATCACCCCTCCTGTCACTGAAAGTGGGTTTGGTCGCTTCTATCCAAGTTGGTGTGGGCGGGGGGTCAAGCCCTTAGTGCTGGAGGAGCCCGGAGGATGTGCAACCAACAGATTCAGCGTGGAGAGTAAGCTGGGAGATGGCCATTTTTTCGATAGTTTGCCCAGGAAAGGGGTGATGGAGATTGGGCGATAGTTTGCCGGGCAGGTAGGATCGGCCGACGGCTTCTTTAGGAGGGAGTGCTTAAGGCGAGAGGGGAAAGTTCCAGTGGTGAAAGAGGGATTACAGAAATCGTCCAAGGCTGAAACGAGGGTGTCAATATGGTCCTTGATGGTTCTGGAGGAGCAGGGGAGCACCTGTTTGGACGACACTTTCATAGATTTGGCTTGTTTAGAAACCTCATCAGGTGTTGTCAGAGAGAAAGGGGAGAAAGGAGGAGGAGAGGGAGCGATGGCCGAAGGGGGGCAGAGAGAGGAAGATGGAGAGGAAGAGGAGATAGATGACAGGGTGTTCTGAGTTTAAGTGGAGAAGTGAGAGGCCAGAGCCATAAAGATGGCCTGGGTGGGAACAGGAAAGGTAGAGACTGCGACAGGATTGGCCAGTTCCTTGCAGATTTTGAAGAGTTCAGCCATGTTGTTAGAGGCCCCAGGGACGCGGGCTTGAATGTGTGCTCTCTTCATGGACAGGACATAGAATCTGTATTGCCATTGGAGCAGACGGCTGGCCAGCTTGTCAGAGGATGCGCTCCCAAAGCCCCCCACTTCCTCTCAGCCACCCTGCACGTGCATTTCAGGACAGCAAGGTCGGAATCATACCAAGAGTTTGTTACTCACCACTCCGAATAGGTCAAAGATGCGGAGAACACGACCTTGGAGATGTTGGTAGTATAGAATTCCGAATTCAGCCTTCCATCCCAGCTCCCCTGAGTACAAGACTCAGGCTTCCTCAAAGAGGGGCTCTTTTCCACAATGTACCCCTCTGCTGTTTCAGTTAGAACAAACAGAGGTGTCAATTGAGTAAAAGAGCGGGGAGAACACACTCCGCCAATACCAATGCTGCAAAAGAATTCCAAGATATTAGACAGTGTTGATCTGTTAATGTTAAACAAGTGATTAGAACAGTTAAAATGATTGGACAACTACCTATATGGATATTGGAGTGGAGTTGCGTTTCCCTGGGATAATCTACAAAGAATAACACAAATGAGTGGAATAAATCTAAATTAGTATCGGTTCCCACTTTAGCTATAGAATTGATAACAACTGACCTGAGTAAAGATAAATGGAGTAAGAGGAGTCCAGGATTGTAAGAGGAGTCCAGGATTCTGAAGACAACGTCAGGAGAAAATAACAAACAGGGAAGTTAGTATAGATAAGTAACCCCGAACGGCACGAGGGACGCACTAGGGTCGAGTTGGTGCAGTTCAGGATGTCCCAGAATCGAACAGAAGACAATGTTCATGTAATGCAATAGATATGTACCTGAGTACACGGGTATAGTTGAGTAGTAGTTGAGATGATCCGGATGTAGACAGCAAAATTTATGTGCAGAGCGGCAACCACGGAAGAACCGCAAAACACAGATAAGTAGCGTTCCGAGTCTAATAACCAGACTATCACAACAAGAACAAGGGAGAAGACGAAGCAATCCAAATTTCAGGCGAAAGGTCAAAACCAGGAGTTCAGATAAGGATTCGTGTAGGGAGACACGAAGAGGAAACGGATGAAACCGCGTGTAGCTGGTAATGCTAATTAGCAGCAACGAGCCCCTTGGAAGACGATGGTTTTATAGTCGTTAGAGGGGCGTGGCTTGCTGTACGTTTTCCACGTACAAGGTGTGTCAGGTGACCTGGAGTGCGTCGACGTTTGTACAGACGCCATGGTAGCTTGTACCTGGACCATAGAGGAGCCTGTAAAGAAGTTGTATTCTGCAAAGATGCCGGCGGGGAAGTCTGAAGTGTAACAGCATCCTCCCCCAAAGACACCGGCAACCCCCTGGCGGAATGGAAGCTCCTCAGAAGAACTGGACAATGCAAATTGGAGAGTGGTTCCCAAGTACGGTCCTCAGGCCCATACCCCTTCCAATCCACGAGGTAGAACAACGTACCCCTAGACACCCTGCAGTCCAGGATACGCGAGACCTCATATTCCTCCTCACCATCCACCAAGATCGGCGAAGGACGAGTAGGCAGACGGGTCCCAGGGATGAAAGGCTTGATCAAGGAGACGTGAAATACTGGATGTATGCGCCATGATCGCGGCAAAGAAAGCTTAACTGCCACAGGATTGATGACATCAGTAATGACATAGGGTCCCACAAATTTAGGCAGAAGCGAGCATTTACCTGCAATTCACAAACTGCGGGACGATAACCACATCTTTATGCCACTGCGATAGACTGGAGCAGGTGATCGATGCACATCGGCATACTTCTTGGCACGATCTTGAGCTCGGAGTAAATGACAGCATACATCCCGATGAATCTTATCGATATCTCTGATGTAATCCTTTGCTGCAGGATTAATGGCCGGTAATACCGGATCAAGTGGAAGTGCCCTAGGATGACCACCATACAGGGTGAAAAAGGGAGAAACTCCAGTTGATGTATGCATAGAGTTGTTATATGCAAACTCTGCATAAGGCAAAGAAGTAAACCAAGACTGTTGGTACTGAAGGCATAAACAACGTAGATACTGTTCGATGGTAGCATTAGTTCTCTCAGTTTGCCCATCCGTTTGAGGATGGTAAGCTGAGGAATACCTGTCCTGAATACCCAAAGAGGCTGTAAGAGCCTTCCAGAATCGTGACGTAAATTGGGTGCCACGATTGGAAACAATAACCGAGGGTAAACCAAAGAAACAAAACACATTCGTCAAGAACAGTTTTGCCAATTCAGGAGCTGCAGGTAAACCAGAACAAGGTATGAACAATGCGTATTTAGTGAAGTAATCAACGATTACCCAAATAGTGTCATAGCCCTGAACGTCAGGAAGTTCCACAATGAAATCCATAGACAGCATCTGCCAAGGTTTGTACGGCACAGGAAGAGGTTGTAACAATCCAACTGGTTTGGCTCTAGAGGTTTTACACTGAGTGCATATGGAACAAGTCAAAATGTAATCCTTTACATCACGAACCATAGAAGGCCACCAGGCCCAACGCCGTAAGGCTTCAAGAGTTTTTTGACTTCCTGGATGTGCACCAATCAAGGAATCGTGAGACCACTGAAGAGCTAAATCTCTAGCTTGACCTGATGGTATATAGACGCGCCCTTGAATGAATGGCATACCCTGAATGATTTCCAGATTGAGGTCAATGATCTCTTTTGGATGTTTTGAAACCCAATCAAGGATAATTGAACGCAAAGAGGGCTGAACTGAACAACCACAAACAACCTTGTTTGTTAGCAGAGGAAGAGCTTCGATCTGTTGAGACTGGCCATCCGTATGTAAACGCGAGAGAGTATCGGCCGGAACTTGAGCTTTAGCAGGACGGTATGTAATAACAAATTGGCATTGTGAAAAGAATAAATGCCACCGCGCCTGTCTAGCTGTAAGACATTTCATAGATTTGAAGGCTAACAGACTGCGGTGATCAGAGTATACAGTTACAAGGTGTTTAGCCCCCAAAAGATGATGCCTCCATTCCAAGAATGCGTCTCTGATGGCTAAAAGTTCGCGTTCTGTGATGGAATAATTTTTTTCGTAAGCTGTCAGTTTACGAGAGGAATAGGCAACAGGATGAATCTCTCCCAAATGCGGACAGGTTTGAGACAAAACCGCCCCAATGGCATAACCTGAAGCATCAGCTTCAACAAAAAAAGGAAGCTCGGGATCAGGATGTTTGAGGACAGGAACGGAAGTGAAGGCTGATTTTAATTGATCAAAGGCTCCCTGAGCTTCTGAAGACCATACAAATGGTACTTTGACACTTGTCAGAGAGGTAAGTGGTGCAGATATTTCAGAAAACCCATTGATGAACCCTCTATAAAAGTTTGCAAATCCCAGGAATGATTGTAATGATTTTACTGAATTGGGCACAGGCCATTCCAAGATTGCACTAATTTTGGATTGACTCATACGCACACCATTGTTAGTAAGATCATATCCCAGAAATTCCACCTCTGAAGCATGAAATATGCACTTTTCGGCTTTAACGAACAATCTATGTTCTCTCAGACGTTGGAGTACTATCTTGACATGTTTTTCGTGGTCTTCCTGGTTTTGAGAATAAATCAAAATGTCATCCAGGTAGACAACAACAAATTGATCAAGAATGTCGTAAAACAGATTGTTCATGAAAACTTGAAAGGTGGCCGGGGCATTACATAAACCAAAAGGCATGACAAGGTATTCAAATAGACCATAACGTGTTTTAAATGCGGTCTTCCATTCGTCCCCCTCTCTCATGCGGACGAGATTGTAAGCTCCTCTAAGATCAAGCTTAGTGAAAGCCTTGTCTATGTAATCTTTAAGAACTTCGTCTTCTTTGAGAGTGAGGGAGTACACTCTGCCGGATGGTATTTTTAATCCCGGAATTAGGTCTATTGGACAATCATAAGCTCTATGTGGGGGTAGAGTCTCCGCCATCCCTTTGTCAAAAACATCTGTATAATCTGTATATTGCGAAGGTATCACAGAGGATACGTTTTTAGAGACAGCTCCGATATGCATAGTAGGTGAAACTAGCGCCCTGACTGGACTATCATGGGTAATACCGAGTAATGTAGTACATCAAGTATTGCACATATTGGAAGGGAACTGAATCTGAGATGTCGACCAGTCGATGGCAGGATTATGAAGTTTCAACCATGGAATGCCCAGAATGACTTTGTAAGCTGGTGCTTTAATGATATCAAATGATATGTCTTCAGTATGGCCTTCGTCAGTACTCATATGGAGTGGAACTGTTTGGTGAGTTACCATTCCTGAGACAAGAAGTGAACCATCCACTGCATTCACTGTTTCAGGGATAGTTTTGCGAACTAATGGTATTTCTGACATGGTGGCAAAACATTGATCAACATAATTACCTGTTGCACCTGAATCGATCACAGCTGTAGTATGGAATGAAGCACCATGATCTACAGAAAATGTAACAGGTAGGCGAACTAAATGACTCGGATTCTGTACTGTAGAGTCCAAGGGTGAGTTTCCCGACATAGAGACTCTGTCTACTGTCGGGATTTGGCGTTTCCCGCCTTTCTTTTAGGTTTTTTGGTACACTCAGGTAACAAGTGATCAGAGGCCCCACAATACATGCAGAGATTGTGTGATCGACGATATTCTCGTTGAGCAGGGGTAAGCGGTCCCCTAATCACCCCAACCTGCATAGGTTCAGGCGCAGGAGATGACGAAGATGAGGCCTCTGCTGCAACCGAACTGAACAATGCTGTTTTCTTTTCGCCGCGTCTTTCAGACTTACGAGCACCAATCTGAAGGACTAAATCTAGTAGTTCCCCAAATGCTGCGGGAACCACAGGAACAGTGGAGAGGATTTGATTCCTGCTGTGGAGGTGGAAACCCTGAACCGGATGCTGTAGCTCCGGCACCAGCCATCTGTGACGCTGGTGTGGTAACCAAAGATTGAATGGCGTCCATGCGTTGGCGCAGTGCTTCTTGTGCATTGGTCAAGTCGGTACGTAGATCCGTGACCATTTGCACGATTTGATTCAAAGCATCACTGGCCTCCGTGGACATTTTTTAAGGCTGCTAATTCTGTTACTCACCACTCCGAATAGGTCGAAGATGCGGAGAACAAAACCTTGGAGATGTTGGTAGTATAGAATTCCGAATTCAGCCTTCCATCCCAGCTCCCCTGAGTACAAGACTCAGGCTTCCTCAAAGAGGGGCTCTTTTCCACAATGTACCCCTCTGCTGTTTCAGTTAGAACAGGCAGAGGTGTCAATTGAGTAAAAGAGCGGGGAGAACACACACTGCCAATACCAATGCTGCAAAAGAATTCCAAGATATTAGACAGTGTTGATCTGTTAATGTTAAACAAGTGATTATAACAGTTAAAATGATTGGACAACTACCTATATGGATATTGGAGTGGAGTTGCGTTTCCCTGGGATAATCTACAAAGAATAACACAAATGAGTGGAATAAATCTAAATTAGTATCGGTTCCCATTTTAGCTATAGAATTGATAACAACTGACCTGAGTAAAGATAAATGGAGTAAGAGGAGTCCAGGATTGTAAGAGGAGTCCAGGATTCTGAAGACAACGTCAGGAGAAAATAACAAACAGGGAAGTTAGTATAGATAAGTAACCCCGAACGGCACGAGGGACGCACTAGGGTCGAGTTGGTGCAGTTCAGGATGTCCCAGAATCGAACAGAAGACAATGTTCATGTAATGCAATAGATATGTACCTGAGTACACGGGTATAGTTGAGTAGTAGTTGAGATGATCCGGATGTAGACAGCAAAATTTATGTGCAGAGCGGCAACCAGGGAAGAACCGCAAAACACAGATAAGTAGCGTTCCGAGTCTAATAACCAGACTATCACAACAAGAACAAGGGAGAAGACGAAGCAATCCAAATTTCAGGCGAAAGGTCAAAACCAGGAGTTCAGATAAGGATTCGTGTAGGGAGACACGAAGAGGAAACGGATAAAACCGCGTGTAGCTGGTAACGCTAATTAGCAGCAACGAGCCCCTTGGAAGACGATGGTTTTATAGTCGTTAGAGGGGCGTGGCTTGCTGTACGTTTTCCACGTACAAGGTGTGTCAGGTGACCTGGAGTGCGTCGACGTTTGTACAGACGCCATGGTAGCTTGTACCTGGACCATAGAGGAGCCTGTAAAGAAGTTGTATTCTGCAAAGATGCCGGCGGGGAAGTCTGAAGTGTAACAGCATCCTCCCCCAAAGACACCGGCAACCCCCTGGCGGAATGGAAGCTCCTCAGAAGAACTGGACAATGCAAATTGGAGAGTGGTTCCCAAGTACGGTCCTCAGGCCCATGCCCCTTCCAATCCACGAGGTAAAACAACGTACCCCTAGACACCCTGCAGTCCAGGATACGCGAGACCTCATATTCCTCCTCACCATCCACCAAGATCGGCGAAGGACGAGTAGGCAGACGGGTCCCAGGGATGAAAGGCTTGATCAAGGAGACGTGAAATACTGGATGTATGCGCCATGATCGCGGCAAAGAAAGCTTAACTGCCACAGGATTGATGACATCAGTAATGACATAGGGTCCCACAAATTTAGGCAGAAGCGAGCATTTACCTGCAATTCACAAACTGCGGGACGATAACCACATCTTTATGCCACTGCGATAGACTGGAGCAGGTGATCGATGCACATCGGCATACTTCTTGGCACGATCTTGAGCTCGGAGTAAATGGCAGCGTACATCCCGATGAATCTTATCGATATCTCTGATGTAATCCTTTGCTGCAGGATTAATGGCCGGTAATACCGGATCAAGTGGAAGTGCCCTAGGATGACCACCATACAGGGTGAAAAAGGGAGAAACTCCAGTTGATGTATGCATAGAGTTGTTATATGCAAACTCTGCATAAGGCAAAGAAGTAAACCAAGACTGTTGGTACTGAAGGCATAAACAACGTAGATACTGTTCGATGGTAGCATTAGTTCTCTCAGTTTGCCCATCTGTTTGAGGATGGTAAGCTGAGGAATACCTGTCCTGAATACCCAAAGAGGCTGTAAGAGCCTTCCAGAATCGTGACGTAAATTGGGTGCCACGATTGGAAACAATAACCGAGGGTAAACCAAAGAAACGAAACACATTCGTCAAGAACAGTTTTGCCAATTCAGGAGCTGCAGGTAAACCAGAACAAGGTATGAACAATGCGTATTTAGTGAAGTAATCAACGATTACCCAAATAGTGTCATAGCCCTGAACGTCAGGAAGTTCCACAATGAAATCCATAGACAGCATCTGCCAAGGTTTGTACGGCACAGGAAGAGGTTATAACAATCCAACTGGTTTGGCTCTAGAGGTTTTACACTGAGTGCATATGGAACAAGTCAAAATGTAATCCTTTACATCACGAACCATAGAAGGCCACCAGGCCCAACGCCGTAAGGCTTCAAGAGTTTTTTGACTTCCTGGATGTGCACCAATCAAGGAATCGTGAGACCACTGAAGAGCTAAATCTCTAGCTTGACCTGATGGTATATAGACGCGCCCTTGAATGAATGGCATACCCTGAATGATTTCCAGATTGAGGTCAATGATCTCTTTTGGATGTTTTGAAACCCAATCAAGGATAATTGAACGCAAAGAGGGCTGAACTGAACAACCACAAACAACCTTGTTTGTTAGCAGAGGAAGAGCTTCGATCTGTTGAGACTGGCCATCCGTATGTAAACGCGAGAGAGTATCGGCCGGAACTTGAGCTTTAGCAGGACGGTATGTAATAACAAATTGGTATTGTGAAAAGAATAAATGCCACCGCGCCTGTCTAGCTGTAAGACATTTCATAGATTTGAAGGCTAACAGACTGCGGTGATCAGAGTATACAGTTACAAGGTGTTTAGCCCCCAAAAGATGATGCCTCCATTCCAAGAATGCGTCTCTGATGGCTAAAAGTTCGCGTTCTGTGATGGAATAATTTTTTTCGTAAGCTGTCAGTTTACGAGAGGAATAGGCAACAGGATGAATCTCTCCCGAATGCGGACAGGTTTGAGACAAAACCGCCCCAATGGCATAACCTGAAGCATCAGCTTCAACAAAAAAAGGAAGCTCGGGATCAGGATGTTTGAGGACAGGAGCGGAAGTGAAGGCTGATTTTAATTGATCAAAGGCTCCCTGAGCTTCTGAAGACCATACAAATGGTACTTTGACACTTGTCAGAGAGGTAAGTGGTGCAGATATTTCAGAAAACCCATTGATGAACCCTCTATAAAAGTTTGCAAATCCCAGGAATGATTGTAATGATTTTTACTGAATTGGGCACAGGCCATTCCAAGATTGCACTAATTTTGGATTGACTCATGCGCACACCATTGTTAGTAAGATCATATCCCAGAAATTCCACCTCTGAAGCATGAAATATGCACTTTTCGGCTTTAACGAACAATCTATGTTCTCTCAGACGTTGGGGTACTATCTTGACATGTTTTTCGTGGTCTTCCTGGTTTTGAGAATAAATCAAAATGTCATCCAGGTAGACAACAACAAATTGATCAAGAATGTCGTAAAACAGATTGTTCATGAAAACTTGAAAGGTGGCCGGGGCATTACATAAACCAAAAGGCATGACAAGGTATTCAAATAGACCATAACGTGTTTTAAATGCGGTCTTCCATTCGTCCCCCTCTCTCATGCGGACGAGATTGTAAGCTCCTCTAAGATCAAGCTTAGTGAAAGCCTTGTCTATGTAATCTTTAAGAACTTCGTCTTCTTTGAGAGTGAGGGAGTACACTCTGCCGGATGGTATTTTTAATCCCAGAATTAGGTCTATTGGACAATCATAAGCTCTATGTGGGGGTAGAGTCTCCGCCATCCCTTTGTCAAAAACATCTGTATAATCTGTATATTGCGAAGGTATCACAGAGGATACGTTTTTAGAGACAGCTCCGATATGCATAGTAGGTGAAACTAGCGCCCTGACTGGACTATCATGGGTAATACCGAGTAATGTAGTACATCAAGTATTGCACATATTGGAAGGGAACTGAATCTGAGATGTCGACCAGTCGATGGCAGGATTATGAAGTTTCAACCATGGAATGCCCAGAATGACTTTGTAAGCTGGTGCTTTAATGATATCAAATGATATGTCTTCAGTATGGCCTTCGTCAGTACTCATATGGAGTGGAACTGTTTGGTGAGTTACCATTCCTGAGACAAGAAGTGAACCATCCACTGCATTCACTGTTTCAGGGATAGTTTTGCGAACTAATGGTATTTCTGACATGGTGGCAAAACATTGATCAACATAATTACCTGTTGCACCTGAATCGATCACAGCTGTAGTATGGAATGAAGCACCATGATCTACAGAAAATGTAACAGGTAGGCGAACTAAATGACTCGGATTCTGTACTGTAGAGTCCAAGGGTGAGTTTCCCGACATAGGGACTCTGTCTACTGTCGGGATTTGGCGTTTCCCGCCTTTCTTTTAGGTTTTTTGGTACACTCAGGTAACAAGTGATCAGAGGCCCCACAATACATGCAGAGATTGTGTGATCGACGATATTCTCGTTGAGCAGGGGTAAGCGGTCCCCTAATCACCCCAACCTGCATAGGTTCAGGCGCAGGAGATGACGAAGATGAGGCCTCTGCTGCAACCGAACTGAACAATGCTGTTTTCTTTTCGCCGCGTCTTTCAGACTTACGAGCACCAATCTGAAGGACTAAATCTAGTAGTTCCCCAAATGCTGCGGGAACCACAGGAACAGTGGAGAGGATTTGATTCCTGCTGTGGAGGTGGAAACCCTGAACCGGATGCTGTAGCTCCGGCACCAGCCATCTGTGACGCTGGTGTGGTAACCAAAGATTGAATGGCGTCCATGCGTTGGCGCAGTGCTTCTTGTGCATTGGTCAAGTCGGTACGTAGATCCGTGACCATTTGCACGATTTGATTCAAAGCATCACTGGCCTCCGTGGACATTTTTTAAGGCTGCTAATTCTGTTACTCACCACTCCGAATAGGTCGAAGATGCGGAGAACACAACCTTGGAGATGTTGGTAGTATAGAATTCCGAATTCAGCCTTCCATCCCAGCTCCCCTGAGTACAAGACTCAGGCTTCCTCAAAGAGGGGCTCTTTTCCACAATGTACCCCTCTGCTGTTTCAGTTAGAACAGGCAGAGGTGTCAATTGAGTAAAAGAGCGGGGAGAACACACACTGCCAATACCAATGCTGCAAAAGAATTCCAAGATATTAGACAGTGTTGATGTGTTAATGTTAAACAAGTGATTAGAACAGTTAAAATGATTGGACAACTACCTATATGGATATTGGAGTGGAGTTGCGTTTCCCCGGGATAATCTACAAAGAATAACACGAATGAGTGGAATAAATCTAAATTAGTATCGGTTCCCACTTTAGCTATAGAATTGATAACAACTGACCTGAGTAAAGATAAATGGAGTAAGAGGAGTCCAGGATTGTAAGAGGAGTACAGGATTCTGAAGACAGCGACAGGAGAAAATAACAAACAGGGAAGTTAGTATAGGTAAGTAACCCCGAACGGCACGAGGGATGCACTAGGGTCGGGTTGGTGCAGTTCAGGAAAGCGTTCATATGCAAAGAAAGGCAATCTCACAGGAAAGTCACTCAATGTCCCAGAATCCAACAGAAGACAATGTTCATGTAATGCAATAGATATGTACCTGAGTACACGGGTGTAGTTGAGTAGTAGTTGAGATGATCCGGATGTAGACAGCAAAATTGATGTGCAGAGCGGCAACCAGGGAAGAACCGCAAAACACAGATGAGTAGCGTTCCGAGTCTAATAACCAGACGATCACAACAAGAACAAGGGAGAAGACGAAGCAATCCAAATTTCAGGCGAAAGGTCAAAACCAGGAGTTCAGATAAGGATTTGTGTAGGGAGACACGAAGAGGAAACGGATGAAACCGCATGTAGCTGGTAACGCTAATTAGCAGCAACGAGCCCCTTGGAAGATGATGGTTTTATAGTCGTAAGAGGGGCGTGGCTTGCTGTACGTCTTCCACGTACAAGGTGTGTCAGGTGACCTGGAGTGCGTCGACGTTTGTACAGACGCCATGGTAGCTTGTACCTGGACCATAGAGGAGCCTGTAAAGAAGTTGTATTCTGCAAAGTGCCGGCGGGGAAGTCTGAAGTGTAACAGAGTTGCACTCAAAGGTAGGCTTCGGATGGATTCTCATGACAGGGGCAAGGATGTCCAGGATGTTGCAAATAGAAAGATGCAGATTAGAAAGTGCTTTGTCAGGGTGTGAGTCCGCCGCTTGAGTAGGAGGAGCATAGAAAGTAGAGGCAAAGGCATCCACTGACACACGCTTCATGGGCCGAATGACCGAGAAGATATGTGGTAGTGCTGAGGGGTGGGGGGCGGTTTGCCTGAGGGATGGAGAGTTTCTGATGAGAGGAGAGTAGAAAGTGGTCAGCCCAAGAGAGAGGAGTGGTGAAAGGGTTAGAGAGGGGGATGTCTGAGGTGATGAGAACATCCAAAGTATTTCCAGCAGAGTGTGTTGGACCAGGGGGCAGAATGGAAAGAGAGAGATTACTCCAGAGGTTGCGGAAAAGCCCGGAGGAGGGATTAGAAGCATCCAGGTGGATGTTGAGATCTCAGAGGTGGTGAAGTTGAGAAGTAGAGGCAAGGAGAGAAGGGGAGAGGTCGGCCCATTCAGAGAGGAAGAGGGTGACCTGGCCAGGTGGCCTGTAGATGGTGGCCACAGTCGGAGAGAGGCCAGGAGAGATAGAGAGCCTGCAGACCAGGCATTCAAAAGAGGATTAGGCCTGCATAGGGATGAAAGAGGCCGGGACCCACTCCGGAAAGATCAGGGCTAAACCCACCTCCAGGACAGTTGGTTCTGGGTTCGGAGAGGATCTTGTAGCCCACAGGGAGGAGAGTGTCAAAATGTGTGACAGAACTGGCCATACACCATGTCTCAGTGAGAGCCAGGACATCTAGGTTGAGTTCTTCGAGGAGGTGAGGAGTGTTTAACAAAAGAACAATTGTTGAGAGTAGCCACATTTGAAAGACTTCCCTGGAGGGGTAGGGGCTTGAAGTATACCCTGCGGAGGTGGTAGAGGGGCCCGCGGGTGGGCATAGGAGGAAGATGAGGGTGCCAGGGAAGTGGCAGAAGAATTAGCAGGAGACGAGAGGAAGTTGAACCAAGACAGTGCCGTTCAGATAGTCATTAATTATGGTCTTGGAGGAGTGGAAGGGGGCCAAGAGGACCTTCCACCTAGTGCCACTGTTAATGGAAGAAGAGGAGAAAGGAGGAAGAACAGAGACCATATGAAGGGTCTGGAGAGGGGACAACAAAGAGGATGTCAGTAGGAGTCTGTCTGGAGGAAGCACTGGTGTAGGTATCAGCGATAGGGAGCCCTGTGTTGGAGACCAGGATGTCCCTTGTAACGCTCACCTGATTCCCACGGAGGCGCTGACCCGTTCTGGACTGCTACAACTTCTTCCACGGTAAAGTGTAGTGCTTGGAAGATGGACTGGACTGGACCCCCAAACCTCGTCTGTCTGGCCCGTAGAATAATCCTTCTGTAGATGGGAAAAGGGAGTTAACTGTCTGCTAGATTGTGTGTGAGATTTCCCCCTTTTTCCCCTTCTCACCCTCCTCGAACCCTAGCTGTGCCTTCCGCAGACTCTCACCTTAATTTCTGTATGGACGAGCTCTCCATCCTGCTTCTGACGCAGGGGCGCGTAGATTTCCAGTTACTTCACTGGATCTCGGATTTGGCGAGGGTTCGATGTCTGCTTGCCTTTACCAAAATGCTGCCGTAAGTATATAGTTCAAAGATCAAGTCTTATTTGTCCCTTGGCCTTTGTTTAATTTTCAGGGACTAGGTGAGGAATCCGTGTGGAGGAATGGATTCGCCGAGGTAAGCTCAGGTGAGTACTTTTAATGAAGGTGTGCCGTAGTGGTTTACTCCGACACCTTAATGAGTGTGTCTTATTTCCCCATAGGGGTCGGAGTACGGAAAAGCCAGAAAAGCCGCTCCGACCCGAAAAGGGAACTGAGGTCCCAACAAAATTCAGGTAAGACTTAAGGTGAGTAATCTGTCCTTTTGCAATTAGTTCGTTGCTCACCTTGTTTTGTCCTTTTTCTCCGTAGGTCTTGAATGCGACCGATGTCGCCTATGGGCGCTGAAAAGGTTGCCGGCGCCACGTGAAGGTAAGTGGAAGCGGCGCGGCAGCGTGAGAAGCGGAGCGCTTCTAACTATTGTCTTTCTTTTCTGTAGGTGCTGGGATGCGGCCGATGTCGCCTATGACCGCTGAAGAGCTAGACAGTGCCACGTGAAGATAAGTGGAAGCGGCGCTGCAGCGAGCGATGAGATGCGTTTCTAACCCTTGACTTTCTTTTGCAGGATCGACGGAGTGAAGAATCCGGATGCTGGATGAAGGTAGGTAATGTCCTAATGCTTGCCTTTCTCTCCTTGCAGGTGTTCCAGGTGCTGGCGGGCGTGGCAGGAGCCAGGATGCAGGAGCCGACTCGGTGAGCGTCCTGCTGCAGATGCAGAATAACGCGAAGCACGTGGGGCCATCCGGGCGTGGTTTAAATAGCCTTGGAAGAGCTTCAGGTGAGTGTTCTTCCACTGGCCCCACCCGAGTAAGAAAAGAGTTCCTGAAAGAAAATAGTTCCTCCCCAGCCTTAGTTGGCTTGGAGCTTCAGACAGCATGGTCTGCCTCGGGTGAGTATGCAGCATGGTCTGCCTCAGGTGAGTTCACCCAAGCATTACCATATGTTCTGCCATGATGAGCCTGGCGCCTATGGCGCCAGGACAGATGCCTTTTATGAGCCTGGCGCCAAAGGCGCCAGGACAAGGTCCAAAGAGCCCCTATAGGGGTTTGCTGGGTTCTGCTTGGTGAGTATGAAGTCTGCTTCCGGGGACGCTGGGCCGGACCTGGCTCCTCGGGAGCAGGCATCATGACATCCCTCTTGAAATTCTTCCTTCCAGACGTAGTGAGAGGGATAGGGCAAGAGATAGAGAAGCAGTTAGAGAAAATGGGAGAGACAGAGAGCACCATAGGGGGCAGTGCTTAATTTGTAAAAAAATAAGTGCCAGTGCCCAAAAAATATTGGCCCCATAATGCCGGGCGCGGCGCCGCCCGCAGTGCGGGCGCAGCGCTGCCCTCAGCGCGGGGATGCCGGCCGCACAAGTTCAGTGCTAGACCTACCTAGATCGGCCCACCACCAGCCCATCACACTGCTGCTGCTCCATGAAACATGTTTGGCGCTGCAGCAACTGCTGGCACAGGCTAGTAGTAAATATGCAACTAAGACATGCTCCTCCTGTAACTGCGCCTCGATGCCCCTGGGCTGTGTGAGCGCTTTAAAAATGCAAATAAATAAAAAAGCATTCTGTTTCAGTCACTGTTGCACTGTATTTGTCTCTGCCCCGTCTGACAGCCTGCTAAAGTACACTAAGTATTGTTAATCGGTTACCTCCAGGAAGAGCCCGTTCTTCACCTCTTTCAGGTGTTTTGTGTAATCAATTTACACTCAAGCCCTTATCAGTCATCACATCTCATAAATGCATTCCCCTTCACCCTTCCTTCAAGCATGAGCATGGTGTTGTATAACTTGGAAAATGTAATTTCTGCAAGACATTGTGAAATCAACGGCCTGTGCTACTTCTGATTTAGGGCCTCTTTCCACTTTAACACATATTAAAAAACTAAATATGTTTTGTCACACAATATTCAGGAGCCAGAGGAGAATGCATATTCGGATATCTCCTTCCCACTGACATGTTCTTGACATAATTCACTAAACTGCGGGGTGTAACAGACACCCACCTCCCTATCTGAGGATTGCATGTGCTCTCATTCGGAGCACATGCTCGGAACGTATTGTACCCAGGTTAAGGGGCCACAGTGTATAAACCACACATCAGGATAGAAAACATGCGCTGGAATTATGTAAAAAAATGACACCAAAAGACCGTTCAGAATTATACACGAATACTCAACTAGTGCTTTTATTTATGACGACAGATTAGTGGGCACGTGCACCATGTTTATCGCCGTCTAGTTTTCATGTGTGTATCTTTTAGCCTGAAATGGCATTTCAGAAGTTTGTCTTTGCATGGGCTTTTCTCACAAAGGGCAGCTGTTTCGGTTTCGGTCCAATACGTGCACCGTTCCGGGTCCCCTCGCTGAAGTTTGTTCGTGAACTAATGAGGCCGATAACATTAAAAGGAAGAACGGAAACACCCAGGCAAAAATTCACAGTTCATGTTTCACTTAGATGCAGGGGTGAACTGGCCTATACGGAACTCTGGAGATTTCCCGTTGGGCCTCTGCACCCTGGGCCTCTTTTCTGTGGTATTTCCAAATTTTCTCATAGGAAAAGCATTGGGCTTGCTGAAAATGTGTAATTTGGGGCCACTTTGAACTTTATTTCCAGGGCCTCTTTTGGTCCCCAGTAATTATTTCCAGGGCCTATTTTAGTTCCCAGTCCAGCCCTGCTTAGATGAATGCTATCCAGGGTCGGACTCGGGCATACAATTGTCTCGAGTTGGGCTCGGCACCAATGAAAAAGTGGCCAAAGTTGCAAATGACAATTCATTCCTTTTGTGACAGACACTAGTGGGACCACGCTGCCGCCCGTGCCCTGCCCGGTCCTGGGATTTATCCTGCCTTGCCTCAATCACTTAGGCTACCTTCCCTGGGTTCACCACAGCCATGCTGGGCCTGATGATGAAATAAATAGGTGCGTGGCACAGCGGCCCCACGGAAGGTAAGATTTTAAAAGAAAAAATATATATATTTGGGCGGCTGGGGCCTATCACTTTCGAAGTGATGGGCCACAGCCGCCACTCAAAATAAGTTATTTCTTTTAAAACCTACCTTCCATGGAAGGTCAGGTTTTCAAAGAAAAAAGTAAAAAACATTTTATTTATTTATTTTGCATTTTTAAAGCGCTCACACAGGCCGCGGGCATCGAGGCGCTGTTACAGAAATTGTTTGTTTTTTTAGTTCTTAATTGTTTTTTTTTTCTCTTAGTTGCATATTTATAACGCGCTTAAATACCCAGAGGTTTCTAAGCGCGGACCCGGGGATCGAACCTGTGTAGCTCTGTGTCGTCTTGTTTCCAAGGCGCTCACGTTGCCGCTGAGCTATCCTCCCGGGACATACTTATGGGCACAATCCATGGGCCCGGCCGCCCGCGGCAGAGTCATCCTACTCAGTCTGCGGCAGCCGGCATCCCCTGGTCACAGAAAATGGCCTGGGCCTGGCACTGACTGCAGTCAGCAGCACACAGGTCACACAGACAGAAGCCTGGGCGCGGATGGACCCCTGGTGGGGTCCTGACTCCTGGGCAGTCAGGACACCACCAGGGGACTGTGTCGCCACCCGGGCCCCGACCTGGGCCTTCCTTGCCTGATCACCTGACTGTGACAGGCTCAGGCTGCACTGCACGCAACAACAAGTGACTTACCTGCTTTGGTCTGTCAGGGCCTCAGGGTGGGGGGGCTGGGTGCGCGCACTGGCACCCGCACAAATGAAAAAGCAGGCAGAGGGGGCCCCAGGAAGTAACCCTAGGAAGCAACTAGGCCGCACCATGCAGTGCAGCAGGGTAGGCTCTCTCTCTCACAAGTCATGACCGACGACGCCAGTAACTCGTGAAATGAAGGTGGCGCCGCGCTGCCTCCTGTGGCAACAACAACACGTCACCATGTAATTTCACTGGCTCAGAAGAACAGCCAATGAAAACTGCACATTCTGTGTTACTATACAGAATGTATTAAATACTGCATAGTAACAACAGAATGGTAGTTTTCATTGGCTGTAGTTTGTAACAGTTTGTTGTTCATTGCTGTTGCTGGCCCCTCCCAGGCCCAGCCAGCCATGGCCTGCAACCTGCAAGCACGAGAGAGATCGAGAGAGATCGAGATCAGAATGACAAATCCCAATGACTTATAATCGAATCAAAGCAAAGTGGAAGAACAAACAAAGCAATTGCACGTGCGGTGGCCCCGCATGAGTTCCGGTGCCCAAAAAAGAGTGCTGGTGTTGGGCACCGGCAACCACCCCCACAAATTAAGCACCGATAGGGGGTACGAAGGAGGTAGGGGAGGAGAAAGGGGTGAAAGAAGAGAGAGGGATGCACAGCCCTGTGGCACACAGCTCAGAATGCACAGAGTGAGGAGGAGCGGGGGGCTTGGTTCATAACCAAGGAAAACACAGGAGGGGAACAAGTAATTCACAATGAACGGCACACCTTAAGGAGGGGGTATCCAAGTGGGAGCCTAGAGAGAACCAGCAAATATGCCACAGTTATCGGAATGTGAAAACACCCAGTTTTTGAGCACCGCACAATACAACACTCCCAGATTCGACTTTCCTATAACGGGAAAAAAGCTACTTTTTTAGCACAGCACAATACAACACACCCACATGCAACTTACCTGATGAGTCTCAGCAGCTCGACGGCTGCAGGCTATGTGCTACCACAGCAGACACCGGCAGACACCATTGGAGCTGTTTTTGGCCTCTGGTCTGTGGCCGAGAGAGCTGCCACATTAGGGGGTGCCTTGGGTGGCCATTAAAAGGGCCCGCAAATCAATGGGAGGGAGGTGGGCGGGAGGTATGGGGAAAGGTCAACAAACAAGGAAGAAACCGGGGCAAAGGAAGGGGGGTGCAGGCACACATGCACTACGGCGCGAGGATAAAACATTTACAAATGCACAACTTCAGTGCCACGTCTCCTCACACCAGCACCAGAGAAGTTGACTTTGGCTTTTCCTGATGATGGTGGGGAGGGCCTGTGGGGACAAAGGGAGAAAACACATGTCGGCGCATGCTTGCCTGTTGTCTGAGCAGGGGTTTGGGTCCTGGATTCTTCTGGTCTGAACAGGCCCAAACAGGAATTGCCCTTTTCTTCGTCTGCCCTTCACTTCAGACGCCTTGTGAGACACGCCCTTGATCTAAGAGTTAAGAGCAGACAGGAAGAGGCAGGGCTAAGAAGGTGGGTGGTGCTTAGGCCAAGTGACCTAGATCCACTTGCACCTGCTCACCAACTGCAAAGGAAAAGAGGCTGGAGGGTTGCTTAAGTAGGGAAAAAGGGCGGCCAAACAGGAAGGCACCAACAGTTTTAAGTGATTGACAGCTGGGCGGGGCTATAAAAGCATAGCAGATGCTCTGTTTCCCAAAGACAAATAACTCAAATCTTTCATCAGGATGGCAAGTTCTGATTTTTCTCATCTACCTTTAAGTGTGTCAGGGCACTATTGAGAATAGGAGAACACTTTAAATGGTTTGGTGACGGTGAAGAAGCTTGTTATAAATGGTGACGGTGCTTCATTGAGCCAATGGGAAGGGGGACTAACAGAATTACTGGCCCCTGACTTCCCGGCCGCCGGGGTTGTGATACCCCGCTGTTACCGGGAAGTCAGGCGCCAGTAATTTTTTTCGGGCCTGGCGGCAAGCAGCCAGTATTGCCGGCAGGCTTACCGCCAGACCCATAATGAGGCCCATGGTGACTATTCTGACAGATGAAATAAGCGTCATACCAAGCGTGCATTGCATGCTCAGAAGGAACGCACATTTTAATTACTATCACAGACATGTTTGATAAATTGGTAGTCATTCTTATGTTCCCAAAATGCACTTAGTTTGTTTGCAAAGCAGCCAGCATCCTATATTCAGGGCACCCACATTATTCAACACCTAGCTCTGCATCCTTCAGTCCCACCCACACCACTGACAATCCGCCGCCGCAACATGATTACGTCCCCACACACGCACAAAGGGGGGAGGGTGGTCCCCCAGTAATTGTTGGTCATTTCCAGCACTGCCTTCAACCCTTCCTTACCCTTGTTTGTTATGGTGGCCCAAACACCCAGAGATTCCAACCTATGTCCCGAATTCAGGCCCTGCAAATAAGAGAAAAGTTGAGGGGATCTGAGGAGGCCCACTTGTGAGCCTCTGCTCCTAGAGATCTGCAGGAGGTGGGACAGCAGTTATGGCAACACCACAGAGATAGGTAAACATTGAATGTAGAGGTTTTGCCGAGACTGCCCTTCCAGAACAAGAGGAGGCTTGCAGTGTTTTGAAGTACTTGGCATTCACCTCAGACCAAAGCTGAAACCTGTGTACTAATGGGCAGCCATGCTGTAGTCAGGCAAGGAGAGAGGAAATACTCAGTAACCTCAATATGCCAGCCCTTTCATGGCCTTGGTCTGAAGAATCAAGCTGCGGCCTACAGTAGAAGCAGTTACACAAAGAAGTTGGGGTCCACACCAAGCAATACCAATTAGAATGGTCACAACCAAGGAATGTACAGCTGCAACAGGCCTCTCGCTTACAATCCCTATTACATACATACACGCATAGTGTATAGAAAGGTGCAGGAGTTATGAGACAGCCAGTAGAGATGCAGAAGGTACAGAGCTGAGTGTGGGAGAGTGTCAAACGGGGAATGTGACTACAGACATGGAGGAGAAGAAGAGAAAGCGAACAGGAGAGAACTAGAAGGCAGAGAAGAGGGAGAGCAAACGAGAGGAGAAGTGTAGAGGAGGACGACAGCATAATACAACAGCAGAGGTAAAGCACAGGTGTGGCGGCAGAGGGTGAGCATCAGAGGGGAGAATGGAAGGAGGGAGGGAGGGAAGAGAGCAAGAGTGAAACTTTTAAGTGAGTCTGGATGATGCTCCTTATCTAGTGGTGGACAGGTTAAGGATCACAATGCAAGCAAAAAGTCAAATTAAAAGACAAGTCTGCAAATAACACAGAGGAGAGAAAGTCAGAAGAACTGTGGGTCCAATTAGTTATGCAGTACCTGACCCTCACGAGGCCTCACCACCTCAGGCCTGGCTTCTTAATCTGAGGGAGAGAGGCTGCCAGGCGCCTCATGCATCTGATTCCGCAATCCGCATTGGCCCGTTCCCGTCGAGCGCGCCTACCGCCTAACATGATTTCATTTCCCAACCTTTACCGGCTGCTCTGCTCTGCACAGTAGGCTACTCCGCAGTGCTGAGCAGCCGGTACGGTAAAAGTTGGGAAATTAAATCATGCTAGGTGGGCAACAGCAACTGGCACACATGAAGAAGGCACAAATTAAGCACTGTCTGGAATCGATACATATTTGCAGGTGGGTGCCGCAGGCCGTGCGCTGGGCAGAATTATATAAAAATTCTGCCCAGCATCCGCGCCTGGCCTGCCCGCAAATTCTTTGACTAGTTGGCAGCTAATCTACTGAAATCACTCACCTCAGAGTCGAGAATCTGGACGTAACGTGGAGGTCAGAAGCTCCTCTCTCCACTCAGCATGGTGGGTGGGGTGCAGGCCTGCTTCTGCTCACAGTCAGACACACACACATACACACACACACACGCCGTGCTCCTTCCTGGCTGCAAACAAAATGGAGGGAGCCCCGGAGCCAGCCCAACGGCACGAACATGCCAGTGCGTTCCTCAGTAATTTCGAATTTGCCATGCCCCCTTGCAGCGTCCTAATTGGAGGATTGGATAGGGGTAGCAGCCGATTGGTCAGGGGTAGCAAGCCAATAGCCAGGGTTAGCACTTGCTACTCCTGGCTACCCCTAAATGACATCCATGCACCTAATGCCGCCTGCCATAAATGCTCACCAGATTCTTTCTTTCTGTTTCAGCAATGTAGCCAACACAGCAACTGGAACAAGAAAGCAACAGACAAAGCACAGTCCAAAAGTGCCCCACGCCATACGCGGTACAGCGGTGAACCACCGAAGCAAGAGAGCGAGGGAAAGCTGCAACATTGGCCCTTTGTGTCCGCCTGAACTGCTGCACACTGCTCCCCAGCACCGAAGGGAAACGCAGCGGGAAAGCAGAATCCCACCTAGACCACCAAGGATTAACACCAATTTTTCTAACACCCACAAAGATTGTGCTTACCTCGGGTTGAGGCTAGATCAGGGCCCCCTAACATAACCGTGAATGCTTTACAACATTAACCGCCATTGTAGTTCCGTAGTGTAACCGCACAGAGAAAAGGGGCTTGGATTCATACACTCCAGGGTTCGCAAGACAGGGCCAGATTTGCCGGGGCCAGATGATCAACCAGAGGACAGGGAGGGTTTAAAAGAGGCCACAAGGAAGGATGGTGTACAGGTTCATGTAGGCAAATTGTAGAGCAGGTGAGGTATTGGTTGATCTGTGCAAGTGGTTCTGCATTGCAAGTGTGCCAGTGAGACTAGTAAGTGAGATTATTGGAGGGAGTGTAGGGAGTGAATGTGTAGTGGCTGTGAGAGTGAAAGTAGTGTCACTGGGGAGGAAGGGAAGGAGTAGTATTAGTGAGGACGGAGGAATAGAAGTGTGGAGGGAGTAGTAGTAGTGTGGCTGGGAGAGTAGTACTCTGGAGTAAGGTGTAGTAGTCTGCAGAGGAAGTAGTAACATTAGAGGGTAGAGGCAGTTGGTAGTAAGAGTGATAGATGTCGGAGGAACAATGGAGGAAGACACAGGAAGTAAACAGAGTTAAGGTGGGTGGAGTAGGGATCAGGATAGTAGAGGGAGGAGAGCAGTAAATAGAGACACTGAAAGGAACATCAGGGTGTGCGAGAAGAAGACAGAGTGGGTAGGAGCATCTGTAAAGACTGAAGGGGGGTCTGTACTTCTGCTCTCTATATGGTAGAGGAGAGACACAGAGGACCCCAGCCAAGATTCTCTATAAGGTAGCAATAGACGAGCAATCAAGGCCTAGCTTCTCAGGAGGTGATTCAGGCTGGTTCCTAAGTACAGTGTAGTCCCCAAGCCCCCACAAAGGAATGTCCACACAGTGTATTATTTAAAAACAGTCTTTATATAATTAATATTCAAGGTTATATACAATATCACGATAACTCACTTTGTACTTGGTTACCTATAATGGCAAATATACAGTTCTACATGTACCACAATTACTATTAGATCTTGTTAAAGTGCATCAACTGTACGGTTAAATGTCACACAAATCAGTTCATAAAGGAAACCAACAATAGATATAAGAGGAAAGCAGTTGGTTAGAACAATAGGCAGAATACTGGCCCCGTTTACCTAGACACAGTTCTGTGTGGAGATCCCCCCACCTGGGCAACCTGTAGAATAAAGACATAGCACAAGCCCAGTCCATATATTGTTTACAAGAGTCTTTCCAATAGTTCAACAACCCTGGTGTTGTACCTGGTGTTGTTGAATTCCTCGTCGGGAAATTGACGGCCCTTCTTGAGTGCACTCCCTTTAAGGCAGGAGCCACGGGACAACCCTGGTGTTGTACCTGGTGTTGTCGAGTTCCTCGTCGGGAAATCGACGGCCTTCTTGAGTGCACTCCCTTTAAGGCAGGAGCCATGGGTCGTCGAACATCGGGCGATGAACACGGTGAACTATGGCGGTGAAGCGGCAGCTTCGTTCCTAGTGGTGCTCTTTGACGGGGGAAGCATAAACGTCCTGCAAGGAAGAGGAATGCGGGGCACCTCCATGTCGATAGTTCTGGACCGCAAAGAGTTTGAAGAACTGTGGCCCAGCAAGGGCGTCGAGTCGTCGGCGTCTCTGTTGTCTTGGGTGGCGGGAAACCCACCGGCGGATGCTCCTCAGCGCGTCGACGGCCTGGCCTCTCCGGCGCATAAGGCGGGCGGCAGTGCAGGCGAGAGCGTCCTTGGATCAAATGAAGTTCTTAGGCAACGGGAGCACGGCGGCTCCGGCGGTAGTCGACGGTGGCGGACAACAGTCCAGGTGCTTCTCTTTGGGATTCTGCGGCAGTCCCCGTCTCCAGTCGGCAGCCTGTCGTAGGTCTGTCTACCAGGGAGCTTTGGCAAAGATCAGCTGGTGCAAGATGGTCCCTCGTAGCTCGGGAAGAGGGCGCCTTACCAGGTCCTCTCTGGGTCAGTCCTTGGAGACACAGCAGCTTTCAGATTGATGAAGAAGGGCAACAGCAATTCTTCTCTTCCAGCAAGGCTTCAAGGTCAAGCTTCAATTTCACTCCAGTTAATCTTCGTAGTTTGGACTTCAGCTTCTGAACACAAATTCTAGCAGTGAGAGGCCCCCAGATATACTAGTTGATCTCCCATTCATTCTGCTGGGTCACACTCAGGCAACCAATCAGTCAGAAGGGCATTCATGCAGGCAGGCAGCCAATCAGGTGCATAGTGCATTCAGGCCATTCACTTCTCTCCAGACACTCACAACAAGTTATGTGTATTGGGACAAGTACCCAGCCATTCAACACTCCAGACTGCATTCATACCAGTTTCGGGCAGGGCTGTCTCAGTCATTGTGTCAAACACCAGAAACCAGACATCCACAACAAGAAGTGCATATTGGTCACACACTCCATTCACGCTGGTCCCACCCACAGGGTGTACGCACAACATACCCTTACTGGGAAGGCTCCAGCCAGTCTGGCCCTGACTTCAGAACAACACCATATATGGAACTTCCACCCAACAGCCACTCAGGGGGAAGGTCAGGGGAAATCTGTAACAGTGCCTCGATGCCCCCGGGCTGTGTGAGCGTGAGCGCTTTAAAAATATAAATAAATAAATAAATAAGAAGAGACAGAGTCAGGGCTTGTCAGGGCTTGCCAGGACTTTGGGAAAACAAGATAACAGGCAATAGAAAGCAAGAGGCCACAGGGGCCATCTTGTTTCCTATCAGGAATCAACTGATTCCAATGGCAGGGCCTAGGTAGCCCAAAATGGAGGATACTCAGAGCACCTGTCAAATTCAGCATGGAGCTGCCACCAGCCCATACCCTGCTCTGTGGGCCACACACAGATGCCCAAAAACATACACTAGGGGCACGCGGTTGTACCCCCACCCATGGGTGCCATAAGGGTATCCCATGGGTCTGTACAGCAAACCAAAAGAGAGAGCTGCACCGCCAGGAGTCCCACATGAACTCCTGTGTGGAAAACACGACAGAACACACAATAAAAACAGTAAAGGACAAGGATACAAAGTCCCTGTCCCTCCATCGCATTTCCAGCATCACAGAGTCTGAATGCACATCCCCAGATTCCCAGGTAGTCACTAATCAACGGATAGTGTAGGGCGAGTCTAGGAAGTCCCTGAGGGGGGTTAGATAGAGCAATCTGTTGCCTTTAGGTTGGCCTAAATTGCTTCACTAGAAATTACACAGTTGGGGTCAATATTCTGAATATACTAACCCGGGGAATAGGGATGCCTGGGCTAGGGAGGATTGGTGCTTTTTTTAGGCAAGAGAGAAAGGGAAGGCCCCAAAGCCCTGAGAAACCATTCAATAAAACCCCTTGAACCGTCTCTGAGACTCAGAGCATTCCATGAGAAATCCGTGACACCATGGATGCTGATGCCTGTCTGGATTTAATGTTCTTCATGGCAGTCGCCACTCACCCCGCTCTCCCCCCGCACCTCCCAAGCCCCCTGCTCGCCAAAAAGTACCTGATCCTGCACTTGCCACCTGCTCCTTCCTCGTCTTACTGCCCCAGTACTTACACCTTCTTCCTGGCTCCCACGCAGCTCCGCCTCCATGCCGCAGAAATTAATAATGGGCTTCACTTCCTCTGTGGCTCAGGGAGTGAAGTCTGTTCTTCTTTGCTGCAGCAGAGAGGCGGATTCACAAGAAAGCCAGGGAGACCGAAACATGAAACATGGCTTTGCTGCATCTGCTTAGAACCCGACCCCAGGTGCTAATGGGGTTATGGCCCGTGGCCACAGGCAGTCTGGCATCATAGCATAACATGCCACAGGCAATAATGCTTAATTATGTAAGGTCATTTTAAGGCCCATCAATGACATGCAGACTTGGGACATGTTTATAATGGATAAACATGCTGGTACCGTATGTCTACATAAACTCAAGTTCCATAAACTGACATCTACTGGATCCAAACCCTCATTCACAATCACAATTTAAAGCCAGATTATGGTCAGCTGGACAATGAACTACTTCCAGGGGCATATATTATTAGTCAGGGGTATAAATATAATATTTCCCAACTAGCATTGTATGGCAGCAATACACCGTGGATTGCATAGCCACAGAATAGCAATCTGCATGCAAAGTAACCTCTCAGCAAGAACATATCTGACGGTCAGTAAGGCTAATAATGTTGGCAAACTACTGCCCACTTTTGTCATCTAACATAGCGCCTTCATTAAACCAATATCTCAAAAATATGCAGAAAGAGAGCTCCTGTGCGGTCCGATGTTGGATCCAAGATGTTCTGACGCTGTTGCTGTTTTGGTTCATGTCATCCTGCTTTCTTTTACACAAGTTTAATTTTCCCAATAAAATTGCTGGACTACAAGTAGAAGATTTGAAGAGTGATATGATTGTGGGTGCCAGGACTGGCAGAGAATGTATCTAAACTGACATGTCTGAAGATGTACTGAAAAGGGATTGCATTCTAACAGGGCTCTTTAGTATTTCTAAGAAAGCCTATCTAAAATCTGTACAAAAACACAACAAAACGCCGGTTGAGCAAAAACATGTTTACTCTCTAGTGCCCAAAACCCATCCCATCAACGCTGTGAAGAGAGAACCCATACCAGCTATTTATAGACCGGGAACCTAGGTAAATATCCCTGTAAAGGTACTGAATATCCCTTTAGTGAGAGTGTACTAGACCTAGTCAATGGTGATGGACTGCCTATGTAGGCGAAGGAATAGAGAGAGAGCTATCCCTATCTAATCTACCGTTTTAACAAAAGCAGGTGCTTAAGAATTACTTAAAAAGTGGCGTGGAACCTTCTCTGGAAATGCTTTATTTTTGACCACTCACCCACCATTGGAGAAAAGTTATTGTAAAAATAAACAGAGGAAAACTTCCCCTAGTTTTAGGATATGGCTGTGTGTGATCCTAGTCCTCAGTGTCTGCTAATTGCATATCCCACATAAATTCACATCTGTCAATTAATGACCTGTCAAAAGAAAACAAGTGAGAGAAGACCTTCACTTGAACTAAATCTAAAACCCCACATTCAGGACGGCATGTATTATTGCCTCGCACAACTGTCTCAAGCGTCTACCGGTTTTGGTGGACAACAACATTTAATACCACCATCATCAGGACGCTAGATTCATCACAGCATCACGAACCCTCTTTGTCTCAAGTTCTGTTGCCAAAATAAAACCACAGCATGTCAACTTTGTGCTGTGAGAAGCACATACTAATTGGGTACTTCACTCAGGCGTTATCTGTAAGATACTGTGAACGTCAAGGATTATAAGGTTGTAACCACACATATGAAAGTAAAAAGTGCTAGTGGCTAAAAAGCAAAATACAGACACTTGGCAGCTACTTTATGTGACGAATCTAGCAACCTTGTCACTAATCCTCTGGAGGGAAGCTACTCTTGCATGGCCAGGGAAAGGCAGAAGCTACCTGACTATGACCCTGGGGTGTCTATCTACGGGATGACCACGTGGGAGAAGACAAACTCCAGAGGGAGAAGAAAAAATAACCAAGTACCCATAATTTCTGATGACATACATGCATCTATACAACATACCCATTTGGCCTATTGTGATATAGATGAAGAATATATAGGTATTCCCAGTCCATCACAATATCTACCCCGCCCTCTTTTTGGAATTGAACGAGAAAGAGCGACAGAGCAATGAAGATGACTAGGACCGGTAAACCAACACAGCAGTCTAGTCTAGATGGAAACTGTTCGGCAAGACCGCAAACTTTAAATCTGCCGCAGCTGACAGATCAGAGAGAGAGAGGCTGAAACCAAATGAACTGGTGACTGGTGCTGCCGCTGAGGAAAATGCTGAATGTGAGCAAACGAAAGGAGAATGATTGTGACCGACATGAGAGGCACGCAGGAAAAAGCAGAGCAAAGGAAGCCCACTGCTCGATTGCCAACAGCAGTGGGAGCCGTGCGATGAAGAAATAGGCAACACGAGGGTCACTCGGCTGACGGGACGCACACCGAGGGCCTAATTAAGATTGTGGCGTCCTGAAACCAGGGTGCTGGTAAGCTAACCGGCACCCTTGTTTCCGGACCGCCACACTCCGAGTCTACTTGCTGGGACTGCTGCGCCCGACAGGTATGACCCTGCCGGGTGCAGTAGCCCCGGTAGGCAGACTCATCACAGAAGCACCGGCACCGTTAATAACGGTGCCGGTGCTTCCGTGAACTCATTCCCGTGGAGTCGGGAATGGGGACTAACATTGTCCGGCACCTAGCTTCCTGGTCCGCAGGGACTTGTAATGTCCCGGTGGCACCAGGAGGTTACGTGCTGGTTAAATGTTACAAGTCTGCCGGAAGCACTGACAAGATTACCGCCGGACTCGTAATGAGGCCTTGAGTCAGCAAACCAGAGAAAACAGAGAAACAAAGACATGAAAGACGTCCGGTAAACCCAGGAAAGCAGAATGGGTTACCGGACCGCCTGCAAGTGAATGCTATGTTACAGAATTAGTGCGAGGAAAGCATAGCGAGGCAGTTGAGGAAATTGCTATCTTTGCAAATAATACTGAGAGAGGGTTGCGACTGACTGCATGAAGAGAGACGTTAATGTGACTGCGAATAATGGTGAAGAGGGGCTAGTAATGCAAGAATTGAAAGAGAGTGTTACAAACTTTAGTAAAAGATGGTTGGCGATCCAATATTGGACAAATATAATATTGTGGATAAAAGAAAGATTCATTGGAGAGGAGAAAAGCCCTGGCAGGTTAGAAAACCAGGCAAACTTCCTTTTATGAAATTAAATGAGAAAATCATTAATATCCTGGCAGGAGAGTAAACCAGGAGTGAGCAGTGAAGTAGCATCCTGGCAGGAGAATAAACCAAGAATGAGAAGTGATGTAATATCCTGGCTGGAGAGTAAACCGGATGTGAGAAGAGAAGTGAAGTCATATTGTGGCCGGAGAGTAACCAGGAGCGAGAGGAGTAATGAACCTGAAATTGTGAATACAAAAGGGAGGATTCATAACCCTTTTAAGGATCAGCAAGAAAGCTGCAAATACCCTGGCAGGAGATTATACCAAGGGTCGAAAGAGGACCGAGTATGAGACATTGAACTGTGATCAAGTGACATTTAAACTACCAAAAGGATTCCTGGGGGTGCTCGAGAGTCCGGCCATGATGGCCGCGGACTTAGCACGGCTCAGTACAAGGCGGGCAGATTTCGCCTGCACAAGACCAGCTGTTGATCTGTATGATCTACAATAATCCTAGCCGAGTGATGCCGGACGTCTAGTGATCCAGTTACTGACTTTTAGGCAGTGGGGACCCTGGTGATCGCTCGCTATTGCTTAGAGCGGCCGCGAAGGACTGAGGCCATGTGTGACACCCAGAGCTGTGGGAGAGGCTTATTCCGCCTGGCGTTCACCGGTGTGCACCCTCGCTGTGAAGATCTGAGCGGGTTAGAGGAGAGCAGTGTTGGCGGTGGGGCAGCTAATGGGGTGAGTGCTGCTGCGACCGACACCGTGGCTGGATCCCTGCTCCTCCCTCTTTCTTTGCTGCCTCTGGACCGCTGCTGCTCCAGGCTCTGGGACTGAGGTGCTGCTGGTGGTGATGCTGTTCAGTCCCCGCTCCCTGCACTCGCTTTCTGTCAGACGACTGTGATGCTGGAAATGCATCGGCGGGACAGGGCCTCTGTATCCTTGTCCTTTAATGCTTTTTATTGTGTGTTCTATCGTGTTGTCCACGCAGGAGTTCATGTGGGACTCCTGGCGGTGCAGCTCTCTCTTTTGATTTGGTGTACAGACCCATGGGATACCCTTATGGCACCCATGGGTGGGGGTACAACCCTGTGCCCCTAGTGTATGTTTTTGGGCACCTGTGTGTGGCCCACAGAGCAAAGTATGGGCTGGTGGCAGCTCCGTGCTGAATTGACAGGTGCCCTGAGCGTCCTCCATTTTGGGATGCCCAGGCCCTTTCATTGGAATCAGTTGATTCCTGATGGAAGCAAGATGTCCCCCGTGGCCTCTTGCCTTCCATCGCCTGTTACATTGGTTTTCCCAAAGTCCTGGGAAGCCATGACTCTGTCCCTTTCCCCTGACTGGCTGTTGGGTGGAAGTTCCATATATGGCAGTGTGGGGAAGTGCCGACCAAACTGGCTGGAGCCTTCCTAACAACCGTATTTTGTGGGTATGTCTAGAATCGGGTGTGTTACACAATGACTAAGACAGCCCTGCCGGAAACCGGCATGAATGCAGTGTGTAGTGTTGAATAGCATGGTACTTGTCCGAATCCACATTCTGTGTTGTGACTGTCTGGATGGAGAAGAATTGCCTGAATACACTGTGCGCCTGATTGGCTGACTGACTGCCTGAAAGCCCTTCTGAGTGATTGGTTGCCTGAGTGTGACCCAGCAGAATGAATGGGACATCAACAGTATTTCTGGGGGCCTCTCACTGCTAGAAATCGTTCAGATGCTTGAGTTGAAACTGACATTGAAACTGAAGCTTAACCTTGATGCCCTGCTGGAAGAGAAGTAGTGCTGTTGCTCTACTTCATCGATCTGAAATGTACTGTGTCTTCAAGAACTGATCCAGAGAGGACATGGTTAGGCACCCTCTTCCCAAGCTATGAGGGACCATCGTGCACTGCTAACCTTCTCCGAAGCGCCCTGGAAGTCAGCCTACGAAAGACTGTCAACCGAAGACTGGGACTGCCGACGAGAAACGAAGAGAAGCACTGGACAGCCGTCCACCGTCGTCGACCAGGGTTCGCAGGTTTTCTAGAATCTCTGGAGGCCCGTCGAAGTTAGCTGCCCAGAAGCGGGGACTGCTTGATGATGTGCCGTTGACGACTGGAGCTGCAACACTCCTTTGCCTAAGACATTTGATTTCCGGACGTGCTCGTCTGCACCGCCGACTGCCTTCCCGCCGGAGAAGGCCAGGCCGCCGACGCACTGAGGAGCATCCGCTGGTGGGTTTCCCGCAACCCAAAGACCATAAAGACGCCGGACGACTCGACACCCTTGCTGGGCCACAGTTCTTCACAAACTCTTTGCGGACATGAACTATCGACATCGAGATGCCCCGCACGCCTTCTCCTTGCAGGACGTCTTCGACTCGTCATCGACGAGCACCGTCAGGACCGAAGCTGCTGCCTTGGCGCCTTGTTCAAGGCCCGTCGATGATCCATGGCTCCTGCTTTAAAGGAGTCACTCAAGAAGGATCCATTGACGCCTCCTCGAGGAACTCTGCTATTCCAGGTACAGTGGTAGAAACCCTTTAGAACAAAATAAGACTCATTGAACAATATATGAACACTATATGGACTGGGCTAGTAGTATATCTTTATTTTATAGATTGCCCAGGTGGGGGGATCTCCACACAGAACTGTGTCTAGTGGTAGGGGCCAGTATTCTGCCAATTGTTCTAACCAACTGCTGTCCTCCTATGTCTATTGTTGGTTACCTTTATTAATTGATTTGTGTGACATTTGACCAGAATACAGTTGATGCACTTTAATGAAATCTGATAATAATTGTCGTACCATTTAGAAGTGTATATATTTGCCATTGTAGATTAACTGAGCACAAAGTGAGTTATTGTGATATTGTATATAACCATGAACCTTAATTATATAAAGACTGTGTTTTAAATAATACAGTGTGCGGACATTCCTTTGTGGGTGCTTGGGGACTACAATGTACTTAAGAACCAGCCTGCATCACCTCCTGAGAAGCTAGGCCTGATTGCTCGTCCATTGCTACCAACAATAGAGAATCTTGGTTGGGGTCCTCTGTGCCTCTCCTCTACCATATAGAAAGCAGGAGTACAGACACCCCCCTGCAGTCTTTACACCGACCCACCTGCATCTCGCACAGCCGAGCTGTGAGGCTCACTAGGGGGTTGTCTCCCTGGCCTGGGAAACAGTGCTTGCGGGCCCTTAGACCACCTACACCCGGCAAAAGAAAAACAGGGTGAATGACTGATCACAAGACCACAACATGATCGAAGACCGCATGCCCAGAACCACTATCTACAAGCAGCATACAACTCCCACAATGCCTCTCAGCATGTGATGCCGTCATGTATGTGAGCGCATAGGAACTGTCTCTGCATGCTATCTCTGGCTCCCATGACACGGCTGTCCCTATGCTGTGCTGCCATCTTTGGGGTCTCTCTCTGGAAGGGCCATGTGAGGTGTCCAGTGCTGTGGGGCCTCTCGGTTGGGATTGTGGCAACGGTGCTCATATTCCACACTCCTGAGGGTGTGCGAGCCAGCCTGGCATGATAACTGGCCCAATGTAGCAGCTCTCAATCACTACAATACAGACTGTTCAAGATAAGGGACCCTCCACGCCGCTACAGAGCACACAACTCTTATGGAACACTGGAGCAGCCAAGCAGAGCTAGACACCCGTACCAAAAGAAGGCTGACAGTGCTCCACTCAATACATATTTATTTATTTATTTATTACATTTGTATAGTGCATTTACAGCCCAATGGCATTGCAGCGCTGTTACTTGTGGCTAGCTTAGTTGCAGAAGAAACATATGCATGTGAGTCATGTATGTCAAAGCAGATAAGTACAATACTTCACATATATACATTATGACATTTATGAAGCATGTGGTTGGTATTGGTCAGTCTTAGTTCGGGCTTTAGGTAAAGAGTATTGTTTTCACCACTTTGCAGTACCCAGAAATCAGCACCACAAAGCGTGCACCCTATGTCACAATGACAGCAGTGCATGCCTTCACACGTTGCAGGACTCAGCCCTGCTTCCACCGGCTCCATTGCCAACGCCAAGTCAAAAGTGTAGAGTACGCCCTTTTGAACTAGCAGATTGCAATGGGCGTTGGGCCCCAAGGGTTATGTGCCAATCCTCATCAGACGTGGAAATGGAGATTTGTATTTGTATTTTGTATTTTATTTATTTGTATAGCGCTCCAGGCCCGAAGGCATCCGGGCGCGTATCTTAGAACAACAAGGTACAGATAAGACAATGGGTACAGTTACATTAAAGTTCAGGCAGTATACATGACTGTAGTGCCAAGGTCAAGGTACAAAATGAGCAGGATAAATAAAGTACATAGCAGTGGAATAAGCAGGTGGTTGTTGTCAAGGGATAAGAAGACAAATGAAGTGGCAGGGTGAATGGCAGTTAGTCAAGTGTGGAGGATAGCCATAGCTCGGCTTTTTGTTTGAATAAAGTTAGAGAAGATAAGGATCTGACAGTGAGTGGAAGTGAGTTCCATAGTTTAGAAGCTAGAACTGGGAGGCTTACACCCCGGCTTTCTGAAATTTGTGTCTGGGGATGGTCAGGCAATGTGCTTGGGCTGATCTGAGTGACCGGGTGGGTGCGTACTGAGAGAATCGAGAGGCTAGGTAGATAGGGGCCTGATTGTTTATACACTGTGTATGAGGGCAAGGGATTTCAGTGACATCCTTTGGGCAACTGAAAGCCAGTGTAGACTCTTCCTTGTTTCAGAGATGTGTGCAGATCTGGGGATGTTGAGGACCGCTCTAATAGCATTATTTTGAGTGACCTGGAGTTTGTTGAGGTTGCGTTGGTTAGTCCCTTGATAAAGTGCATTGCAGTAATCAAGTTGAGACACAACCAATGTCCTGGCCAGAATAATGCAATTCTGTGTGGAGAGGAAAGGGCGGCAGGCTGCAATGAGCTTACATGTGTAAGCAGAGGCAGCGACAACCGCATTAGTTTGTCTATTGAGGGAAAACGTAGAATCGAGATAGATGCCTAGCGTTTTGGTGTCATTGGACACCTTGATGGAGTTGCCATCAATATTGAAGGTTTTGAAAGATGGGTCAAGCTTGTTCAATCTCTGTTGGGTGCCCAAGATGAGAGGACTTGTCTTGTCATCTTTGAGACAGAGCTCATGTTGGGCCGTCCACGCTTGGATGACTTGGTAGATGTCATTCAAGGCTTTGGAATCGGCCATGTAGTCACCTTGATGGGAATGAGTATCTGAGTGTCATCGGCGTAGTTGGTGTAGGTGACACCCAGATAATCAAGTATATCAAACAATGGTTTGGTAAATACATTGTAGAGTGTAGGTGAAACACAAGAACCTTGTGGCACTCCACACGGCACCAGGGTTGGATCTGCGGATGAGCTAGGTGAAAATACTCTCATGTGTCTGTTGTCCAGGAAGGAACTGATCCAGTTAGTGGCTTTTTCTGAGAAGTGGGCAGCTGATTTCAAATGACAGCAGAGGATTTGGTGATTGACCAAATCAAAAGCTGCAAGAGGTCAAGAAGTAGTAAGGGGGCCGGTTTGCCATTGTCTTTTAAATCCTCAATTTTAGTTTTGAGGTCTAATAGGGCTGTTTCTGTCCCATGCTTAGGTCTAAAACCAGATTGTCTAGTACCAAGTAAATAGTTGGTTTCTAAGTACTTCTGGATCTGTAAGTAAGCTGCTCTGTCTAGTATTTTTAGAAGGAACGGGACCGTAGTGATGGGTCTATAATTAGAGGGTATAGAAGGGTCAAGGGTGTGTTTTTTCAACAAAGGGATGACCCAGGAGTCCTTTAGATTATCAGGCGACGATGTCCGAATGAAATGAGGAGTTAATAAAGGAGGTGATAAAAGGGGCAAGATCATGCGTGGATTCCTTAATGATGGGGGCAGGGCAGGAATCACCCTGGCAGTTGGAAGGTTTTAACTTGCTAATGATATTTTCTACTTCTAGGATAGTGAGAGGTATGAAGCTGAACGGAATATGAGTAAAAGAAGGGGCGGCTATCTTAAATGCCGGGTGTTTGGTTTTGGAGGTGGTGAGTAGGCAGTTTTGTTTAGCATTCATTTTAGACTGTAAAGTGGTAATTTCAGTGAGGAGGGCTTTTTGAATATTGTTGCACCACGTGCTGTCTTTGCTACAAATGTCTGGGATGGGCGAAGGGAATTCTAGTTCTTTAAGAATTTTGAATAGCTCCTTTGTGTTGGATTCTGCTTGCGAGGTGCGTAGGTTGTATGTCTCTTTTTTAGCTTGTACAATCGCTTCCTTGTAATTAAGGGATGCTATGAAGAGGTTGTCTTTATTGGTCTCGCATGGGAGACTTTTCCAGAGAGTTTCGGCATTGCGTTTTTCTTTGCATAGTACTATCAGTTGTGGGGTAAACCATGAGTTCAGGTGAGCTCGTTGTTTAGATTTCCGTAAATTGAGGGGTGCTATGGTGTTGATGGCTTTGAGCAGGGTTTGGTTAAATGTGTCCACTAGGACTGTAGGGTCGTTGTGCTGTGAGGCACATTTGTTGAGTATCGGCAAGATGAGGGGGAGTCATTTGTCCCTGGTGATGTCCTTTTTGTTTGTTGTAGGAATAGGGGGTGCCAAGTTGGGTTTGGGTTGTGGGTTGTTAGCTGGTATGTTAAAGATGATGATATGGTGGTTGGACCAAGCACAGGTGGAGTTGGAGCTTATCGACGTGTTGCAGTTTAAATCAGCAATCCAATCAAGCGTTCTGCCCTTGTTAAGAATGGGTTGCAGAATGCGATGCGGAAAACCTAAGTTAGATATGTTACTAGCAACCTCATCTGCCTGGAGATCCTTGGGGTCTGATAGGCCAAGATTAAGGTTGCCCAGTAGTAAGACTTGGGAGTTAGGTTTGGTGTTGTCAGTAAGGATGGATATTATATCATCCGAGAAGGATGTGAGAGGTCCTGGAGGTCTGTAGATGAGGTGCAGTGATGCAGTATTAGTAGGTGATAGAGAGAGTTTGACTGATAGAGATTCGGCAGAGCTGAGTTGAGTGTTGGGAATGAGTCTCATATTAATGTTGTCTCTGTGTATAAATGCGACGCCACCCCTTTGGAGATGTTGGAGTGACAGTCATTTCTGATGATGGAGTATCCGTCTGGGATAGCTAGGGCCAAAAGCGGGCCTGAAGCAGCATGTAACCAGGTTTCAGTGATGGCAATGAAGTCGAGGTTTTGGGAAGTGATGAGGTCTGCGATATAAAGTGCGTGAGCCAGAAGGGATCTAGCATTGATGAGGGCTCCCTTTAATTCTGTGTTAGGAAGGGCCACATGGTGGTCAAGTTGAGCCTGCATAGATGGGAGCGGGTTGGTAGTGTGGTGTTGGTGTGTGTTACGATGGGCGCACGGTATGTGAGGCAATCTAGATCTGAGTCTAAAATTTCTAAGTTGGAGTGAGCAAGGTTGATTAGGTATGGGTTTGAACCGACAGCCCCATGGAGGTCCATGAGGCGCAGGGAAACAATCGATATCCCCTCTCAGCTGCAGGCCATCCTGGCCGAAATGAAAAATATCGTCCAACGCACGCAAGAAACGCACGACACACTGCAGAATATAGTGGAAGAGCTTAAAGATATCAATGGCCGCCTGGGTTTAGAAGCTTAACAGACTGCAGATAATGAGCGGTGCATAAGGGCGCTCAAAGACAATCATGAATACACTGCAACGGATGTCGACGCTCTCATCAACGAAGTGCAAGGCCTGGGCACAAATATTGAGGACAAAGAGAATAGGGCACACCGGAACAATCTGCGGTTGGCGGGGGCCCCTAAGAGCCAGGAGGGCTTGAACATGGAGAACTACCTTTATGACTTCTTTCATGATAAACTGAACTTGCCAGACCCAGGAGTGTCGCTCATCGTGCACCTGTTCCCAAGGCGCAACCAGGCAACAGGCCCAGAGTAATCACATTCTGTCTTCTTAATTTTCAACACAAACTAGCCATCTTGAAGGCATAACATGTGGCTAGCCCTCTGTATATCTTTGTATTGGGCTGAGACCTGTTGTAAATGTTGTTATTATTGTTTTAAATTGTTGGGGGATTGTTTATTTCATGCATGCACTACTTTTTGTTTAGACTCCTATCACCATCCATCACTGCCTGATCATCTTTCTCTGTACATCATTGCTCAGCTGTGCAAAATAATGCATGTGTATTTTTTTTGGGTTTGGTTTTTAAAAAAAACCTTTACAAAACGGTTACATTTGGGATGTTTAAAATCCATAAAATCATATCATACCAAGTTATTCATAATAATAACAATAGTAACATTCACAACAGAATTAGCAAATGAAACAAACAATCCTTTCAGCAAATCAGGAATTACAGTAGATCATATCACTATGTACATTTTCAATTTTCATCTCAATTATGCAATCCTTTCAGGCAATTCGAAACTTACACTATGGCCCTCATTCCAACCCAGGTGGTAAGTTCCCTACTTTACCACCATGGTGTAAACTGTGTTTACACCATGGTGGATGGCGGATTTACCGCCCCATTCCAAGGTGAGTGGGGCGGTAAATCCCCAATCCCCATTTACCCTTCCTCATTCCCATTTTTGCCCCATAGGGCATAATGGGAGTGGGGAAGGCGCTAATTACGGCACCGTAAATTACGGTGCCGTAATTAGCGCCAAGGACGCTTAGCGCCTTGGTACTTAACGCCTACTAAAAGCAGGCGTTAAGGTGGAAATCAGGCGTTAAGCGTTAACGGCGCCGACGGCGCCGTTAAACCCTTAACGCCTGGGTTGGAATGAGGGCCTATGTCTAACTATTTAGGGCATTTTTCACTAATTCAAATCAGTTAGATAGACATAATAAAGCACAATTAACACAGGTAATAAGTAACAATGGGTTACCATAACGTAGAGATGGTTACACAATAGCTACTATTAATTCATTAAAAATGGAAAGCGATTTACCTAATACATTCACTAGTCAAGGTACTTAGACTAGAGATAGACGGTAGCTATTTTGGTGAGGCTAGTTTCTGTTATAACATATTACGTCAAACAATCGTCAATATTAAGATGCTCTAAATTAGATAGACTAGTCACATTCATCAGTTTCCAATTGCAAATGTTCAGTCTATTTGGCATACATAATAATGTAGAATTTGCCCAAAAGATCTGCACTAACTGACATTGGCATAGAAATGTTCGCAAGAAGAATTCTATCGGCTTGTTACAGATGATGTTGTTTTGCCTGATATAGTCACTAGTCCACATACTTCAGTTAGAAATTTCACAGTGGCTAATTTTAGCGACACTGATTTGCTGTGCAGCATATTCCACCACAAGTCGTCGATATTGACATACTCTGGGTTAGAGACAAATTTACCAAAAACACTCACACGTTGGGATTTGATATCGTCACATTCCAACAAAAGATGTCTGAAGGTTTCAGTAACAGAAGAACTGTGGCAAAAGCGACAAGGAATGTGTTTACCCTTTCCCCCTGCTCGAATTTCTAAGATTTCCCCAGTAAGTAAAACATTAAAGCGAAATCTCAGATATATAATACGCCAATTATGGTCCGGGAATTAACGATTTCCCATATGGGACTAGATGGTAATAGATCCTGGTAATAGATATTTTCGCCCAGTCTCTATATTGCAGAAATCGCTTTACTCTGATAGGATTAGACATCAAGGTTTTGTGCAATAGACAAATATTGTCCAGTGCTTTTAAACATTCTAATTGAAGAGTCAATAACCATCGTGATTCAGAGGAACCCATTTTCATTTTGTACCTTATTTCAGAGTAAAGACAATTTTGCTTGGCCATAGACAGATTTCTGTATAGGGCCATTCTTCTCCATTGAACCATACAGTCTAATGAAAGAAGTCCTAATTCATAACGCAGGGCATTTAACGGAACACATTTAGGAAGATAAAAAATCACCTTTCGCCATATTTCTGACTCAAACCTCTGCAGAGACAAAGTAGAGTAGGAAGGTAATATCTCTAGGCCATACATTAATTTCAGAACAACTTTTAACTTATAGAACTTGAGTAGCGGAGTCAAGGAAAATGTACAATATTTCTGTGCAATTTTTTTCATCTGACTGATCAGATTGACAGTTCTTTCTAAGACACAGTTCCAATACAAATACTTTTTACTGGTTTCAAATACAGGGAAACCCAAATAGCGCATTGATCTTGTTCTTGTAAGAATGTGATCGTTTGGAGTCCATCTATAGGACAGAGTTTTTGTATGGTTTGTAAGACACATGATAACTGATTTTTTTTGCATTTATTATTAGGCCATTTTTGTTTGTTTGTTTGTTTGTTTGTTTATTTATTTATTGTGCGCACCAGACCCTAGGGTAGCAGGGCGCAAGAGAACAAGGAGGTTTACAGCTTAGTTAACGTTTACAGGTTACAGATTAGTTAACGTTACAGGTTACAGGCATGGTGGACATTTCGAATCTGCAGGGTAGGGCAAGTGCAAGTGCAGATAAGGCGTAGCTAAACAGTCAAATCTATGGCGATCAAACAGTAAAAGCAGGTTAGTACAAACATTATAAGAAGACGTTACGTATAAAGTGACATACGCTATGTCGCATTCTCAATAAGCCATTTTATGGTGTTCTTTCTGAAGTTATTGAAGGTTTGGTCAGATCTGAGTGCAAGGGGTAGGGAGTTCCATAACTGTGCTGCCTTAACAGGGAAGCTGGAACCTCCAATGGTGGCTAGTTTGAATCTGGGCACTAGGAGGCAGTTGGGGCTGGCTGTCCTTGTGAGTCTCGTTGGATTTTTCCTGTTGAAGCGTTCTGAGAGGTATCGGGGAGCTTTGTTGTTTAGGCATTTGTGGATAAGGGACGCAGATTTAAGGTTGATTTTTTCTTGGGTGGAAAGCCATTTGTGTTTTCGTCTTATTTCTGAAATGTGTGCACTTCTGGGGATACTTAGGGCCGCTCTAAGTGCATTGTTTTGGAGCACTTGGATTCTGTGGATGATTTGTTTGGTAGTCCCTATGTAGAGGGCGTTGCAATAATCTAGTTTCGATAAAATGAGGGCTCTAGCTAGAATAAGACAGCTGTCCTCTGAAAGGAATGGTTTCCCAGCTCGTATTAACTTGCATGTATAGGCAGTGGATGATGACAGTGAGTTCACCTGTTTGGTGAAAGATAGTGTCGCATCAAGGTAAAAACCTAGGGTTTTTACTTCTCTGGCGACCTTGATAGTGTTGCCATCGATGATGAAGGCGGAGTAGTTTTGGTTAAGTTTGGAGATACGGGCTGCCGTGCCCAGGATGATGAGCTCTGTTTTGTCATCGTTCAAGCATAGGCCATGGTTGGCCATCCATGCCTGAACGATGCTGTAGACTCTATTCACCAGAGCCAGATCTTCGACGTAATCCCCAGTAAGTGGTAAGAGAATTTTCTTTAATATAGATGGAAAATGCAGCGAGTTTACGTTGGAGGCCTATAGGTGTTCGTCCACCAACAAGAAATCATCAGCGTATGCACACCAGCTTATCTTGTTCCCCTAGACTTTAGGAGAAATTAGGGAGGCTGCTTCTAGGATTTTTCCTGCATCCGGCACATATAGATTAAAAAGTGTTGGGGCAAATATGCAGCCCTGCCTAACTCCATTAGCTGTATTTATCGAGCAGGATATGGTTCCTTCAGCATTTAATCATACCTGAATTTCTGATCCCTCATGAAGATGGATAAGAATAGCTCAAATTCCCCGAGGCATCCCAAGATGCAGAAGTTTAGACCATAATAGTACTCTGTCCACCTTATCAAAGGCGAGAGAGAGATCGATTGCGGCCATAAAGATCGGAGTGGCTGATTTCTTGGATGCTTTTTCTAGGAGTAGGGTGAATAATAGGCCCCTTATTTACGTTCCCATGCCTTTACGGAAACCAAAGTGTTTATAAGGAAGGATATTATTCAGGCCGGCCCATTCTACTACATGTTTCAAGACTATTGCTGCAAAAATAATTGAATCTGCATCCATGATTGCAATGGCCCGATAGTTTGAAGGCAGCCGTCTATCACCCTTCTTGGATATGGGAATGATGGAAATATTCCAAGAGGCTGGAATAGTACGGTTTCGCTTTATGTCGGAAAATAGCAGAAAAAGTGCCTTTGCCCAAATCTCTGGGTTTGCTTTTAAATCAACATTGGCCAAGCCATTAGGGCCAGATGCCTTAGATGAACTAGAAGATTTTATCTGGTTTTCAATAAGGGAGATCATAAGCTTCCATTCCCAGGGTTGATTTCT
Source organism: Ambystoma mexicanum (assembly GCF_040938575.1). Classification (NCBI taxonomy): domain Eukaryota; kingdom Metazoa; phylum Chordata; class Amphibia; order Caudata; family Ambystomatidae; genus Ambystoma; species Ambystoma mexicanum. Next base: position 1,073,436,225 of record NC_090923.1, read on the forward strand.
GGTGACCTTCAATTCATTGGTAATTGCACATTTTCCTGCATATAGGGAATTACAATTAGTTACCTAGGTGTCCTCCAAGACAGAGTTCAATTGTAATGCTACCTGTGAAGATTCCAAATGGTTTAATAAACTCCAAAATTGACGTGCATTGTTATCTCTTGGTGCCTTCATCATGGTTTCATTATCTGACTGAAGTATGGATGCCTTCTGACTCTTCAACCCGTTTTATAGTGCCTGTTTAACTAAACATACCCTTTTAATTTTTATTACATTTTCCATTAGACTAGTAAGTATCCTTCTGATGCATCGATTAGACCAACTTATTTTTTGCCTCACTAGAGGATCAAAAACATATGATCGTGGTTGGTGACGTGGCGGGCTGCCCGAGTCATTGATCGATTGGCCAATCACAGATTTTAGATACTCCGAAAAAGAAGCGACGGAAAATAAAAGTTCCCTTTTAGGCCATGAGTTAGTTTGGTGTTCATGGAGAAAGGTAGCACTTAGTTTATTTATGTTTTCCTCATGCCATTTGATGTGGTTTCTTGAAGGATTTACTGTTAGTCCATTATTAATTTTTCCGTATTCAACAGGGTTGGGTGCCCATGTCAAAGCAACCTCTAAAAATGTGTGATCACTTAGATTGGAATCTACCACAGAGAACTTCATGCGAGCGTCAAAGAGTGTTTTAGACATAAAGATATGGTCAATAGATTACTTTTTTAATCCATTAGACCAAGTATAATGTTATCAGAGGTGTTTAGTAGAACGTTCACATGAGATAGAGCCCAATTTTCACAAAAGTTGCGCCAGATCTGACCTTGTACCAGTTTCCTGGAGGATCCACAAGGGGCACTCTCATAAATCTGATTTTTAACACTATTTCGTGGGGTAATTGAACCCATATTTTTCGTCAGACCAAGGCCATATTTATCTCTGCATTCAATCCTGTATATTTGAGCATCATGTTATTCATGCACGTATTTAGTCCAGCTATGAAATCTGCTCGCTCACTGATAGGATTCCACTAGATATTCATAGATAGAACTTGTAAGGGAAAATGAACATTAAACATTTCCAAAACCACGGCCATAACTCCAGTTCCTATATCCAAGACTTCAAGTATTTATGTTCCTACAACATTTTTTATAGGAATAACTAGTCCACCTGAGGGTTTTCCACGGAGCCCAGTCCTAGCCAATTGATGTTGGCATTCAAAGCGGTCCAGTTGTAAAGCAGAGGTCATCCAGGATTCCTGGATGCAAATCATCTCAAATAATTTAAACTTGGCACATAGATCTTTAGAGACCAGGAAATTGGAATGACCTCTGGAATTGGATAATATATTCCATTGGATGAGTTGATCCGGAGGACTAAAGCTTTTGATGTAATGATTTTATTTGGGAGATATACTCCCTGAGAGAGCAAGCCATCACCACCCATGCTCTTCCTCTCCCTGCTGCTGGGCTCTCCCATTGTTCTGATCATCACTTTCATATTCATAAATTTGTGGTCTATTAGAGCACTCATCATCCCCCCATTTGTGTCCTGAACCGTTACTAAAGATAAGAATATCGTATCCCATTCGGTTGAATTGTTCAGCTTCCTGTAAGATTGCATCAAATATCTTTCTAGAAAGCAGAACAATCCTCACATGATCAAATCTGGTAGAATGTATAAAATCTATATGTTTTAGGTGAGATGACGAAATTAATCTCAGCCCTGGGATTTCATTCAGTAGGATCAGGACACAAGAGCGAAGTAATGATGAAGGGCCCCCACGTCATAGAGATTCTATAGTAGAATACCGGGTAGATCAGGGAATGTTATTTGATGCCATTTGACATTTCGCTGATTACTGTCTTTTAAGTGACAAGAAAGAAGGGGCCTTTATTCTACTGGTGCCGCCTCTGCCCCACACTCACTCTCATACAATTCCAGTGGGGTGTTAGGGACGGCCAGGTTACTGATCCCTTCCTCCTTTTTTTGATCAGCCCGTACAGTTCTGTTAGATGGCATTGCAATTACTGCAGGGTTTGTGAGCCCCTCTGCTTCTGATGTCAGAGCTGAAGTGTTAGTTCTTAGAGATGAGGCGTACTTTGAATCCGAATCGTTTAGGTTTGGCAAACCTGGGAGCAACTCCCTCATGGTCGATTTTTATAAGGTTTACCAAAACTTCATTGGACAACTCTCTTTCAGCAAGATCGGTGCTGATCGGGGCAGAGTTTAGATTATGATCCAGACAGTGCTCTGATTTTAGTGTCTTTTCCTGCAATATATGGTTTTGAGCGGCTTTCTGAGATGTTTGGTTATTCCTGGAGTCTGTAGACCCCAATCATACTTCAGTAGGAAGGTTCTGTTTCACTGTTGGTAATTGTGACACGCTCTCTGATTTGTTTAATTGTACTGACGTGCTAGGAATGACAAGCTCTCCTCCCTGTTTGTCTTTTTGGGCTCTCAGCTCATGCCTTGACATAGATTTTTCAACCACGTGATAGAAGGCGGATAGCTGGGATTGTTTGATTTCTTTATGGTTGTTTGAGTGTTTGTCACTGGGTGATTCATTAGGATCATTTAGGCCCATATTTACCCTCTGGGAAATATTTGAATCACCCTGTGTGTAACAGTATGTATTTTGTTTTTCTTTTTTGTTTGGTTGGAGAGCAATCCTGCTTTCTTCGTCAAGCTGTTCGAGGTCAGAGATAGCAACTTCAATTGGTCTTATATTCTCATTTTATTTGGTAGAACTATTTGCTTTTTGGTTTTTCTGAAGCATCTTTTTTCTGGCCTTTTGATCCATGCGTTTCTGACACCGGGATAGATAATAACCCTTGGGGATCGTATCAGTTTGGCTTAAAGAGTCAGCATTAGTGTTACTCACCGGACGGGAAGTATACCAAATCGGTGGCCCGAAGGCACAGGACTGAACTATTGATTGAAGAGCTAGGTCGGGGCCTCCAACCTAGCCTCCTCTCTGTGAGGGCACAAGACCTTTTTAACGATATGACTCTCTGCTGGGTAGGACCAGGCAGAGAGACTGATCGCTCAAAAGGGCGGGGAGGACATGCCGCCAAGAACCCAGCTGTAAAGGAAAAACAAGAGGTGAGCAATTGGGAATAAAGAAAGATCCCTTTCCCTCGATACTTCTTTCTGGTAGTACCTGAACTATGCCCTCCCCTTGTTTCAAGGCAACCGGAACCACCTACAAGTAAGAGAGGAGAATGTAACCTATCCTGACTATAGTAGTCAATTAGCTAAGGAGAATGGATAATCATACAAAAGAAAACCCTTACCACTGATGTGCTGTTGAATCTGTAATGTCCAAAGAGTTCATGAAAACGGAAGTGCAAAATAACAAATGGGTAGGTTAGTTAGGGAAACTGAACCCGGGCGGAACGAGGGCCGCACTAGAGTCGGGTAGGTGCACTATCCGCAAAGCGTCCCTGTGCACTACTGAAGAATGTCCAATGGAAGTCTGATTGTGGAAAGAGGATAACAGCAACAATAAAGAACACAATTGAGGTGGAGTGTTGCAGGTGATACAGTTCAGTGGCAAGGTACAATGAGTACAGGAGATGTGCTTGCTAGCAAGTGGTGAAAAGAAGAATCTTACCGATGCCGTGATCACAAGGTTCCAAAAGCGGCAGGCAAAAGCAGTCCGTGAATGAGGAAACAGGTCTGGTACACGGGTAAGTAGTTTTCCAAAAGCGGCAGGCAAAAGCAGTCCGTGAAAGAAGAAACAGGTCTGGTACACAGTTAAGTAGTTTTTCAAAAGCGGCAGGCAAAAGCAGTCCGTGAAAGAGGAAATAGGTCTGGTAAACGGGTAATTAAAGTAGGATTGAAGACGGAACTTCCAAATACCGGGATGCAACTTTAATCAGAAGCAGCGTTTCGCCCGGTTCCGAGGTTTAAATCGGGAAGGAGAAGGCGGAACCGGACGAAACCGAGGTTTACACATCATCGCCTCTGAGCTGACAGCGGGAGGCGGAAAGCTGGGAATTGTAGTCCAAACTTGCGGCAGAGTGCTGCGGAGTGAGCCGAAGCCACTATTTTCCAGGGCAGTTGCCAGTGGGCGTAGAATGGGTTTGCAATATGACGCATACCCTTACGGAGGGCAATAACCTTCCTGCAGGCCTGCCGAGGCGTAACAATTAGCTGTTCCTGCTATCTCCATGTTTTTGTTTGCTTTTTCCAATATATTAGTTAAAGCCGTAGGGCTATCAGGGAAGTCATTAGAAACCCTTTCCTCTATATAGACAACCTTTGTCCCCACAGAATCAGAGAGAAGAGATATGGTGTTGGCCAGCGTAAGAAAGCCTTGTTCCAAATTCACTACTTTATCCGACATACCCTTCATGTATTCCAGTATCTTAGCAAGGTCGGTATCTTTACTAGGCTGTCCATTTCTTTGTAATGCAGTTAATACATCAGCGTAAGAACACTTAGGCATTGGATCCTGTTTCATCCCCATAATTGATAGTATATGGGCTTGACATTCCACCCTGTCATTTGTTTGGGAGCTTTGAGATCTCACAGAATATTTAGAAGATGGGAGATCCCTTGGCTCACACATGTCCAGATCCGTGCACTTACCCAACAAAAAGCCTTCCAGTCTGTTTACTTTAATTAGTGTATCTGAAGACATATGTTTAAGTTCTCTAATTTCCAAATGCGTGAACTTGTGTCCCTTATCCAAAAGGCTCAGTATTCGAGAGATCACTGGGAGCGATTTTTCAAAGTTTTCATTTTCTGTTAGGCAGAAACCGGTGCAGTTCCCTCGGGGACCACTGCAAAAGATTTAAGACTACAGGTGTTTGGCAGTAAACCCACTTGGTAGCAGTCTGTACCACACAGATTCACTTGGTAGCTGTGGCTGAGCAGTCAGACTTCCCTCAAGAAGAGTTAGGCAGTATGTAGAGTATACACAGTAGGTACAGAGATACAGTAGCACAAGCAAACACTGACCAGAGCTTTGGTGTAAAAGTATATAATTATTTATTTAAAGACACACTTGTAAATTACACTAGCAATAAAGAGGTAAGTAAATTCAGCACACAGTCACTATTATATATATACAACCCTAATTACTTATCAGACAAGTCTTAATGAGAAACACCACTTATTTTCAGACAGAGGTGAGCACTTAACCTAAAAGGGCACTCTAATAAGTTAGGGAACAAGGCAGAGTTATTGAAGCACACAAATTTCAATACTTTTAAAAGAACCACAGTAAGGCAGGATAGGCAGACTTCTACTGGAGAGCAAGGAAGTCAATTGCAGGGCCCACTCTTGGAGAGAGCAAGCAGAAGGGGTCCAGGTTCACACAGTGGGGTTATGCCCAAAGAGTCTTGTAGATAGTTTGCACACAGAGAATGAAATTAAAGTCAGGAAAAGTTAGCTAGGTTGTCCCAGGCCAGCCCAGGTTAGAAAGTCGAGGCTTTACTGTCACCCCGAACGATCTGTCGCAAGGGAAGCCAGGCGGGACACAGTACCTTAAGTGTAAAGGAAGCTCCAGCGGAGGCAGTTGAACCTGGCAGCGGGTGCAAGTCGGTGTTTCGTCCAGAGGAAGAGGTGGTCTCGCCATGGAGGAAAGATGAAGGTCGTTGCACTGCCAGGGAAGAAACCAGCCGCGGAGTTCTTCGGTTAAAAGGTACTACCCTTCTCTTCGCGGTAGAGGTAAGCCGTGGTATTCCGGTTGCCGGGGTGCTTGGCACGGGCAAGGCAGCCACGAGATGCTCCAGGAAGGTGAAAAGAAGGCAAAACTGGTTATCCCCACCAGTCAAAGGAAGAAGACTCTCCGGACTGGAGATCTCCTCTGTCGTCGGGAAAAGTGGTGAGACGGTTCAGCAGGGCTCCACCGGTGGTGTCGTCGTTGCAGGTCGGCTCAGCTTCTCCCTCCTCGGATTCTTAGGTCCTGTGGGGACTTCTGAAGTTCTAGTCCCCAGAGCCCTGCTTTTATGCAGCATACCCCCATTCATTCAGCCTAGCTGTCAATCAAACATGCTAAGTGGTGAGCCGGCCGGCTCACCACTTGGGCCAATCACACAAGAGTGCGACTTGAGTTGCCAAGGCAACTCAGTCCAGGGTGCCTAAACCCCCTCCCACACCCCCTGTGGTACCCAGACAGAGTGGCACGACTTTTGGAGGCTTCTGTGGAGAAGCCCGCCAAAACGTGGAACAAAGGGCTCGACTTGGGTTGGAGTCACAGAAGAGAACACAAACGCCATTTTAGAATCGAGTTCTGGCAAAAAATACCAACCGGTGAATTAATATTAAATAAATAAACCAGCGGTATGTTCGAGGCTATAGGAATTAAATAATTAAAGTTGGTAGCCTCGAACAATGGGAAAATCCCATAGGGATATATTTGCGGTCGAATATAAAAAGTAGTATCCACTGCCACCAGCCAAAACTCGATCAGGGGGGACGGAGACGTGCCCCCTCGAACAACAGACCCTGGGGCAATCGAATTGCCCCGACCAGTACGTCCACAATATGATTGTTTGTACTGGTTTCTGTTCATAATTTGGGACTAGTAAAGCCAATGGTGACTTTACATGCCCTGGGAGACAGTAGTCAATCCCAGGGTATGGAGTCTATGTTTGGGGGTTGCTACGACACCCCTGGGTTACGGCACGAGGGTGTTGTGTAATCCACATCAAAAACACATGAGACCCTATGGAGTAAAAGACCCCATAGCCCATAAAACACATGGAAAGACAAAGGAACACCTCAAATCATGTCTAAGAGTGGGAGTAAAAGAGTCTCACTCTTAGCAGGAGAAAAAAAATAAACCCCAAAAATCCAGCAAAGCTGCTGGGGGACTCACTAGGTTTGGGAAATTAGCCTTTACAGAGAATTCTCCCTAACACTCGCCCCCCCCCCCCCGACTAAGGGACAGGAGGATTTACTCCACTCCTGGATCAACCTCATACCTCTAGTCGATGACATACATCCTAGAGAGTCCATCAGCATTTTGATGGTGATACCCTGACCTGTGCTCAATGGTGAAATCAAAGGATTTCCTTTGTATGCTATATGACCTACAAACCCTTTGAGGAACATCAGTCTTTTTGAAACTATAGGGGATCTGGTTGTCCAGTCCCTCAGAAGTTGGTGCAACTTCTGAACCTGTGATAGGCTTTTTCAAGGGGTCCTTATAAATGATTCCCTTAGATGTAGAGGGGCCTCCAGAGGTCCTCACCACCTCTCTGTTGGGAGAAGGTTGTGTTTTAGGCCTCTTGGTTGGAGGGGATGGAGATAAGCAAGGTACATGCTTCTCCTTCCTCTTAAATCTACCTTTACCTACTTTAGGAGTTTCTCCCTTAAGACTAGGAATTGGGTTGAAGTCTTCTGTGGAAGGTCCAACAGTCTGAAGGTTTTTGGCCTTAGACTTTTTTTCTGGTTTTCCACCAGCACTGAGAATTACCAGTTCTCTTAGGCCTAGTTAGGGTTCCAGTAGGTCTATCCACCTCTTCATCAGAAGCAGGGGGAGTCACAGACTCTAAATCTGGGGGAACAATGATGGAGCTTGGTTGGGGCTCCCATTTCCCTAACATTTTAGCCTGAAATTTGCCTGGGTCAGAGGTCAACTTACCAACACCAGGGCTTGTAGTGGGGTTCTCAGTAGAGGTTCCCACAGGCTTAGAGTGGTTCCTTAAGGTGGCCTCCCTAGCCAATTTGGTTTGGTTCTGGGTCTCCATACTGGGAGGCCTGGGGGTACTGGATACTACTCCTAGAGTTCTTAGATCATTCCCCAACAGGACTCTCCCAGGCACCTCAGTCTGAACACTGACAGGAATCAACACTGTCATGTCATTACACTGAATGAGGGCTGGTAGAATTGGAACCATTTGGACAGGGCCTCCAGACATCTTAGTGGGACCTTTGGGTGCCTTAGCAACATCCTCAGGACTGAAAAAGCTTTCATCCACTACTGTTCTGCTGGCCCCGGAGTCTCGCCTGGCAGGAGTATCCTGGCCATTGACAAGAACACGTTCCATATAATAAACTTTAGAGTTTTCTGGTATGGAGTTGTACACACTCCTATTCTGATCACTAACCAGACCCATGGACTCTACTGTTACACTTGCTTGAAGACCCAAAGGTTCTTCAGCAAAGACTTCAAAGTGAGCACTAGCCATTTGGACTTCCTCCTCAGGAGTGAAGGCTAAGGAGACTGTGCTGATCCCTGTAGGTTTACCCTTACATCTGGGATCTCCTTTGATGTGGTCAGTTGCCCCACAGAGATAGCATGTTCCAAATGCTCTCTGGAAGGGTGGCTTGGCCTGACCTCCTTCTGGTTTGTGACCAGAAGGTACACTAGCCTGTTATGGTTTACCCTGGGACTTACCCTGGTTATTTTGTTGTTTGGGGCCCTCTTTGGGTTGGGAGGTATTAGAAATCTCTTGGTTCCCTTTTGGTGGCTGCTTTCCCTCATCCTTTTTCTGAGTGACCCCTGAATCCTTGTGAGTAGCCCTGTTGGCAACCCACAAGTCAGCAGCCTTAGCTAGCTTTCTAGGATCTAATTCCCTTGAATCAGCCAAGTGCTGCCTGAGCTCAGGAGAGCAGACATCATAAATTGACTCCAACATTACAAGATTTCTCATTCCCTCATAAGTGTTAACCCTTAATCCATCCCTCTAAGGTCTTCAGACTTTCACTCACACAGGTAGCCCATGGGGTACCATCATGCTTTTTGAGGGTCCTAAACCTCTTAAGGTACTGGGAAGGGGTCTTCCCAAATCTAGCTATCAAAGCTAGTTTCACACATTCATAATCCTTCTTATCCTCCTCCCCCAACTCCATTACCACATCAGTTGCATCAGGGGGGAGCCTAGAGAACAACCAGGAAAGTAACTCATTTCCTGTAATGTTCTGGAGCCCATGATTATATTCAAACAAACTCAACCAATCCAACACATCCAACTTAGGCTCATACATACCCACCAACTCCTTAGGCATCCGGGGTCTTTTGGGACTGGAACTCCTAGAGGATTCGGAGAGAGAAGCACTTTCCACAGACAATTTTTTCATTTCTAGCTCATGGTCGAGATGCATTTCTCTGAGCCTTAGTTCTTGGTGCCGTTGTTCTGTTTGAGCATTAATTCTTTTGAATTCTAATTCCAGCTTCATTTTTTCTAGTTCCATATATTGAGGATTAAGTGTGGGACCTGGTAAGGGTCCAGTAGGTACAGCTGGCAGGGCAGGTAGAGGCCTAGGGGAGACAACTCTATCATCTTCCACCTCCTCTTCTGCTTCTGACTCAAAGTTATCAATACTAACATTCATATCAATATCATTGCTGTTATCTACAGTTGTTGGAGTGGTAGGTTCCTCTGAACCACCATCCAGACTTTGGTTTGCTAACAACCTTTCTATTAGCTCCATGTTCTTGCCTTTAGTCAGGAGATTCTTATGCTTACAGAGAACTCTTAAACAATCAGCAGTTTTTGTAGCAAGGGACTCTTGACTATAACTTTCCATAGTTGACATGTTTTAGAAAATACTTCTTTGCTAAGCTTTGTGGTTAGTTGCACTAAGGTATCTATAAGCACACTAAAATGTATACTCAATACAAATCCCACCGCTGTACACCAGTGTTAGGCAGAAACCTGTGCAGTTCCCTCGGGGACCACTGCAAAAGATTTAAGACTACAGGTGTTTGGCAGTAAACCCACTTGGTAGCAGTCTGTACCACACAGATTCACTTGGTAGCTGTGGCTGAGCAGTCAGACTTCCCTCAAGAAGAGTTAGGCAGTATGTAGAGTATACACAATAGGTACAGAGATACAGTAGCACAAGCAAACACTGACTAGAGCTTTGGTGTAAAAGTATATAATTATTTATTTAAAGACACACTTGTAAATTACACTAGCAACAAAGAGGTAAGTAAATTCAGCACACAGTCACTATTATATATATATATATATATATATATATATATATATATATATATATATATATATATATATATATATATATATATATATACAACCCTAATTACTTATTAGACAAGTCTTAATGAGAAACACCACTTATTTTCAGACAGAGGTGAGCACTTAACCTAAGATGGCACTCTAATAAGTTATTAAAAAGGGAGGGAACAAGGCAGAGTTATGGAAGCACACAAATTTCAATACTTTTAAAAGAACCACAGTAAGGCAGGATAGGCAGAGTTCTACTGGAGAGCAAGGAAGTCAATTGCAGGGCCCACTCTTGGAGAGAGCAAGCAGAAGGGGTCCAGGTTCACACCGTGGGGTTATGCCCAAAGAATCTTGTAGATAGTTCGCACACAAAGAATGAAATTAAAGTCAGGAAAAGTTAGCTAGGTTGTCCCAAGCCAGCCCAGGTTAGAAAGTCGAGGCTTTACTGTCACCCCGAACAATCTGTCGCAAGGGAAGCCAGGCGGGACACAGTACCTTAAGTGTGAAGGAAGCTCCAGCGGGGGCAGTTGTTCCTGGCAGCGGGTGCAAGTCGGTGTTTCGTCCAGAGGAAGAAGAGGTCTCGCCGTGGAGGAAAGATGAAGGTCGTTGCACTGCCAGGGAACAAACCAGTCGCGGAGTTCTTCGGTTAAAAGGTACTACCCTTCTCTTCACGGTAGTGGTAAGCCGTGGTATTCCTGTTGCCGGGGTGCTTGGCACAGGCAAGGCGGCCATGAGATGCTCCAGGAAGGTGAAAAGAAGGCAAAACTGGTTATCCCCACCAGTCAAAGGAAGAAGACTCTCCGGACTGGAGATCTCCTTTGTCGTCGGGAAAAGTGGTGTGATGGTTCAGCAGGGCTCCACCGGTGGTGTCGTCGTTGCAGGTCGGCTCAGCTTCTCCCTCCTCGGATTCTTAGGTCCTGTGGGGACTTCTGAAGTTCTAGTCCCCAGAGCCCTGCTTTTATGCAGCATACCCCCATTCATTCAGCCTAGCTGTCAATCAAACATGCTAAGTGGTGAGCCGGCCGGCTCACCACTTGGGCCAATCACACAAGAGTGCGACTTGAGTTGCCAAGGCAACTCAGTCCAGGGTGCCTAAACCCCCTCCCACACCCCCTGTGGTACCCAGACAGAGTGGCACCACTTTTGGAGGCTTCTGTGGAGAAGCCCGCCAAAATGTGGAACAAAGGGCTCGACTTGGGTTGGAGTCACAGAAGAGAACACAAACGCCATTTTAGAATCGAGTTCTGGCAAAAAATACCAACCGGTGAATTAATATTAAATAAATAAACCAGCGGTATGTTCGAGGCTATAGGAATTAAATAATTAAAGTTGGTAGCCTCGAACAATGGGAAAATCCCATAGGGATATATTTGCGGTCGAATATAAAAAGTAGTATCCACTGCTACCAGCCAAAACTCGATCAGGGGGGACGGAGACGTGCCCCCTCGAACAACAGACCCTGGGGCAATCGAATTGCCCTGACCAGTACGTCCACAATATGATTGTTTGTACTGGTTTCTGTTCATAATTTGGGACTAGTAAAGCCAATGGTGACTTTAAATGCCCTGGGAGACGGTAGTCAATCCCAGGGTATGGAGTCTTTGTTTGGGGGTCGCTACGACACCCCTGGGTTACGGCACGGAGGGTGCTGTGTAACCCACATCAAAAACACATGAGACCCTATGGAGTAAAAGACCCCATAGCCCATAAAACACATGGAAAGACAAAGGAACACCTCAAATCATGTCTAAGAGTGGGAGTAAAAGAGTCTCACTCTTAGCAGGAGAAAACAAATAAACCCCAAAAATCCAGCAAAGCTGCTGGGGGACTCACTAGGTTTGGGAAATTAGCCTTAACAGAGAATTCTCCCTAACATTTTCAACCATAATTGGTGAACTAGTCAGAGATACAATAGGTGAGGCTTCCTGTTTGGCAAATGGCGGCTGTTCTTCAAATGCAGTCTTCAGAAAAACATCAGATGGTTGCTTTGAAATACCATCTTCATTCTGCTTATACAATGATTCCGAGTGCAAGCATGCAAATAAAGGGGCAGATGGTAATGGAGTGTTGGCACTCGACCCAAACATCCCATGAGAGGAAAATCTGCATGTGAGTGGTTGGGTGTGAAAAAGATGCCCATTATCTATGCCACCTCGAGAGGCATTTACTGGGGTAGAGGGACCTAGTGAGAGTCTGGTGCGTTTGCCCAGCTCTAGCTTTACCGCTGGTGCCATCATCGGAACATCGGTGGTGGGGTCGTTACTGCTCCCTAGATTTGTAGCATTCTTGTCTTCTCGAACGCTAAGAAAGCTATTTTGTATAGGTGCGGCTAAGTCATGAAGGGTTTTAGAAAGAGGGGAGATTTTCTCCACGTCTTCACGCCATGGTGCGTTAATTTTTGCTTGAATTTGGGCATGCATATGCGCAAATTCCACATCCTGAATGATTTCTGATATTGGTGTTTTGGTATCCGGCACACGCGATGATTAATTTTCTTGGAAAGCCGGTAAGTGATGATTTGGTGGAGTAACCAGCATTTCTACGGGCGAGTCAGCACCTGTGTTGTGTAGTGCTTTTGCTGGTGGCATACAAGCTTTACTACTTCTCAAGAGTCAGTGTAGCCATGATAGCGCTTGGCAAGCAGTATGATCTAATCTTGTGTGGACACACCTAAATAAGTTAGAGGAAACGTGAATAGTGTCTATGTGGTGAAGTACCCTCAATTTTTGATATGGGTAGGGGTATGATTGTATGATGACTCAATAGGAGAAAGGCGATAGGATTATCAGGGCAATAGGTCTTACCTGATGTAAATATTAGTAGAACACTAGGCTAAAATGTACATTCATAAACAAAACGTAAACTTCGGGACTGCTCCCCCCTCATCCTATCAGCCTAACAGCCCAACAGCACTTTCAATTCACTTCCGGGCCGGACACTAAATGGGCTTTGCTGGGCTACCGGAGGCGGGATGCAGGAGGCGGAGCCAGTGGGTCGAGGAGTGAATCTGGAAGGCAGAGAGACTGAGTAACGTGAGTTACGTTTCTGGTCAGTAAGACCTCAACAATGTCAGCACAAGAGTCCAAACACAAGAGTTCCAGGGGGAAATAATAGAAGTAAATACAGCAAAGAGACTTATTTACTGTGGTAGAGACAGCCCTCCTGGATTGTTTCCCCGCGTTTACAGACGGCCGCACTTCTGCTTGCGCATAGGAGCCAAAGATGATTCGAATATGCAGCTAGGCGCAGGTCGCCGCAGAATTCGGCAGAGGTTCACACAGCCCAACAGCACATTCGATGCACTTCCGGATGCGCGGTAATGCATGTTACTCCTAGGCCCTATGCTCTGTGCAACACCCCATGTATCAAGCGGAGATGCGCTGCCCCACAGCAAGTGCGGCTGATACTGGGGAAGAGTTTTGCCCAAGGGTGCTTATTAACACCTCGTTAACCATGCTAGAGACCTCAACTGCAATGTTCTGTTTCCCCAAGAGACACATCTAAATGCAACTGAATCAGACAAGCTGGGTGAGGGGTGGGTGGCCGTGGCAGTTCCTTTCCCGTTTCATGTGAAACGTGTGATATTCATCCTGATCCACAAGCGCATCCCCTTTACAATGATAGATACTATGACGGATAAGGATGGTAGGTTTGCCCTGCTTCATGGCACTATCTTTCATCAGCGTATTACTTCTCTGAACATATACCGCCCAACCACAAACATCTGAAGCTTCTTTACGCACACACTAGCCACCTGCTCCCATTCCTTGGACATCTGATGCTAATCCGAGGTGACCTTAATGTTGCTCTTGATCCTATGTTGATTAGACGAGGAGCTACAAACATTACACTACAAAAAATGAGAAAGGCTCGGACACTTCTTTCATTAATGTCCGAACTTCGGCTGACGGACGTATTGCGTCACGTACGCAGGGGGGCGAAGGACTTCAAATTCTTCCCACACCATCATCGAAGCTACTCTCGGTTAGATTACTGGCTCCTCCCTAGCAACTCCCTACATATGGCTGCGCAATGCACTATTCTCCCTATGGTACTGTCCGACCATGTGCTCCTGCGGCTCACATTATCAAACGAGATTCAGTGCCTCAATCTAATAGCTCACAATCACCCTGATTTCACTCAGCATCTCCTAGATGATGAAGAAGAGTTCTGGCGCACTAAACTCACAGACGACTTTCCAACCCTGAGGTGTTGGGAGGCCTTTAAGGCGTATCTACGAGGGCAGTGCATCTCACGGTGGGCGTTCAAACTGCGCACGTGGAACTCGCAGAAGAAGTCGCTCAGTGTGATGCTGATTGCCGATGAACGCACGCACAAAATCTCCCAAGACCGATCTGTATATGATGGTATGGTCCGTACCAGAGCTTTCCACGCTGAGAGCGCAGAAAACATTTAGCAAATGGGCACATAAGCTGTATACCGAGGGGGACTGCCCGCTCCGCCTAATGGCACTGGCACTACAGGGAAAACAATGCTCACAAATAATTGATACCATAGAGATAATGCAAGAAACCCCCTGGAAGGAGATAAAGCTATCAATCGATGATTTGCAGAGTACTACAAGGAATTATATGCCTCTCCTCCAGAGAGGGATGTGAGCTTAATCCATGACTTCCATCTGTTTCACAAGAGGTCTTAGAGATGCTCAACTCTCCCATAACAGGTGAGGAGGTCATTGGCCTGATTAGGGGACTAGGTGCTAGGAAAGCGTCTGGCCCTGAAGGCCTACCCATTGATATATATAAGCATCTCAGAAACATTGTTGCCCCTAAATTAGGACAAATGTTCAGATAGGCCACTGAAGCTGGACATCTCCCAAGAATGATGCTCACAGCGAGCATTGTTGGTTTTTCATAAGAAGGGCAGAGACCCACAACAATGCAGCACGTACAGGCCCATCTCCTTAATAAACGCTGATGAGAAGATTCTAGCAAAATGTATTGCAAAGCCCCTGGAACACCTTATGCCTACACTGGTGCACCTGGACCAGACAGGTTTTATACTTTGCCGTCATTCGACGGGCAATCTATGCAGGCTACTCTACATAATTGAGGGGCCCACCGAACCCAGCGATATAGTCCTGTCACTAGATACCGAGAAGGCATGTGATTGCGTGCGATGGGACTATATGTTTGAGGTCCTCCAAGGGTTTTCCCTCAGCGGACGAATTCTGTGCATGATCCAAATTCTATACAACGCGCCCCAGGCTACACTTATCACGAATGGATAAACCTCAGAGACTTTCTCTCTATATACTGGCACGCAACAGGGCTGCCCCTTATCACCGCTGCTATACGCGTTAGCCATAGAACCATTGATGCTGAAGTTGTGGTGGATTCCGAATGGATTGGGATTCTGAAGGGGACGGAAGAGCATAGAATTTCCCTCTGTGCAGATGATATAATATTGTACATAGGGGACAGTGCCCATTCTCTACCCCGCATTCAAACTATTCTGCTAGATTATGGACTATTGCGGGCTACTCCGTTATTTGGGACAAATGTGAAGCTATGCCAGTGCGTTCTGACATACCTTGGCACACCTGGTGGTTTGGCTCATTTAGATTACAGGGTCAATATATCAAATATCTCGGAATCAATGTGAGTGCGTGCCTCTCAGAATTAGCCACTCTGACCTACCCTATGATCCTGCACAGAATAAAAGCCGATCTGCACAGATGGCAGGCCATCCCGTTCTCACTTACAGGGAGGATTAATGCTATGAAAATGAATTCGATGCCAAAACGTATCTATCTAGCCACTATGATTCCCTCGCCCCCCCCCAAACAACTTTACAATGAATTTGACAAGATGGTGGCGAGATTTATTTGGTGAGGCAAGAAAGCACGCCTTAACAAATCCATTTTGCAGGTGTCTAAGGCCAATAGGGAGCTGGCCCTCCCCTCCTGGAAGGCCTACTACATGGCTGTGCAGGTGTCATGGGCAAAGCGCTGGTTCAACTCTGCCAATACGGCCAGCTGGCAGGAATGGAGCTACTGATACTTAACCCATATAAACCTCAGGAAATCATTGCCTTCCCACCCAGACCGCTTCCAATGGTGATCATAGCTCACACCATCGTGGGTCCCACGATCACTCAGTGGCATAGAATGCAAGCATTGTCAGGGACCAATGTACACAAGTTACCTCCATGGCTTAGCCTGAAGTCGCTGTTGTCTACTGCTCCCACCTTGCAGGTACATGACCGATGAACCGACTCCTCGGGTGATGTGCGAGTTATGGATTCATATGATGTAAGGAGGGCATGGTATCAAATAGTAAGACAGATACAAGTGGTCACAGTTCAAGGGTGTTTATTGAACTTTAATAGGGTTCGGAAAACGCCTATCTAATCCTAATTCTAAAGATGGGAACAAGCTACGACCATCAAATAATAATAACGCAGTCCTAGTTGAGTCTGTCAAAATAACAGGGCCTATACTGATAAACCTATTGCCAATCCTTACTTATAAATACAAATAGTATAGGAAACAATTTCATGCAAAAGAAAAGTATTCAAGAAATGATATGTCAGGATATTCCATCCGTTGGCTTCCGTTCCCTGCGTTTTCAGCATGGGACAAAGCATCCCACTCGAGCTTAGCACACTCTCTGCCTTCTCTAGCACAAGGATGCAGTTCAAAACTTCAACATCAGGGCCTTCTGTGCCAAAGTCTCTTTGCCATTCAAAGTCTCTTATTTCAGAGGGCCTGATGCAACATGACAAACATTACAGTTCCTTTCTTTTTAGGATTTCACAAAATCTTCAATTGGTCTGCCTCTGCCGGGCTCTGACCAAATATTTCACACATACAACTTCATCAAAATCAAAGACTTTTGATTGTGCACAGGATTTTGCTTGACCCATCCCAGGACCACTTCGATTCCCAATTGCTCATTCTTTCCTTGATATAACCTTTTTCTCTGCTTCACTTTTGCACTTCTCAGCTGGATACCTTACAGAGGCCTTCGATTGAGCACCCACGCGGTGCCGGACCACTCTGTCAAAGGTATTGTATCTTGCTTTTTAAAGTTCAGTCACTCATCTGCAGTTCAACTTTACTTTGCGTCTCTTATCATACACGTTTTAACAATGTTCGTTCCAGCACTCACCATACAATGTTGCTGCTTGCAACCTTGGCTTCAATACAGACCGGTCTTGTATCGGTCTAACCCAAATGTGTTGATTCATTGACGCAGCTTTGTTCTTGGAGCCAAGGATGGTACTACGGCGGCTGGTGCTTCTCCCCGCTTTGATTATTGACGCAGGAGGGCCCTGGGTATCTTTGACACACAATGCAAGATTCTTGATCCTGGTTTCCTGGTATTACGCTTTCTGTTCTCGAGGTCTCTGGAAAGTAATGGTTAGTTGTCGAAAAGGCCAAGGGAACTTCCCTCCTTGTGATCCCCTTCTGTTTTGCCGTCTTTCCTCTCTTGTTCAGCTGCTGTCTCGAAACTGCTGTTTCCTTGTGTGCTTTGCCTCACTCAGAGGGTGCTCTTGTGCTCTGCCTTTTATCCGCGTGGGGACGCTTAATGGAAGTCAGGTGTGTTTGATGGTCAGTAATTGCCTAACCTCACCTGAGCATTGCATTGGGACAATCAGGTATACTGCTCGGGTGTTAGGCTGTTTTCTCTCATAGCGGGCTGTCCGTGAGAAAGTGTTTGTGTTGTAGAGTGGGGGGAGAGGTAGAGTTCCTAAATATCCTACCTGGTAGGATGGGGGTAAAGGTGTTACCGGGAAAGAGATACTGCATCCTGTCATCTGGTGTCCCACTCCCACTCCCGAAGATCCCTCACCCAGGTGATTCTCCCGCACTGGTCCACTCCCAGGAATTGGATCCAAAAGCGGTGGTTGTTTCGGATGACAGATCCCCGGGGACTAGTGGGTGAGACACCTTCTGGTTCCTCACAATGGTGACACAATGACACTATCATTCCCCGAGGCTAGAGACAAACTGGGCCTCGACCCACAGGACTGGCTAATATACTATTCATACAGTCAGTGCTGTCCAGATTCACCACAGTAGAGTCCAGAGCCAAGGAGCCATTACCCTGCGAAACAGAATTCGAACGAGACGTATATGAGTTCCCTAGACTTTGAACTTTCTATGATTTTTGCCTTCCACTCAATCTTAAAAGGAATATAACACTGGCCGAATTGTGGGCCAAAGATAGCGACATACCACTTTGTGCAGAAGACATATATGGTGCCTTTGATGCTATTAGAGAGGTGTCCTAAAGCATCAAAAACAGGGAGATGCAATACAAAATTCTGCAGTGCGCACACTATACCCCTTCCAAACTCGATGCTATGGACCTTACCCAGAGAGCCAACTGTTGGAGACTGTGTGGGGAGGTGGGCTTCAGTGGCCATATATTATGGATATGCCTATCTATCCAGCCATTCTGGTGGACAGTACTGCGGCGCCCAGGCTAGCCCGAATCACAAACCACAATATTCCAGCTAACCCGATTACAGCAGTCCTCCGTCTTAGCAGCGAGGAATGGCATGATGATCCCACAACACGTACATTTATACACAAAGTCCTTTTTTCGCTAGGAAGGCCATACTACTGGGTTGGAAGTCGACGGATGCTCCCGACGAACAAAAATGGCTGAGCATGTTATCTAAGAATCTGTATGCTGAGCAAGTCGGTCTGAGTAAATCGCTCTCTGCTACACGCGTTGATAAATTCAGTGAGTTCATGGAGACCTTCCTCTGACATGAATGGTGACTGTAAGCAGACAGATGGTAGTTTATTTACATGCTTAGTAACATGACGCCTTATGGGTGGGCATGGGGAGAGATAGGGTTGGTGTTACTGTTAGAGGTTTAATTTAATATGTCGCTTACATGCGCATGATAAATATGTATCTTATGTTGAACAATGCTACATTGCAATGTCTTATCTTGTTTCTTTTTCCAAAATTAAAAGGATTAAAGTAAAAAAAAAGAAAACACCAGAAGGATTCTAGGGGGAGGGGAGCCCCTTTCCTGGTGGAACTTTATTTTTTTTCTGTTCGGCACCTTACAAACTTTACGTTGAGAACTTTGAAAGAAAGCTACAAGTACATAGCTTACTAGAATCCATCTTGTGCACATTATACTGAGTTTAGAGTGTAAGGGTCAGTTTAGGAATTTTGAACACAGGATGAAGGACGCTCTCTTGTTTAACATCCTGACACAGACATTCCTTGATTTTGTTGAGGCAGGGAAGCCCCTCTTAGGATTAGGGATAGATAGGTTTCGCCCAAGCCTTTTTATTATTTTCTGGAAATAAAAGTATAGGGCCTCATCACGAGTTGGGCTGTCGCCCTTAAATCCAGTGGTAACGGTATTACCACTGCATTTAAGGGCTGGCCCTATCACGAGTTTGGCGCTAAATGGGCTTTTTTACCTTCAGCTTTTATCTGGAGGTGAAAATCCCTGTTTTTGGTGGTATTACCGCCACTCTTTTAGCCTGCAGTATTAGTGCTGAAAATGCCCCATTGGATCCAATGGACCCAATGGGGAATGGGGATTTACCTTTAATTTCCAACCCGTAATCCGGCGGTAATACCGCCAAACCGGTGGGAGCTAAGGCTATTACAGTCGGGTGGTATTACAGCCGGAATACAGCCCAATTCGAGATGAGGCCCAGTAATCAAAACCTAACATGCCACTGTGTCTGAGTCTTAGGGCCTGATCACGCATTGGGTGGTAGCCCTTAAATGCGGCGGTAACTGTGTTACCGCCGCATTTCAGGGTCAGCCCAATTGCGAGTGTGGCGTGTTTACCCCAGCTAAGAGCTGGGGGTAAACATGCCAGAAAATGCCCATTTTGTGCACAATTACTTGCAGCGGTATTACCGCATGTTAATTGCACTAAAAATTCCCCATTGGGTCCAATGGATCCAATGGGGAATGGGGAGTAACAGTTAGCGCCCAATCCGTGATCTGGCGGTAATACCGCCGGACGGGTGGGCGCTAACGCAAATAAAGTTGGGCAGTACCCCAACTGAGATACTGCGCAACTCGTGATGAGGCCCTTACTCTTGATCCCTTACATTTCATACCACTACTCTGTTCAGACTATGGAATGTAGGCAGGCCTGGTTGAACTCCCCACACATATCATGGGCAACATGAGATCTCTGTAAACTGTTCAGTGTTGCATTATCAAAATAAAATCACTTGCTTTTATTATTGTTTGAAACAGGCATGGGGCTGTTTGTTGAACATGTTTTGAATAAAGTGCGCAGTTCCACAAAATAAATAAAACTTTTTTTGTTTTAAGGGCAGAAAGCAATGTGAAGTTTTGCATTTATTTAATTTACCATTTATTTAGAAAATTAATCAACTACAGGGTGTGATAGGAATCTTGTTTTAAAATGCAGATGACTCATCAAACAGTGACAATTCGAACTTTCCAGGAAGATTCAGTATTTAACATTAAATGGGGCTCTTAAGAGGACCTTGTCCTTGTAGGCATTTCCCATTAATTGATGTTTAATGGGCAGGCCTTGACAGAAAAAGTATACAGGGCCTTGTTAAAACAGGTTAAGATCGAAGGGTGTAGGATGTGGAGAACTCTAGTGCCAATCCTAAATCTGAAGGCAGTTGAGGGTGCCCAGATTCCTGCCCTGTGTCTCCCCTATTCATTCCCGGGTGCCCTACAGTTCCATGTCTTCTCAAGCCTTGCCTCAACCAGTTACCTGCTGTTTCCCTGCTCTTTCTAGAGACCACACATTTTGTACAGGAGGCAAGCAGAGAAATACATGAGAATAACCAAAACAAGCACCTCACTTTTTAGTCAGGGGAAGATGAGAACCGTCAGACTGCCGGAGAAGGAGGCATGCAGAGCAACAGAGCATCCCTGCAGAAGTGCAGGGCGTGGTTTAGCGGTGCACTGCTTGAAAGAGAGACAAACCGGGTAAAGCCACCCGTAAGCACAATCAAAAGGTAGTCATTGCGGGGCTTCGGTGAGGCTCTGGCAGGGCCATGCTGTGTGACCAAACCCCCCTAGACCACCAGAGACTAAAGGGGGAGAAGTATCCACCATCCACCACACTAGTTAACTCGGGGATGCCTAACATCAAGGACTGCGCTGGGCTTCCATGGCTGCTCAGTGGCAACCCTGTGCAAGGAAGGTGGGTTGGGCTTATCACACTTTTTATGCTTTTCCAATGCACATACATTCCTGGGGGAAGGCAGGGCCATATTGTCCTGCACATTTTCCCCCAGAAGCTCACTGTTTCCAGAGCTCTGGTCCTCTTTATGCTGGACTAATGCAACAGCCTCTTTCTCAACCTTCCTGCTTCTAGTCTCCGTCCTCTGCAACTTATCCAGAAAAGGACTGCAAGGCTTGTCCTTGGCCTAAAGCCCAGGGATCGTATCTCTCCAGCATTGAAATCTCTTCACTTGCTCCCAGAGGCGGCAAGGATCAAGCACAAGACCCTCTGCATTGTCCACAAGGCTTTCTGGTGTCTGGGACCGCACTTCCTCCTACACTCTCTTCCTAAACATCGCCCTTCACAAGCTCTCTGCTCATCCACCTCCAACCCATTGAGGGTTAGTCGCTTTTCTAAGCATAGAGTTGGGGGCAGATCTCTTTCTTTAGCCGAGGCCTCCCTCTGGAACAGCCTCCCTGCCTCTCTCAAACTTGAGCAGAACCACCTCTGGTTCTGCATGGAACTCAAGACCTTCTTCTTCGCTTTCGCTTTCTCTCTTCCTCTCCCATGCTGATGACCAGTTTGGTCCACGCACTGGTCACCTGGTCACACTCTGAACCTGGGCCCAGGTCCTTGCATGTCCAGTTGCACCTCGCACTGCCTCTTGGCTCCCCCAGTACCTATGGTCTTTATCTGTAACCCTACAGTACCCTCTCGCTGGGCTTAATAGCCACCTGTTGGCTGCTCTTTCCTTTATCTGCACTGAACCACTAGCTGGCTGCACTTTGATTCCCTGCACTTCTACGCCCCCCCTCTCCTTTTGGCGCCTTCCCCGCACTTGCGCAATCTGAATGACACAAGGCCTTACAAGATCGTTGTTTTGTCCTCCCTCTGCCCACACTCCCCCTTGTCTTGTCACGCCTAGAAACACTTGTGTATAGGCGCGTTATAAATGCCATATCATATAAGGAGACCAATCCCGAGGGGGAGGGTAAATATAAGGGAGGAACAAGAGGAAGGAAGTGTGGGTTATTCAGGTGAGGTCAGAGGTGGTGGTGGAAGATGAACAAGAGTCCAGCAGTAGGGAGGAAGGAGCGGTGGATCATGGTGGCGCTTTGTGAAACAGGTGAGGTATTGGCAAGAGAGTGGTACTGCAGTGTGAGTGTGCATGTGTGTGTGGCGTTTGTGCAGAAGGGTAGTGTAAGGAGTGGGTGTGAAGCAAATGGTACAGATTGATAGGAGGCTGAATAGTTTGAAGTGAGGAAGGTGAATAATTGTTTGGTGGAGGGAGTAGTAGTAGAGATGAGGGCAGTTATAGTGCAGAGGAGCGATCACTGTATGCTGTCTGTGACGTGGAATGTTATGCAACAAGGCCGTTCTCTGATAAATTGCCCGAAACTAAATGTAAAAAGTGGGAATAACAGGCTGCAAATCCACCGATCAGATGTCCCGATGATGATGGCAAACTATCAGACAAAATCCTTAATGGGCCCTCAAAGACATGAATATGAGTGGGTATTGGAACCATATAAGGTTGCAGCTGGACCAAAATCTAAGGTTGTCTCTATAAAATGATCATGCTTATAACAGAGAGCTGGTCGAAAAGAGGAAGATATATCGAGCTGACCTGAGGAAACTAAAAGCCAGTCGAGGGATTGACCAGACCCTCTGCATTAAGCAAAGGAAAAAAAAGGATAAGACTGGCTCCGCATGTCCAAGGCGCAACGCACACAATGGGATCCGGAAACAATGCTGAATACTTTGGCCACCCATAATACACGAGATCTACAACAAGGAATATCTAACCTTTTGACAGCTGCAGTTCAAGAATCAGTATGGATGACCCATTTTGCCACTCTTTACAGTAGGACGGCAATTTCGACAGGGTATGCGTAGACTGTCAAAAGAAGGAAAGTGGAACATTGAATGGGACAGAGAGGAAATCCTAGGCCTAATTAAAAAGTTAAACACGTGAAGGGCTCCCGGTCCGGACGGCTTATCTAATAGTCTACTGAAAGCCAATACGGACACATGGGCTGATTTCACTCAATGCTTTTTTCCGCAATAATGGACAACAAACAGATTCCAGAATCTTGGAAAAATTAGATAATACCAATCTTCAAGCAGGGCGGCAGATCTATTCCAGCAAACTATCGCCCTATTGCGCTACTTGATCCACTAGGACAACTATTCGCCTCCGTTCTTCTCTGCCGTCTGACTACCTGTTCCAAACAAACTGGTGTGGGGACAAATATCAATCTTTTTGTCCTCAACTTACTAAAATTAGAGGCGATCAGATAAAAAACAACAACATATGTGGCCTTTATTGACCTTAAACAGTCCTTTGACAGCGTGGATCGAAATAAACTGTGGTACAAACTACAGGCATGGGATTGCGCCCCCCCCCCGGACCTAGGGGCGGCATTACGAGCACTCTATTCCTCTACCTTGGTACAGGTGAGACTTGGGAACTGGCGCTGTCTCAAAGAAAATTGTCACCTGGACGAGCTTTAAACAGGGATGCCCCTTGGCGCTCTTTCTGTTTAATCTGTACATCTCAGACTTGGCGGTAAGCCAAAAATAGCTGAGAGGGCATCCCCCGATCTTGAACGCAACTCCTGTGCCGTGGATGATTTACACCAATGACCTGGTCCTATTAGATAAAACTCTGATTGGGCTGCAAAAACGACTGAAGGCTCTGGAGGCCTACTACATTGGAAATGGGCTGGCCATAAATGTGACTAAAACCCAAATGGGAAGTTTTCCATATTCCTGGGTTCTACTAAACTAGTACAAGTTCATACCATCAAGTACCTGGGCCTAGGAGTCTGGATAAATTCAAGTATTAATGAACATGAGTGGGAAGAGAGTTTAAAAATAAAGGCCCGGTCCCTGGCTCAACAAGCATTGGTGCTCCATAATAAATATGGAAAATTCTCCATGATATCTGTTCTTCCTTTTTTCTGTCAAAAGGTAATTCCTATTCTAACATATGGAACGGAGACAGCGCGTAATCTAACATGGAGGATTTAGGACCGCCTGGAAGGTATTTGTGGAGGAAAGTACTTTCGCTGACGCAATCTTTTCTGTTAGCTAGAATAAGCTAGCTACTCAGTCAATGCACTCAATGGTAATTTGGAAATCTATGGACCTATATCAAAAGACCCTCCTGGATGAAGTGCTCCCTCCTCTGGACATCCTGAGATCAACTTCTACAGCCCAGCAAGATGTTCTTCTTAATGGGTGGAAAGCCAAATGCAAGGATTGGCTGGCAGCTCTCGGAAGCTCAGTGGAAACTTTGAAGAGCAACCCGACTAAAATCCGGGGAAAAATCCAGTGGATGGACTGGATAGAAACTCAGGAGGAGTAAGACACCTACAAACTCTCGATCAATTGCGCCATAGAAAGTTGTGCGCTGGACCAACTACCAAGATACTTAATAGAATTTCCTTGTGTGAAATTCAGCTATCTCTTTCTCCATTTGAGGCTAAACCTCTTCCTCACCAGAGAGGTTTTTTCACATCGGAAACAACTGATGGATCAGATAGTTTGCTGTAGATTCTGTGATGACACCTCCCATGAAGAAACGTTGAAACATCTGCTTATTGATTGCCCGGCCTTGATGGTGACCAGAAGTAAATATCGTGCCCAGCTTCAATTGAACTTGCTCCCATTGACTGCGGATGACCGTTGGAACTATTTATTGTTGGGAGAACAAAAATCATTAATTTTTACAGTTTTACAATTCAGGAAGGAAATATCCATTCTGGGAAACTTTAGATCTGTGTTTTTTTTCATTTCTTTCTTTTTTTTTAAACTCTCTCTTTGATAAAGAATAAAAACAAATGTGCAAAGGATGACAGTAGTAGTGGAGAGGAGGACAGTAGAAGTGTGGATTAGGGGAGGAGTAGTATTGGAGAGTTGATGGATAAAGTGGGGGATAAAGTGTGGAGGAGGAGATTAATAGTGTAGAAGACGGGATTAGTAGTTTGGAGGAGGGTGGAGAAGGTGCAGAGCAGGAGAGTAGTAGTAGCGGGGAGGGGAGCAGTAATTTGGAGGACAGATTAGCAGCAAAGAGAGAGTAGCAGTCGTAGGAGAAAGAGTAACATCAAAGGGTGGAGGCAAAACCTAGGAGGAGGGAAACATTGAAGGCACATAAAAAAGGGTGAGAGGAGCAAAGTGGAGGGACAGATCAGTAGGAGTAAAAATTAAGAGGTAAGAGTGGGCTTACTAGAAACACCTTGAATCAAAATAGCATAATTGCAAGGCACAACACAAATTCCCATCAGAACTCGAACCATTGGCTAGAGTATGGACAGTTAGGAAGTCTACCAAATTTACACCTGACTGTCTAAAAGCAGGCTTGGGCTAGAGATTATGATCTAAATTCCAGCCATCTTACCTCCCTCTGGGACTTCCTGACTGGCCCTACTCTATCCGGTTTTTAGTGATCTAATGGGAGTTGGGATGATGTCTTAGAAATACTCTGGTTTATTCAAGATTTATATAACCCACCCATTCTCACCTCTTCCTTTACTACTCTTTTCTCTAGTTTACTCTGCCTCAGTCCTCCCACCACTCTTAAGTCCCTTCTAGGTTCTCACTAAGTCTTGCCTCCACCCTTTGATGTTATTTCTCCTTCCACTACTACTAGTACCTCTACTACTCCCGACAACAGCTCCTTCCTCCAAGCCATTACTCATCCCTCCAAAACTCCACTGCCCCCTCCAAACCACTGCTCCTCCACCCAATCTTTGTACCTCCCTCCAAACCACCACTCTTTCTTCCAAACCATTACTCCACATCCTCTCTTCACTACTCAAACGCCCTACTTTCACTCAGTAACATTCACTTCACAATCACTCCTTACACTGCCCTGTCTATCCACTCACCTCATAACCATGCATACTCACACTGCAGAACCACTTTCACTCCTTCACCAATATCTCACCTACTACACAACTTATCTCCACACTCTGCCGCTACTTCCTTCCTCCTGCTGGTCTGTTGGTCATTCTCCACCTCTGATCTCACAGAGGAAAACACACTATCTGATATCTGTTCTTTCCTTATATCCTTTCCTGACTGCCAGGATTGGATCACTCTCCCTGGCTAATCTGGTCGTCTTTACCTTTGTGTGTATTCTTAAAATTCATAACTAGGGGATAAACCCACCCGCCCAACTTTTGCTGCACTGGTTTGCAGAGTTTGGAAGATGGTGGCCTGGGAAAGCCATTGTTCTTGATCATGTTCTGTGATACGATTCTTTGAGGCTTCCCGGAAAGTCTGTCTGGGGAGAGTGGGTCCCACCTTTGGTCCCTGTATTCTAGATGGCCATTGGGTTGTTGCCCTTTCTTGGACAGTTCCTCAAGGTCTGCAGTATTGTTGCATATGGAAGAGGGCTTTCTCTCTCCACGCCACAGCATGCTGCAGTGTGTCTGCTTCATAGTTAGCTTTCCCCTTCTGGATGTATCCCTCTCGCTCTCTCATTGTACGTCCTGCTCGGCTCTCTGGTCTTCTTGATCATTTGTGATATCTCCACAAAAGATAACAGAAGACTGGCAAGCCATGTTTCGAGGTATGCCATGAGTATATATTGATCTGCACAGCCACATCGTGGCACAAAGGAGAATAACAGGAATTGGGACCCTCTCAATTGAACTTGCCCTCAGAGTTAGGACTGGCTCTGGATTTCCCCCTACCCTTCCGCTCTCCTGCAACGAGGGGTTCCCACCTGTGAGGGGTTAGATATGTGAGGCGGACACATTTGCAAAGTTTTCTCAACAAATGTAATTTTATTAGAAGATAAGGTTGGATGAATGCCTCACTATCCCTACCCTGATGGGAATTTCCCTGCCTAAAATAAACTAAAGGAAACACTCTAGCAAAGGATATATATCCCTCACACTTGTACATACAGAAAATAAACAAAGCAATGTATAGCAATTCTCAACAAACAATAATTATTGAATTTGAAATGTCACCACAGTCTCTCTTTGTAACTTTGGCGAATTCCCCTTCCCCAGGTTCAAACGTAGTTTTGGTTTTACTGTTCAAGAAAAGAAAACAAGGAAATCCTGTTTTACAATAATGTTCAGCCACAGTTTGTTTCCACTTCAACTTGTCTATATAAAGTTCCAACTCAGTTTGGTATAATTCCACTTTGACAACAAATGTTCCAACTCCACTTGGTATAACTTTAATTTGGCAACCGAGAGTTCCAACTCAGAAAATAGAAGGTTACTATCCTTCTTTAAACAATCCTTCAGTCCATCACTGGCAACAATAATGATCTTGGTCAGGATGATCTTTGCCACAAATATATTTAGTAGCTTTAACTGGTCAACAGAAGGCTCTATCTCAATTTGGTATACCTTAAAACAGCTTCAACTGGTTAATAGAAAGAGCCCCTTCAATTTGGTATCGCTTTAGTATCACAACCAACATAAATTGTTTTTTGGTAAGGATGATTTGCCGCGAATATATTTAGTTTTAGATTCATCGTAGATTGTATTTGTCAACACCCCCCTTTTTAAGCACTTATTCAACATCCTCCTGGTATACTCCTTACGCCAGGCCCAGTTCTTCAACAGTTTGAGGTTCAGTTATACTCCCCTTCCCGAACAGAAATTCCTAACCACATGTGCTTTGGGGTTAAATATCATTTGATGAATGTTTTATCACAACTTCAAATAGTTCAACAAATTGCAGCTTCAAAACTTCCAACAACTCTTGAGGGAAAACAAGACTTATATTAGTGCTTTGTGACATGCTTCTCATAAGAATGCTCTTCTCTCTCTGGGTCTCTCTCTCTCTCTCTCTCTCTCTCTCTCTCTCCCTCTCTCTTTCTCTCTCTCTCTCTCTCTCTCTCTCTCTCTCAGAAGGGCAGCCTCTTTGACACTCTTGTTTCCCCTCAACACAATTAACCAATGACTGATATATAAAGGGTATTTTACTTCCTTTCCTTTGACTTGGGTAATGTGAGTTGATGCCAATTTTCACCACAGGCTGGATGACATATGAGCAACACTTTCCATGGTCTCTGAATCTTTCAATGGCCCTTTGCTGCAATTGGCAATACCTGTTATTTTGTAACAGCCTTGGTTTAGCTTTCATTTCGGCTTGGCCAATGCTTGTATGTGTTCCCTTTTTGCCAGTCTTCCCCGTTATAGTGTTGGTGTTTCCATAAACTCACATTGATAAGGTCACAGGCTGCTGACTTTTGTATGATGTGATTTTGCTGCTTTTTAGGACATTTAGGAAAATGATAGATGTGGACATCAGAACATTGTTATCTTACATTCTGATGAAGCTAAATCTCCTTTAAGTTCAAACTAAACATTAAGACCTGTAAAAACTTGTTCTAAAAGTGTCATTAATGATTAGAGTGAATTAGGTAAAGGTGAAAACAATATTCAGAACAAAAGAGGTAAATTGAACATTGGGGACTTCAAATCCCACAATAGCCAAATTACTGGGACGAGGAAGAGGGACTCAGAGGACGCAAGGTGCAGTCTAGTGCTGTCTAGTGGTTCTAATGACCCACACCCGAGGGGGACTTTTTAGTACATAAAACCCTCTGAGGTGCAGGCCATTAGAAGAAGCAGAAGGTGGAGTGATTGCTGTGGCTCCACGTTGCAGTGCCAGCAGAAGTAGAAGAGACGCAGAGACGCCGGAACTGCTGCTATCTATGGAGAGGGTGTCGGTGACGAGAGGGTCTCTACCTTTGATGACCTTGTATGAAGAGGTTGCATGCCGGGAAGTGTTTTTGTGGAAAGCTTTCCCCCGGATGGCCCTGTATGCAGAGGATGCGCGGCGGGAAGCGTTGTAGTGAAAAGCTTTCCCCCTAAAGATGTGTGCTACGGTGGCAGGCAAGCACCAGAGTGCTTGTGGAGCAAGGAACACTCCTTTCCCAGTCGGCCCAGATCATGACAAGCAAACTGGAGGAATTTGCTGTGCAGGCCGCAGCGAAGGAAGCAGAAGGCCCTGTTGCAATGGAGCAAGTGGCTGCATATGCAGCAACCAGTGAGTTTACCAAGATTAGGTAACCCTCCGTAATCACCCACTGGCCACTAGTGCTTATTTTGAATACTGAACTGATGTAAAGAAGTTGAAGTAGCGCAATAAGAAATGTTTGAGCAGACAAGAAAGGAAAGGTTAAAATTGTTACCTTGAAAGCAAACATTATTGCCAAAGCCAAGAAAGAGCAATACTAAAGCCAACTGACAATAGCCATTACCTTGAAAGCAAACATTATTGCCAAAGCCAAGAAAGAGCAATAATAAAGCCAACTGACAATAGCCATCAGTGCCAAAGCCAAGAAAGTGCAATTCTCAGGCGAATTAACAATAACCACTATTGCCAAAGCCAAGAAAGGGCAATATTAAAACAGGTTAACAGTAAACGCATTGCTGAAGCCAAGAGAGGGCAAAGTTGAAGCAAACTCATTATAACATTTATTGCCAAAGTGAGGAAGAGGCAATAGTTGGAAAAGACCCCAACAAGCATTGTCTAAACCAAAGAAAGTGTGCTAGAAAGCCATTGTTAACAATTGTTTGATGTGAAAGTGGGAAAACAAGAGTGGGAGGAGAGAAGCCCTCCTGATAGGAAGCATTCAGGAGGAGAGAAGCATAAGCTGCATTGCACGTGGTAATTACAAGGGTGGCACAAATAGAACCAATATGCATTATGTCTTCCCAGAAGAAGTAGTCATTTGTGATGTTGCTGAAAGTCGATGACTTTATCAAATGGTTTGAAGTGCACTTTAACACAGAAGTACGTGAAGTAATGTTAGGAGCTTTTTAGTCCTGGTTAGCGAGTGAACCAGGGCAGGGACTTTGTGGTGGTAGGCTTGGTAGGTTAGTGGACCAGGAAGAAGTTGTTGAAGTACTGTGTTGTGGTTAAAGGCTGAGATGAAGAGGAAGTGGCAAGAACACTAAAAAGCATTTTTGTGAACTGTTGTGGAATCCTCCTAACAATGCTTCCTGACAAGACATTGCTGTGCTGTCGATACAGATGAATGGTGCAAGTCTTTTTATTCCCAAAGGAGAAGTTGTGTTGAGCATTTTGCTATAAGTGAAGAGATAAAGACTCGTTGTGTAGTTGAACTGCTGGGTGAAAGCCAAGTGGAAGTATTTTGGAGCAGGAAGAACTGCACAATTGGAACTTAGTTACAAAGCAGACAGGGACGTCATTTCACCATAATGCCTGGGGTAGCGGAAGTGACAGCACATGACCGTAGACCTCTGATGACATCACAGGAAGTGATGTCATTTGACCCCACCCAGAAGTGACATCACAGGAAGCGATGGAACACAACCGTTGACCCCTTCACAAAACAGCAAGTGGCATCACATAGCATTGTTTCTAAGAACACTATGAAAAATATGGTTACAATATTACTGTAACGTGATATACATTGCATACAACAATGGATCACCATATGTGTTGACAGAAAAAAAACATGCTATAACTGCAACTTGCGAAAAGCAAAATACACAGTGCAAAATAGATGCTCATTCGACTCTAAATGCTTTTTGGTGGATTTTGTCTGCATTGTGAATTTGAGGTGTATAAGAAAAGCCTAAGGGCCTCATTACGACCCTGGCGCTAAGGGATTACCGGTACCGGTAAGGCTACCTGTACCGGTAATCCCTTAGTGCCTGATTACGAGGTCCCTTTGCGGGTTCCCACCTTAATGGGTGGTTTTACCAGCCGTTAAGGAATGGACCCGCAAAGGGACCTTGGTGCTAATTACGGTACCGCAATTTGCGGTACCGTAATTACCACCTTCCCCATTCCCATTATGCCCTATAGGGCAAAAATGGGAATGGGGAAGGGCCATGGTGAAATGGGGAAGTACCGCCCCGCCAACCTTGGAATGGGGTGGTACTTCCCCATTTCACCATGGCGGACTCGTTACAATACCGGCAGCAACCATGGTGCTAATAGCGCCATGGTTTAGCGCCGGTGTTGTAATGAGGGCCTAAATCAGTGACATATCCCCTGAAGTGTGCTTGAAATAAACCTTTGATGAGACTAGCAACTATTGTATGGAATTCCAGAAAGACAAATAGCTCAAATAGCCACATGGCATTGGCCACAGCTGAGGAGTTTCAATGTGTAAAAAGAAAATATATATAGATATATATTTTTTTATATTTTACACTATTTTTTTAGGGGTAGCAAGAGAGACCACAGAGATAGCAAGGGAGACCTCAGTGGTCGCAGGTGCGACCCCTGGCAACCCCTAAATGACGTCCCTGAAAGCAGAACTCTTTTATTTGAACATTTGATTGAAAATCCTGCTGTGAATCTGGGGACGAGGGTCCGACCCAGGTTACAAGGATATACATTTACTAGGTCTGTGTTGAACTTCAGTGTTATTTCTGTTATATTTGAATGGCCATATATTTCCTTTATCTATTGGATGTATGTATAGGTCTGAGGGACTCTTATTTTGTGATCTTTCCACTATGTGGCCAATTTTGCTTGGCCACCTCAGGTTCTGTCTCTCTGCCTGCTCTCCTTCTCCTCACTCTGCTGAACAACTGACACTTTGCAAGGCTGTCCTTACACAGTTATAGTGAGGAGGCTTCTGCCACTTGTTAAAGTCAAGTTTGTGCAATGATTGCTTCCGTGAGTGTTCTGGTTGGTGGATCATTTTCTCCATTAAGTTTGATTCTCGATATGTGTCTGTCTCCAATGGATCCACCTCTTCACCATGTGTATGCCCGCCCCTCTTCTTAATTATACTCATGTGTTGTGCTTGTTCTAATAATATGCCTCATCTCCAGCCCTCATTTTCCGGAGTCTCTAAAAGCCTGTCCACCATTTTGGGGTCAGGCAGTGGTGACATGGTTGCAGAGTGATCCAATGTCTTCACTGGAAATACTGCTGGTGAGTTTGCTTGCTCGTGAATAGCCTGCATGCATGCACTGTATATTCTTATTATGCTTGGTTTTCTGCACTGTCTTATATTTCTCGTTGTGTTCCAGTTGAGTTCCAAGCAGTCTTATATTTCTCGTTGTGTTCCAGTTGAGTTCCAAGCAAGGACCTACGTACTCAAGGTGTGCTGTTTTCCAAATTCAGTCCTGCGTATGGAACCTCCAACGGGGACCCAAGTGCTTGGTATTTCACTTGCTTGTGTTACATTAATTTCAAACCCTTTCTGAGGATAATTCCTTTGGGGTTTCCCCTCTGGAAGCCTACTGCCCTCACAATATCACAGTCTAGGGAGGCCTGTCTCGTCTTTTATTAGTCACATATCCTTCTGGGAGACACTATACATTTTTTCCGGTGAGGGACCTTGCAAGACGCATGATGAAGTGCCAAAGGGAGGACTGGGATAATCCCTGGGACTTCCATGCTAGCACCAGAACCCACACCCCGGGTGGGGGTGCTCTGCTGGATAGCCTAGCAATGCATGTATTTATTAACTATTATTTATTTACAATATGTTAAAATGTGCAAACACTGCCCAAGGGCATCGTAGCACAGCACACAGAACAGATACAAAAGAGTGTTCCCGAATCGTGGGACAACAACAGAGAATGATTGGTTGGCTCTCTTTGATTAGAAACTTTGGGAATTTCAAGCTGGAGTTCAGATTTGCCTCGACCGCCCCCGAAGAGTGAGATCCGCCTGCTATTTTCAATTTTCTCACCAAAGAAGGAGGTTTATATACTGTTGCAATAAGACACAGTTTAAAACATAATCTTTGTTCCAGTGCAAGCCATTGTAATTAATCAAGGACAGGTGAAATATTATCAAGCCTTCACTTTGCAGCGACCAGGTGAGTTGCACTGGGCATTGATCATCTCGGGGGTAACACATGCATTAGGGCTGCTTCTATCAGTGTATTACAGAACCAAGGTCTTCACCACAGAATGAAACAAATCAAGAGGAATGTAAGATGTGATCTTCCTTAGCAAGAGGAGATGTAAATTGGGCGACTGGGCTCTTTTTGCCACATGGGCTTTAAACAGTACTTACCACTCTAAAGAATTGGTCATCCAAAGAATTGGTCAGTGGGGCCAATGAGCAGGAAATCCTGGCAAATTCAAGAAGAGGGTGGCACAACAGCACATCAGATAATTTGTTGACTGGTACAAATAGGATACATTCAGTTTTGGGAGGGTTTAGGGAAAGACTGATCAAGGCCGTCCAATTAGTGATTTCCGACAGACAGGATTGAGGTAGAAATACATACCTACTCTCTCTAAAACTATCCCTCTCCAGTGTTCTCAAATGTTGGCATGTATGCATATCAGCATCCCTGCACCTCGACACACATGGCCACCATTGGTTGTGTCCTTGTAGGGACCTGGTCCCTGTGCACTGGCCTCCCACTAACAACTCAGTGGTCCATGCACAGTCCTCAAAGACCCCTCACGATCCCCATCACTCGCCACTCTCCCTCACATCCCCAAAAGCCTCTTAGTTTCTCCCCCATGGGGTCATCAGCAAGATCGCACAGCCTGCTAACTTTATGAAGGCCATGGCTGGCAGTACAGTCGATTCGATGTCGGCCACTGCAGTGTGAGTATGGAAACACATTATTGGACCATGGCCGCTGAGCTTTAAGTGTGGCTTTCGATGGGCGCGGCACCGCATATGTGGCTGCCTCCCTGTCAGCCAGTCACATAACACGGAGGACAAGCTCTGAGCTCTAGACTAGTGCACAAGAAAGAACCTGGGTTTGGGAAATTAAAGTCTTGAGCTGTAGAGTTGTGTACAACAAGCAAGAACCTGGGCTCTGAAAGAACCGCAAATACTGAGCACTAGAGTGCTGCACAAAAAGAAAGAACCTAGGCCCTGGGATCTGGAAGGAACTGCGAACTCTGAGTGCTGTACAATACGAATTAACATGTGTTCTGGAAAGAATTGTATGTCCTCATCAGTGCTGCACCACAACAAAGAATCTGGTTCTGGAAGGAACTGAAAGCCCTAAGCTGTAGAGTGCTGTACAACAAGCAAGAACCTGGGCTCTGGAAGGAACTGAAAGACCTGAGCCCTAGAGTGCTGTACAACAAGCTGGAACCTGGGCTGTGGGAGGAACTGAAAGCCCTGAGCACCAGGGTGCTGCAACAAGCAAGAACCTGTCGTCTGGAAGGAACTGAAGGCCCTGAGCTGTAGAGTGCTGTACAACAAGCAAGAACCTGGGCTCTGGAAGGAACTGAAAGACCTGAGCCCTAGAGTGCTGTACAACAAGCTGGAACCTGGGCTGTGGGAGGAACTGAAAGCCCTGAGCACCAGGGTGCTGCAACAAGCAAGAACCTGCCGTCTGGAAGGAACTGAAAGACCCGAGCCCTAGAGTGCTGTACAACAAGCAAGAACCTGGACTCTGGAAGGAACTGAAAACCCTGAGCCCTAGATTGCTTTACAGCAAACATGAACCTGGATTCTTGAAAAAAGTTGGTCCTGAACAATAGAATGCTTCACAAAAAGAATGAGCCTGTGCTCTGAACGGAATTGCATTTCCAGAGCACTAGTGTGTTGTACGACAAGATTGGACCTGGCTTTTTGGTAAGAAGTGAGAGTCCATTTTCTATAATACTGTACAACAAACAAGAACCTAAGCTCCCGAAAGAACTACAAACTTTGAGCACTAGAGTGCTGTACAACCAGCAAGAACTTGGGCTTTGGAAGAATGAGAAAGTCCTGAGCACTAGAATGCTGCACAACAAGAATGAACCTGGGTTCAGAGGGGACAAGGGTGTTTGTTCCCCCAACATTTGTGGCACACCATTTTGTCCCCAGCATTTGGCAGGGGTCCCTTTCCTTTAGAGGGCATGTCCCCCACAACATGTTCAGCAAAGTTACTCCACTGGTACTAGAGTGCTGCACAACAATAAAGATCTTGGGCTCTGAAAAAAAGAGCAAATCCGGAGCGCTCCTGCTGCACAATACGAATGAATTTGGTTTCTGAAAGAAGTTCAAGTCCTGAATACTAGAGTGCTGCAGAGGGCCTGGAGACTGCCCCTGGGTGATAGCGGTGCACTGTATGAATCAACATAACACAACAAAAAGAGCCTGGGTTCTACAAAGAAGTGCGAGCGCTGGTGTGCTGTACAACAGGAGAGTGAATCTACACCCGAGAAGGAGTGTGCACCCGAACTCCAGTGGACCCAGGAGGAGTCCAGAAGTGGAATATCCTTTGTCCAGTCACTTGCAGCTCTTCCAGAAGGGTCCGGAAGGATGCAGTCAAAGAGAGAGCATTTCCTTTCCCAGACTTTCAGCCATGTATAGAGTTGAGCAGCAGCGGGGCAGGCCTGGCTGGTGGATTGGTTTCATTTGGCCTAAAGGTCCTTATGGCCTTCAGAGATCGATTTGAAGATATGTTGATTCGCTGTTGTTTTTACTGGAAATCTTGCGCTGCTTTCGTATAGACTTAGGGCCTCACTATGAGATTGGGGTAACAGTAAAGCAGGCCATATTTGAAAATAACGCCTGTTTTACCACTCCTTCCGATTAAGTGTTTTGCGACCTAGATTGGCCTCATTATGAGTTTGGTGGTGTGGCCAAAAATGGTGGTAATGCAGTGGTCTCCAAAAATATAGAGGGAAATCAGGTATCACTGCAGGTTTCAAGGGAGCAAACCTGACATATTATATCAAAAAGCAAAATGGGGGCTCCCGCGCCTAGTGTGGGTGTGAGCATGTGTTTTACTGAATCACTAAAGAAATCACACTCAGGAATAATTAAAAGACAGTACAAAATCGAAGTCTAAGGAAAATACAACCTGACCTCATTAGGGAATACGATTCACATTGAAATTTTAATAAAAAACATGCAAGTATTAAAACCAACTGTGTAAAACTAACATGTAAAATCTAGCATACGTGCTGACAAAGTGACTAGTGCTAACAACACAAAGTGCTAAGTGCTATTGGCCACCTGGCTACAAAAGGGCAAGGTACAAGCATCATACATGGCTCCAATTGTACATACAAAATTGTAGACTGTTCTATCTTTTTTGAAATCGGTCTAATTTACATTTTCAATCAAAATACAACCAAACAAAGAAACCACACAAAGTACATAGATAGAGACCTTCTTTGTTGGTTGTCTCTAATTTAGATGCCTTGGTCAAAGGATACCTAAAGTGCATTTATGAAGCAAATACTTCGCATTAGTATCTGTCTAAAGCCCAACATGTTTCGTTCCTATAGTCCTATAGATTATTGGGAGGAACTTCTTCAGGGGAAAAGGAATTTTTTGTGTGTGGGGGTTGGGGCAAGAAGCACTCCCAGCCCAAGTTCAAATATTAGCTGTCTGACTGTCGTAAAAGTGAGAAGTCTTTTTCAATTATTCTTGACGGGCAATTCTGAGAGATAGGGCCTCATTACACGGTAGGCGGTAAACCATGGCGCTATTAGCGCCATGGTTCATGCCGGTAATTTACCGGTACCGCCTTGGAGGAAAGGGGAATTACCGCCCCATTCCAAGGTTGGCGGGGCGGTAATTCCCCCTTCCACCATTGCCTTTCCCCAATCCCATTTTTGCCCCATAGGGCTCTATGGGAATGGGGAAGGTGCTAATTACGGTACCGCAAATTGCAGTACCGTAATTAGCTCCACCGGTCCCTTTGCGGGTTGGTTTTTAACGCCTGCAAAAAGCAGGCGTTAAATTCCCCAACCCGCAAAGGGACCTCGTAGTAAGGCGGTAAGGATTTACCGGTACCGGTAAAATACCGGTACCGGTAAACCCTTACCGCCTACCGTGTAATGAGGCCCATAGTGTCCGTGTAGTCTTGTTAGTAGTACAAGAAAAACGATCCCAGCCACACCATCTATTAGTGTTAGTAAGCTGCCCGTCAGTACTGTCTGGAATCACAGTATTGCAGTCTCCAATAGGATCCTTAAAGTAACACTCGTGTGTTCGAAAAGTCGTTGAAGGATTGGAGTGCCTTTTTAAATCTCGTTGATGCAGGCATACAGGGTTTAGTGCCAAATTCTGCAATGGATGGTCCATAGGCGCTTCATTGTGGTGTGGCTGAAGCTCACAGTTCCGATCGGAAAGGTAATGCAGTGGTAACAGTTGCTGGAGGTATTTCCGCCAGTTTACTGCCAAATAATTTCAATTTTGACAGAATTGGCAGTAATTCTGCCAAAATCCCCATGAAGTCCTATGGGGACTAACACCACCCTACCACCACTTGTAGTCTGGCGGTAATTCTGCCGGACCAAGTGGCGGTAACATTAAATCTGTTTGGTGGTATCTCAACGGATTTACTTCTGAGATACGACCCAACTTGTAATTAGTCCCATGTGTACTTGTCAGTGGAGCTATTTCCTTGATTCGCAACGTCATTATTGGCTAGCGTGACCTAATACTGCCACTCCCCAATGAAGTTCTATGGTACATCAGAAGGGCGAGAAAATAAAACCATTAATCCGCCAGTGAATTAACATTACCACTGGTGGTAATGATAATTCATTTAGGAGGTAGCAGCACTGCTAAAACCTCCAAACTCATAATGAGGAAGTCTTTTTATTAGCTGCCGATTTTATGTTCCGTTTAACAGGGGAAGAAATACTGGGCCTCATTACACGGTAGGCGGTAACCATGGCGCTATTAGCGCCATGGTTGCCGCCGGTATTTTACTGTGTCCGCCTTGGCGGATGGCGGAAGTACCGTCCTACTCCAAGGTGAGCGGGGGCGATAATTCCCCATTCACCAAGGCACTTCCCCATTCCCATTTTTGCCCCCATAGGGCATAATGGGAATGGGGAAGGCGCTAATTACGGTACCGCAAATTGCGGTACCGTAATTAGCTCCAAGGTCCCTTTGCGGCACCCTACTTTAACTGCTGGTAAAACCAGCTGTTAAAGTTGGGTCCCGCAAAGGGAACTCGTAGTAAGTCAGTAAGGGTTTACCGGTATCGGTGCCCTTACCAGTACCGGTAAACGCGTACCGCCTAACGTGTAATGAGGCCCACTGTGTTTTGCTGGTATTGCCCATTGTTGTAAGTGTCTTTACCTAAGCATATGCCCCTTTCTATGAACAGCTATCTAGATGGTATCCCCACTTGCCGCGTTGTGAGACTCACACCCAGTGAGTGACTAAGCATGTGCCCCTCTGATGCTACATAACTCTGGGCTGGAGACGATCCAAAAGAGAAGGAGTCTGCGGCAATATGTCTAGCACATGACCAAAACATTAAATACATATATTAAGAGGCCTAATGTCCTCAGGTCCAATGTGTTTTGGTTTGCTGTTAAGTCAGGATTTCGACGAACATATGAGAGATGGCTGCTGCAGCCTGGCAGGGCTGCCACTCCAGCCCGGAACCAGAGGAGCGGAACCAGAGGAAGTTGAACAATAGGCAGACCGAGGACGCAGATCCTGTGTTCAGAGCAGTGTTGATGGGACAAAATGTCGGTAAGGCCTCTAAGAAGAGCTTCCGGTTTCACAGATAACAGAATCGGGACTCGTATCCTCAGACTCAATCACCACAGACAGTGTAATCAGGGAAAGGCCCATCACTACCCACAGTGCAAAGAAAGGGTCCTCATCTCCTCTAGTTTGGGAATACAGACTCCTATCCTCCCATGGCACGTGTAATCAGGGACAGACACCACCTCACCACCAACAGCAGTGATCTGTCCGGGATTTTAAGACAACCTTTCCCCACTTTTAGAGAACACCAGACATATTTTTGATGTGCAAAACAGTACTTACAGAAGGCAAACAGGTACTTCGGGGTGGGAAAGGCACCAAACGCAAAAAATGGACTTCATAGGGTAGGGCTGGCTTCAGAAGGCCAGAGAGCTGTGCTGTGCCATGGGCAGGTGTTCCAGACAGATCACTGTGGCAGTGTAATGAATGCCTGAATCAGGGATAGGCCCCTCCATTCCCACTGTGCAATCAGGGAAAGACTCCCCTCACCCCTCGCCACCATGCAGTGTCTGATGTTGGGAGAATTCATGGAAAAGTGCCGCGGGAGGGACCGATGGCAATTTCGAGATTGATGGAAGCGCTCGCGGAAGTGCCCTGTCACATTCACAGGATGTCGCCCTTGCCTTGGCTGGAACTGCAGTGACTGGAACTAGTGTGATTAGTAACCACTACTATCTGAAGCTGGCGATGGCCTGAAGGCAAACGCCTTATTCCATCTAGACTTCCTCTGGGAACCATCTAGGTGACACCGATCGGGACCCTGCTTGGATAGAGCCTTTCAATCACTACGGCCCCACCCCTTTCTACTCCTCTCCCTGGTATTCTATACTCTATCTTCTTCACTAATGTCCTCCCTTCTCTTCCTCCATCTCTTCTCCCACTCTCCTTTCTATCTGCCCCCCAGCTCCCCGATGGATTCTCTCCCCCACACACCTACTGCTCCTACACTGCAACAAAAGGAATAATAGCAGTGCACCTGCCTGTCCTTTTGTTTCTTAATCACAGGTACTTCCTCCCCGAGGCAGCCCTTTTACCACACAGCTCTGTTGAGAGCAAGGGCTGCCCGAGAGGCTTGGCTCCTCTGATTAAGAAACAAAAGGAGTGATGGGCACACTGCTATCATACGTTTTGGTGCACCCACTTCTCCTTTTTTGTTTCTTAAGCACATGCTCCAACAACTGAAGACAGCCTTTTAAAAGTTAATAAGCATGTGATTAGAAAACTAAAGGAGAGGCGGGCTCAGCAAAAGGTATGATAGAAATGTGCCACAACTGCTTGGCTTTCACTGCTCACCAAAGTGGGGGGTAGAGAAATGTCCACCCCTACCCATACTTAGGCCATGCCCCCTTCTTAAAGCCCCTCTCCATTCCTCATTCCAATTAAAGCACTGCCAGTAGTAATAATATTACAGCTCCTTGCCATGGTACTGCTCTGATGGTGCCACTGATCCAGACATAGCCACGGAGATCTGTGTGGTTGGAAGCTGGGTGGCAGGATCCAATGTGGCTCTTGCTACCTAATTTATGGGGAGTATATTTGCTCCTTATTTATTTTTTGTTGGAGTCTGCCTACTTTGAGGAAGTAGAAGTGGCTAGTATACTGCTTATCTGCCGGGGTGAGGATAGGCGAAGTGTGGTGATATACGCAATTCTACGATGCAGTGCTGACGAGCTGCTGTTGGCAATGAGGTAGTGTGAGGGATGTATTAGAATGTGAAATGCAGATGGTGGGTGGTGGATTGCAAGGTTGTCAGTCAATGGTTGTCTTGAGATGATGCGGTATCACAGAGAGTTTAGCAGCTTGAATTACATAGAAAAACTCAATGGAAGTTACACAGAGAAGTTGTGTCTGTGTTAGCTCACACAACTTAATCCATTAATGCCATTAAATAATGATGCTGGGCTGTATCTTCGTCTGTCATCTTTTATTCATCATCTCTAACTGCCTAACATTCTCTCTCCCCCACACCAGTATGAGTGCAGGAAGTCTGCTTTAATTGGCAAGTTTGGCAAGACATTTACTCAATACCTTAAAAGGTTCAGGGATTTTAAGAAAAGCGAGAATGGGCCTCATTACAACCGTGGCGTTGGACCATGGTGCTATTAGCACCATGGTCCATGCCGGGTTCCGCCATGGCGGATGGCGGATTTACCGCCCCATTCCAAGGTTGGTGGGGCGGTAAATCTCCATTCACCATGGCCCCTTCCCCATTCCCATTTTTGGCCCATAGGGCTCAATGGGAATGGGGAAGGCGCTAATTACTGCACCGTAAATTACGGTGCCGTAATTAGCACCAAGGTCCCTTAGCGGGATGGACTTTAACGCCTGCAAAAAGCAGGCGTTAAAGTGTGAATCTGGCGTTAAGGGTTTAACGGCGCTGCAGCCTTTTACGGCGCCGTTAACCCCTTAACGCCAGGGTTGTAATGAGGACCAATGTGTCTTGGGTTGACTGGGTGAGTGCTGCACATATGAACATGATGGGGTGGATTGATGGATACCAGGTGAAAACGTTTGTTGACTTGTCCCACCTTTTGTTTTTTGAGCATTTTTCTGAAGCCTGTTCACCAGAGCTGCATTAGTACGTTACTGGCCAGAACATTTTCGATCCCTTCAAGCTGGCCAGGCTGGCTGACAAGTGGGTCTCCCACTGGGCGTCCCCTAAGGACTCCAGTGGGAAGGACAAGGACAAAGAAAAAGGGACCTCTCAGAAAGCTGAGGAGTCCCAAAAGCCATCAGTCGGGTAAACCAAAACCTTCCTCCCCTAAGACCCAAAAATCTAGTGGGGATAAGTCCATTGTGGGTGGGAGTAAGAGTAGTGGTCCACCTGCTGCAAATCAGGCTCCCAGTGGTTCCAGTATCGTACCCTGCATTCCTGGAACTTGTTGGGACTGTGGGGCTCTGGATCACAAGAAGGGTGACCGCAAGTGTAAAGGTAAGGCACTTGGAGTCCAGGCTGTCAGCCTAACCTACCCTTACCCCATGCCTGAGGTGGAGGCCAGTGTCCTCCCCTCCTCCACAGGGATCACATTTGGTGCTCCTGTAGAGATTTCCCAGTGTCCCTTGGGGCCTGGGACCAGTACGCAGAAGTACTGGCGACTATCCCACAGAACACCCGTAGGTTTTTGAGAAGTGTCCTCTTGAAGGGCCAGCCTTCTACTGGTTTGAGAGACACTGGGGCAAGCATGACCGTGGTGGACAGGACCCTGCTCAATCCAGAGGACTATGTAGGTGCTCCTCTGAGAACCACCAGGTTAGCTGGTGGGCCTCCCAAATTATCGCCTGTAGCGTTAGTCTCCTGATTGGAGACAAGACAGCAAAGCTTCCTGTCCTGGTTCAGGACAATGTCCCTGCTAACATTCTGTTAGGAAATTATCTAGTAGAGTTGGGGTTGATCTCGGATAGCCTACCCATGACTGCTGCTGCAGTCACTAGGTCACAGGTGACACAGGCTCCGGCTGTGAGTCAGGTACCTGAGCCAAAGGCGATACCTAAGGCAAGAAGATGGAAGAACAAGAAGACCACCCCTGTGAAGGGAGGCGCTTCTTTTCCTGCTGTTCCTACAGCACCCTTTGGGATCCATGCTCCGGACGGGCTGGGACCAGTGGAAAACCCAAACTCAACTCCTGTTCATAGTTTACCACCGACGCTGACATAGTTTACCGCCGACGCCCATTCACAGGCGGTTCAGACATGGCTGACAAACAGGGTCTTTGCCACCCTCACATAACTTTAATGGTTGAAATGCCCACGCGCATAATAGCACCTCCCGATTCTCCTAATTGTGGACTCTGGTCCCTCCGGGAGGGTTCAACCAACAAGCACATTGGAATCATAATTATGGTGAAAGGCGCTATACAAGTGACAAAATGAACGAATGAATGTCCATCCATTCAGCGTAATGTGGTTGGGTGGAGGGAGGGGCTTGATCCACATGTTTTACACCGGGTGGGCTCACCTTAAACTGTTTATATAGCTGAATGATTGGACTTGCGTAGCTCAGGCATTCTAACTAAATAACCTCAAGCCGCTGCCTGGTAGATGGGGTGGCTGTGATTGGTGGATCAGAAAAGATGCCGCGTTAACTTTTTCTGGTTTAGAATGAAGATTACCCCTGCTAACTGCGCAGGGAGTATGAATTCTATTAAAGACTAGGAGGCGAGCATTATGCTTCAACTTCTTTAATTTTACTACTCCTCAGCAGTTTCAACAAACTAACAAAAATCAACAACAACACTGAAAATGTGTCCCAACAGACTTTTCTTTGATTGAAACTACAATCCCCATAGTCTCTGTAGTCCATCTCACTCCCAGCTCAGCTATGACCACATCCTGTCCCTGAGCTCCTCCTCTCTTTTACTCGCTCTGAAAAGACACTC
The DNA here is from genome assembly GCF_040938575.1 of Ambystoma mexicanum. Classification (NCBI taxonomy): domain Eukaryota; kingdom Metazoa; phylum Chordata; class Amphibia; order Caudata; family Ambystomatidae; genus Ambystoma; species Ambystoma mexicanum. The sequence goes on from NC_090923.1 coordinate 1,073,479,099, forward strand.
TTTAACTCCACACAAAGTCCTGCAATTGGTGAAGACTTGCAGGGTAATTCATAGAATTTCGCAGAAAAGTGTTGCAAGCGGCTGGCGCAGAGTGTCCGCGTGCGATTGACTGAGCCAGGCGCGTGCGCTAAAACCGATTTCCGCGCACAGCGTATTCATGGATTTTAGGCTCCCAAACCAGCCGAGGGGCAGAGTATCGCAGCAACCCTGCAGCAGCGCCAGTAACGCCCCCAAGAACGCCCTCGCGCAAGGAAAAGCCATCAAAATCGCTAAATCATCGCAAAGGGCTGCGCTAACCCTGGACCAGTTTACAGGGCTGGCAAACAAGGAATGCAAAGCGGGTAACGTTTATATCAGGGGTACGCGGGAAGTTTCACACGCGATTAGCCAGGGTACGTGTATTACAGGGGTACACGGGAAGTTTTACACGCGATTGGCCAGGGTACGTGTATTACAGGGGTACGCGTGAAGTTTTACACGCGATTAGCCAGGGTACGTGTATTACAGGGGTACGCGGGAATTATCACACGCGATTTGGCTGGGTACGTGTATTACAGGGGTACGCGGGAAGTTTTACACGCGATTGGCCAGGGTACGTGTATTACAGGGGTACGCGTGAAGTTTTACACGCGATTAGCCAGGGTACGTGTATTACAGGGGTACGCGGGAATTATCACACACGATTTGGCTGGGTACGTGTATTACAGGGGTACGCGGGAAGTTTTACACGCGATTTGGCTGGGTACGTGTATTACAGGGGTGCGCGGGAATTATCAAACGCAATTTGGCCGGGTACGTGTATTACAGGGGTGCGCGGGAATTATCACACGCAATTTGGCTGGGTACGTGTATTACAGGGGTGCACGGGAAGTCACACACACGATTAGGCTGGGTGGGTCCTCACAGGTGTTCCCTGTACACCCTTCACGGCCCCTGCAGGCAGCCCACAAAACAGGGGACTACCCTGCACACCTGCTCATGTCCCCCAGCACCCCCACCCCCCAGCACTGTGGGCCACCCTCCACCAGGCCCCCACTCATGTCCCCTTACACCCCCACCCCCCAGCAGTCATGGGGCAGCCTCCACCAGGCCCCCACTCATGTCCCCTTGCACCCCCATCCCCCAGCAGTCATGGGGCACCCTCCACCAGGCCCCCACTCATGTCTCCCACCACCCCCACCCCCCAGCAGTGCAGGGGCAGCCTCCACCAGGCCCCCACTCATGTCTCCCACCACCCCCACCCCCCAGCAGTGCAGGGGCAGCCTCCACCAGGCCCCCACTCATGTCTCCCACCCCCACCCCCCAGCACTGAGGGGCACCCTCCACCAGGCCCCCACTCATGTCTCCCACCCCCCAGCCCCCCAGCACTGAGGGGCAGCCTCCACCAGGCCCCCACTCATGTCCCCTATCACCCCCACCCCCCAGCCACCATGGGCAGCCTCCACCAGGCCCCCACTCATGTCCCCTTGCACCCCCACCCCCCAGCAGTCATGGGGCAGCCTCCACCAGGCCCCCACTCATGTCCCCTTGCACCCCCACCCCCCAGCAGTCATGGAGCACCCTTCACCAGGCCCCCACTCATGTCTCCCACCACCCCCAGCCACCATGGGCAGCCCCCACCAGGCCCCCACTCATGTCTCCCACCCCCCACCCCCCCAGCACTGACGGGCACCCTCCACCAGGCCCCCACTCATGTCTCCCACCCCCCACCCCCCCCAGCACTGAGGGGCACCCTCCACCAGGCCCCCACTCATGTCTCCCACCACCCCCACCCCCAGCCACCATGGGCATCCCCCACCAGGCCCCCACTCATGTCTCCCACCACCCCCACCCCCCCAGCCACCATGGGCATCCCCCACCAGGCCCCCACTCATGTCTCCCACCACCCCCACCCCCCAGCAGTGCAGGGGCAGCCTCCACCAGGCACCCACCCATGTCTACCACCACCCCCACCCCCCAGCAGTGCAGGGGCAGCCTCCACCAGGCCCCCACTCATTTCTAACACCCCCCCACCCCCCCAGCACTGAGGAGCACCCTCCACCAGGCCCCCACTCATGTCTCCCACCCCCCACCCCCCCCAGCACTGAGGGGCACCCTCCACCAGGCCCCCACACATGTCTCCCACCCACCCCCACCCCCCAGCCACCATGGGCAGCCTCCACCAGGCTCCCACCCATGTCTACCACCACCCCCACCCCCCAGCAGTGCAGGGGCACCCTCCACCAGGCCCCCACTCATGTCTCCCACCCCCCACCCCCCCAGCACTGAGGGGCACCCTCCACCAGGCCCCCACTCATGTCCCCTATCACCCCCACCCCCCAGCCACCAGGGGCAGCCTCCACCAGGCCCCCACTCATGTCTCCCACCACCCCACCCCCCAGCAGTGCAGGGGCAGCCTCCACCAGGCCCACACTCATGTCTCCCACCACCCCCACCCCCCAGCCACCATGGGCAGCCTCCACCAGGCCCCCGCTCATGTCCCCTTGCACCCCACCCCCCAGCAGTCATGGGGCAGCCTCCACCAGGCCCCCACTCATGTCCCCTTGCACCCCCACCCCCCAGCAGTCATGGGGCACCCTCCACCAGGCCCCCACTCATGTCCCCTATCACCCCCACCCCCCAGCCACCAGGGACAGCCTCCACCAGGCCCCCACTCATGTCTCCCACCACCCCCCAGCAGTGCAGGGGCAGCCTCCACCAGGCCCCCACTCATGTCTCCCACCACCCCCACCCCCCAGCCACCATGGCCAGCCTCCACCAGGCCCCCACCCATGTCTCCCACCACCCCCACCCCCCAGCAGTGCAGGGGCAGCCTCCACCAGGCCCCCACTCATGTCTCCCACCGCCCCCACCCCCCAGCCACCAGGGGCAGCCTCCACCAGGCCCCCACTCATGTCCCCTATTACCCCCACCCCCCAGCAGTGCAGGGGCAGCCTCCAACAGGCCCCCACCCATGTCTCCCACCACCCCCACCCCCCAGCCACCAGGGGCAGCCTCCACCAGGCTCCCACTCATGTCTCCCACCCCCCACTTCCCCCAGCACTGAGGGGCACCCTCCACCAGGCTCCCACTCATGTCTCCCACCCCCCACTCCCCCCAGCACTGAGGGGCACCCTCCACCAGGCCCCCACTCATGTCTCCCACCCACCCCACCCCCCAGCACTGTGGGGCACCCTCCACCAGGCCCCCACTCATGTCTCCCACCCACCCCACCCCCCAGCACTGTGGGGCACCCTCCACCAGGCCCCCACTCATGTCCCCTATCACCCCCACGCCCAGCAGTGCAGGGGCAGCCTCCACCAGGCCCCCACCCATGTCTACCACCACCCCCACCCCCCAGCAGTGCAGGGGCAGCCTCCACCAGGCCCCCACTCATGTCTCCCACCCCCCACCCCCCCAACACTGAGGGGCACCCTCCACCAGGCTCCCACTCATGTCTCCCACCCCCCACTCCCCCCAGCACTGAGGGGCACCCTCCACCAGGCCCCCACTCATGTCTTCCACCCACCCCACCCCCCAGCACTGTGGGGCACCCTCCACCAGGCCCCCACTCATGTCTCCCACCCACCCCACCCCCCAGCACTGTGGGGCACCCTCCACCAGGCCCCCACTCATGTCCCCTATCACCCCCACGCCCAGCAGTGCAGGGGCAGCCTCCACCAGGCCCCCACCCATGTCTACCACCACCCCCACCCCCCAGCAGTGCAGGGGCAGCCTCCACCAGGCCCCCACTCATGTCTACCCCCACCCCCACCCCCACCCCCCAGCAGTGCAGGGGCAGCCTCCACCAGGCCCCCACTCATGTCCCCTATCACCCCCACCCCCCAGCCACCATGGGCAGCCTCCACCAGGCTCCCACCCATGTCTACCACCACCCCCACCCCCCAGCAGTGCAGGGGCAGCCTCCACCAGGCCCCCACTCATGTCTCCCACCCCCACCCCCCCAGCACTGAGGGGCACCCTCCACCAGGCCCCCACTCATGTCTCCCACCCCCCACCCCCCAGCACTGTGGGGCACCCTCCACCAGGCTCCCACCCATGTCCCCCTGCCCACAGGCCCTGACAATCCTCAAGCATGGGCCTCATGGCCAGCCACCACAGCCCAAAGACACAACCAAGTATTACATGTACCCATGATACTACTCCAATGGAAACAATGTAAATCAACACATGTGTCTCACACACACACAATGGTTGCAAGTGAACCTGAAAACCCATATCATGACATGCATGAAAACAATGAGATGAAACCACAAAATCCAAATAATGTATTAATAACAACAGTAATGGCAATCAAAATGAAACAAAATACACAAGTAAAAAAAAAACAAAATCAAGCTGCCTGTCCCTTTTCAAATTAAAATCAATAAATGATAATCCTAAAAAATTTCTTCCAAAGTTCAAGTCCATGAAAAGGAAATGAAGGGAAAAAAGAAAATGAAAACCATTGCACCATGGAAAAAAATATCCATAGTAAAAAAAATATCCAAATCCAAAGTCCAACTATGTAAAAGTATTCAGGGTCCATCATCCCAACAGAAGAAATGAAACCTACCAAAAAACCTATCTCAAATGGAAATATATACAAAAGGTGGAGCAATGTCCGTCGACTCCAAATAAAAATAAACTATAAAGGAAACCTATCACTAAATAACTATATACAATGGCGGCGGGCCAGTCCAGCGGCTCACTTAGTGGTGTTCCGGGCCAGGGCATCATCGAACTCCTCGTCTATGTCCCGGAGGCGGTCCTGTTCCATGGCCCCGAGGGTCCGCAGGGAGGCCGACATGTTCACCCCCAACTCCCTGCGGATTGCCTCGAGGCACTCGGCCCGCCTCAGGGCCCTCCGCATGGAGTTCTCCGCCCTGACCATCGTGAGCCGCGCCTCTTCCGCCCGCCGCCGCTCCGCACCTATCTGCTGGCCCAACCGCTGCCACATGGAAGACACTTCCCGTCCAGGGTCCTCCTGCCCTCCGGCCGAAGCCTGCCCCTCCGATGTTGAAGGCCCCGAGCTATCGTGGCTCCCACCTACAGCCTCCTGCTGCTGTAGCTGCTGCTGTCCATGTGCCCTGTCCGATGGTGCCTGCACATCCTCCTCCAGTTGGGGTGCAGTCGTTGATGTGGCCACCCCTGCTGGACGTCCGACTCCCGACTGTGGCAGGGATCTGTTGTCCACCAGCCTGGCCGCACGGTCGGAGGCAGCTCCACAGGGCACCCAGGTGACACATGGGTGGGAAGATGGCATGGAGGACGATTGGGGCATAGGGGGTTCCGTGGAGGAGGGGGTCGGAACAAGGTCCAGGAAACGGAGGAATCCAGCCCTGGTGAGCTGTCCCAGTGGGTCAACGCAGTCAACGAGCCATGCAAGAAGACGTGCAGACTCATCATGAAAAGACTGCAGGTCAGCTCGCATGGCCCGTTGACGCAACGCCACCCCACCCTGGACAGGCTCAACCTGGTGCAGGATAGCCACATCCGCAGGGAGAGGAAGGCCAGGTGTTGTAAGCCAATCCCCTCCCTGAGAACGGGTCTGGAGGTAGGCATCCCCGCTGGTGCAAGATGATGCAGTGACAGGAGCAGGGACAGGATTGCACACAGGCACCTCCGCGGTGGCCTGTGCTGCCTCCTGTCCCAGATCCTGCACTGCACCACTAGCACCAGTGGAATCCCCACCTCCAGACCCCGCCTCTGTCGCTTGCACGGCCTCCTCCTCCTCCAAACCCCCCACCAACCTGGATGACTCCGTACCATCTTCCTCCGTTGGGCCCTGTGGGGTCCCAGCTGCCCCTTCTGCTGCCGAGGAGTCCAACTCCAACCTCCACCTCTTGGACCTCCCCTCGGCAGCTGCGGCATGGGACACGGCACTGGACTCCTCACTCCCCGACGAGATCAGAACCTGGGAGGGGATCCTCACCTTGCGTCTCCGGCTGGTGGTGCGACCCCTGCCGCTGTGCTCCACAGCACCTTCTCCGCCCTCTTCATCAGTTGACGCTGCAGACAGGGAGAAAGAAAACACAGGCATCAGGGCACTGTCCAATGGACTCATACACACATGACAGTCATACATGAGTGGCATTGGTAAACCTCAGACATGGCATCACAATACCCAACACACATGTCATTTCAACTTGCACACATGAGCCATACCACAGGCATATTGCAACAGCCAGCACCATCCATTCACATACAACAGCATGAGCAGCCAAAGGTCATCCACACATCACATGCAACATAGGGAGTACACTACACATGCACACACACCACCAAACTTGCATGCATGTGTACACCTCCGCCAACTGTCACAGTGTTCCGATCGACATCCATGTCACACCTGACAATCATTCCTCCACATCCTGTGCCATGCAAGCCCACACACACAAGCACCATCCATGTGTCACACATGAGACCCCTCGCATGTGTCACCCTCACGGCCCTGTACACCCCCCCTACTTGCCCACATAAAAATACATGTTCAACCTGCACACTCCTGGCACACCACACGCACAGCTTACAATCAGTATGCATGTACACTTACCGCTCGACTCCAGACGGGTCTGCCTCTCAAGGACCTGGACGTGGAGCGCTGGGGATATGCGTTCCAGGACCCTCATCTGATCTTCCGACAAGTGGCCCCGGCGCCCCTTAGCATCCGCTGCCCTCAGGAGGCGACGGGCCTTGTTGAGGGTCCTGGACCTGAAGTCCTCCCAGCGCTTCCTGACACGTTCGTAGTCGCGGACTGCCACCTCCTCCGCGTTGATGGCAGTCACGATGTCCATCCAGATCCGAGTCTGTCCTTGCTTGTCGGCGCGCAACCTTCCGAAGAGGGCCTCATACTGCCCAAGGACATGCTCCACCAGGACATCAACTTCGATGGCAGTGAAGCTGGTGCCCCTCTGCCTCCTTGGCCGGGGGTTGCCACTGGTGCCAGATGTTGCAGTGCCCGACATGGCAACCCCAGAGGCAGAAGTGGGTGGGCAACTGGGTCCTGGGGCTGGGCTGTGGGGCGATGGAAAAGCAGTCGGGAGTCTTCGGTTCCAGCAGGGGTGGTCACAGCAACAGCACCCCTGGCTGATGTGCAGGCAGCAAATGGAAGGGCACGTGGGCAGCAGGCAGTCAGGCAGCAGCAGATGGCAGGTGGGAGCGTGCTCAGGGCTCTGGGGGGCAGTAATTCGGCCTTCTGGGCAGGAGCGTGGTCTTCCAATCTGTGAACACGTGGCCAGCTTGATACGGAGTGATTTTGCACGTGAAAATCCTGCACGTCTGCGTGTAATTCGAGGAAAGGCCCTTAGCGCGTAAGCGCGTCAGCACATGTCTGTACATTCATTGGCCCAAAGGCCACCAGCGTATGCGGGTCTGTGAAGTCACGTGCACGTTGAATATGGCACACGTTTGAAATGTTGCGTGTTAAAAAAATGAAAGACACGTCCCAGTGTCAAAGTGTGTAATTGGTGGAAATAGCGCGTACACGCGGAAGTGACAAAGCGTGTAAATGGTGGAAAAAGCGCGTACACGCGGAAGTGACAAAGCGTGTAATTGGTGGAAATAGCGCGTACCCGCGGAAATGACAAAGCGTGTAATTGGTGGATACAGCGGGTACACGCGGAAGTGACAAAGCTGTAATTGGTGGAAATGGCCCTAGCGCGTACACGCGGAAGTGACGCTGGACGTGTGGGCCTGCATAAAAGGTACGTGTAGAACACCATTTCCTTGTACGTGCTTTTCGTGGAGAGCGAGTGGGTGAATTCTGTACTTCTTGTCGTTTCACACGCGATTTACTTCACGGCGTTTCAAGTTCGTACTCCCTGTTACCTCTGACAGCTTTTTCTCTTTTTTCTCTTTTTCTGGTTTTCCTGGGCCTGTTCCCTCAAACTGTGTTCCCTTCTACTGTTGTCCTGTCTCCTCAGACAGCGTACAAATCTTCTTTTGGCGGGGGTGTTGCCAACCAAACGCGCTTCTTTTTCACGCTCTTTTTCCTGGCAGACGGTGAGTCACGCACGTATCTAACATCTGTGCTTGCCCCGTGTGTAGCCTACCCCTTCAGAGGTCATTCTAGGCTGCGTGTGACACGCATACGTTCATTCTTGTGTTACTGGGTGCCACAGCGTAGTGCAGGTTTTTTTTTCCGCACACGTGGTCTAGGAGGGGTTGCGTGCACGTCATCTCCCTTTTTTGGGCTTCCTGTGCGTTGCGTGACCCGTCATCTTTCCCCAGGGGTCACATTCACCCTTGCTAGAGCACTAGGGCACAATTACCATCTGGTACCCAACCCCTTTGACCCCCAATTGCCCAGGACAATAGTTTACAGCCACTCCCATACGCACATTAACATCAGTGCCATGGTTGGGAGGCGAGGAATCCGTAAGGGTGGCAAAGGTGGACGAGCCACAAGTGGTGGCCGTGGTGGATCCGGTAGGGGACGTGGTCGTTACTTGCAGGGTGACCCTGTCCCCCCAGGTGTGGAGGACCAGTCAAGGGCACCCATAATCCCCCCTCCCCCCCTGGTTGAGGCTGATGTGGCTGACACCATCCATGCTCAGCCCTTGTTGGACCAGCCCATTGTGGCACCAGACCTGGCTGACTCCATGGCTGACTTCCAGGTCAGCAGGCTTATGACACGTGCGCCGGTGCACGTTGATGTCATCAGGCCTCGTGGATCAGGGGCAGCAAGGTCATCTGCTGCCCCAAGTCGGCAGGGTGGAGAGGCTGCAGGGGCAGCTGCGACTCCATCCACCCCAGCTCTCACACACCCAGCCAGGACAGTGTCGGTCCTAGTCCATCCTGCTGACATTCCCCCTGACACCATTACACTTGAGCCAATGCCTGCACCAACTCCCATGCTGAGTGTGCAATCCCACACTCCTGATACAGAGTCCACCAGGGCTCCTGCCCCTAGTGTCCAGAGCGGCGTAGGACACTCAGGATCACCACCACCTTCCAAGCGGAAGAGGAAGAGTGCTTGTCCGGCACAGGCTGATGCCCCAGACACGGCTACACAGTCTGGCCCATCGAGGAAGCCCAGCTTCACGGATGCCGAACTGAATGCACTTGTCGAGTATGTGTCCGCACATGATAACGAGATGGTCATTGTTGCAGGATCCAAGACCACACCTGCACAACGCCAGGCACACTGGCAGACCGTTGCGGACATCGTAAGTACCCTTGGAATCGTGAGGCGCACAGCCAATGATTGCTATAAGCGCTGGAATGACCTAAAGCGCAGGGCAAAGAATAAGCTGGCCTCAAGTCATGCCGCAACTCTAGTGACTGGAGGTGGGTCTCCAGTAGAAGACATGGAACTCACTCCACATGAGTCAGTCGCTGGGACCTACGTCACGGAGGAACAGATCCAAGGCGTGGGAGATCTGCCTGATTATGAGGCATTGTCCGGTGAGTGCACATGCATGTGTGTGTCATCCATGTGCATGGTGTGTGTGTGAGGGCTTCTGTTTGTGTGCCAGGTGAGGGTGTGTACGCCTGAGTCGTTTGGGTCACCCATGTGCTTCATGCAATACATTCTGCGCAGCAGCATTTGGCCATAGCAGTATCCCTTCTGCCAACAGTAGACATATAGCCCAACAGCACGCCAGTTGCCCTTGAAGTGTCACCTTGCACCAACATTGTTGCTTATTTTTCACTGTTCATTCAGGCAGATTGTTTGCATTCCACCACTTTTACTAGGCATTTCTCAGTCCTCTAGTCACATGTCTGACATGGCTATGGTAAAGTGGAGTGACTTTGTTACCTGGATATCATTTCTTTAGACATGTCCCTGTGCAATCGGACCATTTTGGACTGGCAGCTCCAGGTGAAAAATCAGACCAGTTTGAATTAGAAAAGCTATTACATGAGGGAACCGGATTGAATGAATAAGTGCTGCCCTCCTCTCCATCTTCACTCAATAGCAATGGTACATGCCATCTGTGTGATGGCATGTGTATTTCACCTGGCAATCACAGGCCAATGTGTGATGCCACTGCTAGGCAGCATGCAGCAAATGTGTTCATCTTCCATCTTGGTGTCATCAATGTGTGCCATTTGCCTCCCCTTCATACGCAGTGAGGCTGCATGCATGGGAGGGTTTTAGTCATGTGGGACATGTGTCAATCAAGTACTGGTTCTGTTGCTTCTCAGCCCTCATTGTGTGCCATGGTGCTAATGCCTGTTTCCATTTGTTTGCTTTTATGTCTTTGCAGGGGAAGACGCACCTGATACTGCTGGGGTTGTGGAGATGGTGCAGACCCAGGAGGGGTCCGAGGGCCGACCGACCACCAGTGAGGGACGTGGTGTGGTGGTGGGTGAGAACCCACAACTGCTGCAGGTCGTGCTCTCAAGGGGTGTCTCTGGCTGCACCTCCCCCGAGCTGTACTCAGGTGTTGATTCGGATGATGAGACCTACGTGCCATCGCAGGTGAGTGTTCCTGGGAGGGATTCTGTTCTGTCCCACCCACCTGCACCAGGGTCAGAACCCTCAATGGGGATGTCAGTGTTGGCAGCTACGCCTTTGGTGGTTACGGATGCAGGGTCACACTCCGCGACATCTGATCCTGTTCCTGGGCCAGCAGATCAGAGGGGGAATGCAGTCCTGCAGCCTCAGGCAGTGCCGGCACAGCAAGGCGCAGTTCGCCTTGCCCCAGACAGGTGTGGTGCCCGCCGACGTGGTGGCCGTACGCCACCTGGCAATACCGCATGGGAGCAATCCATTTACGGTATGGCAACCCAACAGGCAGCATCATCAGACATGATGGCTCAGGCCATGGATAGGGTGGCCACTTCCATTGTCCCCCCCGAAAGGCTGATGGAGCGACTACAGCAGGCAACCGACTCCATCTGCCAGTCACACAGGGAGGACATGTTGGCGTCCAACAGGGACAGGCGGGCGGCACTGGCGACTCTGCAGGAAGCCATCTCCATAGAGTCCCAGGGCCACAGGGAAGCCCTGAGGCTGGAACTCCTTCACCTCAGGACGACTCTTGTTGAGCTTGAGGCTTCAACAAACCGAAGGACAGAACAGCAGCTGGAGCGTCTCACCCGTACGCTCTCAGCTGAGATGCAGGCAACTAGGGCGGAGGTCCGGGCATCCCGTGAGTTGTTGCATGGGGACCTCCGCACACTCATCCTCCAGAACGAGACCTACCACACCCGCATGCTTGCAGCCGTGGAGGAACAGACTAGGGCCTTGCGTGGGCTGCCTCCCATAGTGCAACCACCTCCTGATGCAGCTGCACAGGGTGATAATAGCGACAGCAGTGATACTCCCACAATAGGGTAGCCGTGTGGGCCATGAGCCCATGGAGGTGTTTTTTTTTCCGCAAGATCCACACAGGTGGGTTTTGGTGTGCACCCTGTCCTCGGACCTCCTGGGTGGCCTCCCCAACCCCCCCGGGCCCATTAATGGCCATTTTTGATTTTTTTTTTTTTTTTGGGACAATGTGTTGCCTTGTGTGGCTCCCGTGGGCATACGCTGCATTGTGGCTGGGCACATGCAGGCTTGTCATGTATTTGGTTCAGATGCTTGGGTTTATGTCACACACACCCCTCCTGCTTCCCGTTTCCATGGGCTTGCAAAGGGTGTGCCCAAGTGACATTGACGTACATGGTGACATTGGACTCCCACTACATGTGTGGGCAGTCTAGTCAATACTGTGTATACATTCCTAGTGCATATTGCTGTTGTGTTGTACCCTGCATGTTGCATTGATGTATAACTCATCATCCGTGTCTACCTCCTAATTTGCAGGTCCTTTCCTCATGTCTACACAAGGCCCTCTACTTTGGAGATGGGGTCCATGTTGGCAGCAGTGCACCTACAACTCTACATGGCGGCAACACCATACAGTTGGAAGTGGTGGGAGTGCAGGCATTTCCAGGTGGTGAGACTACTAATTCCTTACATTCGTAATGTCATGTTAATGGTAGTTTTGAGGGTCAGTAGATGATAAGTGTTTTTGCTAAATACCTGCTCAAGTGTGTTGTTGGTCCTGCATTACTGTGAACATTTCAGGTGTCGCGAGTTTGAATTAGGGACACTGTACATTGTGACACTTGTGTCATGTTGTGGGGATTACTTTGTTTACCTGCACATAGCATGAAATGGCACGGTGTGTCGTGTGGCGGTGCTGGGGATGGGTTGGGTGACATGGCACTGTCCTCATGTTGCATTTTGCAAGTGGGTGTTCATTTTAGCTGCATGAATGTGTTTTTTCACGAAACTGCATTGGTGGTGTCTGTGTAGGTAGGGATGCACACATTGTAACACTTCCAGGTGAACAATCTCAGGCTGATATGGTTTTGACGGTTGATTCTCCAGACATTCAGGATCAGTGTCAGGTTGAGTCATCATTGATTGTCAGATGGTATGTGCCAGGGCAGTGTGCACTCCACAGGGGTGTGATTTCTATGTGAAGTAATTAGCCACTAGCTGTGTACGGGCTGCCTCCCCCGTGCCCTTTCCCCTCCCATGCGCAGCGGGCGTGCATGTGGTTGGGGATGTGGGGGCACCACCATGTCCACAGGCAGGCCCCGGCGTGTTGCAACGTTGTGCAGGACACATGCTGCCACTATGATCCTGCACACTACTGGGGGAGCGTATAACAGCTGCCCGCCAGAACGGTCAAGGGAGCGAAAGCGTGACTTAAGCACTCCGAATGTGCGCTCCACTATGCCCCGGGTTGCAATGTGGGCTGTGTTATATCTTACCTCGGGTGGCGTGGTGGGCTTCCGAATTGGCGTCATCATGTGGGGGCTGAGAGGGTAGGCACTGTCCCCTATGGAGGTGGTGATTGGTATCATTGGTGGGGTTGTGACCTTGCTCAGTATCTGACATGCATGCATGTGCAGTGGCATTCATACTCACCACGCAGCCATGTATCGCCATGCCGCCCAGCTTCTAGGTCCCGGCTTAGGGTGGACATTCGGTAAATGAAGCTGTCGTGGGTGGACCCGGGATAGTTGGCATATACTGAGGTGATGATTCCCTTGGCATTACATACTACCTGTACGTTGATGGAATGCCAGTGCTTGCGGTTCCTATAGATGTGATCAGATGCCCTGGGGGGACGTAGAGCCACATGGGTGCAGTCGATGGCACCTAGCACTTTGGGGAATCGTGCCACACCGTAAAAATCCAGGGCAGCAGCATGCCTTTCTGCATGTGTTCTGGGCAGGTATATGTGCCTGCGGACTGATGGGCGTGCAGTGATGATGTTCAAGACCTGGTGTAGGCAGCGTGACTGCGTGGCCTGTGACACCCCACCCACTATGGCACTTGTCCGCTGAAATGATCCAGTGGCTAAGAAGTGGAGTACATTGAGGACCTTCTCCAGGGGGCTGAGTGCTTGGGAGCACAGGGTGGGTGATGTGAGGTCATCCTCCCACTCACTCACCAGGTCCAGTATTATTTGTGGTGGAAACCTGTACCTCCCATACACCTGGTCATCAGGCATCCCGAAAAGGCTGGTTCTGGGTGTGAATATTCTGGCCCTGACTATCCTCCTCCTCCTCCTTTGGTAGCCCACGGCCACTGCTGCTAGGAACGGTATATTCATCCTGGCGTCTGAGCTTGTTTTTTTTTTTGCGCGCAAATTTATGCGTCGCGGGTCGACGTATGCCTGCTTCCTACTGGCGTACGTGTTTCTTTGCGCGTGTTGTAGGCGAGCGTGTGAAACTTCCCGCGCAACCCTGAAATCCAGTACCCAGGCCAATAGCGTGTGGAAATTCCCGCGATCCCCGGAATACACGTGCGCTGATGTACTCGCGTGTGAAACTTCCCGCGCACCCCTGAAATCCAGTACCCAGGCCAATAGCGTGTGGAAACTCCCGCGCACCCCGGAATACACGTGCGCTGATGTACTCGCGTGTGTAAGTGCCCGCGCACCCCTGAAGTACACGTACATAGGCCAATCGCGTGTATGCGCACTTTTGTCCAATTACACGCGATGACACTCTGACGTGCAGTCTTTCCACGTGTGCTCCGTCATCACGTGCTATAAGGGAAACACCCGTGCGGGTCACATCACAGACGCGCTTACGCGCTGAGGGCCTTTGGTCCAATAGAATCGCGTATGCGTGCTGACGCGCTTACGCGCTAAGGGCCTTTCCTAGAATTTCATGCTGACGTGCAGGATTTTCATGTGCCAAATCACTCCGTATCAAGCTGGCCACGCGAAAACACATGAGTGGGGGCCTGGTGGAGGCTGCCCATGGTGGGTGGGTGGTGGGGGTGGTGGGAGACATGGGTGGGGGCCTGGTGGAGGGTGCCCCTGCACTGCTGGGGGGTGGGGTGGTGGGAGACGTGAGTGGGGGCCTGGTGGAGGCTGCCCCTGGATGCTGGGGGGTGGGGGTGGTGGGAGACATGAATGGGGGCCTGGTGGAGGCTGCCCCACACTGCTGGGGGGGTTGGGGTGGTGGGAGACATGAGTGGGGGCCTGGTGGAGGCTGCCCATGGTGGGTGGGGGTGGTGGGAGAGATGGGTGGGGGCCTGGTGGAGGGTGCCCCTGCACTGCTGGGGGGTGGGGGTGGTGGGAGACATGAGTGGGGGCCTGGTGGAGGGTGCCCCTGCACTGCTGGGGGGTGGGGGTGGTGGGAGACATGAGTGGGGGCCTGGTGGAGGCTGCCCCTGCACTGCTGGGGGGTGGGGGTGGTGGGAGACATGAGTGGGGCCCTGGTGGAGGGTGCCCCTGGATGCTGGGGGGTGGGGGTGGTGGGAGACATGAGTGGGGGCCTGGTGGAGGGTGCCCCTGCACTGCTGGGGGGTGGGGGTGGTGGGAGACATGAGTTGGACATGAGTGGGGCCCTGGTGGTGCTGCCCCTGCACTGCTGGGGGGTGGGGGTGCAGGGGGACATGAGTGGGTGCCTGTTGGAGGGTGCCCCTGGATGCTGAGGGGTGGGGGTGGTGGGAGACATGAGTGGGGGCCTGGTGGAGGGTGCCCCTGCACTGCTGGGGGGTGGGGGTGGTGGGAGACATGAGTGGGGGCCTGGTGGAGGGTGCCCCTGGATGTTGGGGGGTGGGGGTGGTGGGAGACATGAGTGGGGGCCTGGTGGAGGGTGCCCCTGCACTGCTGGGGGGTGGGGGTGGTGGGAGACATGAGTGGGGGTCTGTTGGAGGGTGCCCCTGCACTGCTGGGGGGTGGGGGTGCAGGGGGACATGAGTGGGGGCCTGGTGGAGGCTGCCCCTGGTGGCTGGCGGGTGGGGGTGGTGGGAGACATGAGTGGGGGCCTGGTGGAGGCTGCCCCTGGTGGCTGGGGGGTGGGGGTGGTGGGAGACATGAGTGGGGCCCTGGTGGAGGGTTCCCCACACTGCTGGGGGGTGGGGGTGGTGGGAGACATGAGTGGGGGCCTGGTGGAGGGTGCCCCTGGATGCTGGGGGATGGGGGTGCTGGGTGACATGAGCAGGTGTGCAGGGTAGTCCCCTGTGGTGTCGGCTGCCTGCAGGGGCCGTGGAGGGTGTACAGGGAATACCTGGGAGCACACAGCCAAATCGCGTGTAGAATTTCCCGCGTACCCCTGTCATACACGTACCCAGCCCAATCGCGTGTGGAAATTCACGCGCATGTACCCTGCCAAATCGCGTGTGGGACTTCCCGCGCACCCCTGAGATCCACGTACCCAGCCAAGTCGCGTGTGGAAATTCCCGCGCACGTACCCGGCCAAATTGCGTGTGGTACTTCCCGCGCACCCCTGAAATCCACGTACCCTGCCAAATTGCGTGTGAGACTTCCTGCGCACCCCTGAGATCCACGTACCCAGACAAATCGCGTGTGGAAATTCCCGCGCACGTACCCGGCCAAATCGCGTGTGGAACTTCCCGCGCACCCCTGAAATCCACGTACCCTGCCAAATCGCGTGTGAGACTTCCCGCGCACCCCTGAGATCCACGTACCCAGACAAATCGCGTGTGGAAATTCCCGCGCACATACCTGGCCAAATCGCGTGTGGAACTTCCCGCGCACCCCTGAAATCCACGTACCCTGCCAAATCGCGTGTGAGACTTCCAGCGCACCCCTGAGATCCACGTACCCAGACAAATCGCGTGTGGAAATTCCCGCGCACGTACCCAGCCAAATCGCGTGTGGAACTTCCTGCGCACCCCTGAAATCCACATACCCTGCCAAATCGCGTGTGTGACTTCCCGCGCACCCCTGAGATCCACGTACCCAGACAAATCGCGTGTGGAAATTCCCGCGCACGTACCTGGCCAAATCGCGTGTGGAACTTCCCGCGCACCCCTGAAATCCACGTACCCTGCCAAATCGCGTGTGAGACTTCCCGCGCACCCCGGAATACACGCACACGTTATTTTTCAGTCAGCGGGTGTCCGTGTTTGTGGGTACCCCTTTGCACATCATTTGTCCTGGAGGGCCACAGTATAGGACATTCATCATGGCTGTATATAGGTGCTATTTGTTGGCGCACCTTTTGGCGCACATTTATTACAGGCGCAGAGACGCTACCGCCTGCTTTCTTGTGGCGGTCGTGTTTGTGCATGTGCACTGGTTTGACTGTGCGCTTTTTTGCCCTATTCGATTCCATGAATACGGGTTGTAGGCGAGCGTGTGGGCGTTCCGCGCACTTGCACCCTGTACTTCCCCCGTGACGCCCACATTTTGGCAAGTTGTTCCCCATTCCGAGTGTTACGCCCCGTGTTCCGCCTACTTTTGTTGTGTGCGCTGCGCTATGTGCGATTTTCGCTGTGGCCTGTGCGATTTTCGCTGTGACCTGGCGCACGCTGTTAGATGGCCTGTGCGCCAACGTGCGCCGCGCACTTTTTAGCGCACATCCGATGGTTTTCTCGCGCACGGCCTTCCATGAATCGATGTGCGCTGCTTTTCGTACGATTTTCGCACTTGCACTGCGATCTTCGGTATTCCACTGCGAATCGCACGTTTTTGGCCACTTGCGCCGCGCTAATTATTCCATGAATCGGCCTGTTGAACTCTTTCCAACCGACAGGGTAATTCATAGAATTTCGCAGAAAAGTGTCGCAAGCGGCTGGCGCAGAGTGTCCGTGTGCGATTGACTGCGCCAGGCGCGTGCGCTAAAACCGATTTCCGCGCACAGCGTATTCATGGATTTTAGGCTCCCAAACCAGCCGTGGCGCAGAGTATCGCAGCGACCCTGCAGCAGCGCCAGTAACGCCCCCAAGAACGCCCTCACGCAAGGAAAAGCCATCAAAATCGCTAAATCATCGCAAAGGGCTGCGCTAACCCTGGACCAGTTTACAGGGCTGGCAAACAAGGAACGCAAAGCGGGTAACGTTTATATCAGGGGTACGCGGGAAGTTTCACACGCGATTAGCCAGGGTACGTGTATTACAGGGGTACGCGGGAAGTTTTACACGCAATTGGCCAGGGTACGTGTATTACAGGGGTACGCGTGAAGTTTTACACGCGATTAGCCAGGGTACGTGTATTACAGGGGTACGCGGGAATTATCACACGCGATTTGGCTGGGTACGTGTATTACAGGGGTAGGCGGGAAGTTTTACACGCGATTGGCCAGGGTACGTGTATTACAGGGGTACGCGTGAAGTTTTACACGCGATTAGCAAGGGTACGTGTATTACAGGGGTACGCGGGAATTATCACACGCGATTTGGCTAGGTACGTGTATTACAGGGTACGCGGGAAGTTTTACACGCGATTTGGCTGGGTACGTGTATTACAGGGGTGCGCGGGAATTATCACACGCGATTTGGCCGGGTACGTGTATTACAGGGGTGCGCGGGAATTATCACACGCGATTTGGCTGGGTATGTGTATTACAGGGGTGCGCGGGAAGTCACACACGCGATTAGGCTGGGTGGGTCCTCACAGATGTTCCCTGTACACCCTCCACGGCCCCTGCAGGCAGCCCACAAAACAGGGGACTACCCTGCACACCTGCTCATGGCCCCCCGCACCCCCACCCCCCAGCACTGTGGGCCACCCTCCACCAGGCCCCCACTCATGTCCCCTTGCACCCCCACCCCCCAGCAGTCATGGGGCAGCCTCCACCAGGCCCCCACTCATGTCCCCTTGCACCCCCACCCCCCAGCAGTCATGGGGCACCCTCCACCAGGCCCCCACTCATGTCTCCCACCACCCCCACCCCCCAGCCACCATGGGCAGCCCCCACCAGGCCCCACTCATGTCTACCACCACCCCCACCCCCCAGCAGTGCAGGGGCAGCCTCCACCAGGCCCCCACTCATGTCTCCCACCCCCCACCCCCCCCAGCACTGAGGGGCACCCTCCACCAGGCCCCCACTCATGTCTCCCACCCCCCACCCCCCCAGCACTGAGGGGCACCCTCCACCAGGCCCCCACTCATGTCTCCCACCCACCCCCACCCGCCAGCCACCATGGGCAGCCTCCACCAGGCTCCCACCCATGTCTACCACCACCCCCACCCCCCAGCAGTGCAGGGGCAGCCTCCACCAGGCCCCCACTCATGTCTCCCACCCCCCACCCCCCCCCAGCACTGAGGGGCACCCTCCACCAGGCCCCCACTCATGTCTCCCACCCCCCACCCCCCCCCCAGCACTGAGGGGCACCCTCCACCAGGCCCCCACTCATGTCTCCCACCACACCCAACCCCAGCCACCATGGGCATCCCCCACCAGGCCCCCACTCATGTCTCCCACCACCGACACCCCCCCAGCCACCATGGGCATCCCCCACCAGGCCCCCACTCATGTCTCCCACCGCCCCCACCCCCCAGCAGTGCAGGGGCAGCCTCCACCAGGCCCCCACTCATGTCTCCCACCACCCCCACCCCCCAGCCACCATGGCCAGCCTCCACCACGCACCCACCCATGTCTACCACCACCCCCACCCCCAGCAGTGCAGGGGCAGCCTCCACCAGGCCCCCACTCATGTCTCCCACCCCCCACCCCCCCAGCACTGAGGGGCACCCTCCACCAGGCCCCCACTCATGTCTCCCACCCACCCCCACCCCCCAGCCACCATGGGCAGCCTCCACCAGGCTCCCACCCATGTCTATCACCACCCCACCCCCCAGCACTGAGGGGCACCCTATACCAGGCCCCCACTCATGTCCCCTATCACCCCCACCCCCCAGCCACCAGGGGCAGCCTCCACCAGGCCCCCACTCATGTCTCCCACCACCCCCACCCCCCAGCAGTGCAGGGGCAGCCTCCACCAGGCCCCCACTCATGTCTCCCACCACCCCCACCCCCCAGCCACCATGCGCAGCCTCCACCAGGCCCCCACTCATGTCCCCTTGCACCCCCACCCCCCAGCAGTCATGGGGCAGCCTCCACCAGGCCCCCACTCATGTCCCCTTGCACCCCCACCCCCCAGCAGTCATGGGGCACCCTCCACCAGGCCCCCACTCATGTCCCCTATCACCCCCACTCCCCAGCCACCAGGGGCAGCCTCCACCAGGCCCCCACTCATGTCTCCCCCCACCCCCACCCCCCAGCAGTGCAGGGGCAGCCTCCACCAGGCCCCCACCCATGTCTCCCACCACCCCCACCCCCCAGCAGTGCAGGGGCAGCCTCCACCAGGCCCCCACTCATGTCTCCCACCCCGCACTCCCCCAGCACTGAGGGGCACCCTCCACCAGGCCCCCACTCATGTCTCCCCCCCCAGCACTGAGGGGCACCCTCCACCAGGCCCCCACTCATGTCTCCCACCACCCCCACCCCCCAGCCACCATGGGCAGCCTCCACCAGGCCCCCACTCATGTCTCCCACCACCCCCACCCCCCAGCAGTGCAGGGGCAGCCTCCACCAGCCCCCCACTCATGTCTCCCACCCCCCACCCCCCCAGCACTGAGGGGCACCCTCCTCCAGGCCCCCACTCATGTCTCCCCCCCCCCAGCACTGAGGGGCACCCTCCACCAGGCCCCCACTCATGTCTCCCACCCACCCCACCCCCCAGCACTGTGGGGCACCCTCCACCAGGCCCCCACTCATGTCTCCCACCCACCCCACCCCCCAGCACTGTGGGGCACCCTCCACCAGGCCCCCACTCATGTCCCCTATCACCCCCACCCCCCAGCAGTGCAGGGGCAGCCTCCACCAGGCCCCCACCCATGTCTACCACCACCCCCACCCCCCAGCAAACCAGGGACAGCCTCCACCAGGCCCCCACTCATGTCTACCACCACCCCCACCCCCCAGCAGTGCAGGGGCAGCCTCCACCAGGCCCCCACTCATGTCCCCTATCACCCCCACCCCCCAGCCACCATGGGCAGCCTCCACCAGGCTCCCACCCATGTCTACCACCACCCCCACCCCCCAGCAGTGCAGGGGCAGCCTCCACCAGGCCCCCACTCATGTCTCCCCCCCCCCACACCCCCCCCAGCACTGAGGGGCACCCTCCACCAGGCCCCCACTCATGTCTCCCACCCCCCACCCCCCAGCACTGTGGGGCACCCTCCACCAGGCTCCCACCCATGTCCCCCTGCCCACAGGCCCTGACAATCCTCAAGCATGGGCCTCATGGCCAGCCACCACAGCCCAAAGACACAACCAAGTATTACATGCACCCATGATACTACTCCAATGGAAACAATGTAAATCAACACATGTGTCTCACACACACACAATGGTTGCAAGTGAACCTGAAAACCCATATCATGACATGCATGAAAACAATGAGATGAAACCACACATTGAAGAATGAAAAAATCCAAATAATGTATTAATAACAACAGTAATGGCAATCAAAATGAAACAAAATACACAAGTAAAAAAAAAACAAAATCAAGCTGCCTGTCCCTTTTCAAATTAAAATCAATAAATGATAATCATAAAAAATTTCTTCCAATGTTCAAGTCCATAAAAAGGAAATGAAGGGACAAAAGAAAATGAAAACCATTGCACCATGTAAAAAAAATATCCATAGTAAAAAAAATATCCAAATCCAAAGTCCAACTATGTACAAAGTATTCAGGGTCCATCATCCCAACAGAAGAAATGAAACCTACCAAAAAACCTATCTAAAATGGAAATATATACAAAAGGTGGAGCAGTGTCCGTCGACTCCAAATAAAAATAAACTATGAAGGAAACCTATCACTAAATAACTATATACAATGGCGGCGGGCCAGTCCAGCGGCTCACTTAGTGGTGTTCCGGGCCAGGGCATCATTGAACTCCTCGTCTATGTCCCGGAGGCGGTCCTGTTCCATGGCCCCGAGGGTCCGCAGGGAGGCCGACATGTTCACCCCCAACTCCCTGCGGATTGCCTCGAGGCACTCGGCCCGCCTCAGGGCCCTCCGTATGGAGTTCTCCGCCCTGACCATCGTGAGCCGCGCCTCTTCCGCCCGCCGCCGCTCCGCACCTATCTGCTGGCCCAACCGCTGCCACATGGAAGACACTTCCCGTCCAGGGTCCTCCTGCCCTCCGGCCGAAGCCTGCCCCTCCGATGTTGAAGGCCCCGAGCTATTGTGGCTCCCACCTACAGCTTCCTGCTGCTGCAGCTGCTGCTGTCCATGTGCTCTGTCCGATGGTGCCTGCACATCCTCCTCCAGTTGGGGTGCAGTCGTTGATGTGGCCACCCCTGCTGGACGTCCGACTCCCGACTGTGGCAGGGATCTGTTGTCCACCAGCCTGGCCGCACGGTCGGAGGCAGCTCCACAGGGCACCCAGGTGACACATGGGTGGGAAGATGGCATGAAGAACGACTGGGGCATAGGGGGTTCCGTGGAGGAGGGGGTCGGAACAAGGTCCAGGAAACGGAGGAATCCAGCCCTGGTGAGCTGTCCCAGTGGGTCAACGCAGTCAACGAGCCATGCAAGAAGACGTGCAGACTCATCATGAAAAGACTGCAGGTCAGCTCGCATGGCCAGTTGACGCAACGCCACCCCACCCTGGACAGGCTCAACCTGGTGCAGGATAGCCACATCCGCAGGGAGAGGAAGGCCAGGTGTTGTAAGCCAAACCCCTCCCTGAGAACGGGTCTGGAGGTAGGCATCCCCGCTGGTGCAAGATGATTCAGTGACAGGAGCAGGGACAGGATTGCACACAGGCACCTCCGCGGTGGCCTCTGCTGCCTCCTGTCCCAGATCCTGCACTGCACCACTAGCACCAGTGGAATCCCCACCTCCAGACCCCGCCTCTGTCGCTTGCACAGCCTCCTCCTCCTCCAAACCCCCCACCAACCTGGATGACTCCGTGCCATCTTCCTCCGTTGGGCCCTGTGGGGTCCCAGCTGCCCCTTCTGCTACCGAGGAGTCCAACTCCAACCTCCACCTCTTGGACCTCCCCTCGGCAGCTGCGGCCTGGGACACGGCACTGGACTCCTCACTCCCCGACGAGATCAGAACCTGGGACGGGATCCGGGCCTTGCGTCTCCGGCTGGTGGTGCGACCCCTGCCGCTGTGCTCCACAGCACCTTCTCCGCCCTCTTCATCAGTTGACGCTGCAGACAGGGAGAAAGAAAACACAGGCATCAGGGCACTGTCCAATGGACTCATACACACATGACAGTCATACATGAGTGGCATTGGTAAACCTCAGACATGGCATCACATTACCCAACACACATGTCATTTCAACTTGCACACATGAGCCATACCACAGGCATATTGCAACAGCCAGCACCATCCATTCACATACAACAGCATGAGCAGCCAAAGGTCATCCACACATCACATGCAACATAGGGAGTACACTACACATGCACACACACCACCAAACTTGCATGCATGTGTACACCTCCGCCAACTGTCGCAGTGTTCCGATCGACATCCATGTCACACCTGACAATCATTCCTCCACATCCTGTGCCATGCAAGCCCACACACACAAGCACCATCCATGTGTCACACATGAGACCCCTCGCATGTGTCACCCTCACGGCCCTGTACACCCCCCTACTTGCCCACATAAAAATACATGTTCAACCTGCACACTCCTGGCACACCACACGCACAGCTTACAATCAGTATGCATGTACACTTACCGCTCGACTCCAGACGGGTCTGCCTCTCAAGGACCTGGACGTGGAGCGCTGGGGATATGTGTTCCAGGACCCTCATCTGATCTTCCGACAAGTGGCCCCGGCGCCCCTTAGCATCCGCTGCCCTCAGGAGGCGCCGGGCCTTGTTGAGGGTCCTGGACCTGAAGTCCTCCCAGCGCTTCCTGACACGTTCGTAGTCGCGGACTGCCACCTCCTCCACGTTGATGGCAGTCACAATGTCCATCCAGACCCGAGTCCGTCCTTCCTTGTCGGCGCGCAACCTTCCGAAGAGGGCTTCATACTGCCCCAGGACATGCTCCACCAGGACACCAAGTTCGGTGGCAGTGAAGCTGGTGCCCCTCTGCCTCCTTGGCCGGGGGTTGCCACTGGTGCCAGATGTTGCAGTGCCCGACATGGCAACCCCAGAGGCAGCAGTGGGTGGGCAACTGGGTCCTGGGGCTGGGCTGTGGGGCGATGGAAAAGCAGTCGGGAGTCTTCGGTTCCAGCCGGGGTGGTCACAGCAACAGCACCCCTGGCTGATGTGCAGGCAGCAAATGGCAGGGCACATGGGCAGCAGGCAGTCAGGCAGCAGCAGATGGCAGGTGGGAGCGTGCTCAGGGCTCTGGGGGGCAGTAATTCGGCCTTCTGGGCAGGAGCGTGGTCTTCCGTGTGTGAACGCGTGGCCAGCTTGATACGGAGTGATTTTGCACGTGAAAATCCTGCACGTCTGCGTGTAATTCGAGGAAAGGCCCTTAGCGTGTAAGCGCGTCAGCACACGTCTGTACATTCATTGGCCCAAAGGCCACCAGCGTATGCGGGTCTATGAAGTCACGTGCACGTTGAATATGGCACACGTTTGAAATGTTGCGTGTTAAAAAAATGAAAGACACGTCCCAGTGTCAAAGCGTGTAATTGGTGGAAATAGCGCGTACACGCGGAAGTGACAAAGCGTGTAAATGGTGGAAAAAGCGCGTACACGCGGAAGTGACAAAGCGTGTAATTGGTGGAAATAGTGCGTACCCGCGGAAGTGACAAAGCGTGTAATTGGTGGATACAGCGGGTACACGCGGAAGTGACAAAGCTGTAATTGGTGGAAATGGCCCTAGCGCGTACACGTGGAAGTGACGCTGGACGTGTGGGCCTGCATAAAAGGTACGTGTAGAACACCATTTCCTTGTACGTGCTTTTCATGGAGAGCGAGTGGGTGAATTCTGTACTTCTTGTCGTTTCACACGCGATTTACTTCACGGCGTTTCAAGTTCGTACTCCCTGTTACCTCTGACAGCTTTTTCTCTTTTTTCTCTTTTTCTGGTTTTCCTGGGCCTGTTCCCTCAAACAGTGTTCCCTTCTACTGTTGTCCTGTCTCCTCAGACAGCGTACAAATCTTCTTTTGGCGGGGGTGTTGCCAACCAAACGCGCTTCTTTTTCACGCTCTTTTTCCTGGCAGACGGTGAGTCACGCACGTACCTAACATCTGTGCTTGCCCCGTGTGTAGCCTACCCCTTCAGAGGTCATTCTAGGCTGCGTGTGACACGCATACGTTCATTCTTGTGTTACTGGGTGCCACAGCGTAGTGCAGGTTTTTTTTTCTGCACACGTGGTCTAGGAGGGGTTGCGTGCACGTCATCTCCCTTTTTTGGGCTTCCTGTGCGTTGCGTGACCCGTCATCTTTCCCCAGGGGTCACATTCAGCCTTGCTAGAGCACTAGGGTACAATTACCATCTGGTACCCAACCCCTTTGACCCCCAATTGCCCAGGACAATAGTTTACAGCCACTCCCATACGCACATTAACATCAGTGCCTTGGTTGGGAGGCGAGGAATCCATAAGGGTGGCAAAGGTGGACGAGCCACAAGTGGTGGCCGTGGTGGATCCGGTAGGGGACGTGGTCGTTACTTGCAGGGTGACCCTGTCCCCCCATGTGTGGAGGACCAGTCAAAGGCACCCATAATCCCCCCCCCCCGGTTGAGGCTGATGTGGCTGACACCAGTCAATGCTCAGCCCTTGTTGGACCAGCCCATTGTGGCACCAGACCTGGCTGACTCCATGGCTGACTTCCAGGTCAGCAGGCCTATGACACGTGCGCCGGTGCACGTTGATGTCATCAGGCCACGTCGATCAGGGGCAGCAAGGTCATCTGCTGCCCCAAGTAGGCAGGGTGGAGAGGCTGCAAGGGCAGCTGCGGTTCCATCCACCCCAGCTCTCACACACCCAGCCAGGACAGTGTCGGTCCTAGTCCATCCTGCTGACATTCCCCCTGACACCATTACACTTGAGCCAATGCCTGCACCAACTCCCATGCTGAGTGTGCAATCCCACACTCCTGAAACAGAGTCCACCAGGGCTCCTGCCCCTAGTGTCCAGAGCGGCGTAGGACACTCAGGATCACCACCACCTTCCAAGCGGAAGAGGAAGAGTGCTCGTCCGGCACAGGCTGATGCCCCAGACAAGGCTACACAGTCCGGCCAGTCGAGGAAGCCCAGCTTCACGGATGCCGAACTGAATACACTTGTCGAGTATGTGTCCGCACATGATAACGAGATGGTCATTGTTGCAGGATCCAAGACCACACCTGCACAACGCTAGGCACACTGGCAGACCGTTGCGGACATCGTAAGTGCCCTTGGAATCGTGAGGCGCACAGCCAATGATTGCTACAAGCGCTGGAATTACCTAAAGCGCAGGGCAAAGAATAATCTGGCCTCAAGTCATGCCGCAACTCTAGTGACTGGAGGTGGGTCTCCAGTAGAAGACATGGAACTCACTCCACATGAGTCAGTCGCTGGGACCTACGTCACGGAGGAACAGATCCAAGGCGTGGGAGATCTGCCTGATTATGAGGCATTGTCCGGTGAGTGCACATGCATGTGTGTGTCATCCATGTGCATGGTGTGTGTGTGAGGGCTTCTGTTTGTGTGCCAGGTGAGGGTGTGTACGCCTGAGTCGTTTGGGTCACCCATGTGCTTCATGCAATACATTCTGCGCAGCAGCATTTGGCCATAGCAGTATCCCTTCTGCCAACAGTAGACATATAGCCCAACAGCACGCCAGTTGCCCTTGAAGTGTCACCTTGCACCAACATTGCTGCTTATTTTTCACTGTTCATTCAGGCAGATTGTTTGCATTCCACCACTTTTACTTGGCATTTCTCAGTCCTCTAGTCACATGTCTGACATGGCTATGGTAAAGTGGAGTGACTTTGTTACCTGGATATCATTTCTTTAGACATGTCCCTGTGCAATCGGACCATTTTGGACTGGCAGTTCCAGGTGAAAAATCAGACCTGTTTGAATTAGAAAAGCTATTACATGAGTGAACCGGACTGAATGAATAAGTGCTGCCCTCCTCTCCATCTTCACTCAATAGCAATGGTACATGCCATCTGTGTGATGGCATGTGTATTTCACCTGGCAATCACAGGCCAATGTGTGATGCCACTGCTAGGCAGCATGCAGCAAATGTGTTCATCTTCCATCTTGGTGTCATCAATGTGTGCATTTTTGCCTCCCCTTCATACGCAGTGAGGGTGCATGCATGGGAGGGTTTTAGTCATGTGGGACATGTGTCAATCAAGTACTGGTTCTGTTGCTTCTCAGCCCTCATTGTGTGCCATGGTGCTAATGCCTGTTTCCATTTGTTTGCTTTTATGTCTTTGCAGTGGAAGACGCACCTGATACTGCTGGGGTTGTGGAGATGGTGCAGACCCAGGTGGGGTCCGAGGGCCGACCGACCACCAGTGAGGGACGTGGTGTGGTGGTGGGTGAGAACCCACAACTGCTGCAGGTCGTGCTCTCAAGGGGTGTCTCTGGCTGCACCTCCCCCGAGCTGTACATAGGTGTTGATTCGGATGATGAGACATACGTGGCGTCGCAGGTGAGTGTTCCTGGGAGGGATTCTGTTCTGTCCCACCCACCTGCACCAGGGTCAGAACCCTCAATGGGGATGTCAGTGTTGGCAGCTACGCCTTTGGTGGTTACGGATGCAGGGTCACACTCCGCGACATCTGATCCTGTTCCTGGGCCAGCAGATCAGAGGGGGAATGCAGTCCTGCAGCCTCAGGCAGTGCCGGCACAGCAAGGCGCAGTTCGCCTTGCCCCAGACAGGTGTGGTGCCCGCCGACGTGGTGGCCGTACGCCACCTGGCAATACCGCATGGGAGCAAACCATTTACGGTATGGCAACCCAACAGGCAGCATCATCAGAGATGATGGCTCAGGCCCTGGATAGGGTGGCCACTTCCATTGTCCCCCCCGAAAGGCTGATGGAGCGACTACAGCAGGCAACCGACTCCATCTGCCAGTCACACAGGGAGGACATGTTGGCGTCCAACAGGGACAGGCAGGCGGCACTGGCGACTCTGCAGGAAGCCATCTCCATAGAGTCCCAGGGCCACAGGGAAGCCCTGAGGCTGGAACTCCTTCACCTCAGGACGACTCTTGTTGAGCTTGAGGCTTCAACAAACCGAAGGACAGAACAGCAGCTGGAGCGTCTCACCCGTACGCTCTCAGCTGAGATGCAGGCAACTAGGGCGGAGGTCCGGGCATCCCGTGAGTTGTTGCATGGGGACCTCCGCACACTCATCCTCCAGAACGAGACCTACCACACTCGCATGCTTGCAGCCATGGAGGAACAGACTAGGGCCTTGTTTGGGCTGCCTCCCATAGTGCAACCACCTCCGGATGCAGCTGCACAGGGTGATAATAGCGACAGCAGTGATACTCCCACAATAGGGTAGCCGTGTGGGACATCAGCCCATGGAGGTGTTTTTTTTCGCAAGATCCACACAGGTGGGTTTTGGTGTGCACCCTGTCCTCGGACCTCCTGGGTGGCCTCCCCAAACCCCCCGGGCCCATTAATGGCCATTTTTGATTTTTTTTTTTTTTGGGACAATGTGTTGCCTTGTGTGGCTCCCGTGGGCATACACTGCATTGTGGCTGGGCACATGCAGGCTTGTCATGTATTTGGTTCAGATGCTTGGGTTTATGTCACACACACCCCTCCTGCTTCCCGTTTCCATGGGCTTGCAAAGGGTGTGCCCAAGTGACATTGACGTACATGGTGACATTGGACTCCCACTACATGTGTGGGCAGTCTAGTCAATACTGTGTATACATTCCTAGTGCATATTGCTGTTGTGTTGTACACTGCATGTTGCATTGATGTGTAACTCATCATCCGTGTCTACCTCCTAATTTGCAGGTCCTTTCCTCATGTCTACACAAGGCCCTCTACTTTGGAGATGGGGTCCATGTTGGCAGCAGTGCACCTACAACTCTACATGGCGGCAACACCATACAGTTGGAAGTGGTGGGAGTGCAGGCATTTCCAGGTGGTGAGACTACTAATTCCTTACATTCGTAATGTCATGTTAATGGTAGTTTTGAGGGTCAGTAGATGATAAGTGTTTTTGCTAAATACCTGCTCAAGTGTGTTGTTGGTCCTGCATTACTGTGAACATTTCAGGTGTCGCGAGTTTCAATTAGGGACACTGTACATTGTGACACTTGTGTCATGTTGTGGGGATTACTTTGTTTACCTGCACATAGCATGACATGGCACGGTGTGTTGTGTGGCGGTGCTGGGGATGGGTTGGGTGACATGGCACTGTCCTCATGTTGCATTTTGCAAGTGGGTGTTCATTTTAGCTGCATGAATATGTTTTTTCACGAAACTGCATTGGTGGTGTCTGTGTAGGTAGGGATGCACACATTGTAACACTTCAAGGTGAACAATCTCAGGCTGATATGGTTTTGACAGTTGATTCTCCAGACATTCAGGATCAGTGTCAGGTTGAGTCATCATTGATTGTCAGATGGTATGTGCCAGGGCAGTGTGCACTCCACAGGGGTGTGATTTCTATGTGAAGTAATTAGCCACTAGCTGTGTACAGGCTGCCTCCCCCGTGCCCTTTCCCCTCCCATGCGCAGCGGGCGTGCATGTGGTTGGGGATGTGGGGGCACCACAGCGTGTTGCAGGCCCCGGCGTGTTGCAGCGTTGTGCAGGACACATGCTGCCACTATGATCCTGCACACTACTGGGGGAGCGTATAACAGCTGCCCGCCAGAACGGTCAAGGGAGCGAAAGCGTGACTTAAGCACTCCGAATGTGCGCTCCACTATGCCCTGGGTTGCAATGTGGGCTGTGTTATATCTTACCTCGGGTGGCGTGGTGGGGTTCCGAATTGGCGTCATCATGTGGGGGCTGAGAGGGTAGGCACTTTCCCCTGTGGAGGTGGTGATTGGTATCATTGTTGGGGTTGTGACCTTGCTCAGTATCTGACATGCATGCATGTGCTGTGGCATTCATACTCTCCAAGCAGCCATGTATCGCCATGCCGCCTAGCTTCTAGGTCCCGGCTTAGGGTGGGCATTCGGTAAATGAAGCTGTCGTGGGTGGACCCGGGATAGTTGGCATATACTGAGGTGATGATTCCCTTGGCATTACATACTACCTGTACGTTGATGGAATGCCAGTGCTTGCGGTTCCTATAGATGTGCTCAGATGCCCTGGGGGGACGTAGAGCCACATGGGTGCAGTCGATGGCACCTAGCACTTTGGGGAATCGTGCCACACCGTAAAAATTCGGGCGGCAGCATGCCTTTCTGCATGTGTTCTGGGCAGGTATATGTGCCTGCGGACTGATGGGCGTGCAGTGATGATGTTCAAGATCTGGTGTAGGCAGCGTGACTGTGTGGCCTGTGACCCCACCCACTATGGCACTTGTCCGCTGAAATGATCCAGTGGCTAAGAAGTGCAGTACATTGAGGACCTTCTCCAGGGGGCTGAGTGCTTGGGAGCACAGGGTGGGTGATGTGAGGTCATCCTCACACTCACTCACCAGGTCCAGTATTATGTGTGGTGGAAACCTGTACCTCCCATACACCTGGTCATCAGGCATCCCGAAAAGGCTGGTTCTGGGTGTGAATATTCTGGCCCTGACTATCCTCCTCCTCCTCCTTTGGTAGCCCACGGCCACTGCTGCTTGGAACGGTATATTCATCCTGGCGTCTGAGCTTGTTTATTTTTTTGCGCGCAAATTTATGCGTCGCGGGTCGACGTATGCCTGCTTCCTACTGGCGTACGTGTTTCTTTGCGCGTGTTGTAGGCGAGCGTGTGAAACTTCCCGCGCACCCCTGAAATCCAGTACCCAGGCCAATAGCGTGTGGAAATTCCCGCGCACCCCGGAATACACGTGTGCTGATGTACTCGCATGTGAAACTTCCCGCGCACCCCTGAAATCCAGTACCCAGGCCAATAGCGTGTGGAAATTCCCGCGCACCCCGGAATACACGTGCGTTGATGTACTCGCGTGTGTAAGTGCCCGCGCACCCCTGAAATACACGTACATAGGCCAATCGCGTGTACGCGCACTTTTGTCCAATTACACGCGATGACACTCTGACGTGCAGTCTTTCCACATGTGCTCTGTCATCACGTGCTATGAGGGAAACACCCGTGCGGGTCACGTCACAGACGCGCTTACGCGCTGAGGGCCTTTGGTCCAACAGAATCGCGTATGCGTGCTGACGCGCTTACGCGCTAAGGGCCTTTCCTCGAATTTCACGCTGACGTGCAGGATTTTCACGTGCCAAATCACTCTGTATCAAGCTGGCCACGCGAAAACACACGGAAGACCACGCTCCTGCCCAGAAGGCCGAATTACTGCCCCCCAGTGCCCCAAGCAGCCTCCCACGTGCCATCTGCTGCTGCTGCCTGCCTGCCTGCCTGCTGCCACCGTGCCCTGCCATTTGGTGCCTGCACATCAGCCATCTGCAGGGGTCCAGTTGCTGTGTCCACCCCTGCTGGAACTGAAGACTCCCGACTGGGATAACATCGCTCCACAGCCCAGCCCCAGGACCCAGTTGCCCACCCACTCCTGCCTCTGGGGTTGCCATGTTGGGCACTTCACATCTGGCACCAGTGGCAACCCCAGGCCAGAGGGGCAGAGGGGCACCAGCTTCACTGCCACCGAAGTTGGTGTCCTGGTGGAGCATGTCCTGGGGCAGTATGATGCCCTCTTTGGATCGTCCCGCGCCAGCAAGGAAGGACGGGAGAGGATCTGGGCCGACTGTGTGGTTGCCATCAGCGCGGAGGGGGTGGCAACCCGTGACGTCCAGAAGATCAAGAAGCGCTGGGAGGACTTGAGGTCCAGGACCCTCGTGAAGGCCCGGCGCCTCGTGGAGGGGGGCCAGGGCCGCATTAGTTCCATCCAGATGAGGGTCCTGGAACGCGTACGCCCAGCGCTCCACACCCAGATCCTTGAGAGGGAGACCCGTCTGGAGTTGAGCGGTAAGTGGCCAAGCATTGCTGTGTGAGACAGGGCATGTTGCGGTGTGCTGGTTGTCTGATACTTGCCTGTATGTGTGACATAGGCCATGTATGCATGTATGTGTGCAGGGACATCATGGTAATGCATGTGCGACCAGTGATGTGTGAACCACATGGTTGTTGCATGTGTTTAAATGCGACATGGGGAGCCCGATGCAGATTTTACACATGAGGGCATGCCAGTCTCTGTTCCTGGACATGGGTGGGGGTGAGGGATGGGTGCTGATGCCAGGTACATATATGGTAGCCATGTCTGTGTGCCTGACCTGCGTGTCTGTGACTTGTGAATGCCATGGATGCATGACACGTGTGTGACAATGCACAGATTCACTGATGCAGCCTAGTTATCCTTGTATCCGCTGTGTTTGGGGTGTATGAGGCCAGATGGATGTGACTGAGGTGTACTGTGTGCATGTGGTAGGCATGACCCATGATGCATGTGAGTTCCATATCATTGTATGTTTCAAGAGTCCATTGGACATGTATGGAAATGTCCATGGCATGCACCATGCCTGTTACTGTGTGTGTTTTGTCTGGACTGACCCATGTGTTGTGGAGGGACATGATGGAAGTGTACTTTGACAGTGGTACTCATCTGCTATTGCTTCCTGTCTAGGGGACCATTGAACAGTACCCTGATGCTTGTGTTCTATGTCTCCCTCTACGCAGCGGCTAGTGAAGAAGAGGGCGGAGACGGCGCTGTGGAGCAAGGCGGCGGGGATGCCCCCACGGCTGCAGCGGAAGGGGTGGGTGAGCCCCCACAGGGGCCTGCTACGGTGGAAGACAGTGAGGAGCCATCCAGGTTGGTGGTTTCCACAGAGGAGGAGGAGGCCGCCACTGAGGCACACATGGGGCTTGGTGGGGGCATCCCCGCTGGTGCAAGTGGTGCAGTCCAGGGGCAGGGGCAGGAGGCAGCACAGGTCACCGTGGAGGGGCCTGTGCATGTCGCTGTCCCTGACCCTGTGAGTGCAGCACCATGCACCAGCAGGGATGCCCCGTCCCAGGCCCGTCCGCAGGTAGAGGGGATGTCCATGTCACCTGACTCCCCTCCACCTGCGGACGAGGGGACCCGTGGCCGTATGGAGAAGGTCCTGATTGGGGTCACGATGCACGCGGGTGCAATTTGTGATGACGTGCGTGCTTCCCGGGAGGAGCACGCACGTCATCACGAAGAGCACCGTGCCGACGTGGCCCAATTGGGATCTTCCATGTTCGGGGGTTTCCTGCATGTGTCGGCCAATCTGGCGGCCCTCTCCTCCTCTGTGGAGGCTATACGCGGTCGTTCTCCTTGCCGTCTTCCGGCCCAGATGCCACCAGGGGCCCCTGTGGACCTGCCCTGACCAATGCAGCCAGCTCGGCGGGGATCGCATCCCTGCCACAGTCGGGAGTCGGAGGTCCAGCAGGGGTGGACACCACAGCAACTGTACCCCAGCAGATGGAGGATGTGCCGGCATCATCAGGCAGGGCACGTGCACGACGGCGTCGGTGAATTCCATCAGCCTGGATGCCGTCGTGCTGGCAGAGGCAGTTGCGTCGGAGGCAGCATCAGTGTCAACGTGGGAGGCATCATGGCTCGGGGCCATCAACATCGGAGGGGCAGGCATCGGCCGGAGGGCAGGAGGACCCAGGACAGGAAGTGTCTTCCGTGTGGCTGCGGTTGGGCCAGTAGATAGGTGCGGAGCGGCGGCGAGCGGAAGAGGCGCGGCTCACGATGGTCAGGGCAGAGAACTCCATGCGGAGGGCCCTGAGGCGGGCCGAGTGCCTCGAGGCAATCCGCAGGGGGTTGGAGGAGCAGATGGCGTCGTCCCTGCGGACCCTCGGGGCCATGGAACAGGACCGCCTCCGGGACATAGACGAGGAGTTTGATGATGCCCTGGCCCGGAACACCACGGAGTGAGCAGCTGGACTTGCCCGCCGCCTTTGTATATAGTTCTTTAGTTTTAGGTTTCCTTTGTTTCTTCTTATGATTTGGAGTCGACGGACACTGCTCCACTTTTTGTATATAGTTGCATTTTAGTTAGGGTTTTTTGTAGGTTTCCTTTGTTCAGTTGGGCTCATGGACCCTTGGATGTTTTGTACATAGTTCTTCATTGGATTGTTTGATTATTTTTTTTTTATTTATTCACCATGGAGCAATGGTCTTTGCATTTATTTTTCTCTCTCTGATTGATTTTATTTTTAATGTGACTTTGGACAACATTTTTTTGGATTTGGATTTGTATTTTTTATTTTTTTGGACGGACATGCAGCTTATCTTTTTTTCATTGCCATTGTAGTTTGTTTCATTTCATTTGCATTCAATTTTTTTTAATACAAATTTTTGTTTTCATACTTCACTGTTTGGTATCATCTCATTGGTTTCATGCATGTCATGTTGGGTGTTTTTCCATTCAATTGCAACCATTGTGTGTGACGGACATGGGTTCATTTGCTTTATGAACAATGGGGGTGTAACATGTAATTTCCATTTCCATGTGGGTGAATGGGTTACTTGGTAGGGCCTTTTGGCTGTGGAGGCTGACCATAACGCACATGATTGGGGATTGTGAGGACTTGGGTGCAGGGGGACATGAGTGGGGGCCTGGTGGAGGGTGCCCCTGCACTGCTGGGGGGTGGGGGTACAGGGGGACATGAGTGGGGGCCTGGTGGAGGCTGCCCCTGGTGGCTGGGGGGTGGGGGTGGTGGGAGACATGAGTGGGGGCCTGGTGGAGGGTGCCCCACACTGCTGGGGGGTGGGGGTGCAGGGGGACATGAGTGGGTGCCTGGTGGTGGGTGCCCCTGCACTGCTGGGGGGTGGGGTTGGTGATAGACATGAGTGGGGGCCTGGTGGAGGGTGTCCCTGCACTGCTGGGGGGTGGGGGTGCAGGGGAACATGAGTGGGGGCCTGGTGGAGGGTGCCCCTGGTGGCTGGGGGGTGGGGGTTGTGGGAGACATGAATGGGGGCCTGGTGGAGGGTGCCCCACACTGCTGGGGGGGTGGAGATGCAGGGGGACATGAGTGGGGGCCTGGTGGAGGGTGCCCCTGGTGGCTGGGGGGTGGGGGTGGTGGGAGACATGAGTGGGGGCCTGGTGGAGGGTGCCCCTGCACTGCTGGGGGGTGGGGGTGCAGGGGGACATGAGTGGGGGCCTGGTGGAGGCTGCCCCTGGATGCTGGGGGGTGGGGGTGGTGGGAGACATGAGTGGGGGCCTGGTGGAGGCTGCCCCTGGTGGCTGGGGGGTGGTGGGAGACATGAGTGGGGCCCTGGTGGAGGGTGCCCCTGGATGCTGGGGGGTGGGGGTGGTGGGAGACATGAGTGGGGGCCTGGTGGAGGATGCCCCTGCACTGCTGGGGGGTGGGGTGGTGGGAGACATGAGTTGGACACGAGTGGGGCCCTGGTGGTGCTGCCCCTGCACTGCTGGGGGGTGGGGGTGCAGGGGGACATGAGTGGGTGCCTGGTGGAGGGTGCCCCTGGATGCTGGGGGGTGGGGGTGGTGGTAGACATGGGTGGGAGCCTGGTGGAGGGTGCCCCACACTGCTGGGGGGGTGGGGGTGGGTGGGATACATGAGTGGGGGCCTGGCAGAGGCTGCCCATGGTGGGTGGGGGGTGGGGGTGGTGGGAGACATGGGTGGGGGCCTGGTGGAGGGTGCCCCTGCACTGCTGGGGGGTGGGGGTGGTGGGAGACATGAGTGGGGGCCTGGTGGAGTCTGCCCCTGCACTGCTGGGGGGTGGGGTGGTGGGAGACATGAGTGGGGGCCTGGTGGAGGGTGCCCCTGGATTCTGGGGGGTGGGGGTGGTGGGAGACATGAGTGGGGGCCTGGTGGAGGCTGCCCCTGCACTGCTGGGGGGTGGGGGTGGTGGGAGACATCAGTGGGGGCCTGGTGGAGGCTGCCCCTGGATGCTGGGGGGTGGGGGTGGTGGGAGACATGAGTGGGGGCCTGGTGGAGGGTGCCCCACACTGCTGGGGTGGTGGGGGTGGTGGGAGACATGAGTGGGGGCCTGGCGGAGGCTGCCCATGGTGGGTGGGGGGTAGGGGTGGTGGGAGACAAGGGTGGGGGCCTGGTGGAGGGTGCCCCTGCACTGCTGGGGGGTGGGGGTGGTGGGAGACATGAGTGGGGGCCTGGTGGAGGCTGCCCCTGGATGCTGGGGGGTGGGGGTGGTGGGAGACATGAGTGGGGGCCTGGTGGAGGCTGCCCCACACTGCTGGGGGGTGGGGGTGGTGGGAGACATGAGTGGGGGCCTGGCGGAGGCTGCCCATGGTGGGTGGGGGGTGGGGGTGGTGGGAGACATGGGTGGGGGCCTGGTGGAGGGTGCCCCTGCACTGCTGGGGGGTGGGGGTGGTGGGAGACATGAGTGGGGGCCTGGTGGAGGGTGCCCCTGCACTGCTGGGGGGTGGGGGTCGTGGTAGACATGAGTGGGGGCCTGGTGGAGGCTGCCCCTGCACTGCTGGGGGGTGGGGGTGCTGGGAGACATGAGTGGGGCCCTGGTGGAGGGTGCCCCTGGATGCTGGGGGGTGGGGGTGGTGGGAGACATGAGTGGGGGCCTGGTGGAGGGTGCCCCTGCACTGCTGGGGGTGGGGGTGGTGGGAGACATGAGTTGGACATGAGTGGGGCCCTGGTGGTGCTGCCCCTGCACTGCTGGGGGGTGGGGGTGCAGGGGGACATGAGTGGGTGCCTGTTGGAGGGTGCCCCTGGATGCTGGGAGATGGGGGTGGTGGGAGACATGAGTGGGGGCCTGGTGGAGGCTGCCCCTGCACTGCTGGGGGGTGGGGGTGGTGGGAGACATGAGTGGGGGCCTGGTGGAGGGTGCCCCTGGATGCTGGGGGGTGGGGGTGGTGGGAGACATGAGTGGGGGCCTGGTGGAGGGTGCCCCTGCACTGCTGGGGGGTGGGGGTGGTGGGAGACATGAGTGGGGGCCTGGTGGAGGGTGCCCCTGCGCTGCTAGGGGGTGCGGGTGCAGGGGGACATGAGTGGGGGCCTGGTGGAGGCTGCCCCTGGTGGCTGGGGGGTGGTGGGAGACATGAGTGGGGCCCTGGTGGAGGGTGTCCCTTGGTGCTCGGGGGTGGTGGGAGACATGAGTGGGGGCCTGGTGGAGGGTGCCCCTGGATGTTGGGGGGTGGGGGTGCTGGGTGACATGAGCAGGTGTGCAGGGTAGTCCCCTGTGGTGTCGGCTGCCTGCAGGGGCCGTGGAGGGTGCACAGGGAATACCTGGGAGCACACAGCCAAATCGCGTGTAGAATTTCCCGCGTACCCCTGTCATACACGTACCCAGCCCAATCGCGTGTGGAAATTCACACGCACGTACCCTGCCAAATCGCGTGTGGGACTTCCCGCGCACCCCTGAGATCCACATACCCAGCCAAGTCGCGTGTGGAAATTCCCGCGCACGTACCCGGCCAAATCGCGTGTGGTACTTCCCGCGCACCCCTGAAATCCACGTACCCAGACAAATCGCGAGTGGAAATTCCTGCGCACGTACCCGGCCAAATCGCTTGTGGAACTTCCCGCGCACCCCTGAAATCCACGTACCCTGCCAAATCGCGTGTGAGACTTCCCGCGCACCCCGGAATACACGCACACGGTATTTTTCAGTCAGCGGGTGTCCGTGTTTGTGGGTACCCCTTTGCACGTCATTTGTCCTGGAGGGCCACAGTATAGGACATTCATCATGGCTGTATATAGGTGCTATTTGTTGGCGCACCTTTTGGCGCACATTTATTACATGCGCAGAGACGCTACCGCCTGCTTTCTTGTGGCGGTCGTGTTTGTGCCTGTGCGCTGGTTTGACCGTGCGCTTTCTTGCCCTATTCGATTCCATGAATACGGGTTGTAGGCGAGCGTGTGGGCGTTCCGCGCACTTGCACCCTGTACTTCCCCCGTGACGCCCACATTTTGGCAAGTTGTTCCCCATTCCGAGTGTTACGCCCCGTGTTCCGCCTACTTTTGTTGTGTGCGCTGCGCTATGTGCGATTTTCGCTGTGGCCTGTGCGATTTTCGCTGTGACCTGGCGCACGCCGTTAGATGGCCTGTGCGCCAACGTGCGCCGCGCACTTTTTTAGCGCACATCTGATGGTTTTCTCGCGCACGGCCTTCCATGAATCGATGTGCGCTGCTTTTCGTGCGATTTTCGCACTTGCACTGCAATTTTCGTTATTCCACTGCGAATCACACGTTTTTGGCCACTTGCGCCGCGCTAATTATTCCATGAATCGGCCTGCGAATGTCAAACTTCCTCGACTCCAGGCGATTACGCTTGACAGTTTCCTCCTTCAATTGTTCTTCTGCTCCTCCCCTAGGGATAACAGAAAGCAGAGGAATCAGGGTGGTGTCCATGTATTGCTGATATCATAACATTCTTATCACAAGCAATAATCAAATATCCTTTGCAATACATAACTTGGGTGGGAATTTAATGCTCGCCTCGTAGTCTTTAATAGAATTAATACCCCCTGCGCAGTTAGCAGGGGTAATCTTCATTCTATGACAAGACTGGAAGCGAGCATTATGCTTGTTCAAAGCTTCCCAACACAGCGACTGCTAAACTCTCGGTCGGCTTGAAATAAAACTCTTTGAAAGTTCGATCATTCGACCAGTCTGCCGTTAGCATAATATCTCTAAGGGATACCCCTGTCTTAAATGCTTTGGATTCCATGGCTCCACATACAGAATGAGCTCCGTACTTCCCCACATCTATCCCAGCTTCCTGCATAATCTCTTTCACCCATCTGACAATAGTGGCTGTGGATACGCCCTGAAAAGGCTTTCTATGCACTATAAGCAATTGCGTGGTATTCGCGGCTCTGTGCTCCGCTGTCCGGTATTCATATTCCCTGACGCAGCTTGCAACGCACCATTTAGGCCTATCCGGGAAATATGGGTGGTGTACTGAAGGAGTACCTGTCTTAGTTCTCTTAACTATTGTAAACGTCACACCTTCTGATCCGAAAGACCTTCTATTTATTTCTAGTGCTCTCACGTCTGACACGCGTTTACAAGACACTAGGCACAAAAGCATTGCCAATTTCCCGGACAACTGTTTGAGGGACAAATATCTGTTCCCGGGCCAGCTCTCCAATAGCTTAAGGATAACCAGAACATCCCAAACTGTCGTATATCGAGGCTCTGGAGGTACTTTAAATCTAGCTCCTCGAATGAATCTAACTACTGCTGGGTGCTCACCAGCTGGTACTCCCTCAATAGGCAGGTGACTGGCGGAAATCGCAGACCTGTACACTCCTATAGTGCGGAATGCTCTTCCGCCTTGTAATAACTGTGAAAAAAGTTTAGGATCATCACTACAGGTGCAGAAATGGGATGAACACCTCTCCCCTTGCACCAGCTAGTCCATTTGGCCCAAGCCGCGTCGTAGCTCCTTCTCGTCGACGGAGCCCAGGAGTCTGCGATGAGCTGGGCAGCCTGTGTCGAAATGCCTGGCAGCGCTCAGCGTCTCCTGAAATCCTGCACGCGATGAGCGGGAGTGTCCCTCTCACTTTCAGAGGATGAAATGACCCAACTGTGTCCGTGAGCAGGTGCTCTCCTTCTGGGAGCATCCTCGGATGATTCACTGTCAGCTTCATCAGGGCTGGAAACCACACCTGAGACTTCCAGAGCGGCTCTACTAACAGCAGCTCTGCCTTCTCCCTCTGACACTTCGCTAGAACTCTGCTCAGCATCATGAATGGTGGAAAAGCGTAGTGTGGACCGCCGTTCCATTCTTATA
This sequence comes from Ambystoma mexicanum, assembly GCF_040938575.1. NCBI lineage: Eukaryota > Metazoa > Chordata > Amphibia > Caudata > Ambystomatidae > Ambystoma > Ambystoma mexicanum. Next base: position 1,073,518,028 of record NC_090923.1, read on the forward strand.
GGAACGCATCTGTCCCTTGAGCACCTGGGTCCAGCTTCCAGCTGAGGTACACTGCTGTTTGGGCGTTCAACCAGGATCCGAAGAGATCTATGTGTAGTGGGCCACATCTCTCATTCATCCTCTGGAACACTGCTGGTTCCAGTCTCCAATCGCTGGAATCCGTGAGGTAGCGCGAGTTCCAGTCTGCTATCACATTCAGCGTCCCGGGAAGGTACTCCGCTGTGACTGATGTCTCTGATTGCAGGCAAAAATGCCAAAAATATTTCACTAGCTCAGTTAGCATCCTGGATTTGGTGCTGCCTAGATGGTTTATATATCGCACTGCTGATATGTTGTCCATCTTCAGTAGGACGCACAATCTCATCCTCCCCTCAGTGAAGGCTCTGATCGCAAAAGATCCTGCTAGAACCTCTAGGCAATTTAGGTGGAGGCGGAGTTCCTCTTCGCTCCATTTCCCTCCTGTCTGCAGGTCTCCGCACCTTGCTCCCCAACCTAGCCGGCTGGCGTCGGATTCTATGATCAAATCCGGCCTGTCTCCGAAAATGGCACGCCCATTCCAGGAGTCCATATTCTTCAACCACCATTCCAGTTCCGTCCTGGATTCTTGATCCAACAGTACTGACTGATGATACCTCAAGCCCTGCTGCAGGTGTCCGATCTTTAGTCTGTGCAGCGCTCGATAATGTAAGGGCCCGGGAAATATGGCTTGAATGGAAGCTGCTAGAAGCCTTATTATTCTCGCCAGTGTTCTGAGGGACACTACTTCCCTCTGTAAACACCGTCTCAATTCTCTCTTGATGCAGGGTCGGACTGGGACAAAAAATAGGCCCGGACACCCAAGAAAAAGTGGCCCACCCCTTGCCTCAAAAAAGTGGCCCACCCCTCGCCTCACGACCCTTGAGCTCTGATGACATCACCGGAAGTGATGTCATTTGACCCCAACTGAAAGTGACATCCTGGAAAGCAATGAAACACAAACGTTCACCCCTTGACAAAACAGGAAGTGGCATCAACTAGCATTGTTCCTAAGTACACTACGAAAAATATGGTTATGATTTCACTAATGTGATATACATTTCATACAAGAATGGATCACCATATGTATCGTTAATATTTGTGTGCATAGATCCATATTGTCAAATGACTGTGTATGCAAGCAGACGTCCAAGGCCAAATCATAATATGTTATTGTATAACACTTACGCTTAAGCTCTTTTTTATAGAACAAATATGCACCCAATATCACCCAACCTGTGTTGGTACTCTTTTATCGACCTCAGAAGGATGAAAGGCTGAGATGGCCTTGCTGGGATTCGAACCTGCAACTTGCAGATCACACACACACATAGCAGCAGCGAGCGCTCAATCCACTGAGCTATCATATCAGCTATAGTAGAATGAGCAATTACTCTATAGTGGATACCATTAAACTGGTAACTGAGATTTAACAGCAGACCAGTTAAGTGCATCTGCAGGTCTGGTGCAAAGTTGGCCGCATGCTGCAGCAGCATGTGAATGATGCATGCATCATAATTTATGATGCACACATCATGCATACAAATCAACCATCAAAGCAAGGTAACATGTGCTACTTTGCTTTGATGAATTATGCCGTTGCGGGTGCTACACATGATTTCGGCCCGGCCACGGACCAAGTGGCAGATGGGCCAATCCGACCCTGCTGTACATGCATTATGTTACTCGTGTACACTCTACAATAGCACCAAGTTAGAATTCTGATAGTCATTTTAAGTGACCTAGTCAAGCTCGAGACCATGTAGTAATTGTAAGCAGCAGAAAAGGAGCCTATGAGCCTCATCCGAGATCAAACTGGGTGGCTTGCGGTGAAGACAGTAATGGGGTAAAGTTGCTGTCTGCAGTGGGTGGTAGTAAATGGTTTGAGCTTGGCTCAAGTCTCATGCTCTGAGAGTTGTGAAAACAGGAGGTGCGAGTGGGGCTTGATATGCTGCCATTAACATATTACAAGAGGATACCAAAAATTGCTGATGAAATTGATCGAGCGTGCGCATTTGAACCACTTGGAATTCCGCTGGGTTAGTATTCCCTTCCCTAGTTTTTTATTTCATTTCGGCTGAGCCCTTTCAGGCGTGGATTAGCTGTATGCCAATTACAGTCTTGACCCAAATGAAGCCTTTGAGCCCCAACTGCTAGGGCTCACCCCTTCCCCGGGGCCCCTGGGAGGGATGCCCTTGCAGGCGTGTTTGCGCCTGCGTAGGCCTTATGGTGGAGGTGCAGCGTGAGGCCCCAGGCGCAGTGAGGTGCCGGCCCATGTCTGAGCAGCTGTTCGAGTTGGGCTGGGGTTGAGATGCCTGAAAGCATTACCAGTCCTCGCTTTGGGTACCCACAGATACGATTGGGCCCCAAGACTCGCCGACCAATGAATTGCCTGAAAACGTAGCACATGCTTCCATTCTGCTGTATGGTCTTCCAAGGATGGATTCCCGTCTACCTTTGATTTCACAGAGGAGGCTCTTTATGATGGCTGATAAAGTCCCCTCTTCCTGGATTCAAGGCCCTTCAAAACTCTGCTACTTAACCTGCTGCCGAATCTTCCCAATATAAACACCCCACCCTTTCGCGTATGCCTCTCTATTTTCTCCCCGGTGAAGCACCTTTGGCCTGGATAAGGCCTCGTTCTCCGTGTTTCCTGTTACTCTTGAATGGGTGCTGCTGTCTAGCGGGTACAGTGACCTTTCCCGTTAGCGAGGCGCTATATGCCGTGTAAACGCTGTGCAGCGATGCACCCTTCTGATACACGGAAGGGTGCATCTTGGTCCATTTACTTCGTTAACCCTTTCAGTGTCATCGGCGTATACACCGCGTCCTAAGCATGTTTTGTTTTTTGCTACTCGGAATGTATTCCCCGTGGACGGTGCGTACCTCTTCATGGGCCTCGGGACAAGCTTTCCCTTTTCCTAGTATAGTGGTGTGGTGGGTGCCCTTTAACCCTTGACTGTGACAAGTAAACCATCTCCCTTGCTAGTGCCTCTCTGATGTGATCTCTTTCCTTGATGAAGGACTGTCTCTGCCACTAATAAACAACGTCTTGACGCAGAAATGGGTGTATTTCTCCCTCTGCCTCTGCTATAACCCGCTTACCCTGGCAATGCGCAAGCTGCCCCACCCCCGTGATAACACAGCACCGCTCTTGCAACATTTCACTCATTCACATAACCCCAATAAACACATGTTGCAGCCCATGGAAGCCCAGCGCCAGACATGTCTCCGTCTGATATTCCACACCGACCACACCCGATCAAGTAGAGTAGTTTTATTGCTGCGGTTTAATGCTCAAGAAACACCCAAAGCCCACACACAATACAGCACCTCGAAGCACCCTTCTGGGCCCACCGAGGACTGCAGGAATATGGAGACATTATTACATTAAAATGCGCTTTCAGACACTCTAATATTTCGGTTCCTTTTAGCGTGCTTTAATTTTTAATGCTGGGCCATTATGTTTTCTTTTTTTTCAGTTATTGAATGCGTTGCTTGATATAATACGTTTATTTCTGTATCGTATTTTGGCTGAGAAGCTGATAGCCCCCGATCCTTCCCGCAAGGAGTTGCATAAAACGCGAAATAAAGGGATGTTTGTTGTCTAGAAATCTGAGATTACACATGGGTGCTTCTTCGTTCAGAGCAGATAGGTGGCTTGTATTTTGGCAGTCTTTGCTGGGATTTCTGTTTTGTTATGTGTGCATCATGATTAGACCCGCAGCTCGGGCTTCATCCCCTCGCTCTTTGCTTCTGGGGCCGGGAGGCAAACATGCGAGCATCCTCGGCGTCCCTGTTTATTCCACACCGTCGGTCGCGTGCCGGTGCTCTCCTCGCTCACTCACACACAAAGGTCAGGAGACGGGGGGCCAGTCTTCTCGCCCTCACACTCATATTATGGCATTTGGAGTTTTATGACCCTGGCCCTCCCGTGCTCTGGTAACGCGAGGAGCGGTAGGGGGAGTGGCAGGGGTCTACAGGCCGAGCAGGTCTGACACTTGTGACAGCAAAGGTGCACGCGGCCTCTCGTCTGAGCCATGTGTGCTTTGCACTTCTAATCGCATCATAGACAAATCCACCAGGCACCCCAACTCAGAAATATTGCATACCCCCCCCCACCCCAGAATTCCCAACTTTTAGGAACCATACATTCTGTCTCGTGTGTATGCGTAGGGTGCTGCAGACTAAAGCGCAGTCAGTGGTGTTAATGCACACACGCACCCACACTCCTACTGTTTTATTTCAAGTGTACTACATTTGTGATAACAAAATGTACCTACTGCGGCTTACCTGGGGTTGGGGGCTGGGGCCTGGGGCATCCTTTGCAGACTCAGCGGCGTGCAGGCAGAGAGCAGCTCAGAGGGGCTAATACAAATCACTGGGAGGGAGGGGCATCCCAGCCTCGCCCAGCCCTGTCACTCCCAGTGATTTGTATCACTGACTGCTGATGGCGCCATGGTGTCGCGGCCAAATGCCGCCAGCCCCGCATTCATCAAAGAAAGGTAACACTTTGGTGTTACCATTCTCTACATCCTGCTGCGGGCTGGCGGGCCGCAAAGGTTCTGCGTCCGTCGGCGAGGTGCTGGGGGCTGGTCACTGAAGGCCACGCCGGCCCAGGCGTGGGCTTCAGGAACCGGCCCCCACCGCCTCATCATGATTTCATACCGGCCACGGGCCAATTGGCCGACGGGCCAATCCGACCCTGTCTTGATGTCTCAAATTTTTCGCGCTGGCAATTCGAGGGACGCTTTCCTGGTATCTAGAACGAAGCCCAGAAAGTCCAGCCTTTGTGCTGGTTCGGTGTCTGACTTCTCTACATTCACTAGGAAACTTAGCGATGTTAGCCGGTCTTGTACCTATCTTGTCTGGTATATAAGTGCCTTTCGGTCCTCAGCCAATAGAAGGAGATCGTCTAGATAGATGATCAATCTTATTCCTTTCTCCCTTATAGCTGCTGCTATGGGCTTCATCAATTTGGTAAAGGCCCAGGGAGCTGAAGCAAGCCCGAAGGGCGTGGTCTTGAATTGCCATAGCCGTCCTTTCCAGTGAAAAGCTAGGAAGGTCCTGCATTTTTCTGCTATTGGGATCGTTAGGTAGGCATCCTTCAAGTCTAACCTTGTCAGCCAATCTCCTTCTCTGAGGGATTCTCGCAGCTGGTGGACGCCCTCCACCTTGAAGTGACTGTAGACTACCCAACCGTTTCGTTCCTTTAAGTTTATAACAGGCCGCACCTTCTCCTTCTGGTGCACCAGAAACATATTGCTTATGAAGTCGGGGTCCCTCGGGCACCTCTCTATGGCATTCTTCTTTGCTAGAAGGGATAGCTCCTGATCTAGGAGTCTCTGCTCTGTGCGTGCTAAACGCTGTTGGTGAGGTCTGCGCTCTTGTGTGGGAGGTCCCACGAACTCTAGATGCATACCCCAAACTGTTTGCAGTACCCAGGCATCGCTGGAAAGCTTGCACCAGTTTCTCCAAAACATACAGGTTCTCCCACCTACTGGTGGGTAATGTACAACTCTCACCTTGGATGAATCCTTGTCCACGGCCGGAACCTCTTCCTCTGCGCCCTCTGTGGAAGCGCCCTCTGGTCGGGAAGAAGGAGTCCTGCTGTCTGTTCTCCCAGTATTGAGCTCTAGGATTCGGGGGTCTTTTTCCTCCTTGGTTACGACCAGTCGAGCAACCCCTGTGACGACTGGTCCCGCCAAAAACTTGGTTGGGGAAGATTTTGCGGATTGAGGCTTGCGCCTTTTCCAGTGACGTATAGGTGCCGACGAAGCAGCCCATTTCTTTGCCGAAGGTCTCTCCGAATAAGAGCCCTTGTGCTGCTTCCTCCGGCCTCGTAGGAGGCGAGATCACTGAGCTTTGTGTCTATCTTCAATAGCAATCCTCTCCAGCGTTCCGAGGCAATAGCGCAGTTAGCATTCCCTAGGAGACACAGTGCTCTCTGCGCCCAGCCTGCTAGGGCGTCGGGGTCTACTTCCTCCCCCGTATCCCTGGCCCTTTCAGCCAGGTCCATGATTTTAGCTAGCGGACCGGCTAGGTCAAGCACTTTCTCTTGACAACTTCCCCAGGATCTATTGATACCTTTACGGGGATCCTTGGCAGTTTTTGACACAAATGTCAGCATCTTGGGGTCTAGCTCTGGCATTTCGGCCACCTTGCCTGGCAGATCCGGTCTGGGGCACTCCGCTCGAATGTGTTACCGGACTTCTTTGTCCAATGCTTTTCTCAACCTTTTGGCCATATACTGCGCCACTCTAGGTGAATGCTGCCAATCGGTCGACCTCAGATTCCGGATGCTGTCCGGATCAAACATACCTTCCTCACCCTCTTCGAGGTGTTTCTCCTTGCAGATTCTTTTCCCTCCGCTGGGTTTGCTTTCTTCCTGCTCTCTTAATTCATCCTCATCTTGAGAGGGAGGTTCTCCATCCTCCGGCTCCTCTTCCGAGCCCGGGTTCTCTTCTCCATCATAATTTTCCCCTGGAGTGTGGGTTGTGAGGTCTGGCACTGTCTGACGCCACAAATATGGTTCGCGGAGCTTTGCGAAGGCGTCGACGACCTCCGGGGCCTTCTCTTTTGCCCCTTCCAAAGGGCCCTGGGGGTCGAGAGGGGCTTTCCTCTTTCGGACCTTGGTACTCCCCATTGACTCTGCTTCCGAGGGTTCTATGGGCGTGCGATCAGTCCGTTTGGTGCTGTCTATTGGCTGAAGTAATATCGCCTCCAAGGACTCCAGGCTGTCTTGCAGGGGTTTAACCCCTTGAGCCACTGCATCTATCAGTGAGTTACCCAGCACCTCTTTGAAGCTGGCAGCTAGGTCCGAAGACTGCTCCTCTTAACTCCACTCAAACTCCGACATCTTGAGAGGATGCTGTGTGCCTTGTATACCTGCAAAGGTGTTGCAGCACGGCCCTTTCACTATGGACGCTACTGGTGCTCCTCTTCTTTGAGGTTTTTCCTGGAGAGCACCAGAATGCGCTGTCAGGATAGAGATAGTATTATCCCCTTTCTTTCTTCTTTTATTTTTTTTTTTAATTTTTTTATTTTTTTGTGGCTGCACCGGACTACTTCACTTCTTATGGGTGACTGGGATGGGCGTTTTTCACTTGGTGGGCCCCTCTGTGATGGTTATCGTGTACTGCACAGGCTGTATGCCTGCTCTTGCTTATTGCTGCTTTCAGCACCTCGAGTGCTACGGACTGCTTCCTCGAGGCGGGCGCGTGGTTTAGAGCGCCCCGCTTCGTTAATCCGAGCAGATTTACTTTTCCTTTGCTACAAACGTAGCTCTCGTAGATCACCGCCGGGCCCGGCTTTCACTGTATGCTCCGCTCCGCGTCGCTGGGAAAAACATGCGACGCGGAAGCGAGCGGCGGTGAGGCCGGGGAGCTTCGCCATCCCTTTGTGCGGCTGGCGGGGGCTGCAAAGCCGGCCGCACTGCTATGCTCGAGCCTCCGCCTCTCCGAAGGAGGGGACTGGAGGCTCCTTGGGTGAGCGATTCCTCGGGTCGCTGTAGGCTCTCACGGCTCCGGCCCGCCACCGCTGGGGTGCCGGTCATATGGCACGGGGTGGCAGCGCCGTGAGAAGTGCTCGCCCGAACGGCGATATCAAATGAACAAAATTCGAAATCACAAGTAAGCCTGCACGCGGTTCCCCAACACCGCTCTGCAGCTGTATAGATTGCGGTCTGAGATAACGATCTGACCTTAAAAATTAAAGCTTAAAGATGCTCGCTTCTGCGGTACTCTTCCTGTGCTGCACACTCTGTCACATATCTAAGTATTCAATCTACCCCTACATAATGCTGTGCTAAAGACCTCATTACATAGGGAGATGAGCAAAATAGTACTTATCTGCTTGAAGATCAGTAAAAGAAGAGGAGGAGCTCAGGGACAGGATGTGGTCATAGCTGAGCTGGGAGTGAGATGGACTACAGAGACTATGGGGATTGTATTTTCAATCAAAGAAAAGTCTGTTGGGACACATTTTCAGTGTTGTTGATTTTTGTTAGTTTGTTGAAACTGCTGAGGAGTAGTGAAATAAAGAAGTTGAAGCATAATGCTCGCCTCCAGTCTTGTCATAGAATGATTGCTTGAACACTGCCTGCAGGCCCTGATAGTGTAAGCGGTGGGTGTCTTGTGCAACTCGTGTGCCCCCTGTCACAGCATCCTCCTGCTCGACACAGTGCCCTGAGGCTTCGGGAGAGCGGAGAGAGAGGCCTGGCCTTGAGAAGCTATATAGCAACTGGAGGGAGGGGGGGGCAGCTCGCCTGTCACCCCCGCCCAGCCCCTGGCAGAGGGTGCGTGCGGGGTTATCTGCGTGCCGAAGGCCAGCGAGTAAAAGGCTGACATTGTTCTAGCACAGGGCGCAGACGGGAGAATTAGCAAAGCTGCAACCTACCCCAGTCACAAGATGCGCGCACACACTCCAGCACTGAGGTGGAAGGATCCAGGAAGCTGCAGAGAAAGCCTGCCTGTGTCTGGGGGCGCTGCCACGCTAGTGACGGGGGCGTTCATATGTTATGCACCACAATGGCCCCCGTGTGCCCAGAACATCGGGGGCGGGCAAGATACGTAATTAGACTCATAACCATAACCTCGAACTGATTGGCAGCGAATGCCAAGTGTCTGCAGCCACTCACCCCCGTCAGTTAGACAGGCAGATCAAATATAGTGCCAGGTTAGGGGCCTCTAGGCACCAAGGCTTTGGTCACCCCTTCCCTTGCAATTTGTGATGGTTTCCCCAATAATATGATGTAATACTGAAAAACATGTTTGTTCGAAAACGCAACACTTTTTTCATAGTACGCAGAATGTTTAGTGTAAGGTTTCGTATAGGACTTGTTTTTAACTTCCACATACTCGGCAAGTATATCGCTTCTGTTTTCCACCAGTCAAATCCTGACGTTTCCTTTAGAATAGTTTTGCTGCGTACATCCTGTGCCCGTTTCTGTAACAATTGTAACCATTTTCGTTTATTTTTTTGTACTGGTTCTGCTACAACGTTGTAGTCTGCACAGACTAACCTTCACAATAAAGGAAGCCATGTGCATAGAGAGTGCAGCTATGCAGACAATGCAACTCCCCTAGCAATGCAACACACTGTGGGGCCCCGTCATTTTCGAGGGTCTTAGCCACCTATTGGATAAGCGGCCCCTTCTGCAGCCTCACTCCCTGGGCGAGAGCCTGGCCCTAACACCTTGGAGCACAGCCTCGCTCTTGGTTGGGATACCACACGATTTCATGTGAGCGAGGGCACCATATTCCAGTCCGAAGCTTTCATTTAACAACTTCCTGCTTTCTGGGAATTGTAGTTCTGTTTCGCTGACATTGGACATGATTACCAGATTGCGAGGGTGTGTCACAGTGAAGCGCGGTCCCTAATCCGTTGGCAGTCTCAATGATCCCGTCGACTTTATGAACTCTTGGGCCATTCTCTTTTATCAGGTGTCCTGTTGCAGGACACGCCTGCAGTGGCAGTTCCCACGCCCGGATATTATGTCGTCCTGCTGGAGGCGAGGGCTGAGGTAGAGGTTGTCCAGTGAGGATGTCTGTGTCCTGTCGTTTAAGGCTTCCTGTTGCATTCCAGGACTTGAGTGGCAGTCTGCTCCCCTCGAGGCAGTGTTCTCCTAGAGGGGGAGGGGGGACGGCAGTGGTGGTCCCCACTTAGTGATGTTATGTTGTGAGAGTGAGAGCAGCAGTGGATGTCCTCCAGCAGGAGAGGGGTCCCCCGTTAGTCTCCTTCTAGTTATGTGCCACCCTCCTGCAGTGAAGGCTGGAGTGATTGTGTGGTAGCCTGCTGTATGTGTGCGCATGCGCTGGTGTGCGTGGGCCAAGGCCGGCCTTAGCACTGCAAGTACCTGGGGCGAGTCGACAAAATTTGGCACCCCCACTCCCCTCCTCCATGCCCCTCGGATGTTAGGGGGGAGTGGGGGCACCAAATTAAATAGAGCACCGCTGCAAAAGTAGCAGAGGCGCTGTATTTAATTAAGTGATTAACTCCCTGCTCCTTCCTGGTTTCAATAGAGCTGCGGCTACCAAACCAGCATGCAGCAGCCTTTCAAAGACTGCCCCATGCTGGTTTGACAGCTGCACCCTATTTTGATCAAATGCACCCCGCTCTAGTCGAGAGCAGGGCACATTTCGGTTCAATAGGGCTCCTGCCGTGTCTTCACCCACTGCACCAGCTTGGGGATGGCAAGGGGCTCATGGCAGGGTGGCCTGGGCGGTCGCCCGGGCAGCCATGCTCTAAGGCCGTCCCTGGCGTGGGTGTCCACGAGTTTCATAGAATGTTAGTGTTGAAGGTGGTTCCATGTTGACATATGATAATAACCCTTGGGGTGCCACATAAACACTTAATTTGTGTCGGCTCTTTCTTTCCCCAACGGTGCCATCACATTTTGGCAATGACTGGGCTTGGTCCAGACTGCAGGCGTGTCCTGACGAGCAGACACAGCAATTGGGCGTATCGCTGCGCTGGAAGGACGACGACCATGGCCCGGAACCTGCTGGGCCTAGAGACCCAAGCTACTCCTCACTGATGAGCCCCAACAAGGGCGAAACATGTTTGGGGATGCTTGTGGTCTCGTGCAGAAGGGATGTGGCCTAGCAGTTCGGGCTGGACTTCCCCTTTTGGGGTGGGGCCAAGCCTGATTTGCATATGGTCTTTCCCTTCTGTAATGGCTTGGCAGGCGAAGAACGGTGGTCTGGAGGGTTGCCCAGAGCATTGCCAGTGGTTAAGATTAATTCTAAACCTTCCAGCCATCACCTCTTTGTTTTTGCTATGTCACCCCGAGTGGGACGGGTATGCCCAGACGTGGGTCCCGTGCCTGCTGGGCCTAGAGACCCAAGCTACTCCTCACTGATGAGCCCCAACAAGGGCGAAACATGTTTGGGGATGCTTGTGGTCTCGTGCAGAAGGGATGTGGCCTAGCAGTTCGGGCTGGACTTCCCCTTTTGGGGTGGGGCCAAGCCTGATTTGCATATGGTCTTTCCCTTCTGTAATGGCTTGGCAGGCGAAGAACGGTGGTCTGGAGGGTTGCCCAGAGCATTGCCAGTGGTTAAGATTAATTCTAAACCTTCCAGCCATCACCTCTTTGTTTTTGCTATGTCACCCCGAGTGGGACGGGTATGCCCAGACGTGGGTCCCGTGCCTGCTGGGCCTAGAGACCCAAGCTACTCCTCACTGATGAGCCCCAACAAGGGCGAAACATGTTTGGGGATGCTTGTGGTCTCGTGCAGAAAGGATGTGGCCTAGCAGTTCGGGCTGGACTTCCCCTTTTGGGGTGGGGCCAAGCCTGATTTGCATATGGTCTTTCCCTTCTGTAATGGCTTGGCAGGCGAAGAACGGTGGTCTGGAGGGTTGCCCAGAGCATTGCCAGTGGTTAAGATTAATTCTAAACCTTCCAGCCATCACCTCTTTGTTTTTGCTATGTCACCCCGAGTGGGACGGGTATGCCCAGACGTGGGTCCCGTGCCTGCTGGGCCTAGAGACCCAAGCTACTCCTCACTGATGAGCCCCAACAAGGGCGAAACATGTTTGGGGATGCTTGTGGTCTCGTGCAGAAGGGATGTGGCCTAGCAGTTTGGGCTGGACTTCCCCTTTTGGGGTGGGGCCAAGCCTGATTTGCATATGGTCTTTCCCTTCTGTAATGGCTTGGCAGGCGAAGAACGGTGGTCTGGAGGGTTGCCCAGAGCATTGCCAGTGGTTAAGATTAATTCTAAACCTTCCAGCCATCACCTCTTTGTTTTTGCCGGAACCCCAGGCGACGGTGAAGGGAGGCGCTACTGGTGCGGTTGCTCAGAAGAGACGCTGGTGTGACGTTTCAGAGGTGGGAGTGCCTAAAGGAGGGTAGAGCTAAAGGTGACAACACAAAACCAGTGTTAGTCTTACGTCTAGTGGCTTTTTGGGGTACTACGCCTAACTGATTTTCAGTGGCCTTTTAAAAGTTAACTGTTTGTGCTGCCATTCTGTGACATGGAAAGCACCCATGCCAAGTCTCTACCATGCTTCTTGCTCAATCCTGGGGAACCATCTATACCATGGGAGTTATGCTTGGACTCTTTTAAAGTATATAGCAGGGCAGCAGGTGGAGCAAATTACACGGATGACCAAATGGAGGCAACCCTTTCGAACTGTTTGGCGACAGAAGGCCTGTGTATTTTCAGACATTTGCTAGCTGAGGACGGGATTGCAGATGGAGGCAAATGAGGGGTTGAACGCATTTTGAGTGCTTATGAGACTGGATTGCAAACACTCAACAAACGTTTTGGCAAAACAGTAAATTTGGTACTGGAAAAATACCATTTCCTTTTGAATTATATGATATGATAGGTTATTTATAATGCACTTAATACCCAGAGGTTTCTAAGCACAGACCCGGAGATCGAACCTGTGGTGCTTGTGTCTTCTTTCTTCCAAGGCAAGCACATTGCCCCTGAGCTTTCCTCCTGAGAGTACAGGGCGCCGAGGAATCTATAGGGACAGCTATGTGACAGCCCTGAGGTCGCTCATGTCAACCTGCAAGTTCACGGGTGTGCTGGACGAGTACATCAGCGACTGCATGATGACGGGGATGTGTAATGCCAAAATAAGGGAACGATTGTGGCTCGCTAGAGGCCCATCCTTGAAGAAGGCATTGGAGTTAGCAAGGGCAAACGAGGAATCTTCTAACAGCATTCGAGGGCGGCGCACAAAGAAGTGCCAAGTGGGAGCAATGCACAAGCTGTGCAGGCAGTGTACCCGAAGAAGAGGGTGGATGTGGGCAGATTCAGCAGGAGCGGGGCAGAAAGACAATCCAACACTAGCGCAAGAACCAAGCCCTGTTGCAACAAGGTTGGATGAAGTAGTCACTCTTCGGGGGCCAGGGAATGTCCAGCTCTGGACGCGAGTGCTGGCATTGTGGGATGAAAGGACACTTTGCAAGGTAGTGCAGGGGGAACAAGGAAGGGTTCCGCCTGTCTATGCGAAGTGTCAACATGGTTGAGGAACTGGAGTGACTGTCTACTCATACTCACGTGGCACACTCTTGCAGGTGGAGACTGGGATGACTGCCTACTCATAGTCACGTGCCGCACTCTTGCAGGTGAGGGCTGGAGTGGCTGTCTACTCAGTCACGTGGCAAACTCTTGCAGGTGAGGGCTGGAGTGGCTGTCTACTCAGTCACGTGGCAAACTCTTGCAGGTGGATGCTGGGATGGCTGTCTACTCATAGTCACGTGGCAAACTCTTGCAGGTGAGGGCTGGAGTGGCTGTCTACTCATAGTCACGTGGCAAACTCTTGCAGGTGAGGGCTGGAGTGGCTGTCTACTCATAGTCACGTGGCAAACTCTTGCAGGTGAGAGCTGGAGTGGCTGTCTACTTATAGTCACATGGCAAACTCTTGCAGGTGAGGGCTGGAGTGGCTGTCTACTTATAGTCACATGGCAAACTCTTGCAGGTGAGGGCTGTAGTGGTCATCTACTCATAGTCACGTGGCACACTCTTGCAGGTAAGGGCTGTAGTGGTCATCTACTTATAGTCACGTGGTAAACTCTTGCTGGTAGGTGCTGGTCCTATCGTGGGGATCCATTGATCTGCTGGCCATGGATTCAGTAGTTGTCTACTTCCTGTGCTGCACTGTTCTGCAATTAAGACTTTTAGTAACGTGGCCTCCTCCAGCATGTAAGACGAGCGATGGTTCTCTTCCCCTAATGCAGAGGCGCAACGCCATTGAGCTGACTAGGCTTCAGCCCTCCCTCTCCCCCATACCCCCCTTGACACTTTGGGCTATGTTGACTCGACCTGACTGACCTACAGGGCCGTGGCTGAACAGAACATGGCACAGATGTTAAATGGCGACTGGGCTTCAATGGAAACAAGGGCCCTGCAATTATTAAGGTAAACCATTTCACTGTTAGCACCTGCATTCATATGCATCAATTGTTGTGGCAATTGGAATCGTGATGTGGGTTTAGTGCTTTCATGCCAGGGGAGTGATTGGAAGGCTATAGAGGGGGTAGGAGACCTTTCGTTCTCACAGCAGCCCTTAACTGGGTGCTTTCAGGCTTAAAGGAGAGATAACTGCTTGTAACACTGAATCTTCACTAGACTAGTCTCATTAGAATGCGTAACGAAGTTAGACGCCCCCACACACATAGGTTTCCCTCCCCCGCCTTCTCTGAAGTTAGCATCTCTCCGACCATTTGAAGGCTTAGCACCCCCACCCCCCATGCCTCTGAAATCTAGGTTTCGTTGCGCCCCTAATGATTTGGTGTGCTGCGTGTGAGGGCCGCAGTGGGCGTCTTTCTTAATGTATGTGGCATAATGCAGGTAAGGACAGCAATAGTTGTCTCCTAGTGATGTGCTGTTCCCAACAGGTGGGGGCTCTAGAAGTTCCCCCACCTGGCGCCGTCTTTACACCCACATGATGGCTAGATTGGCCATCTGCAGTGATGTGGTGTGGTGCTGCAGGTGACAGCTGCGTGGTTTGTTTACTCCCAGTGACTCAGCGTTCCTCGGGGCACGGCTGTGGCGATTGTCTTCCACTGATCCGTGTCCTTTGACAGCTGACGTTTTTAGTGGTTGTTTCCCTCAATGACTTTGCCGTCCTCCAGTTGAGGGCGGCACGAGGAGTCTTCTCCTGGTGATAGATGGTAAGTGGGGAGGGTTGTGGCCGTTCCTGCTCACCAGGGGCTCTGACCGCTGCTATTGTAAGCCTAGCCTTGTGGGTGGCGTCCACTCCACCTGCACACCATGCAGTGGGTATCGCAGTGAATTGCTTAGCAGCTGCACGGAGGAGGTTCCACTCCTTTCCTAGTCCGATGAAATGAGCCCCTGCGCGGTTGGCAATAACAACGCTGAAGTGCGTAGCTGTGTATAAATGGCAATGTGATTTCAGCTGGCGTTCTCATTGGGCAGAGCGGGCCTGGCCCCGGCGGAGCGCGCACGCCCCCTGCGGCGGCTCACACCTCCCGCGCAGGTGCGGCTCCGGCGCTGCGTCGTCACTACGAGCCCCCCCAAGGCCACGCAGTGCGCAGAAGGCCGGGCATCCCGGTCCAGCGGAGGGGGTGGGTGCAGGTGGGGCCTCCCGCGGGAGACGCGGTGGGGAACTCCCTCCATTGTTGGAATCTGCGGGCAGGATTTCCTCCTGAGCCTCAGGACGGAATTGTGTGGTTTTATTTTTTTTTGCGCTGGGCTATTAGCGACATCCTGACGTCAGGGCTCTTTCCTCTTCCAATTCATTAGCGCCGGCCCCCACCGCAGACCAGCGCCGAGCCCCGGCAGACGGATCCCCGCGGAGCTGCGGCAGTGGCACCGTGCGCTGCCTGGCCGCTCCCCGTCGCCCCTTCGCCTTGCCCTCGGCTTTGTTCCCGCTGGCTTCCAGGGACCGGAGCGCCTGGCTCTTCCGTGACTGGATCTCTTGCCGGGAATCCATCCTCCAGCCTAGCGAGATCAACCCGAGTGACCCTCTTGCGCCGGCCATCGAGGCAGGATGCTGCGGATGGCAGAGCTCCAGCTGCGGACGATCGATGCGGGGCATCCCACCACCAAGCACCGCATCCGCCCACCGATGCTGCCGCTTGCCCATTCATGAATCGAGGAGGAGACATTGAGGCGGCCGTGGGTAGGGGCAAAGGCAAGCACGGCTCCGACTCTTTTCTCCGAACATTGGCCGGGCTTGGAATATCGCCTCTTTTCTCTGGACACATGAAAGGTTTGGATGGGAATAGAGATGTTCACGTCCGCCGTCTATTGACTATTATCTGATAACCAGCCAAGGAGGATGGAGGGCACTTTATGAACCATAGAATCTTCTTCCATTATATTTGTATCCCCTTCTCCCCTCAAAGCCGTTTTGTCTTTTCCGTGCCAACGAACACCACCAGTAATCCTCTTGCCTTCTCGTTAATCCCTCCGCGACGTTCCCACAATCCGGATTTTCTGTAAAACTGCAAGGAATGGGTTTTTCGTTTTTTCCCCTTTGCTACAACGGTTTCAGATTTCTCAGCGGTCCTGACTCTTTTCTTTACCTCCATTTCGTTTGAGGGTGAAATAGAGTCTTAAGGCCATATATATTATTCAACCCCTTGTGCCCGGGAAGGGCGCCGTAGACTGGAAGCCGATCCTTCATAAGCGTGAGGCTTTCCTGTAACAGGATGAGTGCAGAGGCTGACCTGCAAGGCAGGGATCTCTCCAAGATGTCCGATGAGGAGGTGCTAACCTACAGCAAAGAGGATTTAGTGCAGAAGCTGCGGAAGGAGGAAGCCCAGAAGATCACAGCTCTTATCCAACGTGGCCGGCTCATCAAGGAGGTCAACAAGCAGCTTCAGGAGCACCTGACCGAGATCCGTGAGCTCAAACAGGTGAACCATCGGCTGCAGGAGGAGAACCAGGAGCTGCGCGAGCTCTGCTGCTTCCTGGACGACGACCGGCTCAAGGTGAAGACCCTGTCCCGTGAATGGCAGCTCTTCGGCCACCATGCGGCCAAAGTGATGCGGGATGACCTAGGTGGCTACCTGAAGAAGCTGGCTGAGCTGGAGCGGCTGCAGGGTGAGCTGGTGAAGGAGAACGTGGACCTCAAGGAACTCTGCCTGGTGCTGGAAGAGGAGTGTGTCAGCCGCGGCTCAGACCCCAGCCCCATTGGCTCATCCGAGCTCAGCCTGCCCTGTGGGCCCCGTGACTTAGGGGACGGAAGCTCCAGTACGGGCAGTGTGGGCAGCCCTGACCAGCTACACCTGACCTGTTCACCAGATGATTAAATTGCTGGTATGACATGTGAAACCAATGGTTTGGGTGGTTGTGGGTGCATTGGAGGACAGGCAGAAGGTGTTGCTGGCACCAATACTAAACAGTTGAGGACAGGATCCAACTGCAGTTCTGTGATGATATTAGAGGGGTTACGACTTTCCTCCTGAAAGATCCCCACTTCCCCAAAGCCATTGCACGCCCAAGATTTGGCCAGTGAGAGGTAGCAGTAGGCATCATGGCCTTCTGTTGTGGGTGGTGAAGCATGGGAACGTTCAGTAGCCCAGGAGGGCCTGCATGCTCGGGTTGCAGGAGTAGGCTTGCCGTGCCAATGAGAGTTGTCAAGACTGGACAATCTCTCTCCCAATGGTGCCAATTGCTGCAGCGTGAACGCCTGGTGCGGTAACACTCAGGGAGCAGGCACTCCCGCTTTCATCGTGGAATTCCTCATGCAATCCCAGCGCCAATCCTATAAACTCAGGACTAAAGCTGCTTTGCGGCCTGACATGCCAACAGAACCTGCCTGTACACCGCCGGACTAACACGCAGCAATAGATTCTTAATAGCAGGTTTTTTTTGTGCTCCAGCAGGGGCAGTTTATTTCTGCTTGTTTTACGGGTCGGTTTTGCAGATTTCAGGATTTTGTGTGTAAATGGCTATTTTTGTTTGCGGGTTGGGGGGTGGACTGGGAGGGCATGTGGGCATCTTGAGGCCAGAGTTGGTTTATCATAAGCAATGTGGTTGAAGGGTGGAAAATAAATATGTTTAAGAAAAAAAACGCACATTTTGCCATGCCAATGTGTTTTTAGTGTGGTGAAATATATGCACATGCAAGTGTCTAGCTTTGTTCTCTACTCTTGGGTCCTGCAGGAGACTATGGGTCATGTTTTGCCCAGTCCTCATTTACTTTCTCAGTGTGGTTCTTTTTTAGATCTAAAGATATGCCCCTTTGGTTCTGCTTGAAGCCAATGCTGTGTGAAAATCTTTGTGCGTTGTTTAAGTGCCTTGTGCATCACCCTGTATGCAACTCTCCCTGACTCCCGCCACCTTCACAAACATGATGACTTGTTAAACTTTGTGTAGTATGCAATTTCGTACATTGGAGTACTTTTTGGAGGCCGTAAATGTGTATAATGTGTAAAGTAGCACCTACTTCTATGGTGTACCGCATGCAGGAGAACCTATTTCCAGGCCACAGTGTACAAATTAAGGATTTTGAACTGCTATTTGATGGTTTTGCAGGAAAATGTCAATTGTCACAAACTAGGCCTCAAGTAAAATCTACGGTCCATTTATTGTGATCAGAATTGCACCCCAAGCTCCTTTGACGTGTTTAAGAGTCTTGAGTATGACCCGAAGAGAGAACTCCAATGAAAATCCGCCATTCGGCATCTGCTCCAACAATAAGGATCCCAGAATGTCCTTTTTGTTTGTTCATGTCTGGCTGGGTTTTGAGACTTATTGTGATCTCCTTCATTGGCTAGATCCATCCACATGCAAGTGATCCTAGTCCAGGGCAGGAGTGGGGCAGCACTCCAGTAGGGTGCAAGAGTTTGTTGGGAGTGATCAGAGTAGGCACTTTGCCCACGGATGTGAGACTCCTCTTAAGTATTAGAATCTGTCGAGTGTGACACCCTGCTTCAGGGGGCGATACTTGATCTATCTGTGAGGGGGGGAGATACTCTTCCGCCACTTACGCTATGATCAAAGGGTGAGGACAGCTGGCCTGAGAGAGAGAGGAAGGGCAGCGAGCGAGTAATGGGTAGGGAGATGTGAAGGCTGAAATAGAGATCTATAAACCAATAGAGCACAGAGTGAGGGCACGGTCTGAAGTAGGAGTTAGGAGTTTGTAACATATATGCGCATGTTCGGGTGTATTTTGTACACCGTTTACATGCATTTTAATGTGTCACCTAGATTATTTTTTTTTGTTGGGAGAATGACCAGTCTTTTTTTCATGGAGAGCGTGGGGGGCCCTGATCAACGCTTCTCTGTGAGGGTCTATTGCATTTTCATTTAGAATATATGTGTATATGTTTAGGAGTGGCTCTTTACGTGGGAGTTGAGGTTCGAGTGACTGGAGCGGATGTAGTTTTGTAGTGTTGAGTCATTGGTGCAACTGCATACTTTTTATGAGTTTCTGACACCAGGTTAGAGGAGGTGTTTAGTTGTGGGGCATTCTAGCACTTATTGTGCAGGGGCTTTTACCTAGGATCTTTTACGTGCCTTGAAGTTGTAGCGGTAGGGCGTCCTAGCACAGTTGTGTATTCGTGCCATGGAGTTTTCTGCCATTTGGAGTTGCGTGTTGTCAGTTATGCAGACAACATAGCACTTTGTGCATGTAATATGTCATGTATGGCAGTTGCGTTTGCATGGTTGTGACAGATGTACTGTAGTATAGCCAGCTAATGGTTGTAATTATTTATCATACTTTAGAAGTTTGCAGTGTTGCTTGAACATGGGACTGACCATCCTGCGTTAGGGTGACAGGTGAGGTTGCACTTGAGCACAGGTTTGGTCTCCTGTGTTTTTGACGTGCTGCTCTCTTGCCGTAGTGTTTGTTTTAGTGTGATCTTTGTCTAGTGAGTTACCTTTCTTTGTTCTTTCTTTTATTTGTTCCTAGCGGGATGTGCATGTGGTCGTATTTTGTTGTGGTGTTTGTGGCATTAGTGGTTCTATTTTCAGGATGTTGTTAGGTGATTGGTAGCATGACAGGATTTTGGTTTGCTGCTTTGGTTTGCTGCTTGGTTGCTCTGTGTAGCTGATCATGGTTGTGCTCGGGGGTGGCTGACCTTAGGACCTGGTGTGGCAGCTAGGTCAGAAGGAGGTTATGTTAAGTTTGGCATCTGCATGTATGTAAGCTGGGTGCTGCTGCCACAATGCCTTAGGGCTGATGTGCGCTTTAAAAATCCTAATAAATAAATAAATGGATGGGATGTCGAATGGGTGTAGCTGGAGGTTCTCTCCATGATAGTTGCTGGGGACTTCAACACAGGACTGTGAGCTGGAAAGATGTTTTCTCCCTTTGTTCCTATCTTGGCCTATAACTGTAACTGAAGAAGTATGTACTATTCTTCCTGCCGGAATCGTGGGTGCATGGAGATGATCCATGCCTGGAATGTTGGTGTGCGCCTTAATGGGTTTTCTACATAGTGGTATTTGGAGGAAAGCTGGCTGGGCGCTGGATGCCAGTGTTTGTACTCTCCGTACTTGGGTCCTTGTGTCATATGTTGGGCCTACGTGGAAGCACTGGAATAAAGGCACTTGCCTCTTACACTTGGTCCTAGCATGGTATTTTGAGAGCGTACAAACCTACAACAACGTGCTTACCTTCTTTTGTACTTACCGTCTTGTCTGGTTCCTGAGTTGTGTCCCCTGCTGAATACTACAGCTGGCAGCACTGAAGTAGCGCGAGATGTGGAGACAATGGAGTGTTTTTGAATATAAAGGGGAAAGCGATAAAGCAGGGATGGTAACAGAGGGGAGGGGGACTATGCATGGCGTGAGGCAAATGGGGTTGGTGAGGAAGGGTTTATGTTAAAATCACGTCAAAAATTGCTGTTTACCCAAAAAATCGCAGCAAAAAGGCTGTGGTTTTGCCGCCACAATTCGTGTAATGGATGCAGGGGACACCCCGCAACCCCCGGACCCATTATACAATTTAAGGGGAGCGGGGGACACACCTGCAACCCCCGCTCCCCTTAAATGGTATAATGGGGTACACCTTTACTGGGTCAAAATCACTGCATTCTTTCTGCAATTTTTTAAAAATTTTGTTTTACATTTGAATACATTTTTTTTTTTTTTTTGTGCAGACGACTTTTTTGCAGTGATTTTATTACTGCATACCGTGAGGAAGTAGTGGTAGAGGGATTGTGCCGAGATTTAGCTGAGTCAGTATGTGAGATGGAGGGATGGATAAAAGAAGCGAGGCAAATATTGAGAGGGATGCAGGAGATGAGGAATAGGGACAGGTTTCAGAGCAAAGGAAGACTGGAAGGTATGATGGGAGGACAGGAGAGCAAAGCTTTGCGAGATGGGTAGGATTGTGCATTAATAGAGCGCATATCCCATGATGGGAGGTGAGAAACCAGTTGCATCTAGGCACAGCTGGACAATGTACTCAGACTTGCACATAATTTTGATACTTGATTTAGTAGTAGCATCATTAAGCGAACAAATACGTTTTTAGTTGTTTTCTGAATACAGTATCAATTTGCAGCTGATTTTGTGGACGAGAATTTCAAGAACGCGGGTCCGAAATGGCAAAGCACATATCTTCCCAAGTCGAGGTTCTGGCGGGAGGAACTACCAGAAGACTCTGTCCAGCAGATCGCAAGGTACGGTTGGGACAGTAGCAACAATCTTGGACGATAGATAAATCAGTGGCAAACTGTGAATGCACTTAAAGACCATACACAATCGCTTGAACCAGATCCTATCCTTCATTGGGAGCAAATGGAGGCTCCTTCTGAAGGAAGAGACAGTCGTTCTTTTGGTTAGATCAAAAAATAATCCCACTGCAGAATTCTGTGCAACCTCTAGTCTCTGAAGTTGGTACTTCGGGGTGCCAATCAGAAGGGCGTTGTAATAATCGAACCCAGCATTGGTGAGTGTCTCCACTACAGTGGATCAGTCTTTTTCCACAAATAAAACCAGCAGTGCTTTCAAAGTTTTAACTGATAATATACCAAGTTAACAGTCTGATTTACATGTGAATTGCTACCCATACTTTCTCAGTATATTTAGATGAAATAATCTCTGTTTTTGTGGGGTTCAACTGGAGTTTGTTCTCCAGCATCCAGCTTTGGATTTTACTAGTACAAGCTACCACTCGCTCCAAAGCCTCCAGCGATCATCAGCATAGGAATGATAACACGGATCAAACTGGGCAAAAATATCTAGCAGTGGTTGAATAAAAACATTAAACAATAGCACTTATAAGGAAGGGGTATCAACTATAAAGGAGGAGGATGGAGCAGAATAGAGTCGGGGCGGGAGGGCGATGTGCAGGCACGGCCACCCAGACAGCCCGTCAGAGAGAGTACATTTCATTCCGTGAGGGGGGGTACAGGATGGAGGACCACACTGACAGCCCCTTGGGGAGAGGGAGGCTCACTCATGGGAGGGGGTGCATGGTGGAGGGCCAAGACTTCGTGTGATTGACACGTAATATGTTCTGTGGACGTGGGTACATAACACGGCGATCTTGCCACCTAACAGGTTTGTAAGGGGCAATGTGTGAGCGGTTTTATTGGAAGACAAGACACCTGCCAATAATCTCATGCTCTGGACCAGCAGCAAGGTGCTGTGCTACTTGCTGCAAGGTTGATGTCACCTGCCCACTGGCCACATCAAACACAGAGCATCCCTGTGGGATGCAGGTATCGGAATGAAGGGGCAGTCAGGTAGACACAATGCAAATTACACAGTATGACTGTAGCTCTCCCGATTCTCCTCGTTATCAGCCCAGTTCCATCCCCCTAGTTTCTGTAGTTCTCCTGTGTACAGTGTCGTGTGCTTCAGAAGCCTCTTCCGTAGTGCGCTGCTGCGCATGAGCAGAGGGGCCTCTTGAGCCTGGGCTATAGAGTTCCTAATAGAGGCTCCTGGGACGCGGCCTCTAGTGATCGCAGGACTCCTCTGCGCTTTTCCCCGACTTGTAACGCCGCTTTTGTGTGTGGTCAGAGATGTGCACACTGGATTACAGCAGCGTGCTTCAATAGTTCTGTTTAAACGCCTCTTCCGTAAATGCACGCACTTTTGACCGCCCATAGCTTTGGAACAATCGGTGCCACTCTTCCCCCCCACTCCCCCCACCCCTCAAAGGGCCCTGGTCCCCTCTGCATTTATTGCCCAGTTCTCGAGGAATGGCAATCGTGCTCTACCAGTCCTGCACGCATGGGGAAGTTTCATCACTGGCTGGTGACACTGGTGTTCAACGAAGGCTGCCTACCTTTTAGAAGCCGGATCCGTTAATTACTTAATTGCCCTGATTATAGACCCGGATGACGTGGGAAATCACCAGTGACACTGTGCTGCTTAGTGATAGTACCCACTACTACGAACACGGCAGCTTGTAAGCACCCCACCTTTAATTGAGGGCTTCATTGCTCTTACTATATAGACCTGGCTGACGTACAAAGGGCATGAAGGTGTGGGACATCACCAGTGACACTGTGCTGATTAGTGGTAGTCCCCACTGGTACGAATAGTGCAGTGTGTAAGGTTCCATGTCTTAAAACTGTGCCACAATCATGTAAAGGATGTGGGGAACACCCCTGCAACCCACGGACCCATTATACCATTTAAGGGGAGCAGGGTACACCCCTGCAACACCCTTAAATGGTATAATGGGGTACAACTTTACCAGGTCAAACCACAGCATTTTTAACGCGATTTTTGAAAAATGTATAATTTTTTTTTTTTTTTTTTACAGGCAACATTTTTGCCACGCTTTTATTACCTGATAGTGTGTAAGCACATTACTTTTAAAACGGTACTCCATCGATGGCTTCATTGCCCTTACCCTTTTTATATACCTGGCTGATGTTCAAAGGGAATGGTGGCGTGGGAAATCACCAGGGACACTGCGCTGATTGAGTGGGAGTAAGCTAGTGCAAATAGTGCCTTTCAAAGGGTGCTCCATTGGTGGATGCCTTTGATGCACTTCCTTGATTTCCTGGATATTCATCAGAGGTTCGCCTAATAGCCTGCCCCGGTTGAATTTAGAAGTGTGCCTAATATCCTCCCTGTGGAAAATTGAATTGGAAGTGTGCCTAATATCCTCCCTGTTGCAAAGCTGAACCTAGAAGTGAGCCTAATAGCGTGTCCTAACTGACCTTTTGAAGTGTGCCTATCTAGTTGAACCCAGAAACCTTCTCCCCTGGTTGTATTGCAGTTACTTACCATGAGTGCACCCGACCCACAGAGGACTAGCGGAAACGACCACCATGCACTGCCCCCCCAACTCCTCCCTACCCCCGTCCCAGCCTCCCCAAATCATCACAGCCTCAACCACATCCCCCACCCTGCCCCCCCTTTCCAAGCACCGAGCCAGAGGGGCACGATGGCGAGCCAATCACCCTAAGACCACTGCTCCTCTCAACCTCTCCACCGATGGGCCTGCTATGAGTATATCCTCTCCCCCCAATAGCCTCGCAGGCACACCCACCCCAGCAATCATACACCCCACGCTCCTCCCATTAACTCCCACCATAACCCCCCACCAACCTCTTTCCTTCCCCTCCCTAAAAACTGCACGCCGAGCCCTAGCAAGAACAGAAGCCTCATCCCTCTCCTCCTCTGTCCCCCCTACCCTCGCACACACACCAATCGCAACAAAGACACCAAAGAGGAAACGTGCCTGGTCCCCCCAATCTCTCAGCACTCATCGCCTCCCCTATCTCGACCCACCATCTCATCCCCCCCATTCACCACCCTCCCCCTATGCCTCACCTTACCTAAAACCCCTCGCCCTCGACTTCTCACCGACCACAACTGAAACTCCTAAAACCCCTCACCCAACCTTCAAACCCCCGTGCCAAACCCAATCATCCCAACACACGCGTCCAACAACGCCCACCCTAAACCCACCAACTCTTCCGCTCGCCCACTCTTTCAACCACCCTTCCTCTCTCGCTCCCTGACTCCATCTTCTCTCACCCTGCCCCCCATCTCTGCAGCACCAGAACCAACTGCTTCTACCGAAGCCAAATGCTCGATCTGTAGCAAAAAACAGACACAGCATCTTCGACCTCCTCACCTATGAAAAACCAGACCTGGTCTTCATAACCGAAACCTTGTTCTCTGACGACTTCGCACCGATTGCTGATGAAGCCTACCCCCCCACTCCCCGACTACTCCCTCATCCCATTGAACCGTCCCTCTAGAGGAGGAGGAATAGCATTCGCCTTTAAGTCTCACTTCCACGCCTCAATCATTGACAACCAACCCTCCATTCCTTCCTGCTAATCACTCCTCGTTAAACTATCCCTTTCTCCTTCGCTCTCCCACAGCTTCCTAATAATCTACAGACCCCCTGGCTATGATAGACAATTCTCAAACAACCTCTGTGACTCTATTGCCACCTGCCAACTAAACCATCCCAACCTCACCCTTCTAGGTGATTTCAACATATGGCTAGAGATTCCCACCCACCCTATGACACACTCTCTGGTTGACGGCTTAGACGCAATTAACCTCCAACCCCACACAAACGGCCCGACTCATTATAAAGGACACTCTTGATGCCATCTTCAGCTCCCACAACCTGAGACAGCTAAATCCCCCCACCCAAATTTTCTGGTCCGATCACTTCATTGTTTCTTTCTCCATTCGCTCACCCAACCTGCTTCCCATACCTGAACCTCTGATTCTTTGCAAATGCTGGAAGAAACTAATAATCGTTCCTGACCTAGCCGACGCACTCCTCCAGTCTCCCCCGCCTACTAGCCTACTCAATAGGGATAATCAATTAACCCCTAACGCCTTTGACTCTTGGCTCAACACCTCACTAATGCGACTCACACCCTCTTGCAAACCATCAGCCCGCCGTGGCGTCTTTCCTACATGGTTCACACCTAAATTGAAGACCAGTAAACAACTATATAAATACCTAGAACGAAAATGGCGCAAGGACAGAGCTCCTGTGAGCAAATCCACCTTAGCCCAGCACCTTCATCAGTACAAGGCTGAAATCCGAAAAGCAGAAAAGGCCCACTACAACTCCCGAATCCTAAACGGTAAAAACCCCAGCAAAGAACTTCACAAAATCATCACCGAATTCACCAAACCAACATGCACCACCACTGCCGCGACTGCCTCACAATCACTAAGCGACTCACTCTCCCTCCACTTTTATACCACAGCTCACGAAACAACAAACGCTCTAACCAACAAGATAGCTCTCTTACACCCACCAGACAACCCACCCACTGTACCGGCCATCCCGCTGCCTGCAACCACTACCCAACCAATGTTCGACTCCTTTAGTCCAACATCAGCTGACCAATTTCTCAAACTTCTCTCTGCCCGCAAACCATCCGGCTCTCCACTGGACCCTTGCCCAGCCACAACCCTCAAAGATATTTTCGCATCTACATGCGCAGGAGAACACGCAAGAAGCATCATAAATTACTCCCTTGCCTCTGGAATGTTTCCCGATGCATTCAAAACGGTCCACGTTAAACCTCTAATAAAAAAACCCTCTCGAACCCAGAAACTACCGCCCCATCACAAACACATCGACCAAACCGCCCACTCCCAACTAAATGCGTTTGTTGAATCAAACCATCTCCTAGACCCCGCTCAATCAGGTTTCAGAGCCTGACGTGGAACTGAAACCACCCTAACCTCTATCTGGGATGACCTTAAAAACACAGCTGACTCTGCGGGATGCGCCGCATTAATCCTTCTTGATCTATCCGCTGCCTTCGACACAATTAACCACTCAATCCTCCTTGACCGCCTCCACTCACTAGGAATTTGTGGAACTGCTCTCAAATGGATAGCATCCTTCCTCATAAATGGGAACCAATTAACCCTACTCTCCACCTACTCCTCCCAAGCCCGACCAGTCGACACAGGAGTTCCACAAGGAGCATGCCTATCAGCCCTCCTGTTCAACCTCTACGTGGCCACCCTCCCACGAATAATTCGATCACACAACATCCTGTGCTACAACTACACTGATGTCACTCAACTAATTCTAAAACTCCTGAACTCAAAACCCAACTGCCACCCTGACCTTGCTTCCTGCCTCCTCGACATAGAACTCTGGGTGACCACAAACCGCCTCCTACTAAACCCCTCCAAAATCGAAATCCTGGTATGTGGCAACACCGAACTTCTTCCACACCGATTACCCTGGCCATCTGCCATGGGCAACTCACTGACCCCCTCCAATTCTGTAAAAAACCTTGGTTGCACCCTAGACTCGGACCTAACACTCTCGCACCAAGTGAACAACGTCTCAGCACCAAGTGAACAACGTCTCAAAGTCCTGCCACTACCACCTCAAAACTCTTAGACGCATTTTCCCATACCTCTCCTTTCCCAACAGACTCTCTGCGGTCCAATCAATTGTAATGTCAAGACTGGACTACGCTAACCCCCTCTATCTCGGAGTCCACGCATACCAACTGACTAAACTACAAAGAGCGCAAAACGCTGCAGCCAAATTGCTAGTAGCGCTTGGCCCGAGAGACCACATCTCCCCAGCCCTCAAAACTCTGCACTGGCTCCCGGTTGCCGACGGGTGACTTTCAAAACCTTATGCATTGCTCACCAAGCACTGCATAAAACCGGACCTCAATATCTTCAAGACAAACTAAAACCTTATCACCCTGCACGTACTCTAAGATCATGCTCAGCTGGCCTCCTAGTCATACCAAAAGCAAACTCAACCAGGCTAGGCAGATCATCATTCTCAGCCTTGGCCCCCACGCTGTGGAACACACTCCCGCCCCACATCCGACTCACTGAAGACCTCATGTCTTTCTGCAAATTACTGAAAACTTGGCTCTTCCCTTAAAAACCGACCACGAACTAAAAATAACTCAATCCTGGTAACTGCACCGCAATGACTTTACCAAATGCTTGAGCATACATAGCAAATCCGCATCATGATCCGATTGACAAAGCAGAAACTAATAACCGTTATTGGCTAGGTAAAATGGACAAACAAATTAAAATGAGTGGGAAAAAAAAAGGTGGAGAGAGAGAGCGGACGAATGCTAGGAGCGGATGAATGCGTAGAGAGGGCCAGTGCGTAGAGCAGATGAGGGCGTAGAGTCAATGAGGGTGTGGAGCATATATAGGTTGTGGTGTGGATGCAGGGTAAGATCGGATAATAGAATAGAGCGGGTGTAGGGTGCTGAGGAGATGTAGCGCGTGACACTGTTGAACAGATGTAGGGTGTTGAGCAGATCTAGGATGATGAGCAGATGTATGGCGCGGTGGTGTTGAGCCAATGTAGTGTGCTGAACGGATGTAGGGTATGGTGTGGGTGTAGACTGCAGAGCGAATGTAGAATGTGAAGTGAAGAGTGGTTGTAGAATGCAGAGCGAGGAACGGGTGTAGAGAGCGGAGCAGGTGTCGAATGTGGACCAGGTGTCGAGTGCGGAGCGGGTGTCAAGTGTGGAGTATACGGACGATGTATGAGGATAGTAGAATGTATGGGTGCGTAGAGCGTATGGGTAAGTAGAGCAGATGGGTGTGCAGAGCAGAGGGGTGCATAGAGCGTATGGGTGCATAGAGCGTATAAGTGCGCAGAGTGGATGAATGTATGGAGCGGATGGGTGTGTAGAGTGGATGTGTGTGTAGAGCGGATGAGTCAGTGGAACGGATGAACTGAGTGGAAGGGATGAACTGGGTGGCACGGGTAAACTGGTTGGGAACGGATGAACTGGTTGGGAACGGATGAACAGGGTGAAGTATGTGGATGGAAATGACGAAACATGTATGGAGCAGATGAAGTAAGCGGTATGGAGCGGACTAACCACCCCACTGATTAGCATACGCCAACCGATAATGCATGATGAATAAACGAAGTGAATGAAGTCGGTAGCGTGGATAAAACCGAGTAATTACAGTTAAGTACGTTGAACTGATGAGTGTGTGGAGCAGATGAGTGTGTGGAGCAGATGTGTGCGCATGAGCGGATGTGTTGAGTAGAGCGGATGAGTTGTGTATAGATTGGATGAGTGTGTAGAGTGGATGAGTGTGTAGAGTGGATGTGTGTGTAGAGAGGATGTGTGCCTATGAGTGGATGAGTGCGTAGAACATATGGTATGTAGAGCATATGGGTACATAGAGCAGATGGGTGCGTAGAGCGAATGGGTGCGTAGAGCAGATGAGTGCGCAGAATGAATGAGGGCATTGAGCGGATGAGGGCATGGAGTGGAATGGAATAGGCACTATTGGAATGGGCACAATCTCTACCACCAAAATAAACCACCATATCACACCCCGCACTTACTCTCCTCTTTACACCACTACTCAAATAGAACACAGCGATACTATGTCACCATTCGGTATAACTGTTCTCATACCATCACTTGTCCCATACCGCCCATCACCCGAACTAATCACTGCTGGTTACGCACCTTCCAGCCTAGGCATTCTCCTCAGGCCTAACACAGCCTGTTTCAATCTGGATAACAACCAGCTTGAACAAACACATACGCTTGATCTCTCAACCACCATACCTACCGCTATGAGGCAGCTATCACTTGAATGCCACACCAGTTGCACACATATATGGTGCTCACACGCACCTTTTGACTCTCTACTGACATGAATTTCTGTTCCTGAGGGTGTTCAACCTACCAGCGCCTTGAGACCACACCAATGGTACATAAGGCGCTATATAAATGCAAAATAACATAACATAACATAAACTGATGAACCGCGCATGTTTAGTGCTCCCATACCTTGTGAGTTCTCTGGGCGCTGTCTTTACTAGATGTCTTATTTGGCACTTGGGAGGCCATAACACTTGTCGTGGATGCTTCATAAGATGAAAATGGAGGCGCGTCTTTACAGACTATCAACAGTAATTGTAACTGTTTACACTGACAGTTTTGAAGTTTCAAATACCACATTCCTCATTTAAGGCAAGCCCCGCGCTGTGTACTACTCCTGCACACCCAGCGTGGCCCGCAGCCGATCAATCATGTTGATGCATTGTATGTGGTAGCCACGTTCCCTGCCATGCGAGGAATACTTTTGTCTGCCTGTGCGTCTGTGACTCTTCGCCGAGTGTTCCATTCTCTTTCCAGCTGTCTGTTCCCTGCCATTCTAGACATTCATTTTGCTGCCTGTGACTGTGGGCTGTGTGTTCCTCTTACTTTGTAATTGTTTATTTGTAAAGTCCTTATACACAAATGCTTCAAGGCGGGGAGGGAACAAGGGAATACAGTCATCATTCTTAGGCCGTGAAGATTCCAAATGATCTAACAACAATAGCTTACATACTAGGCCAGAGGCATATCTGCTAGTAAGTGCTTGACAAAAAGCAGAAAAAAATGGGTTGTGGGGGATAGTGGGTGAGCATTTCAAGCAAGACCAAGCTAGGGAGGGGAGAACGGAGGGAGGACTGAACAGACAGACTTATAAGGCATAGAACTTTAAGGACAGGGTTGTGCAGGTGCACAAGAACAGGAAGTGCGAGGGAGGGGGACGGGCACAAGTGCGCCCAGTCCAGCAGGGGCCTGGGTTAACTGCAGAGTGGTTGCCCCTCTCATGAAGCATAAAGCAGTAGTGC
Organism: Ambystoma mexicanum; assembly: GCF_040938575.1. Taxonomy (NCBI): domain Eukaryota; kingdom Metazoa; phylum Chordata; class Amphibia; order Caudata; family Ambystomatidae; genus Ambystoma; species Ambystoma mexicanum. The sequence goes on from NC_090923.1 coordinate 1,073,548,028, forward strand.
CAAGCAAAGTGCAGAGGCCCGGAGGGAAGTGCAGGACTGGCGGAGGAGCCTGGGACCTGTGGGATTCTGGAGGCGCACCAGGTGACCAGTCGGCTACATTTGCATGTTGGGGAAGGAAGAAGGGAAAGAAGCAAAGAGACAGGAAGTTAACAGGTGAGAGGGAGAGAGAAAGAGGAGGAGAAAAGGTAGGTCTTCAGGTGTTTCCGGAACTTAGGGTGGTCCGGCTCAAGATGGAGAGAGGACGTAGGCTGTTCCATAGGGAGGCATCTGCAGAGGATAAGGATCTATCCCCAAATCTGTTTGGAGAAATGGCTCACCTGCAGAGAGTTGGAAAAGGCCGAGCGGAGGGCTCTAGAAGGAGAGTATTTGGGAAGAGAGTGTTGTAGATAGTAAGGGCCCCGTCCCCAGAAAGCTTTGTGGACTATGCAGAGGGACTAGAACTTGATCCTTGCAGCCACGGGGAGCCAGTGGAGTGATTTCAGTGCTGGAGAGATGCAGTCACTGGGCTTGAGGCCAAGGATAAGTCTCACGGTTCTCTTCTGGATAAGTTGAAGAGGTCGAAGAGTAGAAGTAGGAAGATTGAGAAAGTGACTGTTGCAGTAGTCAAGTCTGGAGAGAACCAGGGCTCTGGGAACAGTGAACCTCTGGGGGAAGGTGAGAAAATGAAGAATACCTCTGAGGAGGTGCAGCTGGTAGGGAGCCTTTTGGATATGTCCGGGATGTGAGAAGTGAAGGAGAGCGTAGAGTCAAAGATGACTGCCAGATTTTTTGCCTCACTGGTGGGTGGAGGCGCAGGACCAAGGGAGGCTGGCCAGAGTGAACGTGGGAGCAGAGGTCCCAATGAGGACAATCTCTGTCTTGCTGGCATTAAGGCAGAGATTGTTTGCAGCAGACCAGGTCTGAATTGCGGACAGTCGGGAATCAGCGAGGAGGAGGTAGAGGCCGAGAGTAGCCTGAAAGAGAGCTGTGTGTCATCTGCATGATGCAGAAAGTTGGAGGTGAAGGAAAAAATCTTGTGGGCCAAAGGGGCCATATAGACGTTGAAAAACCAGGGGCGGGGGATAGATTAGATCCCTGGGATACGCCACAAGTAGAGAGAGTGATAGCGGAGAGAAAAGACCAAGTTCCACCTGGGAAGGACGGTCCGAGAGAAAGGACGTAAGCCACGGCAGGGCTTGATCTGTGATGCCCAGGGTATCGCGCAGACGGGTGATCAGGATGCTGTGGTTTACTGTATCAAAGGCAGAGGAGAGATCAAGGAGAATGAGGACGGAGGGAGAGTTGGAGTCAAGGTTTGAGAGCAGGTCTTCACGGTTGTTCAGAAGAGCAGTTTCTGTGCTTCTGGATGCCCTAAAGCCAGACTTATGGTCATAGAGGAAACCGACAGACTCAGTGTGGAGGGTAAGCTGAGCGATAGCCAACTTGCCCAAGAGTTTGCCCAGGAAAGGAGTGATGGGGATTGGGCGATAGTTATCCGGAATAGAAGGGTCGACAGAGGGTTTATTGAGTAGAGGGTGCACAAGAGAATGCTTGAGGGAAGTGGGGAAAACTCCAGTGGCGAAGGAGAGGTTGCAGAGGTCTGCCAAGGCTGTAGCTAGAGAGTCAATGTTGTCCTTGATGGTTTTTGAGGGGCATGGGTCCACCTGTTTGGAAGAGGCTTTCATAGACCAGACTTGTCTAGACACCTCCTCATGTGTGACGGGAAAGAGAGGAGAGTGGGGGCATGGTGAGGGAGGCCCAGGAATTTGTTGCATGAGTGAGTGTGGAGGAGAGGGTGGACAAGATGTTCTGTGTTTTGGCTGTGAAGTGTGCAGCAAGGGCCTCACAAAGGGCCTGGGTGGGTGCAATAGAGGATGAGGTTGAAGTAGGGTTGGCCAGCTCCTTACAGACTTTGAAAGGTTTGGCCATGTTGTTGGATGCTGCAGGGATGCATGCTTGAATATGGACTCTTTTCTTGCGCCGGATGCGGAGTCTATAGGCCAGTTTGTCGTAGGGCGCACCTGAAGATCCCCATTTCCTTTCCCCTGCCCTACACTTCAGCCAGATCAGAGTCATACCAAGAGTTGCACTTTTTGGGAGGCTTCAGTCGGACCCTCATGACGGGGGCAAGGATGTCAAGAGTATTGGAGATGGAAAGGTGGTAGGAGAGGGCTCTGTCGGGTCAGGAGTCAGCTGCAAAGTGGGAGGAGGGGAGTAGGCGGAAGGAAAGGCAGCCCATGACACTTTTTTCATGGGTCAGAAGACCTTGTAGGCGGGAGGCAGTGCAGGGTGTGCCAGTGATACAAGTAGAGCTTGAAGTAAGAGGAGAGAAGAGAGTGATCAGTCTATGATAGTGAGAGGGATAGAGAGAGGGATGTCTGTGGAGATGACCACATCCAAGGTGTGGCCAGCGGTGTTTGTCGGACCAGAAGGTGGAATGGTGAGAGAGAGCGAGCTGCATAGGTTGCGGAAAGCTCCTGAAGAGTCAAGATGGATATTTAGATATTCCAGTATGAGGAGTTGGGAGGTGGAGGAAAGGAGAGAAGATGCCAGGTCAGCTCATTCTGAGAGGAAGAGGGTGGACTGGCCCGGTGACTGATGGAAGGTGGCCAGAGTAAGCGAGGAGACAGGAGAGCAAGAGAGCTTGCAGACCAAGCATTCAAAGGACGACTAGGCCTGTATGGGAATAGTAGAAGCAGAGATCCACTCTGGAAAGATCAGGGCAACTCCCCCTCCTGGCCTGTTAAGGGTGGGCTCAGAGAGGATCTTGTAGCCTTCAGGGAGAAGTGTGTCAAAACTCATGACAGAGCTATCCTTAAACCAGGTCTCAGTGAGAGCAAGAACATCCAGGTCTAGATGTTCAAGGAGGTGATAGATGTCAGAGGAGTGCTTGACTGCAGAGCGAGAGTTAAGAGTGGCAACGTGGAGCAGATTGCCATTCTTGAAGGATTTACAGGGCAGGGAGTCCAGGGGACAGAGGTCCCAACCGTTAGCCGCGTGTGTGCCAAAGAGATAGGGTCGAGAGAAGGCAGAGGGGCCATGGGGAGTGCAGACAAGGGAGCATGGACAGTAGTAGATGGCAAGGGAGCCACTGAAGGTGTCCAGGTGCGTTGGCAGTGGGAGGCAAGGGCACCAGCGTGGGAGAGGCTTACAGGGATGTTAGTGCTGAGTGGGTGGGCAAGTGAGCCAGGGTGGTAGAGAATGTCAAATAAGCCATAGTGAGAAGGGCGGTGCGTCCAGGAAGGAGGCAAGGAAGCCAAGGTGTGCCTAGCAGGCAAGGGAGACGGGGAGGCCATATGGGTAGTTGGCAAGGGACCCATTGATGAGGAAGGTGGAAAGTTAATAAGGCGAGGGAGGAGCCTATCAAAGAGGAGGTTGGGTTGAGGCCCTTGTACCAAGACTGTACAATTTTAATAGACATTAATAATGACCCTGGAGGTAGATGAGAACCTCCTAGTGGGTGCCACCATTGATGTGTGAGGAAGAGTAGGGAGAGAGATGAGCAGCCATATCAAGAGTCCATAGGTCGGGGGAAGGAACGATGAAAAGGATGTCGGTGAGAGGCTGAAGCACTGACGTGGGTGTCAGCGATAGGAAGGACTGGGTTGGAGCCAAGTGTGTCCTTCTTAAGTTTCTTCCTGCCGGACTTGGCGAGGGGTTAAGGGTATGAGATGGAGAAACAGTTGGAGAAGATAGGAGAGATAGAGAGCGCCATAAGTGAGAACAAGATGCGCTACTGGGCAGCTTAGGCACATGGGAGGGAGTTGACAGGAGAAAGCAAGCGAACAAGGAAACACAGGAATGGGAAGAGAAAAGGGGCACTAAGGTGAAGGGGGGTACAAGGGAGCAGGGGACATAAACACAACAGAGCAAGGGAGTAAGTAGGATTTTAACTGGCATAATGGGACACACCTAATTTCAATTTTTTCACAAACAGTAACAGTCAGTGCAAGTGGAGGGCACTCCTAAATTTGATTTTTGGAACACAGGTATTACAGCACAGCTGTGTAAAAGGGATAGGCAGTCTAGTGGGAACTCCAGAAAGGAAGGAAGCAATTTAAGAGGTAAAGGGAACATATGTCAACAGAGATAGGCCAGTGAGAAATGTCTCGGATGCCGAAGGTAGGAGTTAAGGAGAGATGAGGCCGGCCATTCAGTAACAGTCGGTACTCACGTGATGGCAGGAGGGATGCCAAGTCCAGGGGCGCTGGGGTGCAGTGCCCAGCATAGGCCATAACTTTGCCTGTGGTAACATAGAGTAAGGATACATGCCCAGCCAGGCACAGACAGGAGCCTTAGGAGTGGGACCTTTGGAGGTGGGCCAGCAAGCCTGCTGGCTCTGTGATTGGCCCGGTTAAAAATGGGCTTAGCCAATCATAGGCCATCCCCAAACAACCAGCAAGGCACTCCGGTGCTCTCGAGGGTGCTGGCCATCTTGGAGAGGCAAACAGAAGGCATTTAGAATGGGAACACAGGCGGGTTCCCAGGAATGCAGGCACTCTTGCTAAGAATTAAAGTGCTGCAAGTAAGGCGCTCTTTATAAAAATAATGTACCCAGATTTTTCACCGAGTGCGCCACGCATGGTGCTCAGGCCAGGGGGGCTTACCTTATAAGGTGTGTGCCAGTGATTTCTTCCTGAGATGGTGACTCATGGTGGATTCCAGCTGTTTGTTCCCTGCCATTCGAGACATACCTTTGGCTGCCTGTGATTCTGCACTGTGTGTTCCACTCACATTGCAGCTGTCCTCATTCGCTGGAGGTTCAGCAGGTTTTTGCATTGCCTGCAGTGCTGGAAATTGATTTTTATTTTACTGTGGGGTCCGACTGAGGGCATGGAGGGTGTCCAGTGCCGTGGAATATGGGGGCATCCCCATGAAGCTAAAGGGCACATGTTATTAAGCGTGGGAGCTGCCCACAGGGGTACAGAGGAGGGAAGGGGGGTGGCATTAAGGCAAGCCACCTCACCCCTTCCCCTCCTTTGTCCCCTCTCCTGCTACAGGCATCAGAAGTAGAGCCTGGCCGGGAGGGGACCCAGCCAGGACACAAGAACAAAAATGGTGCTAACTGGCGGCGGGCGCCAGCACCAATAACCCCAGTGTCTCCCCCTCTTCAAAGTGGGAAAGAACAATGTAGAAAAATGGTGAGGGAAGATGCAGGAAGCCATGCACATAGGTGCTAAGTGGCTGACAGCAAAGGCCGGTCTTTTGGGGGGCCAGGAGCCACAGACATGACATGGCCCCTGGGCAGCAGCCCTGCAGAATGAACACTCTGACCTTAGTATATATGGACTGTGCGTTCGCAGATCCAGCTTCTAGTTTTGCCTTTTCGTTTTGCTAGGAAATGGCGGGCAGACGCAGGAGGCATGGCGGGCGCCGCCCCTTAGTGGGGGTCGCCCAGCCAACCTCCTCAGAAGTGTGGGGCGGCCCCAAAATCGAGGGAAGGCCCGCCCCAGAAATTGGGAGGAACCACCACCGGAAGGAGGACAGGGCGGGCAACTGAGGGAGAGGGAGGCCCTATAAAGGCCCGCAGGAGCAACAAGCAACTCTCTCTTTCTCTCTCTCGGTATCCGGCCCCGCGTGACGGACACGTTTTGAATTCGCTGTTGGTATCCAGGGAGGACGATCTTGGAAGTCGTCTGCTGCCCGTGTTCCAGGCGTACCAAAGAAGTTCGGCCATTTCCAGATTCGGGAGTTCCAGCTGCAGCAGGTCTCGGTTCCGGCCGGGGGAAAAGGTAACGTAATACCAGAAAGGAGTGCATGGGGGCTAGTTTGGGATTTTACTGAGGAGGCCGGCAGGGTTTTTCAAGGGGTGATTAGGCTGCGTCGTGCTGAGTTTAGTCAGGTGGGGGGGTCGCAATGATTGCAAAGTTTTGCTGTAAGACGCGGGCGAGTTTTCCGGGGGGGAGAGAGAGCTGTGCAGACAGGGTGACCACCACCATGGGGCCAGTCACTGCCGGGGCAAGCAATGTGTGGCGAGGGAAGGACCAGGGAGCGAGCACCAGCAAGGCGGCCAACAGCATAGCACTGGGGATCGGGGGAGGCACTCAGGGGAACTTGGAAAAGGAGGCAGGTGGCCCAATGAAGATCACGAAGCTCACGGCCAAAACCGGGGACGACTACTCCACCTGGCTCCTCCCGGAATGGGTAAAGAACCAGATATATATGGGGAAATTCATAGACTTGTTATCCCTTCTCGAGCATGAAATGAAAGGCCAGGACACATTGCAGGAGAGAGGGGGGAGGGAGACAGTGAAGGCCAGGAAGAGAGTGAGACCAGCGGAAACACTGGCCAACTGGTTGGCGGTATTCAAAATACTGGCCCAAACCCTTCATCAAAAGGACCCAACTCTAGGGCAGGCACTAATGGAGTACAGAGCATGCGTCATATATGAACATAGCCAGCTAGGGGGCAATGAATGGCTCCTGAGGGACCAGTGCTTCCGCTTAAGGATGGAACACGATCCAGACCTCAAGTGGAACCACAAATCCGTGGAGGACTGGCTGGTCTCCACCAGGGGGACCATAGAGCAGCCGGATGGCACGATCATCCTAGCTGGAGGGCGTGCCAACCACACTGCTCACCTGCAGGGGGTGGGGGTTTCCCGTTAGGAGGGGTGGGACCCACCACGGCACTCACAATTCCAAAACTGGGGGCAGCAAGAGAGGAAAGGGCGAGTCGACCGCATGGGGCCACGTGAACTCCATGCCACAAATGGGGCGGTCAGACATGGGATCTACGATGGCGGCACCTGGGGCCAGGCAATCTCAAGGGGTTCCAAGGTCTGGGGGTGGTGGGTCGGGGAACCACCCCAACGGAAGGGACCAGCCCAATTGCAGATTCTACAATGAAGGGCAATGCAATTGGGGCCAAAACTGCCGGTTCAGGCATGCATGCTCCATGTGCGGGACATACGGCCACTCGGCAGGGAGTTGCAGGGGGGCGGCCACGGCAAACGAACAAAGGAAGCCAGGGCCATAAGACCTTCCCAGCCGGGGGTATCGGGCACCATGGCCTCTTGTGTCGTTGTCATTTATACAATGCAAATGTCAGAGTAAACATGCTGTAAACTAAAATAAACATTATTTTCTTCAGGGTGGCTACTTATCTGGTGCTTCAAGAAGAGACTGGCAAGTGGCACACATGCCGGTTGGAACAAACGGGCAAAGTCGCAATGTTAATACAGGATCGTCAGGGAGCGAGGGATGGGTGGACATGGCGGGGGGGTGGGGACGATCTGGGCAGCAAAGGTCTTTCACCGATCAGGGTGGACAAACTGCTTCCTTGGCTATCACGGTATCCTTTGTCCCAGGAAAGAGACCTTTCGGTCGGGGGTTTCACAATGGGGTTTCAGATCCCCTACAAAGGCCCCAGAGGAGCCATAACAGCAAATAACCTGAAATCAACCAATGAATGGCCGGAAGTGGTTTGGGAAAAAATTATAAAAGAACTATCGTTGGGCAGGGTAGCGGGCCCGTATCAGAGGGCACCGCTGAAGAATCTGATAATTTCACCATTAGTACCTAAAAAGGTCAATTCCGCCTCATACACAACCTATCTCAACCAAAAGGGGACTCAGTCAACGACTGGTTGGATGAAGCGGATTGCTCGGTGTCTTACGCGTCTTTTGACTAGGCAGTCTGCCTCGCCCGAATAGTGGGAAAGGGACATCGAGGCAGCTTTCAGGTTACTCCCCGTGCATCCGGACAGTGTACGTGGACAAGTGCATGCCGATGGGGTGTAGTATTTCATGCGCGTACTTCCAGGCTTTCAGCTCTTTCCTGGAATGGGCACTGAACAAGCTGGAGAACAGGGGAGGCAAAACTCATTATAAAGATGATTTCTTGTTCGTGGGTAGCCGAGACTCGGATGTATGCTCCTCCATATTGCACAAATTCATCACACTAGTCGAAGAACTTGGGGTACCACTAGCAGGGGAAAAGACACAAGGACCATGCACAAGATTAACTTACCTGGGGATTGAAATAGACACGGAATCGGGGACATCCCGCCTGCCCACTGAGAAGATAGATGAATGCATTGCCGACATCAATGCGGCATTATCTAGCAACAGGACCACCGTAAAAAGCATCCAAACCCTAGTAGGAAAATGTAACTTTGCAGCAAGGGTTATCCCGGCAAGGAGAGTTTTCGCAAGGTGACTAGCGGCGGCAACTGGGGCGGGGGGGGCAGCGAAACGCTGGCACAAAGTACGCATGAGCACAGGGTTGAAGGAGGACCTGAAGGTTTGGCGCACATTTTTGAGGGACTTCAACGGGGTATGCTTATGGCAGTCACCATGTATGGCGTGCACACAACTGTAGCTGTTTACTGACGCCGCAGGCCGGGTGGGGTTTGGGGCCATCTTGGGTAGAGAATGGTGCAGGGGTGACTGGCCGAATGCATGGAACAGGAACGGCCTGAGCAAGAACATAAATGTCTTGGAATTATTCCCTGTGGTCTTAGCCTTGCATATCTGGTCGCGCAAACTGGCAAATAAACGCTTCATGGTTTGGTCGGACAACATGGCAGTAGTCCAGGCAGTCAACACCCATTCAGCACGATGCCCCGTGGGTGTTGTCCTTATTGCGCTAATTGGTGCGCAAATGTTTAACCATGAACACACCAGTGAAAGTGCGCCACATCCCCGGGGTTTATAACACAGCGGCCGGCGCTCTTTCTCGTTCGCAGATGGCACGATTCCGGGAAACACATCTGCAAGCCCAACCCACCATGACTCCTTACAAAGACCAACTGTGGCAACTAGTGAGTTGGGTGAAGGAATGCGACAGCTAGCTGCAAGGTCACTGGCGGGACAAAGGGTCAAGGGCGCAGGGGTACCTTGGAACCTACCTTGTAGGATTCAAAACAACCTCTCCTGTCTTCACAGAAGCCACCCGGGTATGGTTCGTGGGACATTCTTTTGTGTCCAGAGCGGCAGACAGAGCGAAGACGGCTTTTAGGGATGGCAACCTGGGCCTCCAAAACATCCAGATTAGTTGGATTGCAAAGGCGGGCCTATAGAGCAACCAGCTATGGGGCACATTGGAACAAGCGGCTCAACAACACCCTTCACCCGACATTTTGTTGCTCCACATTGGGGGCAACGACTTGGTGGCAAAGGGAAGAAGGGATTTGACAGAACTTTTGAGATCGCCCCTCACGTGGATTGGGGGGGGCCTTCCGGGGCACCGAAATCATGTGGTCCGAAATTATCCCCAGGCAAGAATGGAGGGGCGCATTGCGCCACGGGGCAATAGAGGCGGCAAGGAGAAAGGCAAACTCTAGGATGGGGGGTTTCTTGAAAAGAAGAGGAATGGGATGGGCCCGCCATCCACTCATCACCTTAAAAGTACCTGGTTATTTCGGGGGGGACAGGACACACCTGTCTGATGTAGGTACCGCATTCATGACCATGGAATGGAGGGACGCCTTCACAAATGCAGGTTGCACCTAAGGTGGCTTGCAGGCAATGGCCGGGGGGGTTTGAACACCCCCACCCCGCCCCCCCACCAAGGGGTGCGATTGAGCGAGGATATGAGCAGCAAGCAGAAGTGTCGGAAAGGGAGCGACCCGCTCAGGCTGGGGTAACTCTCTGCCGCCGGCAACCAGCAGAGAGTCTTGGAGGAGTCCCAGGTCGATCCCTTTAGCAAAGCACTTGCAGGCCCATAGGGGAATGCTCAGCCAACAGCTTAGATCCTACGGCGCCCAAGAGTAACAGACTCAGAGGAGGCCCTGGGGAAAAAAGGGGAGGGTTTTCAGGGGGCTTGGAAGCCAATTCCAACCCCAAAATACAGGGGGGGGAAGAAAACACAAGGTGACAACAAAGGTCTACAAGGGAAGTCGGGGCAAGATGAAAGCATGATGGCACAGGTATAGTTGCCAAAGAAACCGGTGGGGGGGAAGTGTTTACGGAAGGAAGGATACACAGAGGGGGTTGTGGGGGGTCAAAGACAGGCTCGAAGGGTGACAAGAGGGAACAGTCTGGGGCACAAGGTCCAAGGAGGTGAAGGGGGGGCAAGCGCAAGGCTGGGGGCAAAGAGACAGGGGTACTTGCGGGAACTCGAGAGAATGGGGTTGGGAGTTTGGGGGAGAATGGATCCCAGGGAACTGTAGGTGGAGGAAAAGGTGGGGGGGGCCCAATGCTAGAGAATCGAACCAGGAAAGTGGAGGAGCAAGCCGGAGAGATGGAGGGTAAGGGATAGGGATCACAGAATTTGATGGGATGGGGGCTCTGGGTAAGATCTCGGAGGAGGGCCTAGGGTGAGGGTACTGGGAGTATGGGTACTTATGCGAAGCACAGCCCTGGGGACAGTAAGGCGAAATGGGGACACTTGGGGCCTGAAGCATGTTGGTAGGACTAGGATAAAAGTAGCACAGTTGGAGACGGGCGCTCAGAGTAGAGTAGAAACGTGCGCTGTGATAGCTGGACATCGCAAAGTGATGTCTGCATAGGCAGTGAAGTGATGTTTGGGCACCGGAAAGGTGGTGTCTGTATAGGCAAAAAATGAGATATTTGGGCACCGGAAAGGTGTGTCTGTATAGGAACCTATGTGATATTTGGGCACCGGAATGGTTGTGTCTGTTTAGCTAGAAACAGGGATAATTAGGACACCGGGAAGTGTGTTGGGGTGTTAGAAACAGGTACCTTAGAGCAAGGGGGAAGTGTCAAGAAATGCAATGCAAGCAACAAATCGAATGGCCATGGGTAGAGAGAAGCTGTTAGCAGAGGCCGGGCTCAACCCGAAGCGTCTACCGGATGCGGACAGTGGGGGGGGAGGGAGGCATACCTAGGAAGCCCCACACAGCGTAGAAGAACCTGTGGTGTGGTGAATTCACAGATCGCCTGTAAGATAACTCCTTGACTTTATCCAAATGAAGCTGCTGTGGCATTAAGATTTCCAACGTTTACAAGTTGTGTTTGCCTGTTATTTCCAGTAATGCAATGCTGCCGGATGCGGGTACAGGTAGGGGGGGGCGGCCTGAACAGAGCAGGCCGGACAGAGGCAGGGAGTGGGGAGGAGGGGGAGGTGCGGCAATGGGATGCCCCCGCTAAGTGCTTTTCACCCCATTCGGGGTCTGGAGCACTGTGAAAAAGCATGGCCTAAGGCTGGAAGTGGTTTTGCTGTGATTTGTTTTCTCAGGTGCTTTTTGCCTCATTCGGGGTCGGAAGTGCTAGGAAGAGCGATATAATTCCACAACATTTTGCATTTACACATGGGTTTTGCCGTGATTTTGTTCTGTTGACGCTCTACACCCTGCCCAGGGTTGGAAGTGCCACATCAAGCTGGTGTCCGCATTATAAATCCATAAATTGCCATTGCGGCACCACAGAGTTCCCTCGACCGACTGCAGTTTCACCCGGTTGAAAGGGGGATCTCTGAGCAGAGCCCCACTCTGGGTGCGACAAGAGAAAAACAGGACCTTTTCCAGCGAGTCTGAGTGCTGGGGAAATCACAGAGGCGGAGTGATCACAGCGGCTACATCCCGGGAGGATAGCTCAGCAAGACGACACAAAGCAACACAGGTTCAATCCCCGGGTCCGCGCTTAGAAACCCCTGGGTATTAAGCATGTTATAAATACAGAACTAAGACTAAATACGCAACTAAACAGCGCTGGGGGGCATATGGCCCACAAATCAGTAAAGCATAAAGTCAAGCAAAGTAACCCCCCACCCTCGCCCCGACAAAAAAAAGCACAACGCCCGCATGGACTCACCGCCCAAGCAATGGTCAAATTAGCAGCAGCAGGAGCGGCTGATAAACATCCAGCCACTTTTAAGGAGCTCCGGAGACTGAACAAACGAAGAGCATGGAAGAACGAAAGAGGCCCGCGCAAATGTAGCAACATCATTGTTCAAAGAACCATGTTGCCGTAGCAACCAAGCTCGGGAGAAGAAGACAGAACTTTCGGCGAAGCAAAACAAACTGCGGAGACCTGCAAAGAGGGAGAGGTGCAACGATGGGAAGTTATTTGCAACTGGAGAAGTTTGCAAAAGCGAGAGGGCAGCAAAAGTGTTTACTTGAAATCGAAAATACAAGATTTGGAAGTACTAAGTAAAATGGAGAAAATGGAAAAAATGATGGCAGATTTAGGCACAGCTAAGGGGATGGGTAACAGTGAAACAGCATGCACCGATACCACAGGGCTATGCAGTGATTATAACGAATCACAAAATAACTAATCCCATTACAACAAACCGAAAATAACAAATTCCAAAATAACTAATTTGGGAAAAAACTAAAAAAGGGGTTGGGAGTGGGAATAGTGGTTTTGGGGGTGGGGGAAAAGTATTACGAACAAAAAAAGGGGGGGTTTGGGGGAGACCCCCACCCAAAACAACGAAAAAGTAATTTGTTATTTTGGAATTCGTTATTATGGTATTAGTTATGGGATTCGTTATTTTGGATTTGATGAAATCACATGTAACCTACCACAGGTAATAAGGGTTTAGAGAGGGACCACTTAAGAGCCTGGGGAGATGTGCAACACGTATGTGCACAGGGGCATACTATCGGCACACAAGGTACTGCTACTAGGGTACAAGGCCTTAATACTAATGCACAAGATAACCAAACAGTGGTTGGAGAGCTCATTCAGAGCACATCCGCTATAGGCTCTAATACACAAATGAGCTGCAAAGCTGGTGGCGCTCCCACTCAGAGCACAATGGCAATGGCAGCAACACACAGTGGGCCTCATTACGAGTCAGCTGGTCTGGAAAGAACGGTGGTGGTAAATCTGCCACCACCGTTCTTTCCGGACCGGCTGATTCCGAGTCCTGCAGGCGGGAGGTGTCACTCCCGCCAGGTCTGACCTGGCGGGTTTAACACCATCCGCCTGGAGGCGGACGCGGAAACTCTGGCACCATTACAGCATGTTGCCGGTGTTTCCACTTCCCCATTCCCACTACATGGGAATGGGGATTTACCGAAATTCCGCCTCCGGAATTACCGGGTCACCGGGGTTTTAATGCCCCGGTGATTCCGGGAATCACGGAGGCAGAATGGTAATACGAGTCCAGCGGTAACCTGCCAGTTTTTCCGGCTCAGTTACCGCCGGACTAGTAATGAGGCCCAGTGTCTTTTACACCCACCCACCCACCCATAGAGCGGGTAGCCAATGGTGCCATAATGACAGAAGCACCTGTAAGTGCAGCTGCGATCATGACAAATAATCCAAACACCATAACAGGATCAGCAAACTGTGTATGTCATGCTATTTGGTAGACCCACAGCAGAGCATGGAACACAAAGAACATTAGAAAGGACGCTAGCATGGCACATAGATCTGAATGTGAAAGAGAACATTTGGAGAAAAGAGCTCATTGAAATATTGACACTGATAGAATTCAAAGAAGCCGTTGATGTAGTAACAGAAGACAAAAAAAAGAGGACAAAAGCACAGCTAAGAGAAAGCAGGTGGAGCAAAGCTTTAAGAACTGTTCAATGTCGTTTAGCATATTAGCAACCACCATAATGGAAAGATTTCCAGAGGAAGGGGGTAGCACTTATGGCATACCTGGACAAGATCCAAGAGGTGAATGAGACCTTTGTGGGGTAAGCCTGGCTGAATTATGATAGGGAATTGAGGCAGTACATGGATAAGTATCCAAAACTGGGCTGGGATGAAGTTGAGGCTAATTTGTAGATTCACATGGTATTAAAGGTACGGCTACTACCATACGGCATGCACACGGGGCAACAGGCAGAAAGGACCCCCCTACCATCCACGAGCAGAGGTAATGAGAATTACCAACACCAATACAAAGGAGGGCAGCCGAGGGGAGAAAGAGGGGTCACATACCCCAGCACAATATGTCGGAAATATGACATGGGTTTCTGTTCCTGGATGAAGGAATGTAGATATAAGAACAAGTGCAGCAGATGTTGGGGGAGGTGAGGGGTTGTTGTGGCCAGGGGGGGGGGGGGGGGATTAGCGCAACATTTCCAAACACGCAAGAACCCCCCAAAGAATCTCAAGCATAAGGACCCATTGAAGCCATTCAGACATTGGCCACTCACTCATAAAGGTGCAGGCCATGGGGGGCTGGCTGGACAAATACCCTGACAGGCAAGTCAGCAAATGTTTACGGGAAGGTTTCACAAATGGTTTTACCATCCCATTCAAAGGGTACAGCTCAGGGGACATCCCGCAGAACCTCAAGTCAGCCAGAGAAAATCCAGAAGCAGTGAGAGAACAAATCCTGAAAGAATTGGAGTTGGGGAGGATAGCTGGTCCCTGGGAGATGCACCGCCTTTCAGCAAGTTTGTCTGCTCTCTCCATTGGGACTTGTTCCCAAAAAAAGAGCAAGGAAAATATTGCCTCATACACCACCTGTCATTCCCCCCAGGCAAGTCAGTAAATGATGGCCTGTCAGAGCTGGATACAGTGGTGTCGTACACCAGTTTCCAAGAAGAAATTAGATTGGTCAGGAAAGGGGAAAGGGGCGCACATAGAAGCCACTTTCATGCTCTTACCAGTACACCCCAGGTCAGAATGCTTTCAATTTGAAAACAAAATATATGTACACAAATGCCTGCCCATGGAGTGCGCCATCTCATGCGCTTTCTTTGAAAAATGTAGTTGTTTCCTCTAATGGGCTTTTCAAAGACACATGCAGAAGGCATCCATGGTCCATTACTTGGATGATTTCTTAGTCATTGCGACCAGGGTTTCAGACACCTGCAAGCAGGCTCTAGAGAAATGTATACAATTCACAGAAGCTTGGGTCATCCCTTTAGCCAACGAGAAAACAGCAGGCATGGCGACCACAATTTCCTTCTTAGACATTGAGTTAGACACGATTTAAAGGGAATGTAAGATCCCCAAAGAAAAAATTGAAAGCCTACTAAAGACAATCCGCTCTTTAAGACAAAAAGGCAAAGGAACGGTGAAAGAATTACAATCATTAGTAGGCAGCCTCAATTTTGCAGCAAGGGTAATACCGCAATGAAGGTTTTTTTTCCAGAAGCAGAGAGCTAAAAACCAGAGGTTTCAAAAACCCACACCTACACATAAGATTGGGTGAAGAGGACAGAAATGATTTAACCACATGGGAACATTTCCTGAAGAATTTCATTGGGGTGGTCATATGGCACGTTCATATGGTACACACCGTTGAATATGGAAAGGAGAAGAGTGTTGTTAACTGATGCCGTTGGCAGCAAAGGTTTTGGTGCAATTTTGGTGAAATGCTGGTTTGCGTGCGCTTGGCCAAAGGCATGGCACGTCCACAGGGTATGCAGTCTTTCCAGCGAAACATTTTCCATCGAAACTTTTCCAAGGAAAAGAAGTGCAGGGAATGCATACGTGTGTGGGGTAAAGGGTTAATTTTGTTTGGGGTGGATTTTTAAGGGTTTAACAAGGAGATTGGTGTTGGGGAAAACAAATAAAAATGCATTTGGTGCACTTGTTTTCGTTGGAAACATTTTTGATGGAAAATGTTTCATTGGAAAGACATGTAACCGTCCACAGGTTGACCAGGAACATAACGCTTCTGGAAATCTTCCCCATATGGATTGCCTTAAAGCTATGGCGCGTAAATGTAAGCAGCACAAGGCTGGTAGTCTTGTTGGATAATATGGTGGTTGTCAGTATCATCAATACAACATCATGCCACTGGGTTTTGAGAATGCTAAGGGCTGTGACCACAATTTCCCTGCACAACAACATAGAGATAAGGGCAAAACGGTGCAGGAGCAGAGAATGATGTTGCTGATGCTTTATCTCGCTTGTAGTGGGATATTCCGGCACCTCTGGCCAGACTCAGACCAGAGGATGACAGAAGTGCCAAAAGAGGTTTGGGAGGTTCTGACAGGGAACTCATAAAAACTGCTGATTGGTACACGCCGAACGGCCGAGACCGGGAGAAGAAATCAGTGGTCCACAAATGCACTTTAGAGTAATGCTCCTACTGAGGCCCACTCCCTGTCAGACACCCAGAGGCCCCAACAGGGGTCTTGATGGAGCTGGCCAACAAGGCTTTGGCAGAAAATACAGCCACACAATACAGTAGGTGCCTGGCTACAGTAAAGGAAATTACAAACACAGAAGACCTAAATGAGATAGAGGACAACAAATGTGTTGCACGGGCTGATAGCCAGAATAAAAGAAGGCATGTACTAAGATGCATTGATCAGCCATAGCAAATTTTGTGAAGATAACCGGGGGAAAGACCCAACCCACAGCACACTTATAGATTATGCTTTCAAGGGGTAGGGAAAAGAGAGGGGGCAGCAAAAGACGGCCCCTGGATGTTGAAAAGCTAAAAACATTAATAATAAAGCTAGGGAAGTATGTTCACACATTTATGAGACCAAGTTATTCAGGACAGGTTTCACCCTGGGCTACTTTGGGACCCTGAGGGTCATAGAGCTGATAGCTTCTAATACAAGGCAATACAAATACAAGCATAAGGCAAGCCACCTCTCCCGTCCCCTCCTTTGTCCTCTCCCCTGCAACAGGCATCACAGTAGAGTCTGACAGGGAGGGGACCCAGCCAGAACACAAGAGCAAAAAAGGTGCTGTCTGCAGGCGCCAGCATCAATAACCCCAGTGGCTCTCCCCGTCTTCAAAAGGGGAGAGAACAGTGTAACAAAAAGGCGAGGGAAGATGCAGGAAGCTAAGGCATAGGTTCTAAGTGGCTGTCGGCACAGGACAGCCTTTTGGGTGGCCAAGAGCCTCAGACATCACATGGACCCAGGGCATATTTTCCCTATATAGATATGGCTGCTAGAGCAGCACTTCAGAATGAACACTCTGACCTGAGTGTATCTGGACTTTGCGTTTGCAGATCCAGCTTCTTGTTTGCCCGGATCCCACCCACTCCTGGAAAAGGTACATTTGGGCGGGCACAGGACATTGTCGTTGTCTGAAAGTCATGGAAAAGAAGAACAGGAATGGCGGCATTGGGTCTGGAAGTGCTCACCAGACAATGTACAGGTCCCAAACACACAGACCAGGGATCCCAAGCTGGGGGGCACCCAGTGAGCAAAGAAGGGCAACTTCCAGTTACTGGATCCCAGACCCTGTAAAATCCGGCCCAAATGCCAGTACTGATTGCTTGTCACTTGAACATACATAATATCCTTTATGTTGTATTATGTGTGGGGTGGGTTGGATCGCGGTGGAGGCCAGTATTGAATTGCTGTCTACATGGTCACATTTCTGGACTTTTGCTTTTAATGGTCCATTCAATTTTTTTTCTTTTTTGTTGTGTCAGAGGATTTTAGTACAAAATAATAGTTTATCATGAAATGTCATTGATGACACATCTCCAGGTAATGTGACATGCATCTACATGGCATTATATGGGCGCAATCCTTGGATACATCCAGCATGCTGTGGACAGGCTGGCAGGACTGGCTCATAGGGCAATAAATCAGTGCAAAAAAGGATCAGTCTGTCAGAACAGTTTGCCATAACAGGGATTGAAATTAGATTGGAGAAGTAGGAGAAAAAAGCAGCTCTTCTGTATCCAGCATTAGCAAGTGACCAGGAGCTACCACTGGACTACGAGATTTTAGTACATAGCGTGTCGCAAATCTAACTTCCACATGAGCTTCAAAAGTATCATTTTGTCCATTATTTTACTTTCAAATGTCATTTAGATCTATCCTAATGTTTATTTATACATTGTCCCAAATGCACAGAGTTAAATTGACATAGGTGTGTTTGTTGGGCATCAATTGGCTTTGGGAAGCGAGAAGTAGCTCCTGGTAACTTGGTGTCGAGCTAACCAGGCTCTTCTTGGCTACAAGATGGAGCTAAATAGCTCCCAGCTTCTCTTAATTTCGAGCCCTGCATATATGGGTCAAGGGCGAGGTATCTCGTCCTTGGGATTACCTCCCTGTTGCCAAGGACGAGATGACAAGAATGACACAGAAAACATTAGAAGGCATTGAATGGCGAAATACCAAAATCACCAAAAAAGGCCTTGGCAGTGTGGGGGGCGGGACCCATGGCAGTTAAAAGGTTAATGACTGTGCAATGGTAGTAGTCTTAACCTATTTTAAAGCTATGATTCCCCGCAGTATTTCCCTGAAAAATGCTCCCCTGTTTGTTTAGTGTGTGTGTCTGGGCTACACAGAGGTCGCGCTGTCGGGTTAGTGCTTGTGCATGTGCTGCATGCTCGGATTCGCTGAACATGGCCGCAGCAGTTTACTGCAGACCAATGTTACTGCACGCGTTTGGCACACTCAGTGCATGGCATAAGGCAGCTCACATTGTGCATCACTCAGATACAGCAAACACTGTTTGCAGCGTTTGAATGCAACCCATGTTTGTTGGCTGTGCCAAATCCTTCCAATATAGGGTTTACGGCAGTGTTGTGTGTGCCACTGACATATACCAAAAACACCAACCTGCGGCCTTTGCTTGCGACGGTGTTGGCACATACAATGCCATGCCTTTGACCGTGCACTTTGCTCCACTTTCTTAAAACAAAATACCCCATGTTGTTTTAGAATGCGTTCAGTACACGTGCATGGTGTACGCCGTGCCACCCTGAGTGTACACTAGGAGATACCAAACCCCGCTTAGCCCCCGGCTGTTGGTCATGTTTCAGTGCTTGTGAGTGGTATGCAGAGTGGCCTGGGCACTGATCCACCAAAGACGGCTTGCAGCATTTACTGCATGCCAGTGTGCACACGGTCACTGTGCATACCCATCAGGTACCCAGAGGCATAGACAGGGTAGGGCCTGCGCGGGCAAGGTCCACCCAAAATCTTTAAATGCCCACTGAGCAGCGCTGTGTGGGCATTAACGGATGTTAATATCACTGCGGTGGGACCAACTACATTAGCTTAAGGCCCCACTTTTTAGACGATCCTGGATACGCCTCTGCAGGTACCCCAAATGGGGTGTGGGGGGGTTCAATCTGCCTTCACCAACTGTGTGCAGTTCATGTGCAGCCTAAAGGCAGCGTGCAAACTTATGAGTCTGCACTGTTTGTACCATGCACATTGTATTGTTTATTTATAAAGCGCTTATACACAAAACGAGTGCTTCCACTTGGCCTGACTCTGGCTGATTGTATGTGTTTAGGGCATTGATCCTGTATGGCGCGTGGTCACACGCAGCCTTTTTCACCCAGAGACATGGTCTCACCCCCAGTATCTCGGGAGATACTGCCCACTTCCCAGTGACTTATGTTACCCAGCTTTCCAAATCATCACCATAGTGGTGCCCGTGCGCCAAGGCTTGTCGGAAACATGGTGTATTGCGCCCCCCACCCCACTGGGGGTACCAGGCTGTAGTCTGCAGAGGATTAGGACAAGGGTTAGTGCTGTACGGGTGAGGCAAGTGTGTAAAGCTGTGATAAAGCGGGGTTCAAGCTGAGGTGAGGCAGGCTAAATGACGTCACTAGGTTTTGTGAACTTTCGGTGGATCCAATGAAACTGATTTCTCAAGCAGTGCAGGTGGTATAGTGGTTGGTTTCTGTTTAGCACAGTGTACATCTTGCAATGGCATCATGATGAAACGGGGGGTCAAGTCGAGGGTGGACGCGGGTGGGCGGAGTTTGTTGTGGTTATTGGAGTTTAAAACATGCACACCTTTTAACATTTTCAAAAACACTATTAGAAGAAAATATCCTCTCTTGGTTTTGTGTGTTTGCTGATTTTATGAAAGCCCTGTGTAATTTGGGTGGTTATGCAAATCCAATTTAATGAAATGTGCATATTGCATCTTGATATGCTAATTTCTGGCAAAGTCTCATCCCATTGCGTTTGTTGATGAGTCCCTCACTTTTTTAGGACTTGACCCCTGTCTGCCAACCTAATCATTGTGGAAATAAGAATGTTTTATTATTACATCAGAACTGTAAATTATTTGGGATAAGGTGGGCCATGGATGGGAGTAGGTGGGGAATTCCACAGTTTGGCTGCTTATAATGAAAAGGATTGACCCCCATCCCCCATTTCACATATCTCTTTTTTGGGGGCACTAAGCAGACTTTCTGCTGCTGACTGAAGTGCTCTTTTTGGGGTGTGCTTCGTGAAACGATTCTGCAGAAATCGTGGGGCTACAATATCATTGGCTTTACGATCTAAGCAAAGTGCCTTGAAGTCCATGTGCTTGACAACTGGCAACAGGTGCAGTGAGACAGAAGCATCCGATGCATGATGCCTGCCACTGACATGAAGCAATAGTCTGGGAGGGCGGGGGGGGGGGGGTAGGTGGGAGGGGCACTGTGAATGATTCGAAGTTTGTATACTAAGGTTGTTGTTAAGCGAAGGTAGATGGCATTACAGAAATCCAGTCGACAGTAAATAAACAAATAAATAAATAAATAAATAAACTTGCTGGGGGAATGTGAACAGGTCTGAGTCTCTCCTAAGTGCATGCAGCTGAGAAAATAAGACCCTAGACCCTTGACTAACCTCGAGGTGGATTGATGGTGCAGACTCAAAGCACTCCCCAGATTTCTGACTTTCTTGGAAGGAAGAGTGCCAGGGCCAAAGACAGCAGGCCAGCAACTTTCAGGCCAGCCATAGGTCTTTGCGACTACGACACCGGTCTTTCTTGATGGCTAAAGAGATGTCGCCCCCTTAGTAAGATGACTACAAAGCAGGATTTCTGTCTTTTGAGCCTTCTGCTTCAGACGATTGGCATTCATCCAGATATTGACTTGCTCCACAGAGAGTCTAAACCGTGCTTGTGCTAATTTGCGTATCACCACTATTTATGTTTTTCCTCTTCATGTCTTAGGAATGTGGTCTGCAACCTGCAGCTCTCCAGATGTTTTGGACTATAACTCCCATGATCCCTCACTATTGAATATGCTAGCCAAGCATGATAGGAGTTTTAGCCCAAAACATCTGGAGAGCCAAAGGTTTCAGAACCCTGGGTTCCCGTCATTTGAATATTTCTTCGCAGTGGGTCCTGGAAATATCGATATCATTGAATTTGGCAACCCCTGTAATAGCTCTTCGTTTTTCAGACTCCCATATCTTAAGCTTCTTGGCAGTGCTTTGGTATCAAATACAGTGATCTAGTGTCCGAGTTGGCAAAAGTTGGGCCAATTGAGACAATTTCAAGTTTTGGCCCATTGGTGGCGCTTTAGCGCTACCCGTAAACCAAATGATTGCATTAGTCTACAGATAGGAGGGAGGTAGAATGTGAGGAAGGACACACATCTTGTGGCTTTTGTCTGGATTTCACCTACCTTTGGACCGCCATGGCCATGTTAATCTGTATGGCCATTTCCACCAACTCCCTGCCCCTCTCAAACCAAAACACACCAACCTGAGACATCTTGCTCTGTCATGCATTAACACCATACCATGGGCTTTTATTGTGCTGCCATTATTATTTCTAAGCAGTCTTCTGAGAGTTGATGGTTTATCTGCATGTACAATTGGACCCCTGGGGTAATAAAAATGTCTTAACCAAGTGTACCATTGACCACATGATTCTGAAGCAATATGTTGCAACTAAGGCTGCGTGCGGCCCCTTCCAACTTAGGTTGTGAGCGCCCCCTCGCAACTTAGGTCACATGTGCTCCCCTGCAACTCAGGCAGTGTGTGTTCCCCCGTGACTTAGGCCGCGAGCACCGCCTGTTCTCTTGCCTCGCATCATAGGTCCCCGCATCCTGTCCCCCCTGCGTCCCAACCTTCCTCTCGCATCTCAGCCCCTTCCCTTCTTGATCTATTGTGTACTGTATTAACATTGTGTTGAGCTCCACGGTTTTGGAAATTACATTGCATTGCCTGCATTCTTTACTCCTAGGTACCTGTTGTGTTTTGTGCCTTGTGGATGGTATTGACTTTGTGTTGTTCTCTACGGCTTTGATATTGTGCTGTTTTCTCTTGATGTGTTGTTCCATACGGTTTGGCATTACATGGCATTGCCTGCAGTCTTCACTTCTAGGTTCGCTGTTGTGCTCTCTGCTTTGCTGTTGGTTCTGTATTGCATCTGATTTCGCAGGTCCGTTATCTGGTTCTTTGTTGTTCGCCCCCCAGCACTAACCCCCCAGCACTAACACCCCTCCCCTGCTTGGGCTCCCCACCCGCTCCCCCTTTCCTGCCAGCACCCTCTATGGTGCTCTCTGTCTCGCCTATCTTCTTTAATTGCTTTTCTATCAACTATCCTGTCCCTCTTACTATACTAAGTCTGGCAGGAAGAAGCTCAAAGGGGGCCTCCTGGTCTCCAACCCAGGCCTCCCTATCACTGATACCTACACCAGTGCTTCCTCCAGACAGACCCTTACCGACATCGTCTTTGTCGTTTCCTCTCCAGGCCTATGGACCCCCCCTCCCATATGGTCTCTGTTCTCTCTCCCTTTTCCTCTACTCCCATTAATGTTGGCACCGGCTGGGAGCATGGGCGTAGGACATGGGAAGGACAGGGGGGACAAATCCCCCCCACAATTGTAAGTGGGGGGGGTTGTAATGTCATTTATCTCCCCCCAGAATATGTTTGGTGTGTCGTGCAGGGATCTGTTTTTGAAGTGGGGGGAGGGGTTTCTTACTATTTAAGCAGCCCTCCCCCTCACCCCCAAAGCATGGGGGCAATCCCCTGGGGGCAGATGGGTGATCATCTGCCCCCAGGGAAGGGGGAAAACAAAAAAATATATTTGTTTTTAAACTTAGTTTTGGGTGGGGGTGGGGCCACTAGCCACCAGGGATTTTCGCAAGGGGGTGGCCCTCCCCCCCCCACCCTAAGTGGATGGGGGCACCTTATGTAGCCCTCCGTGGGGGCAGATTTCGGCCCCTAGGAAGGGGTACATGAGATGCCCCCCATCCATTTGGGGTGGGGGGGAGAGGCCACTGTAAATATTGGCAGAACCACCCCCCAAGATTGGGGCAGTATGTTTTGACCCCCCCGGGGGCAGATGGCCACACACATGTGCCCATTTTCCCCTAGAGAAGGGGGAAAAACAAACAAAAACAAACATTATTATAACTTGTTTTGGATGGGGGTCAGGGGCCCGGTGGGGCCCACTAGACCACCAGGATTATTTTGTGTTTGCAAGGGGGCCCTCTCCCCCCAACCTAAGTGGATAGGGAGGGACACCTTATGTAGCGCTCCCTGGGGGCAGATTTCTGCCCCTAGGAAGTGGTACATGAGATGCCCCCATCCATTTGGGGTGGGGGGCGGCCACTGTAAATGTTGGCAGAGCCACCCCCCCAACCCTGGGGCAGTACGTTCCCCCCGCCCGGGGGAAGATGGCCACACACACGTTCCCATCCGCCCCTAGGGAAGGGGCAAAACAAAAAATATATTATAACTTGTTTTGGGTGAGGGGACGGGGGGACCCAGGGGACCCACTAGACCACCAGGATTTTTTGTGTTTGAAAGGGGGGGTGGACCTCTCATACCACCCTGATTGGATGGGGGCACCTTATGTAGCCCTCCCTGGGGGCAGATTTCTGCCCCTAGGAAGGGGTACATGAGATGCCCCCCATCCATTTGGGGTGGGGGGAGAGGCCACTGCAAATATTGGCAGATCCAGCCCACAAGCCTGGGGCTGTACATTTTGCCCCCCTCGACCCCAGGGCAGATGGCCACACACAAAAATAAAACAAATATAACTTGTTTTGGGTGGGTGTGGGGGGCCACTGAACCACCATGGATGTTATTAGTGGAAAGTGGGTGGCCCTCTCCCCCCCACCCCAAATGGATGGGGGCATCTCATGTAGTCCTCCCTGGGGGCAGATTGCTAGATTGGGGTTATCAGTGGGTTAGCCTTTTCCCTTTGCGCCCAGGTAGGCGCACTCACACATATGATGAACCGTTTTCGTCGGGACACCTGTGGGAATGCGGGAAGGTAGGACATCTGTTGTTGGCGGCGTGTTTCGGTGGGCGGGCAGAGGGAAATCTCTCTGGAATTTGTTGGAAAAAACCACAATTTTCAGACATTTCACTATGGACACCCACCGAAACACGCCGCCAACAACACATGTCCTACCATCCTGCGTTCCCACAGGTGTACCAACGAGAACAGTACCTCATATGTGTGGCTATTGATTCAATTTTATCAAACCTTTCTCCTTTATGTATTTATGTAAGTAGGTCTACCCCTGACCGTGGAGTTGGGTTCTTAAAACTAGGGGGTCCGTTTTTGTATCCTGTTTTATACATATAAAGAAGTGAGGGCACACATATGATATGGCATTTATAACGCGCCTGTACACAAGTGTTTCTAGGTGCGACAAGACAAGGAGAGGAAACAAAGGGAGGTCAAAACAATGATCTTACTAGGCCTTGTGTCATTCAGATCGCGCAAGTTCGGGAAGAGGGAGGGGAGAAGTGCCAGGTGAGGGGAGAAGTGCAGGTAACCCATAAGTGCAGCCAGTAGGTGGCTCATAAGCACAGAGAGAAGGGACTGTAGGGTTGCAGGTACAGATCCTTAAGTGCAGGGTGAGCCCGGAGGCAGTGCAAGGGCAACTGGACATGCAGGAGCCTGTGCCCGAGTTCAGAAGGTAGCCAGGTGACCAGTGCGCTAAGCAGTAACAGACACCAGGGTGGAGGAGAGGTAGAGAGAAAGCAGAAGCGAAAAGGAAGGTCTTCAGTTGCTTCCGGAACTGGAGGTGGTTCTTCTCAAGTTTGAGAGAGGCAGGGAGGCTGTTCCAAAGGAAGGCCCCAGCCGAGGAGAGAGATCTGCCGCCCACTCTCTGCTTTGAGGAGCGTCTGACCCTCAGAGAGTTGGAGGTGGATGAGCGGAGACTCCGGAGAGCTTGAGAAGGAAGATGTTAAGGAAGAGAAAGTTGGAGGCAGTGCAGTCCCAGGCTCCAGAAAGCCTTGTGAATGATGCAGAGGGTCTTGAACTTGATCCTTGCAGCCACAGGGAGCCAGTGAAGAGATTTCAGAGCTGGAGAGATACAATCACTGGGCTTGAGGCCAACAACAAGCCTCGCAGTCCTGTCCCGATAAGTTGTAAAGTTCGAAGAGTAGAGGCAGGCAGATTTAGAAAGAGGCTGTTGAAGTAGTCCAGCCTAAAGAGGACCAGAGCTATGAGACAGTGGGCTTCTGGGGGAAAGTGATAAAAGGAAGAATACCTCTGAATAGGTGCATCTGACAGTTTGACTTCTTAGAGACGGTGGAGATGTGAAGAGAGAAGGAGAGGGTGGAGTCGAAGATGACACCAAGGTTCTTAGCCTCACAGGAGGGAGCAGTAAGAGGGCCCAGAGTGGGCAGCCAGAGAGAAAGAAGAAAGGAGGGAGTAGGTGTCCTGATGAGGAGGATTTCAGTCTTACTGGCATTAAGGCAGAGATCATTGGCGGCACACCATTCCTGAATTGCGGCCGGTACGAGAGAAGGAGCCGAGGTGGCTGAGGGGAGCCTGAATGAGAGCTGGGTGTCATCCACATAACACTGAAAATTGGAGCACAAAGTAGCAATGGGGCGGGCAAGAGGTGCCAGGTAGTGGTTGAAAAGTCAGGGAGAAACGTTAGACCCCTGGGGAACACCACAAGTAGTGATGGGGATAGAAGAGAAGAAAGACCCCAGTTGGACCTGAGAGGGTCAGTCAGTAAGAAAGGAGGTCAAACAGTCCAGGGCCTGATCAGTGATACCCATGTTATTACAGAGGCGATTGAGCAGGATGGCATGGTTGACCATATCATAAGCAGAGGATAAATCAAAGAGAATGAGGACACAGGAAGATTAGAGTCCAGATTAGAGACCAGTTCTTCACAGGTGTTCAGGAGAGCAGTTTTCGTGCTTCTGGCAACTCTGAAGCCAGGCTGGTGGTCATGGAGACAACCAACAGATTCAATATGCAGATGAAGCTGGGAGATGGCCAGCTTTTCCAGGAGTTTGCCCAGGAAGGAAGTGATGGAGAACCAGGCGATAGTTACCCGGAGAGGAAGGATTGGCAGAGGGCGTCTTAAGAAGGGGTTGCATAAGGGAGTGCTTGAGGTGGAAGGGGAAGGTTCCAGTGGCAAAGGAGTGATTGCAGAAATCGGCCAAGGCTGGAGCAAGGGTGTCAATGTGGTCCTTGATGGATCTGGCTGAGCAGGGGAGAACCCGCTTTGATGAGATTTTCATAGATCGGACTTGTCTAGAAACATCATCATGGGTGAACAAGGGAAAGGAGGAGGAGAGACAGCCACAGATAGGTCAGGAGTGGTAGAGGAGCAGGAAGAGGAGGTAGAAGAAGAGAGGGTGGACAGGATGTTCTGGTTTTAGTGGTGAAATGAAAGGCCAAGGCCGTGCAGAGGGCCTGCGAGAGAACAGGAGAAGTAGAGACTGCAGCAGGATTAGCCAGCTGCTTGCAGATTTTGAAAAGTTTGGCCGAGTTGTTAGATGCCGCAGAGACGCAGACTTGGATGCAGGCTCTCTTCTTAGAGAGGACCGAGAGTCTGTACTGCCTTTGAAGCAGGCAGACAATCAGTTTGCCAGGGGTTACGCCTAATGCCCTCTACTTCATCTCAGCCACCATACACTTGCGTTTAAGGGTGGCGAGGTTGGAGTCGTACCAAGAGTTGAACTTGGATTTGGACTTCAAGCAGATCCTTATGATAGGGGCAAGGACATCCAGAGTGTTAGAGATAGAGAAATGTAGGTTAGAGAGGGCTGCGTCAGGGCAGGGTGTGGGTCAGCTAGAGGTGCAGAAGGAGGAGAGAAAATGGTGGTGAAAGCCCCAACTGACAGACGCTTCATCGATCGGATGACTGAGAACGTAGGTGGCAGTGCTGGAGTCGGCTTAACTTGAGGGATGGAGAGAGAGACGTGGGGGGAAAGGAAAAAATGGTCACTCCAAGAGAGAGGAGTGGTGAGAGGGTTAGGGAAGGGGAGGTCTGAGGAGAACAGAACATCCAGGGTGTGCCCTGCAGAGTGAGTCGGGCCAGAGGGAAGAATAGAGAGAGAGAGAGTCACAGAGCTTACAAAAGAGTCCTGAAGCAGGGCTAGTAGCATCTAGGTGGATATTCAGGTCTCAGAGGAGGAGAGGTTGAGAGGTAGAAGCAAGGAGGGAGGAGGAGAGGTCAGCCCACTCAGAGAGGAAGAGGGTGACCTGGCCAGGTGGCCTGTAGATAGTGGCCACTGTGAGAGAGAGGCCAGGAGAGATAGAGAGCCTGCAGTCCAGGCATTCAAAGGAGTAGTGGTCCTGCATTGGAATGATAGAAACAGGTATACAGGTATCCACTCTGGGAAAATCAAGGCTACACCCCCACCAGGCGAGTTGGTTCTGGGTTTGGAGAGGATCTTGAAGGTATAAGGAAGGAAAGTGTCAAAACTCGTGACACAGCTGGCGGTGAACCAAGTCTCGGTGAGATTGAGTACATCCAAAAGACAGCAGATGTCAGAGGAATGTTTGACAGCTAAGCGAGAGTTGAAAGTAGCGATGTGGAGCAGGTTGCCACTTTTGAAGGTCTTCTGTGGAGCGGTACAGGCCAGAGGTACGCCATGCGGAAGTGTTGGACATGCCTGAGGATGGGCAGAGGAGGAAGGAAGAGAAGGCAGGGTAGCCAGAGACGAAGAAGAGAGTTCCAGAGGGGTGGTCGAGGAAGGAGGCAACACACTCTGCTTGAGTGTTGGAGGTGCCTGAGGGTGGGCAGAGGAGGAAGGAGGAGAAGGCAGGGTAGTTAGAGAGGAAGAAGAGAGTGCCAGAGGTGTGGCGGAGGAAGAAGGCAACTGGGTGGCCAGAAAAGCAGCAGGAAGTGCCGGAGAGATGGCTGGGGAAGGAGGCAGCAGAGGAGCCAGAGAGGGGTAAAAGGATAGCAGGAGAGGAAAGGAAGTTGAGAAAGCGCGGGAAGTGTCTATCAAAAAGGAGGAGATTGGCTTGGGGGCCTGGACAAAGACAGTTCCATTCAAGTAGACATTATTGATGGTCTTAGAGGAGTGTGAAGGGGGCCAGGAGGGCCTCCCAGCCAGGGGCGTAGGAGACACATAAAATCTGGGGGGGGGAACAGGGGACACCTTGGGGACTTTGCTTTATTTAGTTATTTATTTATTGTGTTTTAGTCAAAGAACTCGACTTTGCACAACATTAAAGTTAAAATAGCAGTACATTAAATTACAAATATCATCACTGGATAAAACAAGAGAAAAGAAGAAAAGAAAACAGAAAAATATTAATGGATGCAGCAGCAAAGAACATGTCTTTATATTTTGCATTTCTGGATTTGTCATCTGAGTATGAGCTCATGGTAAGAGAGAGGAAATAACAATTACTTCCAGTGGGCCACAGCTAGGACGCCAGATTGTTAAGAGGCAGAGCACCTGTAAGTGGATTCCTGCCAAATAAACATAATCGCCAATGGGCCAATGAGATATTGATTCAATTGTCGCTCCATGTAATTCCGTACGAATCACACGTTTTCTTAATTGGGCAAGCTCATCCCATTGATCACTGTTCTTAAAGCTCCCTTCGCCCGGGGTACCAGACAATATAGACAATCCAACATTATTTTAATGTGATCTTCACTATATGCCAAACATTTGTCAGAAGGGACAGCCATCATAAGAGCACATACAGATTCCAAAATACCGCTCACGATGTACGAGGAGTGGTTCTACAAAAGTTTCTTTTGCTATCTAAAGGATTCTATAACTAAGAATACCTGCGAGACCTCAATGAGCCTCTCAAAAACATATGTATAAAACAGGATACAAAAACGGACCCCCTAGTTTTAAGAACCCAACTCCACGGTTTCAGTTACATCTCTCACAGGAAGTTCTTTTTCGACCTTGAATTATTGGTGTTGAAGGAATCCACATTCTAAAGACTTCCCCTGAAGAATGACAATAAGAACACAAACATGTTGGGATAGTGGTTTCAGAGACACTTATTGAGGATTTTATGTCTTATTACTTCTGGTCTTGGTTGTATGTTATAAAACGTTCTATGTGATGCACTTATGACTAACACAGGTGATTTCCTTCTATTGTATGTGTTTCAGGGTCTATGCGTGGGAGTTGTGTTTTTATATAAAAATTGTAAAAAATATTTTTAAAAGTGTAAAAAATCTTTTATGGTGAAGATATTTTTTAGCAATAATTTCTTTGAATAAATTTAATTGATTATTATAATTAAAATTGAAGTGTGCAGTACATCCATTCAGGGCGTTCTGCATTAGAAGAATTCACCCTGAATGCCCTCACTTCTTTTCCATGCACTGAAGTCCTGTTAAAACACGCATGAATAGGTATTCAGTAGGCATTTGCCAGCAGGCACTGACATCATGTGTGCAGGTACTCTCACCATTTTCCAGCTGTTGCCATATTACTGCAGTGCCTTGCCAATGTCTATCCCATGCTCGTGCACACAAGCCAAAAACTGTTGGTTTTAGCAGTGCTTTTTTTCATTTTGGAGTTAGCGCATTTGGTCCTGCACCGGCATATCAGCATTGAGAGTCATTTAAGCTAACTCTAACAGGCGAGATCATCACTTTGCTATTCAAATTTTGCATCTTCATCTATTAGTGATGGCCCACCCATATCGTTGCCTTACATTTTTAAGGTGATTCTTTAAAATGCACAATGAATGTGCCTGATTTTAAAACAAATGTGTGCTTTGCAGCGCTGCCAGGATGCTTGCTGCATTTGTTAATGTTTTCTTTTGCAGTTTTGCTTGTCATATGATGTTTATAGGGAAATCAACTATTGGCACCCTTTGGCAATCTCTAACACCCGTTGACAGATCTTCACCACAATCGGTATTCACTTTTATTTGATCATCAAACTTTTTGTTTATAGTTTTAAGTTCATGATCCACCCACAGGCAAATCCCCCTATCCTCCCTTGGCATGGGGCCGCAGGGCGCTGCTTGCCCTTCAGTACATCAATAATTATTCTATTAAATACAAACATACTGGATTACAAGTGCAGCACGCTCTCACAGATACAATATTTGCAGAAAAACAGTGTCCGCATTTCACTAACCACAAAACAGAATACATTTTGTAACCGCAAACCAGTGAAATGATTATGTGCGTTGACACATTATCAGAAATATACAATATTTTTTACAATGCATTGACAAATGTTGGGTGTAGTCTTCCAATCTATATTTCTCGAACTACATGGCATCGTGTTTCGGTTCTGCAACAACAGTACTGGAGCCTTCTTCAGGAGGGCTATTTTTCTTGTACGGTATCTGATATGCACGTGTATCCCGGGAGGCAACACCTACATCACTACGCTTATACATACATGTGTACTAACGCCTGCAGGAGACAAAACACAAATAGGGCCAATTAGATGCTTATCACTGCATAGCACTGCTAGAAGAAAAACCTTGCTTTGCTAAGAGGCGCCTCCCAACATTTTCTGGGTGGAGATGTATTCATTTTTTGAATAGCAACAAATTGGCAAGTATATCCATTCAGGTTTTAAGCGCAGGCTGGAATTGTGAGTGTGGGACCCGGCCCTTCTTTTGCTTTTGTGGCAGGTGCTATGCACTTCAGGTTACATGCAAATTGCTACAGTGGTCTAATTACCCAATCAAGCTATGCTGCTTGGATGGTCCATTGCATGGTATGTCCAGCACTCCGCAACCATCAATTTAACATCCTGAGCTATCTCTATGGCATTTGAACTTGCCTCCGCCTATTTCAATATTTCTAATTTTAATTCAATTCGTTTTTTTTGGCTACTGGTTACATTTAATGCACATTGTTTTAAACATCATTTTCTGCATTTCATTCAAGATGTATTTTGTAGTAGAGTCAAAACTCCTGTAGTTCCTTGGCTACTAATGCTTTTCTGGCTGTGTCCGACACATTTAGGTTCCACGCCTAAATATTGTTTTGTGGCTGGTTAGTAGCCCCTTGATTTCTCATCCCACTTAAAGTACTAGTCGAGATACCAGGTGTTGGCAGGGTGGAGTTTGGTTTGAATGGGGTTGGTGAGGCCCAGTCCCATTTTTATGGGGATGTCTGGTGGTCCAAACAGTAGTTAGGTGGCTGAGAGAGACCTCCCTAAACAGGATTGTCTTAAGGCTTCTTTTGTCAATGGCAAGCTGGCTGTAGGCTGCCAGAAGTTCCAGGGGAGAGGGCCCTGCACCTAGACTCTCCCTACCCCAGGCCCCTGTATCCCGGGAGGCACGTCTATTGTTGCCAGTGCAGAGGTTCCAGCCATTGATGTAATGGGGCTAGGGATTAAATTCCACAGGTAACCTGGACCGCTCTCCCTGGAATGCGTCTTATAAAAACGGCAGTGCATTATGAATATTATTTTTGCCCTATTTCATGAATGGCAGGACATGTGTCCCACGTTTCTCGAGTTCAGACATAGTCTTGCCCGTTACGCCGGGTGCCTCTACAGTTGGTGGATATATAATGTATGGTGAAACCCACTTAGTTTTCACTATATCCGTTTGCATGCCATACGCGTGACCAGGCTCGGACTGGCCTATATACCAATGACCGAAGCAAAAATGCAAAATGCTAGTGTTAATGTTAAAGGTTACTTGTACCGCACACTATCACTACCGGAGTGGTCCCCTGGCGGTGGTGGATTTGTAAAAGGAGGGTGTGAAACAGGGAGGCTATGGGAGCGCTTAGTAGGGTGCAGTGGGATTAGGAAAGT
Source organism: Ambystoma mexicanum (assembly GCF_040938575.1). NCBI lineage: Eukaryota > Metazoa > Chordata > Amphibia > Caudata > Ambystomatidae > Ambystoma > Ambystoma mexicanum. Next base: position 1,073,579,485 of record NC_090923.1, read on the forward strand.
GAGATATGATGTTCTGTTGGCAGATTCAGTTCGGTTTGCACCATTCGCTGAGCTTAGGTGCGATTTTCAAATCTGAGCAATTCCCATGTGCTATTGTGCATGGTTATGTGTTGTTTGTATGTTGTTGCAGTATGGTGAAGTACGTGCGGTTTGCTGTGCAGAGATGTGCTTGAGTTTCTGTAGAAGAGTTTGCAGAAAAATTAGGTTTCAGTATTGGGTCAGCAGGGGTTTTTTTTTTACCTCTTTGCTTTGGGTTCTGCGGTCGGCATCTATGACCATCCTGTGTGCTTTGATATTTGGCATCCTAGTCCGCAGGTATGTAGCAGTGTGCTAATTATCTTCTGTAGAAGTCTAGCGGTATGTGGACATGGATCGTGGAGGTGTAGTCCCCCGGCCCTAGGGTTAGAGATTGTTAGGTTAGGAAGGTTATGGGTCGCTCCCTTGATTTCTAGTGGGGGGTCCCTGCCTACTGTGGGATTCCTCTGTAAGCTTAGCGGTGTGTGTGCATGAGAGGTCCAAAATGTCTTTCCTATGCCCACCAGTTGGGGATGGTTATGCAATGGATTGTAGGTCCCTCCCCGGGCTTCCTGTTTCTGCCAGAATTTATGCTTCCTACTCGTTCCCTTCTGATTCTGTGGTGAAGAGCCACATTTTTAGTCGTTTTAATGTGTGCTCGTTTTTTGGGTAAAGTGGGACACTTTTTTGGCCCATAAAGCCAGTTTGATAGGTTACTTCACCATGCGGCTAGTAGTTTGGACCAGTGTTACTGAATACCTATTCTTTAAAATGCACAATTTGCATCACAGTTTATCAAAAATCTCCCCCTTGGGTACTACTACTCAGTCTCTCACCCAAAAAATGAATTTCCATTTGCCCAGAGACAATTTTATGCCCCACCCTGTGCGTGACCTCAAATGTCGAGTGATACGATGATTAACATGAAAAAAGTAATCATGGAAAAAACAACAGTTTATTTCACTTAGGAAAACACAATCACAATGCTTTACACTGCTTTCTCTAGTCAGATGGTTTGTCAAATTTAGTGCAGTCAGATTTGGTGTCAAACCAATTTTGCAAGAAGACCTGTGCAAACAATACTGCCATCAACTGCAGCTGGGAAAATGTGTCCAGGTTGCAGACTCACCTCCAATACCGCCCCAAAGACTGTCCTCTCAGCCATATCATTGTATCTCATTGTGCATTATCTGCCAACATTAGAAGTAACTAGATCTGATTCAACGCACAATAACAACTGCTGCAAAAAAGCCACACTCACAATATGACCAAATATGTAGGTTAAGCATGTGACGAGTGACGCCATTTTCTGTGGTGTCATTAATATGCAAATTAGTGGCCTCCACACATCCGGTCAACACTGTTACTTTTTTTTTTATTATTTGTTTATTGGCTAAACAAAAAGTTCAACCTTAACAATAATAAAATCTAGTAAACAAAAAGAAAACTGTACATATAAAACGTAATGTTAAATTGCAAGTTCCCTAAAACTATAAACATCAATTAATCATTCACTAAGTTCATTACATTTTTCAATTTCATTCAATTCTAGAACATTTTTAAAACCAACTACAACAATACATAATGATTTGTTAGCGCCACTTGGACATCCTTTCCAAAAATCACACAAATCCAAAAATGTCATTAGCCCAAACATTTAGAAAAAAAGAACATCTGTCGATTAGAATTCAGTTTCCCACAAAGAATTATATTTTCCTTTTAATGTAGATACCTTTAGCGTAGATGGTAAGATAACTTAGTGGGTCAATGCACTGACTATAGAGACTGCAAACCTCTTAAATGTAAATTGTCTTTTATACTGCACCGGTTACCGCCTTTGTGGTCTCGCAGCACATGGTTTGTTTTGTTCATTATGCTTTATATTTTTTTAATGGGGACTGGTTTTGTCTTAAGTAAATGGACAAGTAATACATTTTTCATAGAATAGGTTTAGTTTCAAGCTGCACACTTTCAAGCATAAAAGCACGACTCCATCTTCCTGTGTACATTATTTCTCATTACTAATGTATGTTCGCTTTGTCTTTATCTGTTCCCACTTCCCCACTCCTCAGACTCTGCTCTAGATACCCCAGACACAATTCACCAACCTACATACATACCTCTGTGCCTGAGGAGAGCACAGGGATTGATGACATGTGCACGCTTGCAGTGATGGAGAGAGTTATTTACAGATGTCCGAAGAAAAACAAGTTATTTGAGAGTATCTGGGGAAATCTTTTGGAATTGTACTAACTCTGTGACACTGTTGGGGTGGACTGGGGTGGGTGGAGTTCTTCTCTACTATTATGTACATTTTATAAATATGTGAATTAAAAAAAAAGAAAAAAAGGAAAGGCACAATGGGGCCATATATGGGACTATACATTTGACTGGTTTCGCAAGTGGCATATATCATCCTTATGACCTTTTTTACCATAATATGTCCACTTAATTACATCATCGAGAAGTACTGAAACTTTGTCAAATGTTTGGCTATTATTGCACAAAGAGCAGTGTTGTGGGAATCCACAATGGACATAATTCACTGGCATGACATTCTCTTGAAGGACTGGCTTCAACCAATGAGAAGCCCAGAAAAATAATTCTGTACATTAATTACATTCTCACAGTCAATTAGTCTTTGTTCTGTACCCAGGGCACACTCCTTGCATATGTTCTATCAAAGTTAATCAATTCCTTTTGCTCAATCAGCAACTTCACCAGAAAGAAGAAGAAAAAAACAAGCATTTGCTGCAATTAGCTGTCCATTGTTAACTAAGCATTGCCTAGAGCAGCTGCCAGACCTCCTGCCCCCACGGACAAAACATGCTTTAAAACAGCATTTTCAAAATAAAGTAGGTTTTCCACTAAATCGCTACTTGCTGATTTTTTGTAATGTTATGTGGTGTTGCACCATGCACTGCTGCCACCGACGTGGTCTCTTGGCGCTGTATCTTTGTATACCATGCCACCAAGCCTTATAGTTGTGCATCCAGATTATTTCTTTAAATCAATATGTTCCTGCTTAAAAATATACATCCATTTGTTTTTCATGAGTTGCTGAGTCAGACCATAAAATATAAAAACAGGCGAGGTTCTGGTGAATTACACCGCATTAATGCAATTTGCTCTATAATGAAAAAAACAGCTTTTCTCATCCGTAATGCGGTTGCACTCCCCTTGCCAGTGGGAGGCGCCATGTGCTGCAAATGTCCACAAACTAACCATCCACGCTGCGAATTTATTTATAACAAGTAGGGTGTGCTTGTTCATAGCTTGTTTATAGACGACAACCCCAGCAGCAGGTGTCAAGTCCTGAAAAATAAGGGGGGGGGGCTCATCAACAAATGCAATGGGATGCGATGTAGCCAGAAATTAGCATATCAAGGCGAAATATGCACATTTCATTAAATTGGCTTTGAATAACCACCCCAATTGCACAGGGCGAATGGCATTTGCCTTCCATAAAATCAATACACACAGAAAAACAAGAGAGGAAGTTTTCTTCTAATAGTGTTTTTGATAAAGTTAAAAGGTGTGCATGTTTAAACTCCAAGAACCAATATAAATGTTTTCCCTGGAACTCGCATAGCTGAAATGGGACATTTCACCTTTAGTTGTTTGTTATTTTTCATCAAGTTATATGGTGCAGTGGTGAAGTCTGCGGTGCCCAAATCTGCCGACTGAGGTTAGAGCCCCGAAGTTGGCTTGGATTCATAAATTCAACGAGGACATTCAATGTTTCTCATTTTAGCTGGGGGGGGACTGAGTCCACCTTCTGAATGAAGTGGGTGGACTCTGTCCCCCTGCGTGTACCCTCGACTTGAGCTCCGCAGTACTCCTCAAATCGACTCAAGCTATAAACTTAACTTACAGATCTGGCCTTAAGACGTACCTGCAGTTGTGGGCCCTGAATACTGAGTAAAAGGCCTAGGCACAGCAAGGGCATTTAAGGGGGCTCATAATGCCAAGTACAGCTCGAGGGTGAAATTCCAAAAGCTACTACAATATGCATCTCTCTTGATTGTATATAGAAATTATTAGTACGTGTATCTGCTTGAGCAGTTGCAGGTAATTGGTTGTGAGTTGTGTGACAAGGCCAGTGCCCTGGCCTTGTCAAGAGAGAGGTCGGGAACCCCTCTGAGTCGGGGTGGGAGTCTGAGAACCAAAAGGGAGACATCCAGAGCCAGTCCTATCCCTGAAGAGGACTGTGGCCGTTGCAAGGGCCCCAATTCTTGACCCCACCACTCCACTCTAGTGCCAGTTGGTTTCTGTACAGTACTAAATTGCATCACCCAATGCCTGTGAGCCCAATTACTGCCAGAATGTTCTCTTCTCATTCCCGGATAACGAAGAAGCATGAACTAACCCAAAGAAAAGACGCTGAAGCACCCAATGAACAGATCTGTGGATATTCCAGGGGAGAGAAACACAATCCCTTCAGTCACCCACATGCCCTGTTGTCAGTGCTGCATGAGGATTAGAGACCGGAGCTGGAGCTCATACGCGGCAGAGCTGTCATCCGTGCATTGCATGCCAGCCCTGGTACACCCCAAGAAGAGTCCCCAGTGGGGCCCCAAGACCACCAGAGACTTAAACCATGGGTAGAAACCCTAAATTGAACTGCACCTATACTGGGGGGAGCCAGGAATGGACTGCATACCAACAACAGGTACAATAGACAATGAGGGCCACCATTGTAGTTGCATAGCGGTCCTGCGTAGAGGAAGTGTGTGAGGGTTAACTCTGTCTGCTCCATTGTTGACAAGGCTAAACTGTTTACGAACAGACTGCCAATCAGAGGCCAGGGGAAGGGACAAGAAATCCAGCAAGAAGCCAGAATGTGTGCATTGTTCGGAAGAGGAACAATGGGGGAGTGGGCCGTGGAGGCGATTAATGGAGCGGGTGAAGCATTGGTTAATGAGTGCAAGTGGTATTGTGTTGCAAGTGTGTGTGAAACATTAACAATTCTGGCTGGGTGAGATAGTGTAAGGAGTGGCTGTGAGATGTTTGTGTGTGAGTGACAGGAAGATGTCTGAGTAGGCGGCCCACCAATTCCTCAGACACCCTGCTTTCACTCACCCACAAATATTTCACAACCACCCCTTACACTATCTCACCTAACCACACTATTTACTGTTCCACGCATACTCGCAATGCAGTGCCACTTGGGGGATTCGTAGTAGTATGGAGAAAGGCATAGTAGTATGGAGGAGGGGGTAGCAGTGTGGAGCAGTGTGGAGGAGGGAGTTGTATTGTGGAGGAGAGAGCATTAACATCAAAGGATGCAGGCGAGACTTGGGAGTGAGAGACATCAGTGGCACAGACATAGGGAGTAGAGTGGGAGGAGTTGGAACTAGGAGAGCAGTGGGAAAGAACATGAGATAAGCCAGAGGGAGAGGAAGGTGGGATTGTGACAGAAAGGCGACAGAGTCGGGCACAGTACTTGAGGGCCCATTCCAATACCCCTATGGAGTTACTTACCAATGTACAGTGTAGGGACAGCTTGGAAAGTTCCTGAGGGAGTCTAGATAGTAAGGACAAGCAGCCTTTAGGTCTTCATTTCCAGCAGAAGTCAGATGTAGACAGTAGGAGTGAATAATCTGTTTGTACTAACCAGGGGTTATGGACACCTGGGCTGGAGAGGAGGGGCTTTACTAGACAGGAAATAGAGCGATGGCCATGGGGCCCATTGCATTCTTAATAAAGACTCTTGAACTGTCTCGAAGACTTGAAGTGTTCTTTGAGCAATCTGTGACAGTACACTCCAGGCTGCTGGTAGCTTTGGAATGTAGCATTCTGAAAAATCTGCGGGCTATACAGTAACATTTAACACACTCGTTTGTGGGCAGGCTTGGCATTAGTGAACCTCCAGCTGCCAGGACCACTGCGAGGGCTGTGGGATGTTGATGGCCAAGCCCTACCACAGCTCGGGTGTTAATGGCAATAGCGTCCTGCCATGGCATGCAGGGTGCTGATGGTGTATTTGCAAAACAAAAAGTGAAACGCTTATTTTAATGAAGGGGCACTCTTTCATTAAAGGAATGTTTTCCATGAACAAAGATGGCTGCGTGACAGGGGCTCAGGAGCAAGGCATTTGCCACTATCTATAGAGGCCGGCATGCAGGAGGATGAAAATGAGAGGGCGCTGTGGCCATTGTCTCAGAGATTGATGGAACAGGATGCCTAGGTTTGGTGTGGGCGGAGTGGGGCGGGTGTGGGGGTGGACAAAATGGCCTTCAGGGAGAGGTAGAGAAAGGAGCCAAGAGCCGTGGCCAGCATCTCCCTCCAAACATGGACATACGCTGGCTGTTCATGCCTGGTATAAGAGGTAGCTGATAGGATGGTTCCCTTTTGGCGGGTGCTAATGTATCTTTAAGCATATGTTCCAAAGGCCGGAGCTGGGATTAACGGCCCGGAGCCTGAGTTAAAGGCCCTAGCGAAGCGTGTGTCTGGTTCTCATTGAATTAAAATACTTTCTCAAGATGACTGCCATGAGTATATAAGGCGGGGCTCCATACGGAACCCCTCTTCCATTTCCATGGCGGCCACGGAGCAGCAGTATAAGCGCAGCAGCAGCAAAGGGTGCCACCACCAAAGAAAATAGGTAAATGGGGCGGTGGGGTTGGGTGAACGGGAAAAATAAACAATAAGGTAGGGTGGCGGGAAGATGGTGGTGCGGGGCGAGGGGAAGCACACTTCGGGTTCCATGGAACGAGGGCTGAGAGCAGTTTCAACCTGCAATCCTAGGAACCTGATTGGCTGCTCCCCCCATCCCGGGTGCTAATGGCTCGTATAGTCCACAGATTGTCCAATGAAAACGCTTATTGAACATTCCTAGGAGTATAGGTTCTTTCATTTGCCACATAAAAGACGCATTTGGCCATCTTAAGGTTTCCTCACAGTCAGCAAACACCAAGACCCAAACATTATTTTATTTCCCCAAACATCCATAAGTACTACTCATTTGAGTCTGTCATCTGTTGTTAGAATGATGCATGCCCCCCTTATCCCCTGTGAGTATCTTCTCGCCTTATTCTCTGCATTTTGCAAGATCATTATTTACCAAATTGCACGGTGCTCATAAAGGTACTAGTAACAAGCAGTATTACTACATTGCTTCAGAATACCAGTTCCAGAGAGGCGGGAGTGGGGTAGAACTGGGGAGCAGACCGAGGTGGTGGAGGGGTGAGGCTAAAGGCTTGTGCTCATGCCAGTATCTTTGTACTGTGCCAGCAAAGCCATTCATCTCATGTGCTGAATGGCACCATTGCATCAAGACTGGAATAAAATTATCAAGCATGCCTGCCCATACTGGTACATGAGGACAGAAAGGACAACCTGTGGCTGTCAGCTGCTTAAAAACGTGTTGGTGTTTGTAACGGGTTATTGAGAGGCCACCCTCAACACAGGGAGTTCCTTCTGTTCCTAATCTAGGTGTCGCACAATAAACAGTTCAATATCAGTTCTTTATTCAGCCCCATTTCTAATGCATATCATACCCCTTGGATCCACCCCCCTGAGCTACCAATGAGCCAAGAAGCGGGCCAGTGTAAAGGAAATATATTTGTAATTATTTGGATGATAGGTAATAGAACACCACACTAAAATGTCACACTCCACTTTATCCTTGGCACAACACATTACACTTCTCTCTACATTAATAGTTCACACAATTTGGTTTGGAAATCCGAAATCACAATATTTTACTTTATACAAATTTAAAAAGAAATAATCATCAACACTGGTCCTTGAATAACATCTCTTTGCATTTGCAATGATGTACAATTTTGGTTTTCCTGTGCGCTTAGAAGGCTAGCAGTAAATAAACACAGGGTGATTCAGCAGTGGGGTTTTCAGACTCTTCGCCACCCTACTTTGGTCTGCGTTGGGGAAGGGCGGACAGAACAATGGGATGATTCAAGAACTTGAGATTAGATTTCATACCCCCCTCCAGTTAAAGGCCTGGGCTCAGGAAGCTGGATTGCAAAAATTGGGATGATTTGAGAATTTTGGATTTCAGATGCCCTGCACTTAAAGGCGTGTGTTGGGGAAGCTGGCAGTTCAGAAATGTTTTAGTTTAGGGACAAAGACACCCCTCTTCCTAAAATAAGTCAGGGTTAACAGGCAAAATAGGATTACCCAATTACATTACAGTATATAGTTTTCAGCGCACACTGGAAATTAGCTTTGTTAATTTCACATTTTAACAAAAATTACCCAGTGGTGTTCCGCCAAGGGGAATTAATTAAATTAATATTTTTTATTAAATAGGCTAAGTGTCTACACCATTTTGGTCCCCCCCAGGCCCCCTGCCCACTATAAAGGGCAAGGATTTAAGGCCAGCAGATTCCCCTACCTTTGGGTTGCAAAGGGTTCAAGTCTACTTACATTGAAAACCTCTGTTTAAAGTTCAGGAAAGCCAGTTGCATTTCAGGACCCTCTGGAAGGACAGGGCAGGCATCTGGAAAGCTGATTGGTCCTATCGACTCAATTGTCATTTGGGGTGGTAACTTCAACATCTCTTTGACCATTTGCCTGGAGAGATCAGGGTTTATGTACAGGGCCATTTGGAGATCTCCCAAAGAACTACTGCATTTTGCAGGACAGTTTGACCTAGTAGGTAACCGGGGGCATTTTCATAGTGAGGATAAAGGTTGCATCCAGAATTTACTTTTTTCTGCTTTCTCGGTCGGCGTTTCTTTGTGGGGGTGGACTGCACCCCATTGCCCTGAATGCTCTCTTGTCACACTCCAGGGATCCTTCATGAACGCGTTCTGATTTGGCACATGCACAAAGAGGCTGGAGGTTCAAAGCAGATAGCCTTGCTGGTCTGGTGTTTGGAAAAGTAATCGAAAAAGAGATCATCAACTTTTTAATTGGCATGTAGGATCAGTGAAAGCCAAGGTGAATATTAGAGAAGGTTTCAGTGTACATTTATGGTGAGTCTGTACCTCCAACGGGGCCGGGGTGCTGAGGTCTTTGTGAGACTGGCTAGAAAGACAATTGCAGGATTTATAATTGGCCTATTCCAATGATTGCAAGTTACTTGCAGAGATAGGGAACCCCTTCTATGAGTTCAAGACAGTAGCGGCAGAAGAGGTTAAGTTCCTCGGCATGGGTGCTAGGGCAATGTGCTATGGGAAGGTACATGATGTAACAGAACCGTGACATGTTGAGAGTTGGGAAGACGGACATCTGGGAGATTAAGATATAAATGAAGCGATTAGCTATTTCTACACTGCTATATACTCATCCAGGTGTACAAAAGCTGCTGAGGAAATCCCAGCCTACCTAGATGGTATTACCCTCTCTGGGCAGAAGGGCAGGCCAGCGGGTTATGAATGAGGTGCTCTTGGCCAAGGGAATGCATGCAGCCATCGGAGACCTGGCTGGTGGTAAATCTCCCTAGACTGGATGGATTGGCGATTGAATTTTACAAGGCCATTCTACATATGGTATCAGTGCTCTTGATGCCATGAATGCCATTGGGGGTCAATATCTGATTCTCGTGCAGAATCTGCCCCCTACTGCCCCAATTCTTTAGTTAAATTTGATAATGAAATACTGACTAAGGCTCAACACAAACCCTCTGTTGCCATGCTTTTTGGTACCAGCCCCGTTGGAGTCTGTGCCTAGGAAGATTAACTCTTGTAACCTGCCGTGGCTGTTTGCTATAATCCAAGACATCTGCTGAGGAAATGCTTGTCGCTGAAAAGGCATTCAGATCTATTGAATGGCCCTTTCGGTTCTTGGTGCTGCGAAGGTTGGGGAAGGACAATATCGTGTCTTACTCACAGACCTCCTGTACAAATGACCTGAGACGAGAGCGAACAACAGAGGAAAGAGAGGACAACCCGGAAGGCTACCTCTCTCTATAATAAATTCCTTGAATACTCTGCATTTACTGAGAACTCTCGTCTCAGTTTCTTCGTATAGGAGATCTACGAGTAAGATAAGATATTTTGCCCTAGCCCCGCCTTCCCGGCACAGAGAACAGAAATGGACATTCAAGGAATGTGTAACAGCACAGTCATGTTGTTGTATGCCAATGACATCCTCTTCTTTGTGAGTCACCACTCACAGGAGCTTGCATATTTTATGAACTATGTGATGGAGTTCAGTGAATAGAATGGGTTGAGGGTGAACCAGCAAAAGTTTCCGATGTAGACGCGAACCTGTGATGGTAGGGGTCTGGTAATATGCAGGGATGTAGATAAGCTTGTTTCAATAAAAGTGAGAAATTGATCAAAAGGTAGATCATTACGCAGTTGTCAATTGTGGGGAGAATGTCTAGTCCCAAAATAATAGATTTGCCTATATTTCTAGACTTCTTTTAAATCATGCCTATACGTTTACCATGGTATCTTTCATAGGACTATCGGCCTAACTTGTGAGACTGATTTGGGTTGTGAAATCGGTGACGATTGGCTGGCAAACAATATCACTAGCTTGCAATACAGGAGGCCTTTTTAATCTGGAGCATGCTATTGTGGCACCAGCAGGACCCTGAGCTGTTGTGCCCAGCAGTATGTGGGTGAGTCAGTGAATTTCAGATGTGACCTACTGCATGTGCTGAGCTAGCTTGGAGGAGGTTGGTGAGGCAAGCGGGTCTGGCCTTCCCAGACCTGGCTCTTTGGCCTCTGGTCCTGGTGTCTGCGATTACTATTGTATTTTAGATTTCTTTTTTGCAGACTAAATGGGGGTATTTCCACAGGAAATATCGCCAAACTCATGATGAGGCTCTAGGTCCATGGTGAGATTTTATATTGTGAGGATTTGATCCAAGATGGGGTCTTTCTGCAGTGGATTCTTTGAAGATAGAGGAGGTACAACTGCAATGGAGGTACTTCTGTGTTTTCAACTGAGGGTCCCTTAATTGTCTACTTTCTGGGTTCTCTAATCAACCCAAATCCTTCCAACCATCAGTATGATGATAAGGGCAAAGGGGGATGGAAGGCTAACATCACTCTGACCACCCGCACTGTAGGCTGATACAATAATGGACCCTCATAGAAGAGGAGCAGTGTTTGCATGTCCGAAAACTAAGAGTGTCTCTTACAACAAGATTTAAGGTAGGTTTCATAGTTCTCCATCAATTTTACCTTTTTACCTGCTTGTTCGAAGACGGTGTATCCAGGTGTGTCCAATCAGCACAGTCAATGTGAGTCGCGAGTCAAAGATTTCATACATCCTCCATGGTATAATAAGGATGCCCAAATCAAATCTGCCAGCTATCACAATGGACTTGGACGGATAAGCCAAACTGAACTTCTCACTTAGTGGCAAGATGAATGCAACTAGAAACGCCCATGTCTCTCTGCATAAACGGCATGACGAGCATGATCCGGACCTATCAGAAGGTACATTCATCAGTGCCATTGCAAAATGTCATCTTGGACAACAAAAAGCTTGACATGGCTATAAGTAAATTGCAAGCCACAGCTAAGAGAGGGATCTTGTATCTTCCTTACTTTGAGCATTTGCTTCGAGGCTGCCAACTAGGCAAGCGGTGACCTCCCTTACTTTTGGTTTGGAGCCCCATCTTCATCGGTATGTCGCTACTGGGAGAAGACGGCTGGCGAGAGAGATCAGAGACCATCCAAGTCTAAACTGCATTTGGAAATCCCAAATGGCTACACATTTTTATCACCTCGGCTTCCCAGGTCATGTGATGAGAAATGCCCAAAAGGCTTGTTGGGAAGAAAAGGCCTGCATCAAAAGATAGTAAGTCAATAAAAAGGCTGACGAGAGGTGGAAAATGTCCCTAAAAAAGCAAACGTTTGAACAGAGGAAGGAGAAGCAGTTTGTAAATGATGTACTGAAAGCGTTTGCTAATTGCTTGTGTTTGTTTGCTACGCATGTTAATTGCGTTGTGGTGATATTTCTAAGTATATTAGCACGGGCTGAGAAGATTCAAATCTTTTTCAGCCACTCATTTTTTTCCTTGTTCATTAGTTTTGAAAAAAAAAGCTAGAGACTGTTCCACATGTTTCAGGCACACTACTCAAGCTTTTTCAGGGCCTCTGATACATTGTGCTTAGAGTCTAGAACCATTCTTCAAGTGCTTAACACTTAAACCTCAAGTGTAAAATAACTGGGGGTACATGAAGGGTTATAAAACAATAAATAAGAGTGGGGCGGGAGTTTGGGGGAATACTGAACAGAAAAAGAAACAATGTTTTATTTTTCAAAATTCGCGCCTTTGGATTATATGGCTAATACTAGGAACTAATATAGTCAATATCCTTCTGTTGAATCTCCCCAGCTGCAAACTCTGGTAAAACACAAAAAAAACACTCAACACTACATTGATGTATGTTTAAACATCCCTGTTCGCAGTGGTGGAAATGGAAAAAATGTAAAGGGGGATCCCGCAAGGCCTGGGTCGGGGCGGAGTTTGGAGGAGGGGCGGGATTGCGAGGAGGCAGAGTGTAGAGGGGGCGTAGCTGGCAGTTGAATACCGCTCAAAAGAAATGTTAAAATAATAGTTTAGAAATGTTACCATTTCTTTCAGGCTGCTTCTTTCCAATAACTACGCTGGCAAAATATAAAAGGTGCTCACATTTAAACCCAGCAATCTATAGTGCAATATTCCCAGGAAAACTAAATATCCAAATATGAGACATGTGCGTTGAGGACAAGTTCGTCTGGTCTTGTGGGTAAGCGTCAACACCGGGAATGTGCAACCTGGGTGAAATCCTGGTAGCCAAACACTTGAGCAAGATTGCCGGCCTCAAAATCCCCCAACACTGTCCATCAAAAGCAACACTGTCCACCCACATGTATCCTTTCCTTGTGCCCTGAAAAGCAGCACAGAGCCACCATCAGGGAAAATAACTGTTGCAGTCTCTAGGTTTATAAACTCTGATGCCACATCCTGGGCAAATATTCATGACTCGCTTGCACTCAACATCTCCCCTCCTCACCCCCCTGTTTGGCTTTCACCTTTCAACCATAAAAGATGGCCTGAAAAGTACATAAACCATAGTAAGGTACGTACACAAATATATTTAAGGATTTATATATTTGTGTGCGTATCTTACCATGGATTGTGTACTTTTGAAACCATCTCTTGTAAACACAAGGAGACACATATGGTGGGCAAAACGTGTACAATTGTGACTTTCCCAACTACAAACACCAGAATCATTGCTGGCATATTTCTCTGAGCCCCCAGCTTTGCGTGTGTTCCCTCTGCAAATCTAGGGGCTCGGTAATGTAATCTGCTCTGCATGCGCTCGCCCAGAGCAGATTTGACCACTGTGCCGCTAGACATCTCGGATCTGATGCCGGATCTCGAACCCGGCAAGGGCCGGCCCTTTGGCCAGCGGTGCCCGTTCGTCTGAAAAGGGAACAATAGGGGATGGGTACCTTTGTGGTTACTCCCAGAGGAGAGCCCCCTCTTAGTCCCCTCTTAGTTTTTACACTGATTCTCCCAAGCTCCACCTCTTCCGTTAGGGCAGGCATCATCATAGGAAGAGGGGAAGATCTAAAGGAATCTCTATTAAGTGGGGGCAACTTCTCCCTGCCTCTTTAGCAGGCCAGAGATTTGGAGGGTGCTGCGCTCACATACCCTGCGGCTCAGCCATGACGGCTGGCAACAGCAACGCAACTGTACTCAATCCGTAGAAAAGAGGGCAGCCAAAAGCATTGATTGACAAATGAGGCAATCCAGGTCATTAAAAGTAACTATGCCCCAGAAATAACCCATTCAAAAGTGACCTGTTCCACTGAAACATAATTGTCCGGAAGTGAAACCTTTCACCCGGAAGTAAATAAACAAAATGTCAGTACAGATAAGCAGCAACATTAGGTTTTAAATTAACAACACTGATTGTTTATGGATCGACTGTAAACTAACTCTAACTGAATATAATAAAACCCGCAGCCTTCAAATCTCCCTTCGCTTTTGTGTCTTGCCTCCTTTGTGTTCCATGGGGTGTATCAGGGATGGTCAGTCTTGCATTGATACTGCTATGGGTAATACAGCTGGGTGTGCCTCTTTTTCAAAGGCCGCACAACTCCTTTGAAACAGTGGCATTTCATCTAACAATGCACTTGTGTGATTTTTATTGTTGAAAACGCTGTTTCCTTTTCTCTGTCGTCCCCGCCCATCCTCAGGAATGTTACATGGCTGGCATTCCAAAGACCTGCCAGGAAACGGAGGCGAATAGTAGAGAAAACATCTACGGACGATATATTGTATACTACTGTGACAATGTCTTGTTCTTTGAATAAGTTCCTGTGACGGTTCGCGACAGCCCATCACCTCCGTCTGCCTTGCTGAAGAACAGCGCACTTCTACTTGTCGCCTGGCACGTGACCCCAGAATGTTGCCAAGGGCCCTACCCAGAACGTGAACCCTTTTGCCAGCCCTACTGGATTACAAGTTCAGAGGGGATGGCAACTCAAAGGCGCCAGTGGGCTCCCATCCCCCAGTGAAGATCAGGGTGGGCGTCTTTTGTTTCCTCCGCGAGTTGATGACTGGAGACATCGCATCACAGAGGCTTAAGGGCACTGTATCATTTACCGAGGGGCGCAGTCTCCGATTTCAAAACACACGGAGATGCTGCACTCGGCTAAGAGGCGACAATGTGCAACAACTGAAAGGCAATTAACGATGGAATGTTTCAACTTTCCGCTCCTCAACCCTTGCACTTGATGAAAGTTATACACACTTTCCTCAAAAAAATAGAAAGCGGTGGGAGAGCTCGAGGATTCGGTTCGGTTGATAACCAGTGGAGCCCAGAGGTTGGCGACCGTTACCCATGTTGTGTTTCCCCATTCATCACAGAAACATTGTGTAAGTGTTGGCAATAAAAAGGCAGTGGTTTTATATTGCACATTACGTAATATTACACACACATAATAGTAATAATACTAATAATAACCATATCATACATAATGTACACTTTTGGGCATGCGGTTCAGGGTTTTGCCCCCTGGCCGGTGCTGCCACACCTGGATGAGTTACCGGCCTTCCGGTTCCCCCCAAAAGTTCCTTATCTATTTCTACCTGTGGCCCGACTGTCTACCAATTCTGAGTGAAACTCGTCCATTTCCTTGTCTGGTAATTGTGTCCCCTTGCTAGAGTTTTGTCATTACCTGGTATTGTGTGTGAGGGAGTGAATTCCTCCCCTGGTGCAGCAATTTTCCACCCCTTTCTTGATCTTTTTCCTTGGCTTTGTCTATATCTTTGTATGACCTTAAACCATAGATACTGAGCTCTCTTTTGCACCTGCCTCGGGTGTCTGCTCTTTTATTGGCATCTTGTCTGTTTTACATTGAACTCCCATGTCTCCCCGATTTGTCATGGTAAATGTTGCTCTAACCGGTTCTGTTTCATGTGGTTATTGGCACCCTCTATTCAGCAAACTTGTAGGAGTTCCCCTTCAGAATAAATTCAAAACTGGTCCTCTCAACCTTCTTCAGGCCCTCCAACTTTCCTTTACCCCTTCCATGTGCTCGTTGTAGGTGTGCTGCGGGTTGGGTCTGCCCCATTTTGATTTTTGCTGTTTCTATGTGTGATAGCCCTGTACCTTCTACTAGTTTTTGTAGTACCGTTTTCAGCTACTTACTATACAGCGCTGGGTGCTGTTCGCCAATGTATTCTTAGCGAGCCCCCATCATGCTAAACCTAGCTTTTAGAAGTGCCGTTTTCAGCCGCTTATATTATTGCACTGAGTGGTGTTCGCCAATGCCATCTCAGTGAGCCCACTGTCATAATAACCCTGTTTTCAGGGTCCATGCTACTGTTGGCCTCGGCCCTCCGGCGTTGGCCTGTTGTTATCATACCTATTTCTTAGGACTTCGTCAAGTCTTTGTCAGTATCTTTGCAGACTTTTGCTGGACCCTATTTCACTAAACTTCGAGATACCGTTATCTGACTTGTTCTCGTCTGTGTGGGGTCTCTTTACTCATGGTAGTTATCATGATAGTTATCTCTACATTATTATTTGTATACTTATAGTTCTGTTATTGTGCGCCTAAATGCCCATGAATGGTTTTTGAGCGTAGGCTCGGGGGTCGCCCTATGTTATCCTGCATCATTTTGCATTTCCGGACAACTATGTTGCCTCTGAGTTAGCCCACCAACACCATAGCGTGTTGGTTCTGGGGTTGTTCTTCTACCCTACAGCGCTTCTGCGTGCCCTCTTAGGCGCCCTGCTCATGCCTGTTAGTGTTGGAACAAAATCCCACCCCTATCTGCTGGAACAAGCTTTTACTTGTAGCGTGTAGCGTGCGGGGCTGTTTGGCTTACCCATTCTTGTCTCTCTTGACCCCAGCGTCTGGAAGGAACACCATGCACTCCAATGTTGTGCATTTTTCCAATGTTCCTGGTGAGGGTTAATTGTAATCGCTACCCCTATTGTGTTTTCATCATAATATATAGTTGCCTGCGTGGCCCTTTTTAAGCTTGGCGTACTCTTTACAGTACTCCTTCGCCCAAACGTCCCAATATTTTCAACTAAAACACTGTTTACTTGCATGTTCACGCTAGGTAACCTGCCATGCTACTGGTAATGACGTTTATGTTGTTTAAACCTATCTCTGTCGCTGCCCGATATGGCTGCTTGGTGGTATGTGACTCCCCTGTTTGTATCGAAAAAACGCCCCCGGGCTGCTTTTGCTGAGGACCCTTGCCAGTGTCTGGTATTCTGAGTTGTTATCCTGCTATTAGCTGCCTATTCGCCCTGCTGTGCTATTAGCGGTACCGTTATTTGCCCTGAAGTCCCTCAGCGGGTCCCTTCCTTAACGTGTGGTCTGGCCACACGTTAAGGACGGGACCCACTGAGGGACCTCGTAGTATGTCGCTAAGGGATTACCGGCACCGGTGCCCTTACCGGTGCTGGTAATCCCTTAACGCCATCCTTGTAATGAGGCCCTAAGGGAGCTCTAGTCAGCAACAGGGTATAGCAACCCGGCATATGAGTTGCCTGCGCAAAGCAGCAACAAGGGTCCAGAGAAAAATACTGAGAGAGTTGTACTCTCTAAGGTCCCAAGGGACAAGGAGAGACACCATAAGGAGAGAAGAGAACGACCAAGTGCATCCTTAGATATGTGAAGAGAAATAAAGAGATGGAAGGGAGGAAGAGATAAAAATGATGAGTTAGCACTTCTACAGAACAAATGGATGGGTGATCAGATTTTGGTCAAACTCGATGGTAAAGGCATCGAGGATGTGAGGCAAAGGAAAGATCAAGATGAACAGGATAAGAAAGATAAAGAAAGGGAGAAGCGATTGAAAGAAGAAGGGGAAAAAGGAAAGGGACAAAGACGGAAGCAGTTGTATCAAGATGAGCAATTGGAGAAACAGGAAAGAGCAAAGGAGCAAAGAAAACATGGTAACATACAGAGAGCAATCGATGCGCAGGAAATGCTAGAAAGAAAGAGAATAGAAGAAGAGGAACAGAATTGAAGAGATAAAAGAATACAAAGACGAAAATATGAGGAGATACTATGGGTAAACAAGAGAAGGGATTCAAAGAAAAAAGAGGAAGTCAGGGTGAGAGAAGAAGCGAGAAAAAGAAGAGAGTTTGACAATGATATTGAATGAAAGAGAAGGCAGAGAGCACGCAATCTTGATCACATGGAGAAAGAAGTAAGTAATGATGATCCAGAAGAAGCATGGAAGGATATAGAAGAGTTCTTCCCAGAATAGCAGTCATTACCAGGCCCGTCTAGAGCAAATCTAGAGGACGAGTTTGACTCTAGAAGCATTGGGGAAGCAATCGATAAAGCCTATCATGACATGAGAGCCAGGAAGGAATTAAAGGGAAAGGGCAAAAACGATCGACTTGAGAGTACCCAACTGTAGACACAGAGGGAGCCTCATGTAGTGTCAAGCCCAAAGAGTTATCTTTAGATAGATTGACTCTTAACAGTGACGAAGAGGAGAGAAGCTATGCGAGTTGGGCACAAGAAATGTCAGACGAAGACAGGGACACCTTCCGTGGAGGGCAAGGAGGTGATGCATGTGGTCCTGAGGGATGTGTTTCAATGGATAAGGAGGTAAGATGGTCGGATCTGGATTTACCTATACCTCAGGCGTCAGAATTATTGACGCGGTCAGATTGACTTAAAGGGCAACCCCATGGTGAGAGGGGGGAGTCACAGTGTTATGTGAGTAGTGTCATGATCCCTCGAACATGCCCCTTTTGGTCCTCCTGGTCCCTGGCACGTCGGGGGTTACTCGCTGTAGCACACCCAACACGGCCGTATTCACAGAACGCAGTCTATCGACCTTTACGTCCATGCAGCACGTTCCATAAATTAACTACGCACCTGCGGCTCTGCGCGTCTCAACGCTATCATTAGCTGAGGCTAGACGTGCGTTGCATAGTGCGCCTGGAACTGAGTTGCTGCTCTAATTCCCGGACCCACTCCTTCTCCTTCCCTTTCCTTGTACCTGTTTCTTTCCGCATTCCGCACACACCTCCCCCGTATGCGCTCTTCCTTCCTGGTCTTCCTGGAGTTTCCTTGATCCCGGACGAAGAAGCTGAACGAATTCTGGAATCCGATGACGGCTGAGCGGGCTTATACAAGACCCGAACAGCACGGAAGAAAACCCCGGCGAAGGATCCCGCAAGGCAACATAAACAGGTGAGAAAACACAAAACCTGTGACAAGTAGGTTAAGGTCGCTGCCAGGAAGTAGGCGGTACAGAACCATTGTCCCTGCTATGGACATATATTTCTAAATATTTGGGCTCCTGGTTGGACCCTATTCTGCCCAGGAGGGCTATTCATGAAACAAAGATACAATTGAATAGGTCAAAAGAAATCATTTTTGCACTCCCTTTGTGTCCTATAGTCACAGACAAATATACACAGCACTCAACTTTTAGTACCCAGAAACGGTGACTGCTTATTTTTTATAATTATACAAATTGCATTGGTCAAATTAACACAAGATTTTCATAAACATACAGGGTGAGAAAACAACAGAAACGCATGAACACTGATTAATCCAATTGCTCATGTACTGAAACAGAAAATGAGTCCTTCACTGCCATGATCTGATGGACAGTGTTATACATGGAATCACTTAACATTTTTAAAACAAAGACAAAAACAACAAATGACAAGATGTTCATTCAGAGAACAGTGATGATGCACTGTAATTTAAAAAGGTGCATCTAATTTTCTGTTTCAGGACACGAGCAATTGGATTCATCGGTGTTCATGCTTTTGTGTTGTTTTCTCACCCTGTATGTTCATGAAAATCTTGTGTTAATTTGACCAATGCCATTTGTATAATTATAAAAAATAAGCAGTCACCCTTTCTGGGTACTTAAAGTTGAGTGCTATGTATATTTGTCTGTGACTATAGGACACAAAGGGAGTGCGAAAGGGATTCCTGCTATGGACAGACAGACAATGGGAGATGAGAGTGAGTTTAGTGTTTCACTGTTTCCCTTACTAGAGAAAGGGGGGACCAGATCACAGAATATACCTTGGCCCCAGATGGACAAGGATAATTTAAGGTGCAAACTCCTGAGTTTAACTTCGGGAGTTGGGAAATAGATACATGAGTTAGAGAAAATGACAGGAGGAAATACGTTGGCTATAGGGGACATTAAGGGTATCCTGATTGCCATCCTTGGGGAAAGAGTTGATGATGTTTGGTCAAGAGCAGGATATTCTGGTGTTACCACGGTTAACACTGCTCATGACGGAGAACTGTTCAATAACTGCAAAGCGGCAGTCTGGAAAGTGCTTAGAGTGCTGTATCTGAACACGTCAGATATGGGAGCTATAATGACAAAGAAAATGCTTGTTTACATTCAAAATTTCCAAGAGCAGTGGCTTTGGAGACGCGTGAGGCATGGCAAAAATCTATACCTGTGTTTTACCATATATTGTGGGAAGGGCTGCCAGACCCAGTGCAGAAGCAGCTCAAGAAATGAGTGGGTATGGAAGCAAAACCATTGTCATAGATTCAGCTGACCATCGCACATTATTGTAGACTGTTGCAAGAAAAGAATCACAAGAAACATGATGCTAGGAAAGGCAAAGAGGCAAAGCTAGTGCAGAAGAAATTATCCAAGTATGCCATTGAAGGGGCACTGTTGACTAGTGGAGACGGATCGAGTTCACAGTAAGTAGCAAATATGCCACAGATTAATAATAAAAGGCAGTTTGACCAAAGGGGCACTGTTGACTAGTGGAGACGGATCGAGTTCACAGTAAGTAGCAAATATGCCACAGATTAATAATAAAAGGCAGTTTGACCAAGGCAATAATGGGTTTGTACCACGGGGAAGGGGAGGCTTTCGAGGAAGAGGCTTTCAGAACAATCAAGGGAGCTGGCAGAATAATCAGGGAAATTTCCAGAATAATCAAGGTTGGTTTAAAAAATATCCAGAATGATAATCAAAACATGCAGGATGGGCAGATTAGGAGGCCTCCTATATGTTGGACGTGCAGTATGACAGGACACATTGCCCGCATGTGTAGAAGTCAAGGGTTCATGGAAAATGGTAAAGACGGGGGGACTTCAAACCCGCCTGCGTATTCACAGCAGAATGGAGATGGGTATGCTCAGAATCAAATGGTGCAGCAGGCACAAGCACCGAGAATGCAGCAAGGTTTGCAGACACAGCACACATAAAGGAATCCACCACAAGGGCAGTCTCAGCACTCGCCAATGCAGATACAGCAAAGCACAAGCACAGGACAGTTAATGACTCCTAGAATAGGGGGTGTCACTGTCGATGGAGGGAATCCCTTCACAGGCACAGGAATGAGACTGTATCCACAATAGGACAGCTCAATGGGAGACTTAATGTATTCGATACTATCAGTGACGCCAAATCCTCATGAGGAACCGAGGGTGGACATCAGTATAGGAGGCAAACGTTTTTTATTTTTAGTGGACACAGGTGCAACACGCTCATGTATACGAGAGGGAAACTTTTCGATGTCTGGCAATGCCATGAGCACTCAAGGATTCACACGAGCTACAAGTAGAGGACCTTTTACTGAAGAATTTCCAGTCTCTATAGAAGAGTGTGACATGTTGGTGCCATTGCTATATTCAAGGCAGACACCTGTCAATATATTAGGTAGAGATTTAATGACCAAGTTGAACATGACAATTTCGTTCACAGATGAAGGCATAGTGTGATCTGCGCCAGGAATGCATTATTTAAACGTGAATGAATTTATTATGGCATTTGCAGGACAAGTGACTATACGAGCAGTTCTGTTGGAACCAGAGGTTTTTCACTATGGGGTATGCATTTTGTTAACATGGCTTCCAGGCTTAGTGGGCAGAACTATGAGAATACCTGATGAGTTTTTATTTAGACTAAGGACTCCTATGCTTGAGGAAGAGGGAGGAGTCTTTCACTTAGAATTAAAAGCAGCCATAGTGCGAGGAGAAATGGCTTTGCTTGATGGGGTTGACAATGAAGGGAGACGATGGTGCACAGTAATCGCCATTGGGGAAGGTTACAGATTGAATGATGTCACCGATGAGGACATGTTTAGAGATCATCCATCTGATGACGAAGTAGTATTTGAAATGAGTATTACTTATTGGATAAGAGCAATTAAACAAGAGGTTCCTCAGAAAATTATGTTAGTACAAAAACGTTCCGAGTATTTTGATGAGACATGGCGAAAGTGCCAGTTTCATTATGGACCACAGGCCGCTATGACGTAGGCCTATTGAAGGGGGTTGGCGAAATGAAGATTAAATTGAAACCAGGAGCAATTTTACCTCAAGCATGACAGTATCCTATGTCTCGAGAAGCAGATGAAGGCATTTTTAAAACGATTTCCGCCATGATGGAACAAGGCATCTTAGTGACATCAGAGTCACCATGTAATATGTCAGTGTACCCTATCAAGAAATCTAAGGGGGGGGGATGTGGCGTTTAATCCAAGACATTCGCCCAATTAACCAGATTATAGAGGCAAAGATCCCTCTAGTTCCTAATCCTGTGACAATTTTATGTAGTATCCCTGTTAGGGCACGATATTTTACTGTGATTGGTTTGAAAAATGCATTTTTCTCAATCCCATTGAATAAAGACTCACATGATCTGACGTCATTTATGTTTAGACAACAGAAATTGAAAAGCACCAGACTACCCCAGGGGTACTGTGAGTCTCCATCTATTTTCAATAGGGTCTTGCAGATGGACTTAAGCAATATTGATCTAGAAAGCATTGTGTTGCAATACATAGATGACATTTTTGTCTGTAGCACCTCAGAGGAAGAGTGCAGACGCGATTCTGTTCAGCTAATGATTATACTTGCTGACAAAGGTTATAAAGTTGATAAGGAGAAATTACAGTATTGTCAACAAGAAGTGTTGTATATAGTTAGTTAATTTTGCACGAAGGAAAGAAGGTTACTCCTGAAAGGGCTGAGGCTATTTTGAAAACCACAAAGCCACACATGATAAAACACATGCAGAGATTTCTAGGATTAGAGATTTCTAGGATTATGCAATTCTGTTAGAGCATGGGTCTTTGATTACTGTTCATACATAAGGCCCTTATTGCAAGCTGTAAAGAAAGCACAGGCAACACAAGATAGAATTGTGTGGACTGAGGAAATGGAAGAAGGGTTTGAGGAATTGAAAAAAGCAATTTGTACAGCTCCAGTTCTAGGGATTCCCAATTATGCTGAGCAATTCTGTCTGTTCGCGCACAAAGATGGCACTTTTATGACAGCAGTCCTCACGCATAGAACCACATTGGGGTACAAGCCCCTTGCGTATTACAGTGGGATTCTAGACACAGTAATGAGAGGTAATTTTCCTTGCGAACAATCTTTGGCAGCCGCCGCGTTCGCCATTGAGAAGGCTGCAAACATAGTGATGGGATGCTCTATGACGCTATTTGTTGAACATGCATTGTTTGCCATTTTGGAAAAACCGAAAGGTACATTGACTTCTCAAAAGGCTTCTGCCTACGAGGTAGTCATATCGAATCCGGCGATTAAAATAGTCTGATGCAGAATAGTGAATCCTGCCATGTTTGTAGCTGAACCACTGGCAGAGGGTGAGCCTGTGCATGACTGTGCAAACTATGAAGAATTCTATGATGAAATCCCTAGGATAAAAGAAAATGCTTTGGCAGGTGGTGAGATTGTTTTTATTGACGGTTCTTCAAGGATCGATCAGAATGATGGTCAGAGATATACAGGTGCCAATGTGGTGAAGCACACGGCCAGTGGGGAGTTTTAGGTACTTGTAAGTACTTCGACACAGGGTGCAGAATTATTGGCGCTGATAATCACGCTTGAGAATCACACAGATCAGGATGTAACAGTGTGCAGTGACTCCACCAACGTGATGTCAACAGTACATACAGGGCTAGCACATTGGAAAAGGAGGGGCTACCTCCAAGTGGATGGCACTCCGGTGCAGCATGCCGCCTTATTGGACAGGCCCATTAAGGCACTACAACTCCCAGTAGGCATCGCAGTCGTTAAATGCGCAGCTCACACTAAAAAGACAGACTTTATGTCACGTGGAAATCAAGCAGCTGATGATGAAGCCAAGCGCGTTGCATATTCAGATAATGTAATGATGAACGTTGAGACACCTTAGGTGAATGAAAGTATGGGTGTAATGATAAGTGTATCTGAATGTTACAATAAATTGTCTAGGACCCAATTGATAGAGGTTCAAGGAGAAGCACCTCAAGATGGGAAAGACTTATAGAGGCGAAGAGGGTGTTCTTTAAACCCCTCTGAAGCATTGTGGCGACAAGACAGCACTGGTAAACCGGTGATGCCTGTAGCCTTATTAAGGTTGGCGCTGGAACAGCTACACTACCCTGTGCACACAACTAGAGAGAACCTTTCTGCAACTATTGCAGAGGATTGGTTTGTTCCAAATTTATTAGAACATGTTGCGTTCTATGTAGTGAACTGCATCGTGAGTCAAAAATGTACCACTGGGCACACACTGCGCACAGTTAGGGGAGATATTCTGAGACCAAATGGCCCCTTTCAACATTTGCACATCGATTATGTTGATATGTTGCAAGTATGTAATGGATATAGATACATGATTGTAGTAGTTTGTCCTTTTTCAAGGTGGATTGAAGCTGGTCCGTTTACACACCCAGACTCCACCTGTGCAGCAAAAGTCTTAGTACGAGAAGTGTTTCCTAGATGGGGAATATGTGAATTAATGAGATTAGACAATGGTCCTCATTTTGTAAATTAAACATTTGAGCAAATAAGCGTATTGCTTGGTATAAAGCATAAGTTTTCTTTAGCTTATCATCCACAAGGGAATGGGATCTGTGAAAGGCTCAATGGCTTGCTTAAAGAAAGAATAGCCACGTTGAAACTAACCATGAAGAAAAGGTGGTTGCATTGCCTACCACTGGCATTATATGCATTAAGGAACCAACTAGGTTCGGACCATCATCTCACCCCCCATGAGATAGTGACAGGGACGCGAATGAGGACGCCCCTCACACCTCCATCCAGAGTTAGAAATGATGCCCAGACGACATCAGAAATTGTTAGGAATGGAGCTACGTGAATACCTTACCTGCATGACTTCAAAAATCTCTGTCATTTCAGATCAGCTAAAACAAAAAGGGTGTGGGGCAGTACAGAACACAGAAGGAGATGCTCCAACAAGTGGATTTCAAGAACTTTGTGTTCCCAAATGATTCCCCGGAGATGCAGTCCTAGGGTGTAACTTCACAAGAAAGTGGTACGAACCTTGCTTTAATGGCCCTTTCATCGTGGAGGATGTCACGCTGTCTGTAGTCAAATTGCAAGGTAGACTGGATTTTCCTGGGCGACGCCAAGATCTATGCTGGAAAAACCCCTCTACCCCCGGACTCCTCGGAAGCAAGCATCCGGGAAGAACCTCAGCACGTGCAGACAAGGTCTATGATGAGAAAGAAGGACGTAGAAACTGCTGATTAAGACAAAGAGTTCATTGGACTGTGGCTTGTTCTGAACACTCTTTTCAGTCATTTGAGAGTTAAGGGAAGGTCTTTGTTCTTAAAGCCCAGGTCTTTTGTTAACATTGGACTGAGGCATGTTTAAGCCTTGATAAGAAGAAAATATGCCAGATCTTGAGTTCATTCTGCAATTATTGAGCTTCCTGAGTACAGTGGGAAGGTGCAAATGCCCCTATCAGCTGACAATGCACATAGACTGGTCAGTTTGGTGTTCTACTACCTGTTTGAAGAATGCCCGCAACTTGTAAATTGACACAAAGATGTCTGAACATTCCTGAGAGACCCGAGAAATAATGCAGCGCTTAACAAAATTTTGAGAGACATCATAGTGCAAGAGATTACATATTCCGAGTGAACACCGAGATCGGAGTGAAACTTTCCCTCGAGTGACAAATCCAAGGTCTTGCAACCTGAAAAGAACTTTTGTTTCATGCTGAAAGAAAATCATCATGTCGTCTGGTGAAAGGCCAATTCGTGGCATCCACTGGGAATTTGTGTTCATCATCCAGTAAGCAGACAGGTGGTCGAGGAGAGTTACAGAACCGAGTCAGCAGCTTCCAGAGGCAGTGCATAATGTTGCCATATTAAAGTTTTCCTTTTTCCTTCCTTAATAAAAATGGGAAAACGTCCACGATGTATGAAAAGTAATTGCATTAAGTGGTCATACTTATGCATTATTTATACTTACATTTTGTTCATAATAATATTTCTCTCACTCACAGTGCGCACATTTTACTACATAGATGTGAATGGAGCAAAGACTCCTGTGAATCTTCCTGAACAGAAGGAAGGTACAGATGCGGAAACTACTAGGCAGCCAAAACCCTATGTAGTTATTCCCGTTTCAAAGAATGATGATAAATCACCTAGGTCTGAGTTAAATCTCATAAACAGTCATTCTCATGCAAAAAGATTCATAGAAAGTATTTATGGGCACCAGAAAACGGCTCAACAGGAGGGACACAGGAACAAGTTGTCAAGAGGTGACTCTACACAGATAAAACATGTACACATGCGCAGTCCTTTAATAAAGGTTCCTATGATTGATCTAATAGGAAAAAGTTATGTTGACATACTTCATGAGATGATTATAGAGGGTCACAAGAGAAGAATGAGATCCAAGAGAAACATTAGGGAGGATAATCATGAGCTAAATGATTACCTGGATAGTACAGCACATTTGAGGAATAACATATGGTACCTACATATGAAAGAGGTAGGAAGAAAGACCTCAAAGGAGGAATGCTTTGTATGTGCACTCCTGCCTTACAGTATGGGGAAGTCCAGGATCTTCATAGCCATTGAAATAGATGTCCAGACAGCACAATGCCTATCACACGTAGCACTTTGCTGATCAAGAGGCCAGTTCATGGGCCGAGGTGCCTATCTCAAATGGGCAACTGAATGGACAGATCCAGATGAAGATGATTATATGCAAGACACAAAGACAAGAGACAGAGTTCACACCAAGAATCACGTGATCAGATATGAAAAGCCTGGAGTGAAAGGAGCTGGAATCAGATGGGAGGTAAACAGAAGACTTGAGAGTCCAGGAAAACCTGCAGAGGATGTTCAAAAATGGAAAAACAGGCCAAATGCAGATCCTGGGATCAGTGTTATCACCAGATGGATGGGAAGAAGGAGTAGTAATCTGCAGAGCTTGGGTGATAATTGGTCACCCTGAATTGACTATTGGCATAGTACAAAATGGATGCAAGCCATTATGGCAAAGACTTGCTAACCTACTGACCTGGGTCGAAGATGGAGGAGGACCATTGCAGATAGTACTGTTGGAGAGTGCAAAAATGTGCTTCAGAAACAATGGCACAAGAAGAGTTGGAGAGAATCAGAACTGTGGGAGAATCTTTGACGTACCAGGAATGAAGATTGGGACAGCAGTAATAATGGACCACTACTAGGCTTGTGGATCCAGAGCTTACATAAAGTTGCCAGAAAACTGGGGAGGTCTTTGCTTAATAGTAAATGTCCTTGTTCCAGCTTTGGTGATTGCGAAAAGTGATCTGAATCTTTACAGTTTCCCGAAAGCAGATGCTCACCTGAGGAAGAAGAGATCGGTGGAGCTGATAAAAAGAATGAAGAGAGAGAGCTATTTCTCAGCCAAATCAATAGAAGCTTTTGATGCCATACGTTATGTTATGTTATTGCAATTTATAAAGCGCACGGTCGCCCAAAGGCATAATGGCGCTCGAGAACGAGGCTGCTCGGACGAGAAAACCGATGGAAGACCAGAAATTAAAACAAGTAGATTTTCAAGGCTCTTCTAAAACCAAGATGGTCGGCCGTGGCTTTCAGTAGCGGGGGGAGGCTGTTCCACAATTTGGGAGCGGCAATAGAGAACGCTCTGCCGCCAAGCCCTTCGCGATTAGCTCTAGGAACTGTCAGACGGTTAGAGGTCGCGGAGCGGAGGCCCCGACCTGGTATATATCTAATACATTTAGATTGTAAGAATTCGGCACTGTGCGCGTGAATAGCCCGGTGTACGATGCACAGAGATTTGAAATGAATTTGCTGCTTCACCGGCAACCAGTGAAGTTGGCGTAAAACTGGTGTGATGTGAGCCCCATAGGCGGAGCCAGTGGCTAACCTGGCCACAAGGTTCTGCATACGCTGGAGACGATGGATAAGACCAATCAGTTGTGCCAGGTACAGCGAATTACAATAGTCTAGCCGTGACAGCACTAACGCGGCCACCACGGGAGGGTGAAGGGCTTTGGGGATCATAGGCATAACTCTCTTAAGGACCCAAATTTGATGATGGGTGGACTGACAAACGGCCGTGACCTGGTTAGCCATAGACAGAGAAGCGGAGAGGATGACCCCTAGATTCTTCACTTTACTAACTGGGCCAGGTAACGGGCCCAGGGAGGGAGGCCAAAAAGCAGGGGTCCACAATAGGGGGTTGGGAGGGCGTCCTACCAATAATACCTCCGTCTTGTCCCCATTTAGCTTTAACCAATTCTGATCCATCCATATCCCGATTGCCCTTAGACACTCATGGAGGCAGGCTGAAACCTCAGATTGAACCTGATCCAAGCGGATCAGGATTTGTGTGTCATCCGCATATGAGTAGCAATTAAGCCCATATGAACGCATGACACAGATCAGGGCCCAGATATATATATTGAACAAAATCGGTGACAGAGAGGATCCCTGGGGGACCCCACAGGTGAGGGCACATGGGGAAGAGAGAAAAGGAGACATAGCGAGAGTCTGAGTGCGATCAGAAAGAAAGG
The DNA here is from genome assembly GCF_040938575.1 of Ambystoma mexicanum. Lineage (NCBI taxonomy): Eukaryota > Metazoa > Chordata > Amphibia > Caudata > Ambystomatidae > Ambystoma > Ambystoma mexicanum. The sequence continues at coordinate 1,073,607,707 of NC_090923.1, forward strand.
AAGTAAACCAGGCAAGAACAGAACCGGAGATCCCGATCTGTGAGAGGCGGGAGAGGAGGATGGAATGGTCCACCGTGTCGAATGCGGCGGAGAGATCTAATAGGATCAAAGCCCCAGCTCCGCCAGCATCGACCAGTCTGGACAAGTCATCTTGCACAGAGACAAGGACACTTTCAGTACCTCTACCTGGCCTGAAACCAGCCTGAGCATGATCAAAGATTTTTGAGGATTCCATAAAGGAAGACAACAAAGGGGTAACCAAAGCTTCCAAAAGTTTAGATAGGAAAGGGAGAAGAGAGATAGGACGGAAGTTAGCCGGGATAGTAGGGTCCAGGGAAGGCTTCTTTAGGGGGGGGGGAATAACCCTCGCTGATTTCAACTCCGATGGCACCAGGCCAGTTTGGCATGAGTTAGTTATCACCATTGTGATGTCAGTTAAGATGTCTGGGGCAATCGTCTTCATCATAACAGCCGGAATAGCATCCTCGGGAGAAGAGGATTTGATCTTTAAAATGGCTGCCAAAACTTCTGCTTCGGTAAACAGAGGGAAAGAGGACCAACTTGCAAGCGTGTCAGTGGGGAGAGGGGGGACAAAACAGGTAGTATCAGAAGGCAATAAAGCAAGAGATTTTGCGATGTTAGCTCGAATGACATCAATTTTTGTAATGAAGAAGGAAGCCAAGTCATCGCACGGTTCCTGGGAGGGTTTAACCATAGAGGTAAGAGTCTCCGAAGAAGCTAGCGAGTGCACAATGGAAAAAAGAGCTTTAGGTTTGCACACCGCGTGTTCAATTTTCTGGGCAAAAAAAACTCGATTTCGCCAGTTTTACACTGGTCACATAAGTGGCCAAGTTAGATTTATATAGGTCTCTAAGCGCGGGGCTATAGCATGCACGCCATTTACGTTCAACTTGTCTGAGTGGAAGGCGAGCCGTTCTGAGCTAGTCCGTGAACCAGGGTTGAGAGGGTAGCCTACGACCCTGAGTCAATTTCAATGGAGCATAGAAATCAGCTGCGGTCGACAGAGAATGAGAAAGGGAAGTCAAAGATAATGCCTTCAAAGAGGCACAATTAGAGGTAATATGGGCACTTAGTGCCTTCGGGTCGACTGAGCGCCACGAGCGTAGGAGCATCTTAGGGGGTGGAAGTTTACATAGGGAAATAGTGGGTAGAAAAGAGCAGGAGACCAAATGATGGTCAGACCATGTCACTGGTTCAATCAGACCAGGGCACAGTAAAGAGTGTTTAGCAAATACTAAGTCGAGGATGTTGCCATGTATATGAGTAGGAGCTTGCACCAATTGGTGTAGATGTAAGTCCAAAAGTCTATCAAAAAAAGACGTAATTTCAGCAGAGTTAGGCATGTTAGGGTGCAAATTGAAGTTGCCTAGAATTATAAGGTTAGAGAATTGAAGGTTCAGGTTTGCTGCCAAATCAGCTAGATCTTTGCCAAAGGATTCTATAGGGCCCGGAGGGCGGTAAAGAAGTAGAAGGTGGATAGTCTGGGAAGGTGTAATAGCGCACCGAATAAAAAGAGCTTCCATGTTAAGTGTGTGGGAACATGGTAGCTCAGTGACGGTGTACTTTTCATTAAAAATAACTGCAACCCCTCCACCCCATTTCGGGAGCGGACAGTCGCGATGAATGATAAGATAGGAAGGTGGGATAGCTTGGACTACGGCAGATGCCAAGCTTGGTGTGAGCCACGTTTCAGTTAAGCACACAAAGTCTGCTTTCCTGCTAGTAAGCAGGTCCCAAACCTCACCAGTATGTGCTGGGAGGGATTGAGTATTTAATAGGCAAAGGGTAGGGGCATCTTTTATGGGCTCTGTGTAATCAGCCTTAGTGGTAGGAGGAGGGTTTGTGGTTGGACTGGAGTGACTCCAACTAGCTGGCCAGATTGTGTCAGCAGGTGCCAGGGAAAGCAGAAAGCATGTGTCTAGGGCACAGACGCTCATACCATATGAGCACAGATTGTTCAGTCAGACTTCGTCAATCTTCACAATTATCTTTATGCCGAGAATCCAGGTTGGAGCAAATACCAAATGGCTGCAGATTACCAGATGGGAATTGCTATAGACGATCAACACAACCATAAAAGGGTTCAATGCAATCAGAGAAGAGATGAGAGCCATACGACTGATGACTCTCCAGAACAGATATGTCTTGGACATGGACACAGCTATGGATGGAGATGTTTGTGCAAAAATCAGAGAATCATGTTGCACATTCATACCTTCTCAGGATGATGAGAATGGCACCTTGACAGAGGCCTTACGAATGCTGACAAAGCGCCACAGCTAGATAATAGATGACGTAGAAGACATTACTGATGACAGTTGGTTTGGAACTCTCTTTTCTTGGGTTCCACAGTGGATGGCAGACATTTTCAAGTTCCTTGGAGCCCTGATAAGAATGATAATGCTTGGATACTGTGTGATCAAGATAATAATCTCACAATGCAAGAAGACTGCAAAGAAGGCTATATGGATGAAGATCATGATCGATTTTGAACCAGGATGGAAGGCCAAAGACATTACAGATTAAGAGATCAGAGACTTTGTGAAGGCCAGCATCCATGCACCCGAGGGAATGAAGTTCTTGTATCCAAAGAATCATAAAAAGTATGTGGGAAGATGGATCTATTGTAGTTCAAGTGGACAATGCAGGCTCATTACATGGAACAAAGATGAGTATGTCAAATCAGCAGGATGCCTGAAGGGAGCCATAAAGATATGGATCCCAAAGAAGTTCTTCTTCAGACCAGGATGTTTGGATGTGAAGGATGATGAAAGAGTAGTCGATAAATCGCCCAGCGGCGGGAGTGTAGAGGAAGAGCCAAGTACCCCCACCTCAACCACCTTGCCCTTATTGCCTATTTGTTGGGAGCCAGAGTATGAAACCCGAGCAGTGCCATTGGGAATACCAATACCTAGGAGAATCCTGGAATCAAGATTCCCATTGAGAAAACCATAGCTGCATACAAGAAAATAATATGATGGACAGTTAAACAAGATTCCAGAAGAAGCAGAGCAAATGAATGTCCAAGATGAATGGTGACATCACACTGAGTCGAGCTGATGCACATAGAGGATACAGAGACAAGAGAATGAAGATATTCTATAAGGCATCAAGAAAGCATCAAGGATAAGTGACATCTCGGGCTTGAGGTGAAGAAGCTTATGCCACAGAAACGATGACGATATCAAATCATTTTACACGTGTACGTATGCAAGGAAACGCAAGCAGATGAAGTATTCATGAGGCTAGTTTTATAGTGAATAGATTGAGGCAAGCGCCAACGTATAGATATATGTATATGGTCAAGTATAGGACGGATGTTTCCACTACGTATTTTAGCAGTGCTGGACTTTAAAAAGAAGGCCTCATTTCTAGTATTTCGCAGTTTACAGAGGCTGAATTAACAAAGTGAATCAGGGAAAGGTGAGGTTGGATGAGCCAAAGAAGCCAAGGTCTTATCAGACTGGAGTAAGCTGACATTGGATACAAATCGTGTGAAAGAACATAACTCCTGTTCAGAAGGCATGAACAAAACAAGGAAGACTTCAGAGGTCTATTAAAGAATAGTATTTTAAAGACACTGAAAGCTCGATTCCATGGTCTTCAGTCACGTACAAGGATGAAATTGGACGAACAAGATGGTCACACCTACGCATGAAGGCAGAGCGTGCCTTCACTCCCCTGAATTCCCCAGAGCAAAGGACACTCTCAAGGACAAGTTCAAAGTCCTAATTGACAGTAGACCACTGAGGTGTTTATGGATTGATATGCTAACTGGTGGAAAGCTCTGCTTAAGGCAAGCTCACCAGCACCTGAATGTCCACCCCGTGTGCTGCTAGACGTAGGTGGAAAAGTACTGAGGAATGTTAGAGTGCCAACCAATTGTAGGGGGGCCACGTAATTAAGGGTCCTATAGTTTGTGTAACGAATTATTCCTCATACATTTAGTGACGTTCACAGTGGCCATTTTTAAGGGAGGGCTTAGTTGCTCCTCCTGATGTTAAGAAACCAATTACCTTCACTCACTGTCCCATACTAGTATGGATCGTATACTTAGATATTCTCGTAGACCCTATCACTTTCTTCACTAGGTTTTTGTAGTTTGCAACTTAGGATGACGTTAGTAACACGTGGGTTAACATCAATGATGATGACTTTTTAGTATATAAGCAACGTTTTTCATGAACTACATTGAGTAAGAAGATAAAGCGTGTTTGTTGATGTTCGTTGTACTCCCTGTTTTAGATAATTGATATTGAAACAGTTATCCTTTTTGCCAACTACCTGAGTCGTTTCGATTATTGATGTATGAGTACAAATCTGCATCCCCATCCATCTCCAGGGTATTGCTACTCATCTTAAAGGGCTGGGTCATCCAGTTCACTTTGCTGCTCCCTCCGGTGTAACATGCATATGCCCTGAGCAAAGCGCAGCTCCTAGCCTTGGGTGCTCCGAAAACATGGAACAATATATTTAACCTGAAAATTATTCTGCGTGCTCTATGGAGCCAGCTGAATCTCCTTGTGTTCCGAAGCTGGCAACGCGTTCGCTTGTCTATGAAGGCGAAAAGCTTTGCCCTGGAGAAAGGTGAAGCTCACAGCTTGATTTTCCATAGTTCCCCGCGGGAGCAAGGTGAAGCTCACGGCTCTAAGCTGGTCAATGCTTAAAAAGAAAAGTCCTCTGCGTATGCAGATCACTTGTGGTGCTCCGTACGGAGCACCCACGTTTGTGTTTCTTGCTGCCCGGGCAGCCCCTTATATCTTGGTAGATTGGCCCTAGGCACTGCATGTGTGTGGGGACGGCTTTCCGTGCCCCTGGTCGGCTGGCGCCAACAGCAGTTTGCTCCTCCTGGTGACCATTGTAGGTCACCTGCTATTACTTCCTGCCTCTCTGATCTCTTGTGGGGGTGTGGCACATGCTAATGTGCTTTGGCACCTTGCTTTGGCCCTCATCCTGCCTGTCTCTTTGTAGCTGGGTGAGGTGGGAGGGGTATAGGGCTGATCATGTGTCTGCATCCTGTGTTCTGCCCATACCCCTGTGACCTCCTCGTTACTTGCCTGCGCTTTTGAGCTGCGGGGTGCCCCCTCTGCAGCGCTGCCTAGAATTCGATGAATGCGCCTCAGTTTATTTCCAGTAACATAGAGGCTCTGTCTTGATGCTGGAGGCCAAACTATGCATTTAAAAAATCTACACAATCTATAATGCACTGCGGAAAAGAAAAGTGGTCTGAAAGGCTAACCTGAAGCAAACACAATACTGCACGCGCTGTGCAGCCGCGCTGGGATGGTCCTTTGATGGCCGTAAAACAAACGATCGATATCGTTATAGGAGAAGAACTTAAGTTATCAGATGGACATTAGCTGGACTAGTTCAGCTGTGCTGTTGACAGTTAAGGAGACAGACGGAGAATATTGAAATACAAACCATTAATTAAGAAAACAAATCTCAGTGCCTGTTGATGCCACACGCTCTGCTGCCACGTGTCAGAATCTGAGAACAAGGGGTTCGATGCATACAGTGCACTGGAACCCCACTCTGCAGGTACAGGCATGTTAAAATAGCTCTCACGAAAAACAAATGAGCTCCATCCATAGGGTCATGTTGGCTTGTTAGTTTTCAGCACAGAGGGCTCACAGACTTTTGATACATGTTTAGCAATTGAAGTGTTTCTGCTTCCCTTTTTACAGGAACAACAGAAAACTTTACAAAATACACAAGAACATGAAACCACATAGTTACAAATAGCACACAGGAGGAACATTCAAATTTGTTTAAAAAAAAATGGGTCTCAAAATAACCCTGGAAGCTAAACAACCTAACTATTGTTGTGTCCGTGTTTAGATAACAGGCTGGGTCTTCTTTATTCAATTGCTTGACCCTCTTTCTCTTTACTGTCCCAGCCTCTTCCTGGCCATGACATGTTTGCCTTTGACACCAGTCATGGACAAAGAGAGAGGACAGGACACTACATCTTCCCCTTACATAAATAAGTACACACAACTGTTACCCCACCTCAATACATCTAGACATCTCTTGATCACCCGCTGAGAAGGGTTCCTTCGAAAGATGGAGGTGTCTCCATCAATGTCACTTCTGTCCTCAGTATCGATATCGCCATCCATATATTCAGAGCTGTCATCCATAGTCTGACCGATCTGATTCTCTGTCTGTCACCATCAGTTTAGCCAAAGCCTTCTTTTCTTGAAAAAGTATGAGTTTCTGGTTATAGTACGGCTATGATGTTCTGCCGAGATTATGGATCCCTTGACACTCATCACTGTCAGTGGAGTTGGACCCAAGGCAGGCACATCTCCTTTTGTGACTGGGTTTGGCGTACTACCACATAATCACCAATCTGAAAATCTGCCTCCTTGGCCCATCGCTGGTGGCCTGCGTACATCTTCATCTTTGATTTATTTATCTCATCCGTTTGTCTTGCTTGCAGTACTACTTCTTCACTTGGCGAACCACTAGACACCTGCGGCAGCCGGTCCTGAAATTCTCTATTAAACATGAATTCTGACGGGCATACCCATGTGGTGCTGTACAGAGTATTTCAATAATCTCTGAGTAAAGTGCAGATGGCCTGCATAAATTACCCTTTTGTGATATTGCATATTTGTCGGATACTATGTTGGCCATGAACCTCTCCACAGTGCAGTTGGCCAGAGGCCACAGGGGTGTGATCTTCCTATGGTGAAACCCTAGATACTCAGCGAACATCTTGAACTCATGTCCACTAAACAGAGGGCCGTTGTCTAATTTCACCACCTTTGGAATTCTGTAGTCTGCAAACATTTTGTCAAGGACCGGGATGATCGATTGAGCTCCCACAGATGACACCAACTGCACTTCCAGGTATCGGGACATTTCATCCATTGCAACCAATACGTATTTGCCGTTTGGTAGTGGCCCAAACAGATCAACGGCTCCTTCTTCCCATGGACGTCATTTTCATTGGTTCACGAAATGTCCGTTATGCCACTGCCATGCAGATGACACAGTCCTCGAGAGTTACTTCTGTCTTGACGTCCATCTTGTAGAACCAGACCTTTTCCCGTAGCAGTCTCCTGGTTGACACTATGCCCTGATGTCTGACATGTGCAATTTCCATGACCTTTTCCTGTAGTGTGGACAGAACCACTATGAAGGTTTTCATTCAAAAGAAGACCATGAGACGATACTGAAGGCTCATCTTTCATGAGTGTCTGTAGCGTCTTCCGCTCTCCTTCTGTTGTTGTGTCTTCGAGGTTCTTTGATGAGCGCCACTTTCCAGACAGCACTCTTGTTTTTACTTTTGACAGGAGGTCATCCTTGTTTGTTTCCGTCACAAGTAATGACCTGTCGAGAGACTTTGGATGGGTGTTGTGTACTATGTAGTTGATAAACTGGTCCGCTTTCGACATCTAAGGCCTTGCCGTGAGAAGGGGGTGTCTGGATAGAAAGTTAGCCGGGTTGTTCTATTTTCCTGGTTTATGTACACCGTCAAATTGGTATCCTTGTAAGCATAGTCCCCACCGTGCAATTCTTGGCGGCATCTTGGCATTAGGTTTTCCATGGATTGTCGTGAGGGCTTGATGGTCGGTAACAATAGTAAATCACTTCCCATACAGGAACAGATGATAATGCTTGCATGCCCACACCACTGCATGGCTCTCCTTCTCTGGCTGAGTGTATGCGCATTCTGCGGTTGACAGACTGTCATGCACAGGATACTATCCGACCTGAGAGTCATATGGAGGGGTTCTCAATGCGGCTGTTTTGGGGAAGTGAGAGTCAAATAGGGCAGAACTGATTCAGTGAGAGCAACACTGAAGGCAGAAGTGTGACAGCGATAGGAAAATGGGGCAGTCGTCCAACATTGAGGCAGAACTGGGCACAGAGTGTGACATTGGGACAGAACAAGTGCAATGATTCTTATAGGACAGAACATTGGAATTGAGAGTGAAATTGGGGGAGAATGGGCACCGAATCGGGGAAATGAGAGCCTCAGTGGGCAGAACCTGTCCAATGAGGGTGATATTGGGGCAAAACTGGGAAATGTGAAAGTCACATTGGAGCAGAAGTGTGGCAATGTGTCACATGGGCAAGAAAACGAGAACTGAGAGTGACATGGGAGCAGACCTGAGTGAGAGAGAGTGACATTGGTCATAACTGGGGTTTGGAGAACAATAAGGACACAAATGAGGAAATAAGGGTTACATGTGATCTTACCAACCACAATTACAGAGAGGTAAATGTAATAGTGGCCAAAATACCAAATTCTTTTTTTATTTATTTGGGGGTCCCCTCCCCAAGCACCCCTTTTTTTACCGTTATGACACCACACCAACCCCATCCTGACTCATTTGAACCCCTTTACACTACTACCCTTTATTTAATGTAGTGTTTTTGGTGTTATGGCGCACTCTGCAATGTACCACTCTGCAATGTTTTAGGCAGTTCTGTCTTATATTGTTGAGACAGGTGTCATAATTTGTTTTGGGCATAGGCAGTATGAGAATATGTGTTTTATATTGCCAATGGTGGTATATATTGCTGAGACTGTTTTCTTAGGGTTCAAATATCATGAGAGATGGGCCCCACTGGCCCATATGGTAGTGACAGGGTTTATCACATTCTTAGGCACAAGCAGCATGACGGGGATAGGGCTGCCATATATTCTTGAGACAGGCCTTTGGATTTTCTTTGGACACAAGCAGTGTGAACATGTATTTTACATTAGCAATACTGGAACATATTGTTGAGACAACCTTCATGATTATGTTTGGGCACAAGCAGCACAGGAGGGTGCAAAAATGGCATATGTTGTTTAGGTAGGCCTCAGGAATTTCCTTGGGCATACCCTGCATGAAAACATGTTTTATAGAAGCAATGTTGACATGTTTTGTGAAAACAGAGCCTCCTGATTTACTTTGCGCACACCCAGAATTGAAAATGTCTCGGGTGGTGGAGAACCTTCCCAAACTCAACTGAGTTGTGTTGACCATGATTACTGCAATTGCTCTGGCCAGTTTGAGGAAAACATTTAAGCCTCAACACTTTTACAATGCACTAGCTAGTCCCACACAACACGGAGGAGAGCGAATATAGTGCCTTATTTCCAAACAAATATATGTAGTCCATAGTGCCCACATTTTATTTCACACGGAAAACGATCATTAGCTAGTGCAAATCACACAGAATAGAAGTGATGTGCTTGAAGTGTGTGCCCCTTCCTCAGTATTTGAGCAGCCGGATTTTGAAATAGCTGAAGTTTCCGTTTTATGACAGGCATGCAGCTTTATATATGGTGCATTTCCCTAGAACTATCAGGTTGTAACCACTTCATCAACGTGTTCACTTGAATGAAGCCTACAGTCAAGCGGATTACCGTGACATGATTGGGAAAAAATGACATACTGAGGATTGACCAAATTTCTTTTGATTACATTTTTCTTTTAATGATGTGTTACTGTCACTGTTTCACCTACTAATTACATGTGAAAGCTTAAACTGTCTCCGTCTGCAATATTATAAATCATACACCAATGCTGTCAGCATATCAGATTTTCCTCGATTATGGTATGAATTTCTACAAGGCAATGACATTAATTTGATCTATTCTATTGTTAGATTTAATATGCACATTGTTGAGATTTTTAAATGTTTATACTGAGATTAGCGGTAAAACGATGCAATGTATCCCAAGCTGTCAGCAATCATTTGTACTATTTATTGGTTAATTGTAATGAGCATGTGTTTTTTTTTAAATCAAATGTTATACAAAGCTTTGTGCTATATGTATATTCAATAAATTTCAAATTTCAAATTTCAATTTAATGATGTGGGGGGATACCCCCACCCCGCCTCCCGCTTCCCTCTATCTTAACCAATCCCCTTTCCCCAACCCTGATCTGTTTTTAATAAAAATAAAAAAAAATCCCTAACGCATTCGACCAAACAATGCGGTCATTTCTCATTAGGTATTTTTGTATTCATTAATTTCTGCAGATACCCAGTCAAACAGGATGCGCAGTCTCTTTGGCAGGATCTGCGAAGATAGTCTGAAGGTGTCCAAGTATAGGTAGATCACTGCTGCCTACAGCACACGGCACTTGATTCTCCACAATGAAGCATTATTCAGACATGCATCCAAAGAACCAACACTTGGCCCCAGATAAGTGGTTTAGATGAGATCAGACTGAGGTAAATTGCCTCTTTTCTAGCTCCGTGGGCATGCACTACTAAAATCCCACCAGGTATTAGGGCGACCTACATACTTTTGATACCAGGAGTTAGTCAGGTCTCAGTGAAGACTAAATGAGAAGATCCCACAATTGTGGTGCTTTGAGTCAAAGATGTGTTGTGCATTTCATACAGAGCATCATCAAAATCACACATTATAACCAACCATCTGATATTGTCAAATAGGAGACTACAATAGATGGTTGGTTAGTATCAATATCTAGTGCTGCTCCGCTAGGGCGCCTAACTTTTAAATGATACAGTGTAGGCTTCATACCTAGACAACATTATTTAAATCAAGACACCAGAAGTGGACACACCACTTGTTAGAAGCTTGTAGAAGGTAAGTAAACTTAGAGAAAAGCCCAAGTCTGGAGATGGAAACATTCATAGTCTTCTTAATGGAGGGTCAGGATTTGTAGGGGGTCATGGACGGTTTATGTTCACCAGAGCTCGGTATGGTCATTGTTAATGAATTGGTGCATTGAAGGTCATAGAGGTCTAGTCCTATGTGCCCTAACGATCGAATGATCTGGCAATGCTAGGGAAAAGCTGCAGGCGAGAGAAGCATCAGGACAATGCTGGAGGCAGGGGGTCAATGCTGGGGTATCTAGCATATTGGCTTGTTCTGAGAAAGGCACAGGTTGCAGGATGATTTCAGCGAAGGCACTCTGATGGGAACCCACTTCCCACAGTGTAAGCACTTTTCTTCTTGTTTATTTGGTTCTTCATCAATCGTTGCTGTGGTAGCAGCAGGTCCCAGATTCTATCAGCTTCTAGTTATCTTGTTTGCACTGTCCTCCCTTCTTCGTTTTCAGGAAATGTGCAAGCAAGATGTCCTTGAGGGCAGAGCATTTGAGGCTTTCAACAGATCTGGTCCCAGCAAGTGCGTGGAAGTGAGCACTAGACTTGCCCTTATGAAGGTAGGCAGGACGTCTTATAGTGAAGACCCTTGCAACGAGACTGGATCTTGGAAGATTTCAAATTGCAGCAGGATTTCCTCACATGCATTCTTTTGTTTGCCTTCCTGTTCCTTTCATAGGGTCTATAAATAAGTAGAGCAGGCTGTGGTATTGAGAATTGGAGCTGAAAAGGGAACGTGGGCCTCAAACATTTTGGAGGTCACCCAATCAGTGAAGGCTGCCAAATTTAAAATGTGCTCATTCCTTCCCACACATTCTCACTCAGATAGAAGAGGGGCTGAATCCAGACGCTATTTGTATTTTATTGTATTGTTTAAATAAGCAGTGGGGAGCCAGGCCCATCGACCTCCCAGCAACAATTGCTCGAGTCGCCAGGTCTACTCTGGCCACCCCTGCAGGTGTGTATTTTTCTTTTGAATTGGACAGGACAAGGCCCGGCATCCCTCCCAGCAACAATTGTGGTGTTCACGGGGTCTTGCCCTAGGGGTCCCCGCTGATGCTTTTGTTTTTTTTTTAATGGGCAGGGGGCCGCCAGGTCAAAGCCAAGCAATCCCCCCAGCAGCAATTTCACGGGTGACCAGATCTTGCCCTGTTGGGATGCTCTGCTGCTTTTTTCTTTTGAAAAAGTGGCCCCCCAAAATAAGGACCAGTGTATCCCCAACAACAACTGTGGGGGTTGCTGGGTCTTGCCCGGCTGCCTCCGCTGGTGCATTTATTCTTATATAATGAGTAGGGATTTGGGGGGTGCCAGGGCAAGGCCCGGCGACCCTCCCAGCAACAAGTGCATGGGTCACTGGGGCATGCACTTGCGGCCCCCACAGGTGCATTTATTTCTTTTAAATGAGCAGGGGGCCACCAGGGCAACGCCCTAGGACCTCTTCAGCAATAATTGTCAGGGTTGCCAGGTCTTGTCCTGGCATCCTCCGCTGGTGTCATCCCCCTAGCAACAGGGGCTGAGGCAAGCTGCAGCAGCCAATAAGGCAAGACCTTATTTGGCTTCCGCAGGCTGTCCCTGCTTTCTGTGATTGGCTATATCGCTTAAACACAGAGGGAGATAGCTAATGATAGAAAGCGGGCTAGACTTTTGGTTTGAGTGAGTACGAGGTACTCAGCCCGCAGACAGATAGGTGAATTTTGGCTGAATTACAGCCGAATACTCACTCAAAGCCGAAATTCAGTACACCCCTAGCTGTACCACTTCAGCAGATCAGTCATTGGAGAACGTGGCTACGGTTCTGTGTTCTTTCTTTGCCCGTTTTATTTTGGCTGCACTTTTTGCCCAAAATATTGAGCTGAAAAAAATCATAACATTTTTGTTTTATTGGGGGGTGGGAGGTCCGCCCCCAATCCCCCACACCTATTATGTATTCCCTATACAACACCCCACCCTACCCCTTATATACACCTCCCCATATTTTTCTAAAAGGCGGTGAATGAACGCTGTACCATGGCTACCATGGGTTGAAGTCCAGATGAAGTCATCAGGGGCTCTACTTGCTGAACAGGAAGTGGGGCAATTAGGGAGGCCACCAATGACCTGAGGCCAGCAGCAGGAAATAGATGGATTATCTCTGGCAGGAATAAGGAGCTCACCAGCAAATACCGACATAGGAAGAGCCATCCACTATACCCCCAGCAGCCTCCCTGAGCTGGAGCACGTGGAGAAGATCCACTAGGCCGCAAGGTCACAACGCAGGTCTCAGAGCGGGCGCTGCAGGTTTCCCTCACGCATCAGAACAAGTACAGCTAGTGGTGGCTAGTAGAATTTTAAAGTGGTGGAACATAATGTTATTCCTGAATGAGCACAAGCAAGGACAGTGAGCGAGCCCAACCCAAATCTGGGGCATTTGGGGGTGTATCCAGGGGGTGAGGTGTTTCCCAGAGAAATGCATTATAATGCATTGTATATGATGCATTTTACCACCTACATGTTGGGAAACCTGGGTAAGAAGCCATTACATTAACAGTTTTGTAGGGGGATACCTAAAATACTACAATAGATGGCAGGTCACCAACAGTATTCTACAGTATCCCTGAGCATTTTGCTATATTTTCACACTAGTTCTGGCCATAGAAATCCACGAACCCATGACCAATATGTGCCAACGTTGGCACTGTAAAAAATATTATCACGCACCTTGTACTCAACTAAAGCCACGAGGCCTGTATCACCAATATTTGCCAGCACGACTGTTAAACACATTTTGATGCTGCTAGTACCTAAAAAAACTGTATGAAACTCAACACAACAATACATGCCAGTGCTGGTCCCTGCGACCCTCGATGTGCCCAAAGCATATAATGCGGTCTGTAACAACAATATATGCAAGTGCTGGTCCCTGACACCCTGGATGTGCCCAAAGCATATAATGAGGTCTGTCACAACAATAATGCCAGTGCTAGTCCCTGCCACCCTGGATGTGCCCAAAGCATATAATGAGGTCTATCACAACAATATATTCCAGTGCTGGTCCCTGCCACCCTGGATGTGCCCAAAGCATATAATGCGGTCTATCACAACAATATATTCCAGTGCTGGTCCCTGCCACCCTGGATGTGCCCAAAGCATATAATGCGGTCTATCACAACAATATATTCCAGTGCTGGTCCCTGCCACCCTGGATGTGCCCAAAGCATATAATGCGGTCTGTCACAACAATATATGCCAGTGCTGCTCCGTGCCACCCTGGATGTGCCCAAAGCATATAATGCGGTCTGTAACAACAATAAAGCCATAATGTAGAGCCCAGAGAATATGATGGACCCTAATATTCTCACTAAGCACTTTTTATACCTGTAATTGTTGTTGCCAACAACGTTAAGAACCGTAACTTGTATGTATATTACTATACAACTGCAAAATATTGTTTTCATTTAAAGGGAATGTAAATACCACTGCATATTGAAGTACCTTTCCTCTAACTAGGTGCATGATATGATGATTTGTAGATTTAATTCATGCATGAAAAGTGACAGATATAAATGATACTGACCTTCTGAAGATGTGCTTTATTGCCCTTTGCATGCAATAAATTACTGAAAGTATTTCTCTTGTAAATGTGCGCAATCTATCACCAGCTCCAAGAACTCCAATGTGTTGGCTGCGGGCTCTTCAGCATAACAACTAACATTTCTCATTGGCAATGCATCATACTTTCAATTATTCGTGGTATATTAAGACCAGGAGTCGAGATTCTATTAATGATCACAGAGGCAAATATTATGCCACAAAACTCTTATTATTTACACAGCAGTAAGAAACAAAGGTTTTTAAACATCTGCACCATGCCCCCCAGCTTAATAAGCTTGTTTCTGACTCCAGTTGCAGGCCTGGATCGGATGGGAAGGTTGCCCTTCCTTTCCAGGCCTCCAGATTATTCAACCACCACAAAACGTCCTCTCTAGCATTGCCTGAAACCAAACTCAGTCCCAGTCACAACGCACGCGCTCTGTGTAGGGCCCTTTAACATAACCTTGCTGCAAAGACGCCTTGGATTAAGATAGAAGACCTATGACCCAAGCCAAGAATCTTATCGATAGAACCAGAATGAATGTTCAACTAATTCTTTATCAGGGAATCCTTCAATATGAGGAAATGTAAAATGGAAGAGTCACAGTCCATCAGAAATCCCAGGAATTTCATCCTCTGGGATGGAGTCAATGCTGACTTCTCTCATCTGAACCCCAGAATCTGTAACAGCTGGTGACTGACAAACTGCTTCAGAAGGCTATCATCCAGATATATAAGAATCTGCACCCCGGCTCTCAGGCATGCTGCCACTGGCCTCAACAATTCTGTGAAGCACTATGGGGCCGACGAGAGACCGAATGGGTGCTATGAGGACTCAGTCTCTCTGCACCTGAACTGCAGGAGCCTCATGGGAGGAGTAAAGAATGGAAGCGTAAGATACACTTCTTTCAATTCCAGCCTGACCAACCTGTATCCGGGCCTCAATACATCTCATAACACAGAGATTGTCACATCTTGAATTGTCTCTAACAAGGGAACTTGTTGAATTCGCTGTGGTTGATAACTGGCTGGTAACCACTTTTCGTTCTTCTGAACCATATTGATTTAATCATTCCCTAGGAAGGACCTGGGCAGGCGGAGTAGAGTCTCAGACTGGCCATGTATTTACATGTCTTTATTACTACTTTCCCATGAGAATAGTATCCTCAAATCAGGTGAAGAAATCGGCACCTCAGGAATCCTATAGCTGTTTCCAAGCTGCTATTAGTTAAACCCCAACCTTCTCTTCTTTGAAGCTGGTAAAAAGCCTTCTTGGTTGTTCCATGCCAGAATATTGTGTTGGGCAACTCTTACCGGCAATCACCTGACACCTTGTTTTGATGTTAAAAAACAAAAACCTTTGGTTTCCAAAAACCTGACTCAACTTGTCTGTGTCCATTCTGCACACTTGTTACAACTGCTAAAAAAAATGGTGACGTTCTACTTTCAGGAAAAAATACTTGGGTCAACGCTCTCTCAGTGCAGGGGGAGCCTGCCATGGTACTCCCTTTGATATGATACACAGAAAGAATAGCGCTTTAGAGGATTCAACCAAACACCAAAACTGCCCCTGTATAAGCAGGCCTACACACTTGAATGACTCCCCTTCACGCAGGACATGTCACGGTTACTGCACAGTTGGATTGAAATGACCTATTGGCCTACGTCCTCCAGGGTTTCTACTGTCCTCTACCTGTCTTGTTCCAGCACTCACCCTCAATGCTCTTATGCCCTCGTTATACACTAGCATAACTCTCTTGACGGGAAGCAAGACTTTTCTTTTTCTAAAAAAAATGGTTGATTCAATTTTATTGCAAATAAATAAATAAATTAAAAAATTAACTCTCTTGCTCTTGTTTGGACTTTCTCTGCACCCCCTTCCCTTTCAACGAAAAGGAGGAAGATTACTGTCCTGGAATATTGCTGCCTTGAAAAAAGGGCCCTACCAAAGGAAACCCACCTTGGTGATACCCTACATGATTAGCAAGGCAGTGCTGGGGGTCGTATAGCACTTGCAATGCTCTGGGAAGCTCACACTGCTTTAGTCCACAGCAC
Source organism: Ambystoma mexicanum (assembly GCF_040938575.1). Lineage (NCBI taxonomy): Eukaryota > Metazoa > Chordata > Amphibia > Caudata > Ambystomatidae > Ambystoma > Ambystoma mexicanum. The sequence continues at coordinate 1,073,623,943 of NC_090923.1, forward strand.
TGATTCAGCCTGTAGGGGGGATTCTCTCACATCTAAAGTCATGTTGATTGTGCATGGAATGAGTGATTCCAGATACTTGCTCCATACAAGGTGGTACACACTAATGCTATTCACGGGCGATACTTGTGGTAAGCAGTGCACCCCCTATACAGCGTGAGAGAATGGAGGCTTAATGGGGATTTCTACAGTGTTGTGGAAGTATGAAAGCCTCTTGCTCTGAGGTTGGCTCTTCTGAGAAGTATCCGTGTGATCCACCCTTTTCTACCATTCTCTACCTGGCCTCCAGTATCCTTATCCTGTTTCGAAGGTATCAGGGTGATCTTGGGTTGAGCAAAGATGTTGGGTGTGACAAGGCCTTGTCAAGACAGGATAGGAGCCCCTCTCAGCCGGGAGTGGGAGGCCTATCAGGGAGCCAGTCCTACCCATGAGCAGTGGAGTAACTTTGCTGAAAATGTTGGGGGGACAAGACATCTAAAGGAAAGGGGTACCCTGACAAATGAGAGGGACAGAATGGTCCCTCCCTAGAATGGCACCCATGCCTATGAGGTGGACGGTGGCAGCAGGGACAGAGAGGGGTCAATTTCCTGTCCCCCTACATGTGCAAGCCTGATAGTATACAATCTTGCCTTGCCTCATTTGTTAGATACTCACCAGCGACATTCTGTCCTTTTCAGAAGGCCGGTATCTAACTTCGAATCCTCAGTAAAGGGGACCGCATGATCCACTGAACAGAGTCCAGGGAAGAACCTGGGAGAGCCGCTTTTGAGATCTGAAGAGCTGCCGAAGTACACCGGAGGCACCGGCCCAACAAAATGTAGCGAGAGGGAGAGGCCGTGACCCTACGCGACAGGCGCGAAGAGTCTGATGAGCTGCCTGAGGGACCCGGCAAGCCCGCATACAGATACAAGATACCCCAAGACCACCAGGGAACAAAAGGGGAGTTCTACCCACACTCCGCATAGGGACTTACCATGGTTTCTTGCCAGACTGCGACCTGGCACATGAGCAGGAGCATTGGATAATTTAGGCCGCTATCTTCGGTTCAAGGCAAAACAACGCAGAGCAATTGGGTGGGGCTTAGCCATCTTTTGATGACTTTTCCTCGCACATACACCCCCGGGGTGTGGAGGACAGGGCCAGATTGAGCAGGGAAAGTTACCCAATTAAAGCAAAGGGAGGAGGGTTTAAGCAGTGGGCAGGAAGCTGGAAGTGTAGGTTTTTCTGGTGCGATCAAAGGGTTGTATGGAGGACAATCAAGAGGCCAGCAGGAGGACGGAGAGAGCACAGCTTGTGAAGGAGATTCATTGAGAAGGTGAGGTATTGGGTTAGGAGTGATACAGGTTCTGCAGTGTGAGACTGTGTGTTTGTGTAACGAGTGATTAGAGAGATTACTGTTAAGAGTGAATGTGAAGTGAATGGTAAAGAGTGAAAGAAGAGTCTTTGAGTATTGGTGGGAGGAGACTAGTAGTGGTAGCAGGAGAGTCGTAGTGGTGGGAGGTGAGTCGTAGTGATGGGAGGAGAGTAGAAATTGTAGAAGAGTAGTGGTAGTGGTGGTGGGAGTAGAGTAGTATTGTGGAGAAAGAGAGTAGAAGCGGAGAGGTGACTTAATACCTAAGTGTGGAGGCGAGGAAAGGGAAAACATCTGAGGGACAGAAGAGTGGCGGAAGGAGTAACCTGGAGGAAGTGGTAGTGAGAGGAAAAGAAGTGAGTGAGCGTGGCTGACCGAATCCAATGGAGTAAGTGCCGGCACTATTCAAACTCCCAGTAGAGCCCCAATCCTTGGTTATAGTAGCGAAAGTTGGGATAGCCTACCTTATTCTGAGAAGAAGCCAGACTTTAGAACGTTGGGGGCAACACTTGATTGCACTAACAAGGGGTGGAGGGGAGCAGAGGGGGCTTACAGACACCTGGGTTGGGGAGGCGGGCCGTGGCAAGACAAGAGAGCAAGGGACGGCTCCAGGCCCCTCAAAGAAAATACAAATCCTTCCACTGTCTGAAAGACTTGGGAGTGTTTTCTGTGCCATCTGTGACATGGGCGGGTTCACAAGCTTATGTTTGCGGGTTTACTTTGCCCGTTTAGGGGCCTTCGATTAACCGATGTATGGAATGTAATTATTTCTGTGTTTGGTGGGGTGCTGCATGTGAAAGCAGGTTGCAGCCGTGTCCACAGCACCATGCTAGGAAGTCTGGACCACACATTGATGATGCGCCATCCTGGTTCCCTAAGAAGGAGATGGCTGCTTTGTCTGGGGTGCAGGGGAAACGCCGGTGCAATGTTCCCAGTTGGCTGGGGCCCAGCAAAGAGGGTGCAGCAGTGGGCTCTGTCCTTTGCATGATTGCTCATACACTTTATTACTATGCCATCACACATGCACAACTATAAGGTCCATACTGCAAAGAACAAAGGCAATCGGAAGAGCAGCTGTTCCTCACAGGTCACATCAGGAAACTTGAACCGTCATCATGCGTGTCATGGCGCCCAGCCCTACTCAAATGATGGTGGATACAGACCAATTTGATAACCCAACCCAATTAGCTATGCCCCGTGTGTGGAACACGTGGCACACTTTCTACTGCTTGTTTCTTTACATTCAGGTACCTTTGGTTCTGCTTTTCCATTGAAATGTGAGTCTGCAAGTGACAGACCACAGGGAAATGGCCCAGAGCCGGGTGCTCTATTCACGACACCTGGAGACATCTGTAAAGTCACCGCGCAAGGGTCTCAAAGTCACGGGGTTTCATCATTGCTTGGGACAGCTATGCAGCTGGTTGTTAAGCATTGTGTGAATAAAATGTGCAGCGGCACAGAAAAAGCAACCTCTTGTTTTGCTTTGGAATCTAGCAAAAAGCTATGCACATTTTAAAAAGTATCTTTCTTTCGCAAAATGAATAGCTCAAAACCAGGCTGTGGCAGATATGCCAATCACACGTTTAACGGCGTGACCACCATCACTCTTCGTGAAGCTTTAGACCCTTTTACACACAAGGGTCCCTGGAGATGGGGTGGCCCTCAGCTCACATTTCCATGGGTGCTGCCTTTCATTAGGGCAAAAGCTGGAAATGACAGCCCAGAGCAAAACAGGAAGAATAAAAAGGTCACTGAGGGCACAGCCGGAAGCCCAGATAGAGGACCCCAGCTTTGGCCACTCTGGCCTGAGGTGCACCTCGGATCCAGCAGGACTCTCTTCAGCTGACACCCCGGTAAACAGAGGGGGGCTAAGGGTGCGATTCCTGCTACTGCTGCCAAGACAACAGTGAAGGAAAACAGGGGGGGGGCAAAGTTTGGGGAGGGGGCAAAGGTCACCTTTCATAATTTGAGGGAAACATACTGGGATGGGAAATTCGGGTCTGCAGGTGGGATTATTACCCAACTCAATAGAAGAGTTGGCACACCTGGCATTCCAAACTCGATCGGCGCTTGGAGCCGCGGGAAGCTTATAGTGTTTGGGGAGTCACGCGCCTGTCTTTGAAACGTCACAAACCTTCTCTGGGGCTGATTTCCTGGGGACGTTTTCATCTCGGGAACTACAGGCTGGCTTCAACATTCGTCCCTCTTCAGTATGTCTCAATAGTCCCATATCCCCTTGGGGAACATAGTGTTCCTGACCTTGGCTGGACCGGCACTGGCCCCCTGAGTTGCCAATGGGAGACTTCCTCCATTTACCTGGACCCCAAAGATTGAAGTACTAGACAATGTAAACCTGCTAAAAACCTCCACCACTCACTAACTCAAATGTGTATGCCTTCTGTCTGACCATTTCTGTATCTCTATCCATGACTGACCAATTTACACTCGTGGCCACACCCCGGAACTCATTCCCATCTCCTCCCCTACCCTCATCTATGCGACCCATTCACTCTTCTATATGCGACCACTCTTTGATGGACATTAGCATCCCAATTCCTCCTCGGCCCCCCATATCTCTCCACTGTGCAAATGAAGGTTCAAGTCTCAGTGCGCAGCACGTTACCTGGCCAATGTCAGGTCTTCCCTCCTACTTCTCTCCCCATGCATTGCCTCATCCATTGAGCAATCCTTCCTTGATTTCAACTCTGCCCTCTTCCTGTGGATACCACTCTCCTTTATACAGGTTTACCTGCACTAGCCATAATCCTTAGCCAAGAATAACCACTGAGATGTGCAGCCTCAAGATTGAGGTGTTTCCATTGATGACGGTGGTCTAAACAATGTTCCTGTTCTCTCATGTCCTCCTACAAAGCCGTATTCTATGCCCTGTGCAAAGCCATGGATGGAGGGAAATCCGATTAATTAAAAAAAATGTCTTTATAAGGTTTATTATATTTAATATTGTATGTAGTTAACCACAGCATCATCAATTATCATATTCACTATGATGTATTTCACTTTTCATCCAACTTGCTGTAATGTCTACTTAATTATACTTAACTTTCAATACAAATCAATTAACTTTAAAAAAATTAAAAAATGTCTACTCCCTCTGCTCCCATTCCCGAAAAATTGTCCTGGAAGCAAAACAAGGCAGCGCAACAGAGGTCGAATCTCAATCCCACGCTTAGAAACCACTCCCTGGTATTATGCGTGTTGTAAAAGAACACTTTTAATTACAATAATTCCCATCTCACCAGAGGAACTGGTGTCAATTCTTATCCTAGCCAGAGTATCCTATTCCTTCTTGAACTCCTCCCATGCTCTTACCTCTCTCTCCTCTTCAATTTATCCTTTGTGACAAAAGCCATCTCTACCTTTATCAAAACTGTTGCTGTTCTACCTATCCTTAAAAAACACAGCTGCCCAGCCAACTGCCTATCAGTCTCCCTCCATTCTCACTACTTCAAAGTCCATGAACATGTAGTGTTCAATCGGTTTGGCCCTTACATCTAGCCTATAACCGCTATACCCCCTTTCAGTCAGGTTTCTGCAGCTTTAACTCCATCGAACTGGAACTGACACATGTTTCCAACTTTCTCACCACTGCTCCCACCTCCCAACCCTCCTTTATAACCATCCTCGACATCCCTTGGCACACTTGACCAACCATCTCTCCTCACAACCCTATCTCGTCTCACCATCCATGGCCCTGCTCTTGCTGCTTGTATACGAATTGTTTGTTTTACAACTGTTCGAATGACAATTGACCTTTTCACAATTGACCGAATTGTGAAGGTTAATTGTACCATATATGTGGGGGGAAACCCCCCACAACCCCCCACCCAACGCCAAACCCCCCAAAACCCCTATATATATATATATATATACATATATATATATATATATATATATATATATATATATATATAACCAAACCGATGATATATATATATATATATATATATATTCGGTCAATTGTGAAAAGGTCAATTGTGACCCTTTAAATTCGGTCAATTGTTCATTCGAACAATTGTAAACGAACAATTTGGGTAATACCCTCTTGCTTTGATTTTCCCCAACCTATCTAACCGATCATTCTTCATCTCTTGGAGCATTGATTCTTATGAATGTACCTAGTTTCAAATCTTTCCCTGGACTAGCCCTTCCTTGCTTTTGCTCTCCCTCCTGCACCCCTTGCTTTGGCGCCTTGCTCCACCTCTGTGTTCTCCCCTCCCTTGCGTGTCTCCTGCTTCTACTGCACATTATTCGCCCACCACTGACACTGAAACACCCTTCGTCTGCCATCACTGGTATAACCATTCTTCCAGCATTCAGAAATACCATGAAACTCCACCTCCTCTCCCTGTTTGTGCCCACTGCCTTATCCATCTTATTGTCCCGCCACCCTTATCCCCCACTCTCACCAACTCTAATTATTGAATAGACCACCTTCTTGAAGTATATTATGACCTATCTCATGATATGTAAATAGTATACTTCTCTAGAAATATGTCTTTGTTGGCCTCATTACGAGTTGGGCGGTATCCCAGATGGGATACCGCCCAACTTTATTTGAGTTAGCGCCCATATGTCCGGTGGTATTACTGCCAGATCACGGGTTGGGCGCTAACCATTAATCCCCTTTCCCCCATTGTGCCCACAGGAAATTTCAACGCAATTACTGTGTGGTAATACCGGCAGCGGTAATTGCACAGAAAATTGGCATTTTTGTGGCATGTTTACCCCCAGCTCTGATCTGGGGGTAAACACACCAGACTCGGGATTGGGTAGACCCTTAAATGCAGCGTTACCACCACATTTAGGGGCTACCACCCAACTCGTGATGACGCCCATTATTACCTATTTCAAGCCCTGTGCCACGAATGGCTTCATGAACCAATTATAAAGGCACTGCTGCGGCCACTATTACTTTCCTCTTGCACAGCGTTTCCGATCAAATGGCTCCTTTGTTATTTAATAAATACAAATACATAATGCACATACATTCAGATCTTTCTCCGCAGGCCGACGCTGCTAATAGGTGATCAGGTAGAATTGCCAAATTGCAGTTTTTCCGCCCCTGTGCCCAAGCCCTTAATTAGGCAGGAAGGTTCCTCGCTGGGGAAGCTGCTGAGCCAACCATCTGCCATTGGGCTAATCCTTACAGATCAATAGTGCCAGGAGAGAGAAAGAGAAAGGCTTGCATGGCCCTCATCACTAAGAAAGACAACTACGTAAAATGAACAGGAATAAATAGCACAGAGAGTTCAGCATGCACACAAGATGTCTGACATTCTGCAGATTCAGAGGCAGACCGATCAATAAAGCCAAGGCGAGATCTCCCGACAGGCTCATGCTGGGAGGGAGGATCAAGTACGTGTTAGGCTCGCTCGCCTGACATATAACTCGTTCTTCCACAGCCCCACCTCATCTGTTCAGATCTGGGGACTTCATCTGGAACACTGGGCCCAGTTCCAGGGGCTTATTCTGGAGCGCAGTGCCCTCCGTTGATGATCGCATCTGCGGCATGATGTCCAGTTAAGGAGGCTGCATATGAAAACAATGCCCGTTCTGGAGGCCATACCTGGGGCAGAGCGCTCACGTCTGGAGGCCTTATTTGGTGTACAGAACTGGAGCCTGCATCTGGAGGACTGTAGCCAGCTCTGAAGGCTACCTTTGGATCATTGGGGCCTGGCAGGAGACCACATCTGGACACATGTTCGATGAAAGTCCAAAACTGTGACTCTGTTGCAATTTCCTAGGACTTTTACCCAACTCACAAACCTTTTTCATGATGGGTGCAAGGGGTCATCAAAGACACGCATGCATTCTTCCAAGATCCCTTCTTGGGGTCCGGACACGCCATGGACCCTGGTATCCCTATGCGAGTAACCTCACTTAGGTGACTGTACTTGCCCCACTAATTGGTAGAAGCCTGTTTTAAATTTAGGGGTACAGTCCTACTGTACCACAAGAAGGAGCCTACTGGTGACCCCCATGCAAAACCCAGTTCATGGTCCTGCAGAAAGGCGTTGCTCCCGATGGAGAGAGAGAAATAGAGAGGGAGAGAGAGAGAGCGACAGAGAGAGAGAGAGACTAACTGTTATACAGATATAGATGTTATTGGTCTTCTCTCTACTGGGCTCTGATGTTCAAGTCCACAAAGCCAGGTCCATGTACGGGTGGTTTTGTGAATAGCAGATGAATGAGAATAAAAAGCCCACAGGACATGAGTCGTCTGTGTCTACCAAGCCATCATCCCGTCCTGGGTGGCAGCTACCTACCTCAAGCTTAACCCAGCCAAGACCGAATTCATCCTCATCGGTCCCCCACCGCTAAACAAAAACTTCTCCACCAATGGCTCAATAATATGCGGCTAGAAGGATTTAATCCACAACTCTCTGATTCTGCAAAATCCTTAGGCTTCACCACCGACAGCAGCCTGTCCTTCCAAAAACACATAGCCAAGAAGGCCCAAACGGCCTGGCTCCAAATCTCCACCCTTTGCAAAATCAAACCCTTCATCCTGGCACAGGACTTCCGCACTGTAGTGCAGGCCCTTGTGGTCTCACACATTGATGGGGGAAATGCCCTCCTGACAGGGCTACTAGCTGATTACTTGGCTCCCCGTAAAGCAGTCAACCAAGCTGCAGCACGTCTTATTATGTGTCTGTGTGTGTGGAAATTTGACTGAATCACCCCCGTCCTACATAAACTACATTGGCTTCCTCTCCAGGCCAGGATGCTGTGCAAGAATGCCTGTATCATCAACAATACAGTCACAATTAGCACCCCAGTGTACCTGCCAACTAGGTTCCTCATATTTGGTGGCACTCCTTGGCAGCAAAATGACCAACCGTCTCGAATCCCTGCTAGTCTTCAAAGAGAGAACCCGCAAAATATCCTTCTCTTGTCATGCACCCACCCTCTGGAAAACAAACCCAGAATTGACTCAGAATGGCCCCACAATTCTCCAATTTTGCAAATATCTCAAAATGTGGCTTCCTTAACAAGACCTTACCATGGGATAATCCCAATGGGTACATATAATGCAACTCAGAGTGCTGAGCTATTATTAAAATGTGCCAGCCCAAATGCTGCCTACCCAAACCATGTACCGTGCTCTGCTGCTCTCAAGCTAGGTCCGCACTTTAAAAGGAAAAAAAGCAGTAGCTGGTGCCACCAGGGCAAGACAGCTAACCACACAATTGTTGCAGGATCACCGGGTTTGACCCATGCAATTTCTACTGGGGGGGGGTAGCCGGGCTTTGCCAGGTTTGCCTCCCTGCCCATTTTTTATTAAAAAAAAGCAGCCACCAGGGCAAGAACCACAGACCCCCAAAATTGTTGCTGGGGGGGATGCCGGGCCTTGTCCTGATGGATGCCCAACCATTTAAAACAAAACAAAACAGCAGCGCGGGCAACCAGGGCAGGAGCCGGCCGTCCCACCTTGCCCTGGCAGCTCCTCACTCGTTGAAAAAAAAAAAAAGAAATGTACTAGCGGAGTCTGCCAGGGCAAGACCCAGCCACCCCTGCAATTGTTTCTGGAAGGTCAATGGGCCTTGTCCTCGTGGCCCCCTGAGGTCACTTTTTAAAAACTAAAAATCAGCAGCGCAGGACACCAGAGCAAGACCTGGCAACCCCACAATTCTTTCTGTGGGGCTCGTCGGCCCTTGCCCAGGTGACTCCCCACTCATTTAAAAGAAAATGCACCAGTGGAGGATGCCAGGGCAAGACACAGCGTCCATTCACAAACAAAAGGACAGCTGGGGCTGACTGGGCATCCCCGGAAACCCCCGCAATTATTGCTGGGTTGGCAGCCGGACCTTCCCCCCGAGCCCTCCTGCTCATTCAAAAGAAGAAAAAAAAACAGCTGCTGGTGCTACCAGGGCACGAGGCGGCGGCCGCCGCAATTTGTGCTGGTGGGTCACCAGGCCTTACCCTGGCAGCCCCTGAGGTGATTTGAAAAAAATGGAGCATCAGAGGCAGCTGGGGGAAGGCTTGGCAACCCCTATTGCACAGAGTTTTAAAATACAAAACAATATGGGGGCTACCAGGACAAGTCTCACTGCCCCCCCCTGCAACAATTGAGGGGGGTCACCGGGCCTTGCCTTGGCTGACCCCGTAGTGTTTTGTCTTTTCAAACTTGGTGCAACAAGGTGTTAGGGAGAATTCTCATAAATGTGCTAAGTCCCTCTACTTAGAGCCCTCCAGCTCTTTTGCTAAACTTTGGGACTTTGAACTTTTCATTTCACTGTGTTATCTGTGTTTATTTCTTTTGGTTCTCGAGTTTTAGACAACTCCATTGGCATCATCTTTTCATTTGTGTCACTGTTACTGTTTCCCAGAGAAGGTAAAGTGAAATTGACTTTACTAGTCTTTCCAAATTCCTAGACCCAGCACACCCTACCTTACAATGGAGTGCTGGAGGGGTTACTTAGTATCCCCGATGTCTAGAAAATCATGTAGCAGTCAAATGCTACCCTTTCCTCTCAAAATGGCTGGTGGCAGTGGTTTTACAACAAACTACCAAGATTTTTCCCGACCGCGAACACCGGTAGCGTTAAATCACGGGAGCCATGTTTTTCAAAAAGGCGTCTGAGCCCCCTTTGTTTAAACAGGTCCCGGTCTTCTTTTTTTACCATTTCTTTTTGGAAAGGTCCTTCTAGAGTTTGTCTGCGCGCCAAACCAGGTTTGGTCCCTTTGTTCCTACGCCTTTGATGGGCTTCAGGACTGCAGACCGCCTCTGACGCCCGAGTATCTGGAGTGGGCAGGAAGTGAGGGAGTTGCCTGAAACTCCCTGTGCTTAGTCTCCTAGGAGACCCAAATGCACTCTGGTGTGATTGGCTGGCTGACTGTCCTGCAAGGACAGCCACCCTGCTGGGTGAGTGACAGCTAGGCTGGAATGAATGGGAGGAAACTGGGTAAAAGGTGAGTCTCTTGGCTTGGAAGGCAGAGTTGACCACTGGAACGAAAAAAAAATGAAAACGAGCTGGAAGAGGACGGCTGCTGCAACTCCTGGACCGTTGGTTTGCCCAGTGAAGCCCTGCTGCAGGTCTGAATCGCCAAGTTCATCTCCACAGAGAAGCCCTTCAAGGACGACGTCTCCCTTTGAGTTGGTGGGACCAATCAACTCGTAAGCCACCTGGATACCATTCTCGGAGCTGGTTGTATTTTTCTCAGAGTGCTGCAGGAAACCGAATAGCCAGGGAGAAGGACACCAGTTTGCGTGCATGACTACAGCTACCGGAATGGAAAATTTGCCTTTGCCAGCTTTTTGACCAGTGCCAATGCAGTGCAGGAGTCCCCTGACACCCTCCCTCTTGTCCCCAGGACTGAGGCTCAGGAACAGCGAGATCTGCAGGAACTGCCAGGAACAGACATTTTCAGCTGCATCTTTTTCTTCATTTTAAGGTACTGTGAAAACCCGACCGAGAGAACCTACCACTCATTGCGAAAGTGCTTGAAACTTTGGCAACTTGCAGGCCTAGTCAGCTTGTGACCCAACATATGAATCTTTCTTTTATGAACTACTTCTGAGAACTTTGGCAAAGACTTTTCTGTTTAACTTCCAGTACTGCTTTATCCTATACAAGACTTTAGCCCATTGACTTTGGCCTAACCTATTGTATTGAATCAACTCCTCTGGTGAACTCAAACTATCTGTTTTAGAGTAACTGTAATATTCGTTTTATTAACTTATGCCTTTTTGCTCCTACTTCAAATGCTCTGAATGCCATTTTGCTCCTCTTTCAAAATAGTTTAAATGCCTCAGAACCTGATATTGTGAGGTATTGAAGTATATTTTTGTGTGATATAGATTGCCTGCTTCTAGTGAATGTTTTATAACTCACTGTGAAATAAATGAATGTGTTTTACCAAGAAACCTTGAGTATAAGAGTCTATTTGAATACTTGTAATTATAGACCTTTGTGTAACATCCTTACAGCTCACATTGCCTCTTGAGATAAGCCTGGCTGCTCAGCAACCCTACCACAAAACTGTGTAGTACAAACTCATACCAAAGGTTGGTTTTGCTTACACCTGCAGTGCTACTTGTGTGTAGTGGTCCCAAGGGGTACTGCATACAAACTTTGCCTAACATAAGGATTTTAAAAAACATCTATTTGGCTCACTATTCGGCTCCAGCCAAATAGTTCGACCAACTATTTGATATTTGGTAGAATAGTAAATTTACATTTTAGTAAAGCCCTAGTTCCAGCCTCTGCCTCTCGCCACATGCCTCGCGCCTTGAAACACTTGTGTATAGGCGCGTTACAAATACCATATCATATCATATGCCTCCTCTAGTGTTGTTGGGGTGGGAAGCCTTGCCTTGCCTTCACTCCAGCATCTGCCACTTATGATGTCATTCACATGTTTTAGGGTTTTCGATTCCACTCTGCTTCCTAGGCTCTGCGACTTACTGCGTCTGCGCTGCTCTGCATGAAACATTTTATGTAATGAATCATCCCTTAGCACCGTGGAGCTCTGCTGGGGAGCGCAAAGTGTGTTCTTTACAAATACACGGAATAGGATTCTCTATGTAGCAAGGGATAATCAGTCTGCTGTGTGCACCAAGTACTTGGTGGATATTATGCAAAAGAACGAGCTGGGGGTAGATCTCTTTCTTTGGCTGGGGCCTCCCTCTGGAACAGCCTCCCGCCCACCTTGAAACTTGAGGAAAACCATCTCCGGTTCCGGAAGCACCTCAAGACTTTCCTCTTTGCCTCTGCCTTTTCCCCCCTTCTCCCCTGTTGATCTGTTTCTTCTCTTGGCATTGTGTACGTGGCCACCCTCTGTTACTTGGGCCCAGGTACCTGCTCCCCCTGCCACCCTCCTGCACTACCTCCAGGCCAAGCCTTGCATTGGGGTTCTGTATCTGTACCCAACACTCCCCCTCCCATTTTTCTCCTGCACTTATCAGATATCCCTTATCTGACCAACGTTCACCTGCCACTTGCTGGCCACACTACCATAGTTTATTGCCCTTATTTATTTATTTTATTATTTATTCTGTTCTCTCCTCTATTCCGCACTCTCCCCCTCCCCTTCATGCACTTCCCCCTTTACCATGCACTTGCGCTTTCTTAAATGTCTCTGGGTCTAGTAAGATTGCTGTTTTCTTTTTGTTCTCCCTTGTTCCCCTGCTTTTTGCCTGGTCGCGCTCTGAAAGAGCGCAATATACATAAAATGTCATTTCATTTCAGAGGGCAGTTTGGTGCCTCTGAAAAGACCACAGTCAGTTTATTATGAGTTGTGAAACTAAGGTGACCAGACGTCCCGGTTTTGCCGGGACTGTCCCAGTATTTGGTGCTCTGTCCCCCTTTCTTAAAATTATGTTCCCACTTGAAACTGCAGTGGTGCTGGTTTTTTCTTAGTTGGTCTTCATAGCTGTCAGGCAAGAATACACAATCTCACACAGACAAAATGCTGCATTTTACAATTTAAGATAGTGTTAGTCTGTGATGAATTGATTATAATATGTGTTTCTTTTAACAGTAACACGTAAACCCCCTTCTCCTCAAAACGCTACGGAAGTGTAGTGCCTTGACAGCCACTTTCAAGAGTTAGTCCTACTTTTATGTTAGTTGCGCGTCCCGTTTTTTTTGTTTTTAATTCTGGTCACCCTAGGTGAAAAGTGTCTTTTGTTTGTTTTAACTCTGACACTCTCCGCTGCACACTAGTACAGCACAGTATTTCAACAAAGGTCTGAAAGCCCTACTGCCAAGAACCAACATGGCCAAATAACCTGTTTTATTGGTAGCTTTCCACTCACGAGGATCTGCAACCACGTGTTAGTTCACTGTGTCCTTTCACAGAGGAGAAATATGTATTTGCATATCAGTCTGGTCCCACCCATCCTTGCTTAATTAGCACAACACAGTACATAAGAGAGGCAGAATAACTGCCGCCGTTTCACCAACGGTCCGCCTCCCCAAGATGGTGGGCCTTTTTTTTTGCTGTTGTGCGGAAAACCCCAGCAATAATGTTTAACCCAGACATATGTCACATACGTTCTCTGATATTCCAGCACCCCACGAAATTGTTGCTACAGCCTGGTCCAGGAACTGATAGGGTCCTTCTGGGTGTGGGGAAGGGGTGGCCTGCTGCTCCAATAAACTATGAAATACCGACTACAGAAGCAGTATGGTGGGTTGAAAAGTGGGTCATCTTTCCTGAGTGCTCCCCCTGAGGCGGTTGGGGAGGCAGGGACGGCGCTTGGTACTCTTCTAGACTGCCTGCAGCAGACTCTATTCATAATTGATAGATGGGTCTCGAGAAGGCTTTTTACCTTTCATGGCTCGCAAGTTACTGATGCATTGCATCCTGGGAAAATCGCTCCATGTGCACTGAAACTTTACCAGCCAGGTCTGGGGTGGGTGTGAGGCGCAGGGGGGGCTAAGTGAAATCAGCCGGCTGAGCTCTCAGACATAACTCCCCCCCCTCCACCCCCACTCTTCTTAACACAAGGTGGGCGGCCCACTAGTGCCAGATCGGAGACAGGGGAGGTGGCAGACATTTTAGGGTGGTGGAGAAATGAGTGTCACAGAAGAAAACAACATTCCAAACCTAGTGGGTTAACTTCTAAAGGTATTGCTCCGGAAGGGCTGACACACACACGTCCCCGGAATAGGAGCGGAACTGCTCGGAACGGCGATCCGACAAAAAACGATTGGCCACGTCTCGGTTCAGTTGCTGCAGGAACAACACACAGAATAAATGGCATACTGCACTACACAATAGGAGAGAGAGCGCCACCGCAATACACACCAAGAGACACTGACGCCAGATAATGTGTAGGCGTTAAACCAGAAACTGGACAGCAGAGCCACTAAGCAATGGCACTGTTGTATTGCAGAAAGTGCATGCAACTTGCCCTTGAGATAGCAGGGCCACGCCAAAGGGTACAAGACATGTCTGGCTGTTACCAAACACAGATCCCAAGGAGGGACAGTAATGCTGCCCAAACACAACAGAGTTAGCCATGCTGTGAAAAAACACATAGTGACACAGGAAAATGCCGCTGACGACGAAAAGACCAAACAAAGACAAATGGAGGAGGCAGCATGGTAACCACTGCAGGGTCCTCCTCTCACCTGTCCCCCTCTCCCTGGGAAAGGGGAGGGAGGGTTGGGGGGGCGGCGGAACGATGCCAAAACACCCCATAGCCTGCGAAGGGCAAACAAAAGAAAGGGGCGGGGTAAGCCCCTTTATAACGAGCAGTATCCTACAGCAGGGAGCATCAGCACCTGCACTAGGACCCTGCATACCCCCGCCGTAAGGTAAGGTTTTCGTTTGCCCAGCTGTTGTGGATCAAGGACCCGGGATGACCAACTTCTATAGCTACCGAGTAGAGCCACAACAGGTCATCGTGTGTGGGGCTTCAGCATCGCCGACGGTTTTGGTGAGCGGACAGCTGGAGCAGAGGAGGCGGGGCGCTAGCCCAGGAACAAGGAAGCCAGCGCGAACCCGGAAGCAGCGGAAGGAGGGGCCGGAGCCCAAGAGCGCCACTGCACGGGACGAGAGAAGGCCCGGGAAGGACGCGGCCACGGCGACCTGAAGGCGGAGACAGGGCGGCCTCGGTGAGCAGGACAGCTGGAGGAAAGGAAGGTGTGGCTGGAGCCCAGGAACACAAAGCCCAACGCGGACAGACACGGAAGCGGCTGAAGCAGAGGACCGGAGCGCAGGAGCGCCGCGGAGGCAGCGCAGTCTCGGAAAGAGACAACAGAGGCGCCGTAGCCCGGGAGCAGATGCCGAGAGTAGCAGGAAAGAAGAGCAGAGGCGACACGGCCGTTGGAAGGTGGGAGCCCCTTCGGAAAGTTTAAAGGTACGGCACAGACTGAAAAGGGGCACGCACAGGGCTTCGTAACAAGGGCAGCAAGAACAGCTGCGCATCTGGAAACCCGGGCTGCCCAAGGGTGAAATCGGTGGTGAGGCAGCCGGTGGAGGGTTCAAACACGGCTAACTGACAAAAACAGAACCCCGCCCCTGAGCTCATGGACAAGGAGGCACAGCATCGCAGCACACGTGGTGTGCAAAGGAACGCTAAAGTCAGGGGAAGGCCGGCAAGAGCGTGATTGGTCCGTAGGCTGGAGCTACACACGTGGGCTTGGATTGCACAACCACAAAGCTGCCAACAGCAGGAGAACAGAGTTGTAGAGCAAGCATACCATTTGGCAGACAAAGAGGGACCTTTCCCACAAAGCACATTAGAATGGAGCTCGAGGCATTTTTGAAAATGGCGAGATTAGCAGCAGCAAAACATGGACCTGATTGGATGAGCTCCATGGTGGCTCAGGCAGGACAGGAAACACCAGGGCCCAGCCAGGAGAACAGCTCGCCACTATTGTTTCAGGACAGCTCCAGTGAGGGGACGGGGACGCTGGTGGAAGTGGAAATACATGGCGTGGAAGAAGACGAGGAGGAAGAGGTCCAAGGAACGAAAAGAAAAAGGACATTGACGACGAAAGCCAAGGCATGCAAAGAGCAGACCAGACCCACCAAGAAACCACAAGGGAAAGGGAGGGCGCAGGAGGATGCAGCCTTACCGGCTCCTACACCTGCTGAGGCTCCAGGGAACCGTGGGGGCCCACCCAGCACTCCTGCAACCAGACCAGTGGATGTAGCTGTAGGAGGAACCACATACCTTGAGATGGTCAAAGGTATGTTCATGGAATGTGTGCAAGCATGGGGAAAAAATGGGTAAGTGCCAAATGTATATGCTAATAACAGTGGTTTGCATGTTGTGGGAACAGCAATTGATCATTAATTCAACAAGGGATGACTCAGGGCTCTGAGGGGCCTATGGGTGGAACATATCAGTGTTGGTCTCCGGTGGGGGGGGGGCAGGTCAATTGCCGCAAAGGAGCGGGATCCCACGAGGGGGATTTTTGTCAGATGGTTTGCCTAGCACAGGCCCAGCTGGGGGGGGGTCAGTCAGCAGTCTCAGGTTGCTGCCTCAGCGGGGTCACAGAATGGTCAACCATGGTGGGGTCAAGGGCCCAGGACTCCCAATAGCAGTGGGGAAGCCCAGCAACCGGCTCCAATGGCCTCAGCAGGGGCTCAGGTGGGCCAAAGTTGGTGGGGGCGGGGGCCCGGGGTATCAACATAGGAGGGGAAAACCAGGCACAGCCTTCAGCAACAGGTCCAAACAACCCAGGGGCGGCAGATGTTTGAGGGCAGGTAACCCAACATGGGAGACCAATGCCTGGGTTCGCACCAGTGAGGGCGGCGGTCAATTCTTTGGTATGGCACATTCCGTGGGGCACCAAGGAGAGACTGTGGAGAAAGGAGTTTGTGGACATCTTTGATTTGTTGGGGATGCTACCACTAGGAGGAGGCTTGAAAGAACTGTCAGAAAAAGAGAAAGAGAAAAGGGACAGGGAGAGTGCCAAAGTAGAACACACCATTTTTAACTGGCTCAAGGCTTATAGAATTTACATGTCAGTGATGCTGGAAAAATACCCACAGGATGCCCTGTCAATGATAGCTTATGAGCAGAATATTCAGGACCTATGCCTGAAATATGGGTGGGATGGGTGGCTGGATTACGATCATGGTTTCAGACTAAAAATGCAAGCGTGGCCGGCAATGTCTTGGGACTTGGTTGGTGTCGGGGGTTACATTGGCAAGATGATGCCCGCCAGGAAGCCCGGGGACAAGCAGCAAGGGGAGAAGTCCCGGGCCTGGAGAAGGAGAGGGGGTTATGCGCAGCGAGGTAGGGGGTCCTTTCGCAGGCCCTCCTCCTGGGTGTATCGGGCAGCAACCCACCAGGGGGAGCAAGAAGATTGCTGGAGATATGCAGCAGGGGAGTGTTCCTATGGCAAAGCGTGCAAATTCAGACATCCAAGGGGAGGGAGCTCTGGGTCTCGCAGCTCCACCTCAGGGGAGGCTAAGCATAAAAACAACAGTGGTAAACCCAAGGAGAAAGAAAAAAGAGATTGAGGTACCAGCAATGAGAGACAATGTTAACAGATCCGTGATAAAGCAGAGAGAGGTTGAGGCACCAGCAAGGAGAGACAATGTTAACAAACCTGTGAATGTTGAGATTGTGATTAAAGGGAGCTTACCCACGCCAGTTAACCTCCTTGCTGTGACTCCTTTTCTTAATGCATATCATAACAAGGTTGATGCAAAGTTGTTGTGGCAAGGTTTCAGGTGGGGTTTTCAGATCCCAGGGGCAAGGGGTCAAGGTGTGAAGGAGGCGACCAACTTGCGGTCAGCCCTGGAGAGGCCGGAGGTGGTGAAAAAGAAAGTGGAGAAAGAAGTGAGGCTAGGTAGGGTGGCAGGCCCCTTCTCTTCCCCTCCTATGGACAATTTAGTGGTGTCACCACTAGGGTTGGTGCCCAAAAAGGAAGAGGGCCAGTTCCGCTTGATCCACCACCTCTCCTTCCCAGAGGGGCAATCAGTGAATTACGGCATACCAGAGGAGTTGTGTAGGGTAAATTATGCCTCCTTGGAAGATGCTGTACAGATAGTAAAAGCAGCGGGGAGAGGGGCCCTGCTGGGGAAATCAGACATAGAGTCAGCTTTTAGCCTATTGCCCATCCATAAGGACAGCCATCATTTGCTGGGTTTCACAGTGGGTGAGAAATATTTTTAAGACAAGTGTCCGCCAATAGGCTGCGCCATTTCATGCGCTTAGTTTGAGATGTTCAGTACCTTCTTGGAATCCACTGTGAGAGGTAGCATGAGGGGGGAGGAATTTTGCATTATCTGGATGATTTTCTGTTCATTGGGAAGAAAGGGACCGAGGAGTGCGGGGCGTTCATGGAAGTATTTCAGAAGGTGATGGGTCACTTGGGGGTCCCGCTGGCACCATCGAAAACAGCGGGTCCAGCCACCACTCTGACATTTTTGGGGGTTGAGATCGATTCTGTAAAGGGTGAATGCAGGCTCCCGCAGGACAAAGTGCAAAGGCTGAAGGTCATGATACGAGGCTTGTTGGGGAAACACAAAGCAACCTTGAGGGAGTTGCAGTCTCTGGCGGGTCACCTCAATTTCACAGGGAGAGTCATACCATCGGGCAAAGTGTTTGCCAGAAGTGTGGAACTGAAAACAGTGGGGCTGCTGCATGCCGCCCAGCACGTCCGGTTGGGATCAGAGGTAAAAGAGGATCTCCAGATGTGGGAAACATTCCTGTCAGAGTCAAATGGGGTTGCAATCTGGAGGGAGGACTCGGCAAGCAGCGAGAGGCTTAAGCTATTTACTGATTCATCAGGGTCGCTTGGTTTCGGGGCAATCCTGGGGAGCAGGTGGTGCGGCAAAGCATGGCCAGTAGAGTGGCATAGGAAAGGAATCACGAAGGACATTACGCTGTTGGAATTGTTCCCCATTGTGGTAGCATTTAAATTGTGGAGGGAAATCCTCAAGAACAAAAGAGTTTCCTTATGGTCAGACAACTTGGCAGTGTTGCAGATTATTAATCTGGGGTCATCAAGCAATTTCAGAGTGCTGAAGTTGCTCAGGGAACTCACCAAATGCCTGCTAGCATTGAACATCGAGGTCAGGGCACGGCACATTCCTGGTATTAAAAACACGGCCGCTGATTCTCTCTCTCGTTTACAGTGGGAGAGGTTCCGAGAAAGCTGTCAAGAAGCAATGAAGGTGATGGCTCTGTTCAAGGAACAATGGTGGGGAATGGTTGGGGTGATCTGAGCCCTTTGATAGAGACAGCACTGGCACCAGGTACAGCAAAGAGATACAGGGCATGTTGGGAGCGCTTTACCACATTTCAAAGAGAGGCGCTACCAGAGGGTCAGGGAGAGGCTGCGGTAAGGGCCTTTGTGGGCTGGTGCTGGAAGACGGGAAAAACCAGAGCGTGGGTGGTGTATCATCTGGCAGCTATAGCACACCATGCCATGCTAAGGGGTGAGAAGGACTCAACCAAGGAGCATTACATCACACTGGCCATGAGAGGCTAGGCCAAGAGGTAGTAAAACCCGACGAGAGGCGGCCTATCAATATTGTTAAACTGCATGGTTTGATCAAATGCCTTAACACAGTATGTAACTGCGAGGCAGAAAGGGTGTTATTTACAGCAGCTTTTACTGTAGCATTTTTTGGGGCACTCAGGGTCAGCGAACTGGTGCCTGAGATCAAAGAGGGTAAAGGGAACGGGTTTTTACGTTTAATGGATGAACAAGTGAGCAGCACTAGGGTGGTCATTTATGAGCGGAGGTCAAAAACCGACCAAAAGGGGAAGGGGGTGGCATTGACGCTTCAGGCCATTCAAAAGAGCCGAGTGTGCCCGGTAGCGGCAGTGGCCAACTTTCTCCAGCAACGGCAACCGTCGGAGGTAGGGGCCCCATTACTCTTACATAGGGACGGCTCCGCCTTGAGCCACTTTCAGTTCAAAAAGTTGATGGAGCTGGCCTTGGCAAAAATGGGTTTGACGGAAGGCCGGTTCGGGACCCAATCGTTCCGGATAGTGGCCGCCACCTCTGCAGCAGCCGGGGGCTTGAGGGCGGACGACATTATGAAATTGGGGAGATGGGCCTCAGGGTGTTTCAAAAGGTACATCAGACCAGAAAACATGTGATTTAACATGCCATCTCCTCTACATCCCATTACCAGCAGTGCAAAGGACGAGGAAGCGCACCGTTTGGGTGGTGGGGCATTCTTTTATTTCAAGGGCCAAGGCAGGCTGGACACCGCAGCAGTAGGAGCTAACGGCCGGCGAGTTCCAAATTCAGTGGCACGGGGTACCAGGGATGAAATGGGCACAGTTACAATGGCTGCTTTAAAAATTGCTGGGTAAGCAGCAAAGACCGGATGTGCTGGTAATCCATTTGGGCGGGAACGATTTGACCTATTTAGGTAGAGGGGTCTTGTTGAGGGATATGATGCTCTCTCTGCAGGAGATATCAGCACAACTGGGTGCAACGGAGATCGTGTGGTCAGAGGTGATTCCCAGGGCAGAATGGAGGGGGGCCGAGAACCACGCAGCAGTCGAAAAATCAAGGAAAAAACTGAATGGTGCCATGGCAAAGTTCTGCAAGGGCAGTGGCTTCCAACAAGTCAGACATGGCCTGATCAACTTAAAAACCCCAGAGTATTTTTTAAAGGATGGGGTGCATCTATCAACAACGGGGATGGAACTCTTCTACTGGAAAATTTGTACTAAATTGTTGGAGCTATAAGAGGAAACAGGAAAGAAGGGCCGCCACGGTGGGCGGTAACCCACCTAGTGGCGTGGTGGTGTTTGGGTGACCAAGCACAAAAGACAGACTCCGGATGAGCCAGAAGGAAACCGGAATGGGTCTTCGCTCTTCCGGACCAGTGCCTCTTGGGAGCCTAACGGCAGGGGTGTCTGGTGGTAACAACAAAGGCTCAGCTTCCCCCAAAAAAGAAACAGCACTCTCCCCACCCACGGACACCTGCATGGGCAGGATAGGATCAGGCACAAAGGGTCGGGAGAGTTGGGCCTACTAAGGAAACTATCCAATGGTATAGGGCGAAGCAAGTGAGGTCGGACACAGAGCAAACGCCAAACTTACAGACTGGAGTTCACGAAATGTGTACAATAATGTTGTTGTTGTGGAAATAAAACTGTGGCCAAGTTTGCCATTTGAAACTACTGTCTCACGCCAATTCATTGCTTGTAAGAAAACAAGGTGCAGCGAATGAGTGAGCTAAGGATAGCTAATTGGCGATGGGTACAAATGGACAAATGCAGGGGTTATGTCTAGGAGAGACAGCGGGTAAAGTGCACAAGCTGCACCAAATATCACCAGATATCAATGCTGGAACAAACAAAACAACGAAAAAGAGCGCTGCCAAACATAGGAACGATCTCACTGTTATGGTGCACCCACTACACAGGAGGGAATGCAGCTGTACTATTTAAAGGAGAGATAGCACAGCTACACCAAGCAGCAGAGAACTAACTCTCCTATGTCAAACACAAAGAAAAGGAGTGCTGGCACGGCACAGGCAGACGAGGTAACAGAAGTGTAGTGGAGTGTTTCCGGAGCACCGGAACAGAACTCAAAGTCCCAGGATCACCGGGTGTACAGCGGCCATGCTGTACAGGATGCAAAAGGGATCACACTCTGGCAGCGGGATCAGCTGCTGCTGGTACACTGGGGACACCCAGCACACAAGGCCGGGGCACTGTGGTCACACAGGCCCAGGCAGCGAACAAACCCGTGATCACACATAAAGACAGGAGACCGGAGTTGCCGCTAACTGGGTCTCCACTGCAGTGCTGCACATGCCTGCAGTGGCCTCTTTTATTAACCTACATGACGCAGTGATGACCCGCATCTCGTCAGGAACCAACACGTCCCCATTTAAAGGGGCACTACATTACATCCCTCTTTTATTATAACGAAACAAGCAGAACAATTTTTAACAAAGGCCTCAAGGCCAACGCCAACTTTGGTGCATTCATGTCCACACCGTTTCTAACCACCAAGAACTCACAATAAACATTTTGGCACCCCCTTCTGCGAGTGCTTTCTTTCCGGCGGCTGCTCACTTTATCCCTGGATCGAATTGACCAAGCTGGAGGGGTCCGTTCCAGGCGGACCGCCTTTGTCGAGGCTGTCCTTAGCCGCTTGTGCTGCCACATGATAAGAGAAACAAGTCCTCTTCATTCTCCTCGTCCTCGAGCACGTATTGATGCCCCTGGTTCTCAGCTACGTGGACCACTGCGGCCCCGGATGGTTTTCTTCCCACCGTTTGTTTCCCTTCTTCTTTGGGCACCGGCCTCCCTGTGTTGGTAGGTGCAGGGGCTAAACACACCCTCGCAAAGTGATCCTCTTTGCCACATCTCCCGCATGTGTGTCCTTTTGCTGGGCACTCATTTGTGTGTGGCAAGTCCCATCTACACTGAGGGCACATGATGCTCTTCTCTTTTCTTGGTCATTCACCTCTTCTGGCTGGCTTGCTTCCCTGACATTTTCCCACGGTGCACACATCCTCCAACTTTACCCTTTGCATGGGCTCTTCTAACTTGATGCATTGTCTCGAGCTGTCCATGACAGACACACGCATATGTGCCAGTTCCTGCGCACGGCCTAGTTCCAAGATTCTGTCCAGAGTTAGCCCTGGCTCTCTATGGACCTGCTTACGTAGCATGGTGGAGTTGCAGCCATATATTATTTGGGCTCTTATTTCATCCTGCTCAAATTCATAAGAGCACAGGACAGTGCGATGTTGCGGAGTTTGGCATGGAATGAGTCCAAGTTTCTCCTTCCTCTTGTTTTGTGCACTTCATTCTAAAACGTACATTGTCTCGATTGACCATGGGCATGAAATATGTGCCTCAACCGCTGCGGCATATGTTTGGTTCCTTGGACTCAAGGTCTTGAATAGCCTCTCAACGGCTTGACCAGCCGAGTATAGGAGGGTTGGCCGTTTTGCCCTTTCCTTTGTTTCCACAGCATCAAAGTATAGTTCAATGTTCTCTACCCACGCTGCCCAACGAGGGCCTAAGCTGGCAGGTGCACCTGCCACGTCAAAGATGTGTAATGGAGCAAGCTGTCCATTGGGTTTGCATGGCCCAGGGCCATCATTTTCCTCCTCGCTCATGATGGGTCCCTTATGCCGGACGGTATGTTATGCTCCCAACTGTGATTATGTTACAGGTCACCACACCGTCCAAACAGGCGCACAAGCACTCCTAGGCAGAGCCGCTACCTTTTAGATCTGTCCCCCTGTGTTGCCGTTGGCGCCCTTGTCAACAGTCTTTGTGTTCCCCTTTTTTATTATTTTGGTTAATGGGGAATGGGCACGCCCCAGTCCCCTCCTTTCCGGTTCTGGTGGGCTGGAAAACTGGTTGCCCACGTTCTGGTGGCCTGGAAAGCTGGTAGCCCACGTTCTGGTGGGCTGGAAAGGAGGAGTCCCTGATGGAATGCTGCCTTGTCACTGACCTTACTTTCCCACCTGGAGGGGCCATGTGGGTGGGAAAGAGCTGTGTTTCTTTTTTGCTTTTGTTTTATGTCCACCGCCGTGACCTGGGAAAGTGCTGCGTTTCCTTTTATTTACTTTTTTCCAGTATGCAGCCGATGCCGCTCGCCTGTCAGTCGCTGCTTCGCCCCTCCTGGGGGACACTGCAGCAGCAGTGAGGAGGGTGGCAGGCGTCTGTGTTCCTGCAGCCACACCCCCTCACATCTGCAGTGGATGCCGCTGGCACAGCCTGCGGGCCCCTTGGCCTCGCGGCCGACGTTGCTCGCTTTCCCCCGCACTGCTCAGCTCCACGAGGAGGTTGGGGGGAACCGCAGCCACGAAACAGGCCACCGGTGGTTCTTCTTCCTTCCCGCTGCCTTCTCGAATGGAGGCCATGCCTCCTCTGAACATGTGGCTGACGCTGCCTCTGAGTTTTCCTGCGGCGGATGCTGCACACTCGCCAGTAGGTCTCCTCACCTCGCCACCAATGGTCGCTGCTTGCTCGGCGCTCCTCCTGCACGCTGGGCAGCAACAGCCCCCGGCAGCCCGCGCCACAGCGGCACGGGGCCCAGGGCTGAGCACCACCTTCGTCGCCAATGTAGTGGGGTGATCCGGAGCACCAGAACAGAACTCAAAGTCCCAGGATCACCTGGGTGTACAGCATCCACGCTGTACAGGACACAAGAGGGATCACCCTCTGGCAGCGGGATCACCTGCTGCTGGTACACTGAGGTCAGACTTTAGCCGGGCATAGGAGACCTACTATCAACGTCTCCTCCATTCACACTTTCATCCTGTGTTTCCTGTACCCAATCACATGGGATATTTTATTCACAAGCAAGTTGACTGTTAAAATGTGCAAATGGATGTTTTACACCTTATGTCACCTGTAAATATGTTACACTGAATATCCAACAAAACTATTTGTTTGTTCACCACAACGGTCATTATTTACTGTTATGCATATACAAAAACTTAAAATACTTTGCAAAAAAAGAAAAAGCATCAGCTAAAACTAATAAAAGATGACACTTTCATACAAGTTTGAGATATGTGTCAGCAGCAAGCATGTTTTTTTCAGTAACGGCTGCCCCAGTTGCATGGGCACCCAAAAGGGTTTAAAAACTAGTGTGCACTTGATGAATTGTGTGCACTCCTTTGATTCATAGAGGGTAGGACAACCCCCTTGTTATAGTAGCTGGTACACTGGGGGCACCCAGCACGCAACGCCTGGGTACTGTGGTCACACAGGCCCAGGCAACCAACAAAGGCGTGATCATACGGCAGTAAGACACCCGGACAACAAAGACAGGAGACAGGAGTTGCCCCTAACTGGGTCTCCACTGCAGTGCCGCACGTGCCTGCAGTGGCCCCTTTTATCAACTGACATGACGCAGTGATGACCCGCATTTCATCAGGAACCAACACACCCCCATTTAAAGGGGCACTACATTACACGAAGGAGAGAGTGCACTGATAAAAGAGACATAGCAATGGCAATATTTTGTGGGTAGTATGCACCATGCTTCTGCTCAGCTTACCGTAACTCCACTTCTAGCTCCACTCCTAGGCCTCCCCATCTCTCGCTCAACATATGCCCCCTGGTGGTGCCTTTCCAGAGTGCATTTTTTTCCATTTTCAGCACAGTGTGTGCAGAAAAATATGCCCCACGGTTTGTTCCATTCAGATCACCTTTTTAGGGCACGCTTTGTCTAAACGTACTATACAAATCCAGCCTACTAATGTGTAATTCCTGACAGCAGCTTCTCTGAAAGGATCTTTATCTCTCAAAGCTCAAAGGGTTTACGTTGAGTTTGCTTTGAGTCGAGAGCAGACTACCAATGTAGTATAAGAGGAGAGCAAAAATAATTAAGCTCTAAGCACCCGTTCCATGGGCTAGAACGGGTGATAACGGCCCCAGAGACGTAGCCAGAATGGTCTGACAAGTGGGGCCTCAAGCTAATGTAGTTGGGCCCACTGCAGTGACATTAACATCTGTAAATGCCCACACAGCACTGCTGAGTGGGTATTTACAGATTTTGGGTCGGCCTTGCACACTCAGGCCCTACCCCGACTACGCCTCTGATCACAGTCCGGGCCCTGGGGCCCGAGTTAAAAGCCTGAGCACACGCGTCCCATTCATTGAATTAAAATCCTGGCACAAGAGGGCTGCCAGGGATCTGGAAGGTGGGGCTCCACGCATAGTACTTCTTCGATTTCCATGGCAGCCACAGAGTGGCAGCAGCAGGGGGGCAGCCACCGCTGAAGAAAAGAAGTGGGGTGGGAGAAATGGGTAAATTAAAAGAAAAGGGGGTGTGTGGGGAAGATGGTGGTGCAGGGCAGAGGAAGCAGTCTTCAGGCTCCATGGAATGCAGGCTTGGATTGGTAGATTCAGCTCACTATCCAAGGAACCTGATTGGCTGCTCCCCCATCCCCGGCTGCTAATTGAGTATATGTCCTGAGCACCTGTGAGTTATGTCCTGACTACCTGATGTTCATTCACTAAATCACTACTGTTTAATGAGCTGTGCTAAAGCCATTTCTCTGCTGTTCGCCTATCTATACCTTCTAGGTGTGTTTACCAACTATCTACCCCCTTCCCCCACATTTCTGCATTGCATTTCTTTGCTACTTGGACATTTTCAAGCCTAGGTGTGCTAACAACTGTACCATCCTCCCATATTTCTGAATTGCATGTGTGTGTTTTATTCGAGCATTTTGGAATCTCGGTGTGTTTAACAACCGTACACTCCCCCATTTCTGCATTGCATTTGCGTGTTGTTTGAGCATTTTCAAATCTAGCTGTGTTTAACAACTATACACCCCCCATTTCTGCATTGCACTTGAGTGCTGTTTGAGTGTTTTCGAATGTAGGTGTGTTTAACAACTGCAGCCTCCGCTTTTTGTACCCTACTGTGTCTACTGCATCCATTTGATCTCCCCCTTTTTTCAGCTACTAGTCCACCTTGTACGTTTGCGCTCGTGCCTTGCAGTCTCTCCCTCTATCCTCCATCCTTATCTCTCCACCGCCCCTATGACACTATCTCACCTATCTATTCTAACTGCTGTACTATCACCTATCCTCCTCCTCTCACGAAGTCTGGAAGGAAAAACCTTAAAAAGAAGTTCCTGAGCACCAGCCATGGTCTACCCATTGCAGACACCTACGTCAACGCAATTTCCAGACAGATTTTCACTTATATCCTCTTTTCTGCCCCCTCTCCAGATCTCTGGACCTCTCATCGTATCTCTCCAGTCCTATCCTCACCCATTAATGTACAAATACCTTTAACATTAACATTAATGGTGGCACTAGATGGGAATTACTCTTGGCAGTCTTCTCATCATCCAGGTGTATCATTAATGTGCCAGCTACTGGTCACCTCCCTGTCCCTGAAGAGGGACGTCCAGACTCAGGATCTTTGTACTCAATAAAGACCTTCCCAATAATGCACCTCACTAGCTACTAGCAACAAGAAAAGCTAGAGGAGTTAATCATTTGAAAGGGTGAGGAATCCACAAGAACAGGAAACACACCAGGCTGGAATTAAAGAGGCACAATTCAGTGTCTATCCTCTTAAGGAGATTTAAACAGACCCAGGGATATGCAGGACTAACCTGAATGTAAGGAATCCTGGCCTTCCTGGTTGGCATTGTACCTTCTCCTTGACTCCTCCTAGGAAGGCAAGTTAAATAGGAGTGAATACAGGGAACCATCAGCCTAACGCACACCACCCCTTCCCCTGGCCCTTGGGTGATACTCTTCCAATGAGTTCTCTTACTTAATGGTTGTCCAGGTTAGTAGTCCACAAGATGGTAATAAGATAGGAAGAAACAAGGAAGGGAAGGTTAGTCATGGGCTAGGACCCAGGTGGCACGAGGGACACACTAGTTTCGGGTAAGTGCACAATATGCAGCAGAGCGTCCATAAAGTCCTGTGCATGTGTACACAGTGATGCAGGTATGATGGTAATGAAAGGAGGAAGGAAGAGGTTAGTTGGAAGTGGATCCTCGAGATTGAATACGGGAACAGCTGAGAGTGGGAGACTCAAGTGCCTCAGATGTTGAATGTGAACACAGCCTGGAACGGCACCTGAAAGGAGCGGAAGAAGTCCACGCTATTGAATGCTCAAGGGAGTCTTGGTACGTGAAGCAATGTATGGAATGCTCAAGGGAGCCTCGGTACGTGAAGCGAGGTATGGAATGCTCAAGGGAGCCTCTATACGTGAAGCAAGGTTAGAAATCAGTTAGGTAAACCAATTGGCAACGTGCGGGCAAAAGACGTAACAAATTTGTGTTGAGTAAGGAAGTCAGTAATGCAGGCCGGAGTCGTAGGAAAGGAGTAAATAACAAAGGCCGTGGGCAGAGGCACGGAAGTCCGTAATACAAATCCGAGTTGTCAGCAGAAGAACACATGAAACAGCCGGTTGGCATGGATCTCACGGGCAGTGCTTCAGACAGTAAACACAATCAGAAGCACCTGATTGCTGCACACCAACCGTTTAAATAGTGTCTATTAGAACGCAGCCCTGATGCGTGATGTAGTGCTCCGTGTCACGTGACCCTGAAGAGCCGTGGAGCTTATGGTCGCTGCGCGGTGTGCCGGGGACCCACAACGTCACCATGACAACCTCCCTGCAAGTCTCCAACATGTGAAGAACGGTCTAGCGGCCGTTCTATAGGCAGATTGCAGATGTGTAGACCGTGAGTTGGCGAGGGCAGACGAACCAGCGGGAGAACCAGCAGGCATGACAATCGTAATGGCACTATCATGGCTCAGGGTCCTCAACCCAACCTCCTCCTCTTTGACCGTCACCTACTGTAAATCATGATATGATATGATAGGTTATTTATAATGCGCTTAATACCCAGAAGTTTCTAAGCGCAGACCCGGGGATCGAACCTGTGTTGCTTTGTGTCATCTTGCTTCCAAGGCGAGCACATTGCCCCTGAGCTATCCTCCCAAGACAACTTCCCTCATACACCTGCTACTCCTTCCTCCTCTCTCTCTCTCCCTCTTTCTCTTCCTCCGACTGGTGTACCACACCCCTGTACCCCTCCTTGGAAAACATTTAAAGGCAGAGACCTGCTTCATCTAGCCACGCTTAATACTCACTCTGCTATCAAACACTTGGCTGACACCTGCCTCCCCCTTGAAAACATTGACCTTGATATCCTCGCTCTCAACGAGACGTGGTTTAATGCCAGCACAGTCACTGCTTTTGACTCCCTTCTCCCTGATGGCTACAAGATGATCTCTAAGCCTTGCCCTAACTGTTCCAGCGGTGGGGTTGCCCTGATCTTCCCTGAGTGGGTCCCTTCTACCGTCATTCCCACCCAGCCATATTCCTCCTTCGAGAGCCTGGTCTGCAAGCTGGTCATCTCTCCTACCTCTTCATTGACCATTGCCACTATGTATAGGCCACCTGGCTCTATCAACCTGCTCCTCTCTTCCTCTCTGGATGGGCTGGTTTCTCCTCCTCTCTGCTGACATCTTCCTCTAAACTCCTTCTACTGGTTGACTTCAACATCCACCTTGACTACTCATGCACAGCGTCCACCCTCTCCCGTGACCTCTGCACCTTTCTCTCCCTCTCCATTATCCCCTCTGGTCCTGCCCACTTGGCTGGACACACTCTGGATGCCTTTGTCCACACAGATCTTCTGCTCTCCGCCCTCCTCACCACTCCTCTCTCTTGGTCAGACCACTCCCTCTTCTCCTCCTACATGGGCCCTCTCAAGCCTCTAACCGCAACTCCCCATGCCCTGCCAACCTAGTTCACGGGTATCCACCTGATGAAACAAGTGTCAGTTGCTGCCTTTGCATCCACCTTTACCCCCCCTTTCCTCACACTGCAGAAACTACCTCAGATTCTGCTCTCAACAACCTCCATCTCCAACACTCTCAACACTCTTGCCACAGTCATGAGGATCCACCTGAAACATGTCACCAAGCCTAACACTTGGTACAAATCTGATCTAGCAGACCCAAAGCGCAAATGCAGAGCTGCAGAATGGAAGTGTCTCACCACTGGCTCATCCTTTGACAAACTGGCCTGTCATCTTCTCCAAAGGCAATACTGCCTCACCATTTGTTCTAAGAACAGGGCCCACATTGATGCCCGTGTCTCTGGAGCTTCTAACAACATGGCTGAACTCTTCAAAATCTGCAAGTAACTGGCCAATCCTTCTGCAGTCTCCACCTCGCCTCTTCCCTCTCAGGCCCTTTGCACTGCACTGGCCACCCACATCACTGCAAAAACTGAGGACATTCTTAGCCCTCTTTCTTCAGCCCCTTCTCCCCCCCTCTGTCCTCCTGTTAACTCTGGTCTCCCAACATCTGGGTCTCCGCCGGTCTTCTAGAACTATTAAGAACAACATTGGCTTCCTTGCTCCTGCTGATTTATGCAATCATGTTTTGCCACTGGGTCTTTTCCCGTCTTCTCTCAAGTACTCTCTTGTGCGCCCCTCCTGAAAAATCCTTCTGCCGACCCCTTGTGTCCAGCTAACTACCGCCCTATCTCTATCACTCCCTTCCTTGGGACACGCCTTGAAAAGCTGGTCTACCCCCAACTGGCCCAGCATACTGAGCTTGTTGGTTGCCTACATGATCATCAATCTAGATTCCGAGCAAACAGAGGCACGGAAACTGCTCTTCGGAACATCTGTGAAGAATTGCTCACATCTCTTGAACTAACTCTCCTTCTGTCCTCATTCTACTTGATCTTTCCTCTGTATTTGATACAGTCAACCATTCCATCTTTGTAAAACGGCTCCATGATACCCTTGGTATCTTGGAGCGGGCACTGGACTGGCTGACCTCCTTTCTCAGTGACCGCCCCTCTCAGGTCATCCTGGGCTCTTTCTCCTCTCCTACCTCTATCTCCACCTGTGGTGTTCCCCGGGGCTTTAACCTCTCAGCCTGTCTCTTTAACGTCTATCTCACTCCTCTTGCTCACCTTATCTTCACCTTCTCCTCTCACTTACAGCGTTATGCAGATGGCACCCAACTCTTCTTCAAACTACCCTCCGATGATCCCTCTTCTTCTTCTACCTTTCCCGACTGCCTATCTGCTATCCAGTCTGGGTGGGCCTCCAATGATCTCTGCCTCAATTCTAGCAAGACTGAGATCCTTCCTATTGGGTCTCCAGTTCCCCCTTTCTTCCCTTCACACTGGCTACCCTCTATGGGCTCTCCCCCTTCTGCTGCATCTGAAGCCAGAAATCTTGGAGCTATCTTCGCCTCCTTTCTCTCTTTCCTCCCTCACATCTTGGACCTTTCCAAGAACGCCCATTTTCAACTCCACCTCCTCAGAGGTATCCTTCCTTTCCTCACTTTTCCCCAGAAGCTCAATGTCCCTAGGGCTCTGGTACTCTCTAGGCTTGACTACTGCAACAGCCTCTTCCTTAATCTACCCCCTTCCTCTCTCGCCCCCTGCAGCTTGTCCAGAATAGGGCTGCAAGACGTATCCTTGGCCTCAAGCCCAGGGACTGTATCCCTCCAGTTCTAAAATCCCTTCACTGGCTCCCAGTTGCTGCAAGGATCCAATTTAAATCCCTCTGCATCATCCATAAGGCTGTCTGGGGCCGAGGACCAATCTATCTTCAACTTGCTCTCATCAAATACTTTCGTTCCAGATCCTTATGCTCCTCCAGCTCCAACTCGCTGCGTGTCAGGCATTTCTCTAAGCAGAAAGCTGGCAGAAGATCTCTCTCCTCAGCTGGCTCCCTCCACTGGAACAGCCTCCCCCCTCCTCTCCATTTTGAGCCGGATCTCCTCAAATTGCAGAAGCTTCTCAAGAGTTTCCTCTTCACCTCCCCCTTCCACCTCTCACTCCTGTGCTAATACCCCACAGTCACTGAGATTGGTGGCCTGGGACCTTATGCGTTATTCTGGATCCCGGCCTTCCGCCCAATCGTCTTCAGCCTTCAGCACTATGCCAGCACTTGCTTTCAGGCACCCACTGGCATGTGTTTTTACAGGCCTGCACTTATTAATTGCAGGTGATCACTCTGTGCCAAGTGGTCTCTGCCAGGAATTTACTGTTGCACACAACTGACTCCTTGGCACTTCCCTCTGTGGGACTCCCAGCACTTACCCCCTTCCCTGTCCCCCTCTCTCTCCCTGCACTTGCACTTTCTGAATGCTCACAAGGCCTACTAGGACCGTCCCTTTTCCCTAATCATCTGTTTATTCTTTTTGACTTTGTCCCCATGTTCCCTCCCTTGCCCCGTGGGCGCTTTGAGACACAATTTCTTCTGTGTAAGCACCTTACAACTGCACAATAAATAAATAATTAAATTCATATGGTCAAGCCAAGAACTCATCTCAAAAGCAAGGAATGCACACAAAGAGATGTTCAACATCATCACTGAGATAAGCAATCCAACAGCTTGCAATAACATACCCACTCCCTTGCAGAAACTCAGTGATAACCTTGAAGGCCACTTTAAAAACCAACCACCTGTTGGACGAGGCACAAGTCGGTTCCAGGCCTTTGAGAAGAACTGAATCAGAACTACTCTTCATTTGGATGACCTCAAAATGTACTCAAACTCCAACATTACCTTCGTCCTGACACAACTAAACCTTCCAGTGGCCTTCGACACAGTCAACCATGCAACCCTCATCAAAAGGATGCAAGAAATAGGGAAAAGCAACACTGCACCACATTGGATAAAAGCCTCAGACAGAAAGAACGGAAACCACCTAGTTACCAGCCTTCAACTCCACACTGCACACACCCACCTGTGGGGTTCCACAAGGCTCATCCCTCGCACCACTACTCTTCAACATTTACATGACCACACTCATGAGACTCACATGCTACAACTATGCAGACAATACTCAAGCCATCTAAAAAATGAATACCAGCAAAGACATAGACCAAACCTTTACCAACTGCCTTTCACAAATCAACGGAGGGATAAGCAGCAACATCTTTAAACTAAACCCGGACAGAACTGATATAATGATCACACCCAATGACGCCCACATTGAACCCATGGCCATGGCCTAGAAAATGGGAAACAGACAGGAAGTATGCAAACTAGTTAGAATTCGGATGGACAATGACTAACACTCGAACCCCAAGTGAGCGCAGTAGTGAAGAAATGTTTCTTCCATCCATGTCCCATCAAGCAGATATTACCCATTCTCACCTTAACACACAGAACCCGCACAATAATTTCTCTCGTCATGTCAAGAATAGACTACGCCAACAGCATCTACCTCGGAATGCCTGACAATCTCACTAAAAAACTGCAACGGGTACAGAACGCAGCAGCAAGACTTCTCCTCAGGCTCGGCAAGAGAGAACACATAACACCGGCACTAAGATCCATGCACTGGCTAAGTCAAGGAAGACATAAAAAAACAAAACTGCACACAACGGTGCCTGGTCTGAAACACCAAACAATCAAAGCAAGAATGGTGCATGGATCACCCCTCCTTAACATCAACCCTAATAAAACGCTCCTGACTCCTGCAAACAAACCACTGAGCGACCAAATACGACACCCACAGATGAATCCTACAAAAATTACAATAACAACAAACAGAAAAAATCTGTGCATCCTTCAATAACTCACACAACCACAACATGCTCAATCCTCCCTCACACCGCAGGCACACAAAACTTCCAATATAGACTCTAACGTCCTACCATCCATCAACCCATGCCACGTAGAAGCAAATCAACACACAGGGCCTCATTCCGAGTAGGGCGGTAAGGGTTAACGTCACCGGTAACGAGACCGGTGCTGTTAAACCCTTACCGCCCTACTACGAGTTCCCTTTGCGGGTCCTTCCTTAACGCCTGCTTTTAGTGCTAATAACGGTACCGTAATTTATGGTACCGTTATTAGCGCCTTCCCCATTCCCATTGAGCCCTATGTGGGCTCAAATGGGAATGGGGAAGGGCCCTGGTGAATGGGGAATTACCGGTCCCTGCAACCTTGGAATGGACCAGTAATTACTCCATTCACCAGGGCGGAATCGGAATGAGTTTGGAGGCAGCCATGCCGCAAATAGCGGCGTGGTTACCTCCAAACTCGGAATGAGGCCCACAGTGACTGATTTTTATGAACTGAAACTACAGACAGAACTGCAAAGCACCCTTGCACTCTCGCTCTCCTCCCATTAACATCCTATTCCCTGCGCTTCTTCTTCACAGGGCCGCCTGAGCACCTGGAGACCATGAAAATGGCAGTGGTGCACGGTACAAATCACACTAACATACCATACCACTCTGTATGGTGCTCAGGTGTTAAGAGCAGGCCATAAAAGGAAAATCTGGATGCGCCTGGAAACTTCTGTCTACCTACATTACCTATGTAAGAAGTCTTAATCACAAGTGGACTGGCTTACAGAAGAGACGTCACAAAAGGTTCCACCCTCTGAAAGGCCGGTAGAATGAGGTAAGAGTCACTGGCACCTTTGGGTGCCCTACTGGCCTTTCCATTGCAATATCATTCTTGATCGCTCTCACTATCCCCCAAAACGCCAGGCACCCTTGATTCTGCTTAACGCCCACGGCCCTGCATTTCTGCATTACTTTTTGTGCCCCAACTGTGAATTGCCTGGGCTTTCAGCAGAATGCAAGGATGGAAAACAATCTTTTAAATATACAGTCCAAGCCTCCACCTTGCAGCTTTGGATCACCAGCTTTTGGCTGAATCTGCATAAAATGTATTTAGTCCAACATATTCGAAATTAAAAAAAACGCGAGTTGACTGGCATATCAGTGTTATGTGACCTTGAAATGGATCAGATGCTTAAACATATTAATAGTTCCATAATGTGTTAGGAGTCTCCTGTGGGCAGCTGTGGTTGGAGTTGTAGAAATAAGAACATAATGTTGTGGTCCACGCTGCTGGATAATAAAATTAGAAAAGTATTTAATTCTTCAACTATTGCGTGTATCCATACAGATATCACGTTCAAAGTCGTCCCATCACAGATCTGAATGCAATCATAAAGTAAGATGTTTGGGACTAAGGGTTTGTTTATTCAAATGAAATGTTAAAAAAACATACAGAAAATGTTCACAAATGAGCATTAAAATGCATTGTTTCAGCACATTATTTTACAAAATGTTACCCACTCAATTATTCTGTGCTCTCTCGCTATGTTTGGTCGCTCGCACTAATTACAGGAAATATTTAGGCCCTAAATGTGAATGGGGGCTGATGTGCACACTTGCTTTTTGTTAGGCAGAGAGATGGGAGGAAAACCTTTCCTGAAACTAGCAGTGCATATTAGCTCACTGTGTATGTATGTGTGCAAGGAGTGTGTATGTGATGTATGTGTGAATGAGTTTGTGTGAATGAGTGTATGATGTATGGGGGTCAGGGCATGCATGTAAATGAACGAGTGTATGGTAAATGGGATGTGTAATTGTGTGTGCGCCTATGTGTAATGCTGGGCTGCTACCATTTGATACTTGGGCCCCATGCCAGACAGCCCTTGGGGGTAGAACAGAGTGGGCGGAGCGTTCACGTTTGTCACGCCCATTTTCCAAAATGGCCCCTCCCATCAGCTGTTAGCCCCACCTAAAATGTAGGTTTCGTTGAGCCCCATGTCCCCACCAACAGATAACAGTCAACCAGTACAGTACAACTACCAAACTACAAACAGAGTTGACTGTCTCCCAAAAATATATCAAACAGCTGTCTACAGACAATGTGGGACGACTTCATACAGCGATACCCACACACTCCTGTGTCCATGAACATGGATAATAGACGTGCCTCAAAACAGGTCACACCATCAGGTGCATCAAGTCAGAGACGTCTTTATGGGAGGGCAAAAGGGGCACTTGCCTCGGGCCCCCACCTTGGAGGGGGCCCCACAAGGCTGCCTACTCTAAATAAACTAGTCACATTGTTTATCCGACTTAAATAGTACATCTCAGGATATTTATAGGCTTGCTGCTGAAACTCCAATCCTATTGCCTGACTGTTGTTGAAAAGAACATTCTGCTTTGATCCATTAATCATGTAATGCTGTGTGTTCTCTGTGATATTCATAGTTTGTGTGTTCGCTAAGACACAATTCTTGCACCATTCTCACCTTTCTGTTGTGATTATATTGATCATGTGCAATAGCCAAAGTTCAAATGCGTATTGATAAATGTGAGTGCTCCAATAGTTTAGAATATAGCTCAGTGTGTTAAGCACTCATTGCAGAGGTCTTGGGTTCAGGGGGGGCCCAAAGGTGTCTGTGTACTAGGCCCCAAAAATGCTTAAAATGGCCCTGTTCATGGTTTCACTGGCTATGCTGTTGTTTCCACTATAATAGTGAGCGTTGATATATTGCACACTACACTACACTACACTACTTCTAATCTGCATCCACTATCCAAGCTATGGCATGTTTAGCTTTCTCCTTCCTTCCAATTGGTCTCCTCTATCCACGCTTGAGCTCTTTTGCATTCTGTGAGGGAGCTAATGTGAATTCTCTGTCTATGTACCTTTTACATACGGCCCTGCATTAATTAACCTTCCTGGATGCTATTGATAAATAGTATCCTGTATCTATGCTAGAACAGAAGTGACTTCGTAGACTGCTAATGTTGACATTCAAATGCTACTTGTTTATCATTCTGAGAATGCTGCAAGGCAGCATGTCGACCTATAGGTTTGCAACCGCGACAAGGGGGTTGGGGCGCAAGCAGATATTCTTGATCACTTAATTCCTTTGGTTTGGTGGAGGGGGGCCCCAAAGAATTCCGTGCCCAGGGCCCCAAAAGTGGTTAAGATGGCACTGCATCAAGTACAGACACCAGACACGCAACGTTATTAGACACTCATGTATCCTGCATGCATGCCAGTAGCATGCACCCGCGCACCAGACTCCCTAGAGGCCACAACACGGAATATAGAATTCAGCTATGCAACAAGACTACAACCTCTCACCCAGCTCTGATGGCAGGTTCTGAGATTAACACCAACCTCTAGCCCTAACCCCAGCTCCTAGCACTGTACTGTATAAATTACGCTGACGCCCCTTACACCAGAACCTAAACATGTTTAGCGTAATTTATACGTAAAGTGAAAAAGTCCAGAGGGTGAGGGAAAAGCACCATGCCACGTCTGCCTCGAATGGAGGGCGTGCCCCCGCCAGGCCATAGCACCCATAGAGATGAAGAAGCGGCAAGCCCCATGTGCATTTTGCGGCACCCACGTGAGACGTAGGTAGGGTCAATCGGATGTGAACCTGTTCAGTCGGAGGCGTTAGAGGGCGAACTCCCCTGTCTTTGAGAGGTGTCTGTAAGTGGGCACAAGCGCCGCCTCAAGGTGCGCTCAGAGGGTGCAGCCGCACAAGGGCGCTCGAGTCCCGCGGCGCAGGGCGACTTGCCGCCAGCTCAATGTCATGTAAACAGCGCCTCTAACAGAATCTTGAATAGACGCTATTGGCATGACACTGAGCTCACTTGACCAGAAAAGCGGGGGCTCAGTTCTATTGACTGATACTTGTTCTAGTATCAGCCGAACAACAGAACTGAGCCCCCTGATATTCAGGAATTGTGTTGGGCGGGGGCGTACACATCTCGCGCAGGAGGCTGGCAGACGGGCCGGTTGTTGTGGCCTAAACAGATGACAGGACGCTGTAGTACTTCTAACGGTCTTTATTGACTAACAGCAAGTGAGGGGGCTATGCGTGGCCTGGTGGCGCGGGGCGCTTACTCACTGTTCACTGCGACCAAGTCCTGTGCTTCCCCAGTTGCTTCACTGTGGAAGGGTTGTGCACACCGGTGGCACGCTGTAGTCTCCTAGGGCCCCCATGAAGCCTCCAGTGGCTGTGGTGTTACGCCCTAGGAGCCGTGGTGTGAGTTCTATAACTCACTTCTCCTTATCCTATAGTCAGGAGCAGCGCTCCTCTCTCTGACTGCTTCTGCTGGCCAGGCGCCAACACTGAAGCGGGAACGTTTTCCCGCGGAGCGTGGGCTCGCGAGATCTCGCGAGAACACGCTCCCGCGATCATGTGATGTCCCCACACACCTCCTTTGCTGGGAAAAGGAATGGGTGATCACTCCATGATGAAGTCCGCATATTTCCTGGGTTTCTTCCTCTCTCTCTGGGGCCTGCCAGGATCAGGGTATGGAGCGGGATCGATGAAGTGTCCTTGGGAGGGTGCTGGTGATTCGGGTTCTCTTTGTCCAGCTCCTTGCTGTGATCCCCTGGGTGTAGTTGGGGGAAGGGAGCTTGCGAAGTCGTTGTGATGGTGCGGCTCTATGGTGTCTCCACTTGGGAGGTGATGGTTCTCGTATGGCTCTTGGCAGACTTGATCTCCTCCAGTGTCTCTTGGCGAGTGTACAGTGTCTTCTTTCCTGCGGTACATGGCTACCCTCTCTAGGTTCCATCTCCTGCCATCGCTGGTGCAGATGTGGTTTGTCCCTCTCTCCAAGACTTCTATGTGGCTGCTGTATCTGGAACCAGTGGAGGTGTCCTTGTGGGGAAGTCGTATCTTCACCAGATCCCCTTTGTTGACTTGTGTGTGTCGAGCGGCTCGGCGCAAATCCCCCCGTGCTTTCATTGCTTCTTTGTTGCGCTGCATGCGACACGTTATGTCAGCCATGTCAACTTCTTTGTCGGCCCTCACTTGCTGGAGCCATGGTGGTACCAGTGAGGATGCTGCCCTTCTCCCCCTCAGCAGATGGAACGGTGAAACACCTGTGACGGCGTTGGGGGTGAGACGGTGGGCCGCTACGGCTTCTTTGACCGTCTTGTATGGGTCTAGGCCCGAGGCGTGAGCCAGTTGTAACGCCCCTTTGATGAAGCGGTTGGCCCGCTCAACTAGGCCATTTGCCTGTGGGTGATACAGACTTGCTTTTCGCTGATTGATGTTGTTGAGCTTGAGAAATGTTTCCATTTCTCTGGAGACTAGCTGGAATCCGTTGTCCGTGACGAGTTCTTCGGGCAGGCCCTCTCGCTGGAATATGGCGGTGAGTGTTTCAATGACTGTTCCTGTGGTGATGTCCGGGGTGAAGTCAGCTTCCACCCATTTGGAAAAATAGTCGACCAAGACTATCCCGTATTTGTGCTCTGGGGGCATGTTGTCCAGCGGCCCTATGAAATCCAGCCCCAGTCTTCGCCACACCCCTTTGGGGACTTCGGTGGGCAGCATGGGGGCTTGCCTCACGGCTAGGCGCTTGTCGCTGTTGGAGCATTCGTGGCACCTATCGACCATCTGCCGAACGTCCTGGTCGATACCTGGCCACCAGTATGCGTCGCGTATCCTTCGTCTGGTCATGTTGCACCCTAAATGGCCCGAGTGTGCTCTGCACAGTATGACTTTGCGGATTCCGCTGGGTGGGATGATTTGATCACCTCTGAGAATGAGACCGTTCATGGCGGTGATTTCCTCGTTCACCTTCCAGTAGGGACGAAGGCCTTCGGGGATCGCTCTCTCGTTGGGCCATCCATTTCGAACCCAGGTGCTTACGTGCCTTAGGGCGTAGTCCTGCTCGCTCTCTTCCTGCCAGTGGCGCTCGCTCATTTCCATGTATTCGACGTTCCTCAGGTCGCCAATGGACGCAGCGACACATTCGTCTTCCAGGAATGTGGTGCCGGGGGCGCTTTGGTTGAGGAGCCTGGACATGCAGTCCGCTTGTGCGTTTTTCCAGCCCGCAATGTGTTGTATCTCATAGGTATACTCTTGGAGCTTTGCGGCGATCCTGGCCAGTCTGGGGGTGGCCGTCTTGGTGCCGCCCGAGCTCAGCATGTGAATTAGGGGTTTATGATCGGTGATCAACTTGAATCTTGTCCCCCATACGTATGATCTGAAATAGTCGACGGCCCAAGCGCATGCCAACATCTCTTTCTCTACCGTAGAGTAATTCTTCTCGGATGAGGATAATGCCTTGGATGCAAACGCCACAATGTTCTCCGTATCGCCCTTTTTCTGGGTCAAGGTGGCTCCTAGGCCGTATGCGCTGGCGTCAGTGGTGATGTAGGTGTCCCATTCGGGGTTGTATGGTTTAAGGCACGGCGCGTGTAGAATCCTATTCTTGATTTCGCCGAAAGCCTCATCTTGTTCTGGGCCCCACGAGTACGCTGCCCCCTTCTTCAGAAGCTCTCTCATGGGAGATGTGGTCTCGAGAACCTAGGGACGAATTTGGCATAGTACTCGGCTAGGCCTAAGAATGAGCGTAGTTCCTCTTTGGACATCGGCGCCGGTGCCTCTGTAATGGCCTCCATGAGGTTCTTCTTGGGGCTTACCCCTTCACTCGAGATGCAGTACCCAAGATATTCTACTTTGTTCACCCCAAAGACACACTTTTCGTGGCGTAGGTGAATGCCTTCCTCCTGAAGTCTGCTTAGGACTGACTTGAGCGCCTTGTCATGGGTCTCGTTGTCCTTGGCGTATACCAGAATGTCGTCTTGGAAGAATGAGACATTGGTGAGGCCTTTCAGTAGGGATTTCATCATCCTCTGGAATGCGGATGCTGCGGACGATAGCCCGAAAGGCATGCGGGTGTATTGGAAGGTGCCAAAAGGAGTGATGAACGCCGTTGGGGGGCGTGAGGACCTGTGTAGAGGAATTTGGTGATAGGCATCACGCATGTCCAGCTTCGAGAAAATGGCTGCCTCTTTCATCATGAGGACGATCTCATTGATGCTG
The DNA here is from genome assembly GCF_040938575.1 of Ambystoma mexicanum. NCBI lineage: Eukaryota > Metazoa > Chordata > Amphibia > Caudata > Ambystomatidae > Ambystoma > Ambystoma mexicanum. Next base: position 1,073,663,818 of record NC_090923.1, read on the forward strand.
GGGAGTGGGAAGCTATCCGTGATCACCTCCAAGTTCAGGCTTCTCAGGTCGATACAGATCCTGAGGTCGTTGCTGGACTTTTTCTTCACTAGTACTACCGGACTCAGCCACTCTGAGGATTCCACGGTTTCAATGGTTCCTTCTTCGACCATCTTCCTCAGGTGGGCGTCCAAAGCTGGTCTTGCAGTGGCAGGTACTGCCCTTACTTTGTGCTTGACTGGAGTGGCGTCGGGTTTCAACCGAATTTTGTGGATGAAGTTTTTCACTTTTCCGGGTTTCTCAGAAAACAGGTTTGGAAAGATCTCCTTGTAGTTTTGCGCTGCTCCTGACGAGATCATGAGCACCTGTTCCGGAGTGCTGGGATCTAGTTTCATGCTGAGTTTGTGTTGGTCATCCCACCCCAACACGGCTGGACCTTTGGGTGAGAAATACACTTTGGTGGTGGTAGACCTCCCCTTGAAATCGATCCGGGCCTTGATGTAGCCCAACAGGTCGACCGTCGCCCCTCCAAACACGGTGGGTTTTTGCCTGGTTGATCTAATCTCTACTTTTTCTTGTCCCATCATCTCCTTGTACGTGTTGATGGGCAGAATGGTGAGGTCGGATCCCAAAACAGCCATGACGCGCGTCTCCATTCCGTCCACTTTAATGGTGCAGTTTGGTTTTTCTCTTAGGCATGGGGGGCATTGACCATGACAACCATGGGTCTGTCCTGCAGTTCATCATCATCGGTTGAGGTGCAGTCACCGTCAACACGGGACACAGTTTTCTCCCGCCACATGCATGCTGGAGCCACGTGGCCAATGCGTCCGCACTTGGAGCACTCCTTATTCCTGGCGGGACAGTCGCGGTCGTTCGCCATGTGCTTGAGGCTGGCGCATCTGTAGCATTTCGGTGCCTCCTTCTTCCTGGGACTTTTGTCTTTGGGGCCGTCGCGGGATTGCTTGTCTCTGCGACCTCTCCATATTAGCGCCGCCATTTCGGGCACGGGCAGGTGACTTCCCGCCTCCTTGCGTCTGCTGGAGGTTTCTTCCTCCGCTCTGGCAATCTGGGTGGCTTTATCGAGGGTGACCTCCTTTTCTTGGATGAGTTTGTCCTGTACTTTCCTAGAGTTGGTGTGGACAACGAGCATGTCGCAGATGACCTGTTCTGCATTTTCTCCAAAGGCGCAAAGAGAAGCGAGTTCCCTCATCCTGGTGATGGAGTCATCCACGGGCTCGCTCCCTTCCTGTTTGCGAGTGTAGAATCTCAACCTGTGCAGTACAATGTTCTCCTTATTGGTGAACCTCTTCATGATGCGACGAGTCGCTTCTTTGTAAACGTCGTCGTCTTCGACGTCATCGTCTGCCGCAGGTATTTCTTTAAGGCCGGCAAAGATACGCTGACCTTCAACCCCCAGCGCATTCAACAGCATCGCCCTCTTCCTGATGGGGGCATATCGCGTGCCGCCCACCGCTTCTAAGTAGGTGGAAAAGAGGGGTTCCCATTGCATCCACGGAATCGCCGGTGTCCCTGGCAAGGGGAGGAACGCAGGGGGTGGTGTGGCGCCTTGCATGGTGGGTCCGTGGGACTTCTGGTATCCTCGTCGCCAGTTATGTTATGGCCTAAACAGATGACAGGACGCTGTAGTACTTCTAACGGTCTTTATTGACTAACAGCAAGTGAGGGGGCTATGCGTGGCCTGGTGGCGCGGGGCGCTTACTCACTGTTCACTGCGACCAAGTCCTGTGCTTCCCCAGTTGCTTCACTGTGGAAGGGTTGTGCACACCGGTGGCACGCTGTAGTCTCCTAGGGCCCCCATGAAGCCTCCAGTGGCTGTGGTGTTACGCCCTAGGAGCCGTGGTGTGAGTTCTATAACTCACTTCTCCTTATCCTATAGTCAGGAGCAGCGCTCCTCTCTGTGACCGCTTCTGCTGGCCAGGCGCCAACACTGAAGCGGGAACGTTTTCCCGCGGAGCGTGGGCTCGCGAGATCCCGTCTCGCGAGATCTCGCGAGAACACGCTCCTGCGATCACGTGATGTCCCCACACCGGTGCTGGTGGGCAAACACCCGCTTCCATGAAAGGTAAAGAGGTTATTACACAGGGTGACCAGATTTAAAAATTGAAGCACCCGGGACAGGGCAACTAACATAAAAGTAGGACTAACTCTGGAAAGTGGCTGTCAAGGCGCTACACTTCATTAGCGTTTGGAGACGGGAGTGTAAGTGTTATTGTTAAGTGTCCAATGGGAACATAATCTTGAGAACGGGGCACAGAGCACCAAATACCGGGACACTCCGGGCAAACCGGAGACGTCTAGTCACACTATTGTTGCAGTCATAATTGTGTTTCCCCTCCAGTGGGGAAAAGTAATGACGGCCGCCCCATTAACATTCCCGCAGCAGCACAGGTGGCGTTCAACTACTGGGCGTGGCTTTCTGAGCCGTCGTCCGTTGGGATGGGTCGCTGTGTGGGGCGGCGCTGCCAGCCGCTCTCCCGCCACTCGTCTTCCGGACGAACAGCCGCTCTGGCGCTGTGCTGACATGCTGCTCCAGACCCTGGCCGCACATGGAGGTCTTGGTGGAGCTGCTCTCCGAGTGGGCCCCATGATCCCGCCACCAATGAGCCCTGGGAGGAGGTAGGGTGACGGAGCAGGCCTGGGCCATGGTAAACATGAGTGTACCAAGCTACTATCCACAGGGTTGCTGATCACTTCCCCACAGTTCTCCCTGAATGGCAGAGCTGTTTCGCGACTGGATAAGGGTGTAGTTTCCTTTCTGCCACTCTCAATTGCAACTTCTGGTGTTGGCCCCACCATGAAAGTCCTTTGGGGAAGTGCCATGAGCCTGGGCCACTTGCTGGGCTGTCCGCATCAGGGAAACACTGGCTAATTGGTTGAGCAGCACTGGGTGAGGAACCTTTCCTTGGTCAGTTTTCTCAGGTGACCCTTCCCCAGGTAATTTCCTGTCTATTTCATTCACTAGGGCTCCCCTTCCCCTTCATACCTGTTAGAGGACTGGCCACACTTTTTGAGGGCCATATTTTTTTTAATTAGCTTTTTAAAGCACTCACACAGCCCATGGGCATCGAGGCGCTTAACGCGCTTAATACCCAGAAGTTTCTAAGCGCGGACCCGGGGATCGAACCTGTGTTGCTTCGTGTAGTCTTGTTCCCAAGGCGAGCACGTTGCCGCCTCCTGTCCTCCTTTGGCTGCTCCCCCCACCGCAGCCCACTTTACTAGTTACATGAAATCCTTGTTAGTCTTTGCTTGTCGCCAAATGTATTAACTTAAAAGAAGATTGATGGTAATCCAGACACAGGCCAACTGTGAGCCTCTTTCTAGAAAAATCCAGGTAACTTTATTTAGCATTATTACAGCACTTATGGTTCCAATTACTCGTAGAGAGAGAGAGAAAGTTAGAGACAGAGAAAAAAAGTGAGCACCTGCCTGCCATCGTCACGAGCTCAGACCCCCAACTGACCTATTTAGGAAATTCGCACACCAAGCTCTCATCAACATTCTCCTGAGCTGTCAGTGACACACTTCCATCAACATTCTACCAGGACGCATAGATGGCCAGTAGAACAGGACAACACATTAGCCAGTCACTAGTCACTACACCACACGGAAGCACGACGTCTTGCTGTCCTCCAGAGGCCTCTCATTACTCCTTCCTTTCCTCTGATAGGAAAGTCTCCTTCCCATTCTCCCCAGAGGCCTCTCTGCTTGCCAGCCTGTTTTGCCTCGGATTGAAACCCGTGTCACTTTAAGACAAAAGCTCTGTGACCCTGCGCCTTATTGCTGGTCCTTCTAATCCCAAACACAAAGGGGTTTGCCAGTGGAATTTAGCCACTGAAGCAAATGTTGTTTGGGTGAATGTTGCCACGGAGACGGTAAGTAGGCGTCTTGCACGACAGAAAATAGCAAGGCACCGCCATCTCTGTCAGCGCAGAGGCTGCCAAGTCTACAAGGGAGTACGAGTTGTCCTGTCCTCGGCAGCTACCCCCGAGCCAGGCTGCTTTCCCCGCCATGCTGTGAGACTTTGCAGCCCATTTCCAGGGACAGAAAGCATGGGGACGATTGGGCCTTGAAGTCTCCCAAAACCAGCATCTGGGCCTCAAGTCAGGTTATGTTGTGGTCACAAGAGACATAGCGATGCTTTGCCCAACTATGCCGCCCCCTCTGCCCCTGGGATCCAAGGCATGGATGCAATGGTTACTATTCCACTCACAATAACACAAACAATTGTATATTTTTTGGAAACAGAAAGGTCACGTTTATATGGAGTCAAGCAAACAAATTGGGGCGGTACCAGCCACATAAGCAAAGCAATGTCCTTAGCAACTTCTAAGGTAGCCCTTTCGATTTCCCGGGCTTGCAACAAGAGTATTGTCCACGGGTGACACGTGTCACTTCCGGGTTTGCAATTTGAAAAGTAGCTGAAGTCCGCCTCTGGTTATCAACTGCCAGGCAGTACAGAACCAGGACCACTGTATTCAGTTAACAAGGAATCTCAACTGTCCCTAAAGTGGAGGTGGAGTCAGTGCCCATCGTCCGAATTTGGCTCCAGTGTGGCCCCGGGAACCGCTCGCGGCCGAAACCGTAGCGCCAAAGCTCCTCTGTGGCTAGGAACGCCCTGCAACTCCACCTGTGACAGAAAAAGAAAAGTTAGCAACAAAATTACATCTTATGAACACCAGCAATAGTATCCTACATCAGTCCACATGTCACTGAAAAGGAAATGTTAGCATCAAAGTATACATTTGATATAATTGTAGCAATCCTTAAATCCTCACAATTGAAATCACTTCCTCAGCTGGCCCTTATCGTATGCCTTAATACAGGGAGAGGGTGGGTGGGACTTTCGGCATGGACTGCAACAAAGTGAATAAGCTCAGCAGCCCCCTGCCATATGAGTGCTCCCCGGAGCCAGAGGACGGATGTGGCTGGGCCCAGAAAAGTCCCTTCCACCTCCCAAGGAGGAGAGGTGAGGTGTTGGATACCTCTTGTGTGGGTGGCCAGAAGGAAGGCCCACTATGCAGGCTGTTCATCTAGCACCCCCCTCCGGGGGCTGTGTTAGGACAGTTTTTCTGAAGTCCTAAGGACTTAGTTAAACCATTCAACTGAGACAGTACAAGACTCCACTCTTAGTATAAGGCTGTACCACCTGAGTCCAGGAGAGCGTAGACAAAGCAGCCAGGCTTATCTTAGGAGGGAGAGAGGGCTGGAGAATCAGTACACAGGAAATTGTAATACAAATGGTCCAAAGAAACACCGAAACACTATGGGGGTCATTACGAGGTAGGAGGTAACCCCCTTACCGGGTTGCGGGTCCGGGTTCCTTGAATGAGGAATTACCGGGCCATTCCAACCTTGGAGGGCCCGGTAATTCCTCATTCAAGGAACCCGGACCCGGTACATCCCCATTCCCATTCGAGCCCCCACAGGGCTCAATGGGAATGGGGAGCATGCTAACAATGGGCCCGTTAATAACGGCCCGTTGTTAGCATGCTGGGCTGCTTGCGGAACCCGCTAAGGCTGCCTGGTAAAACCAGGCGTCCTTAGCGGGGCCCGCAAGCAGAACTCGTAAGAGGTTGACGGCTCCGGCACCTTTACCGGTGCCGCTAACCCCTTACCGCCAGGGTCGGAATGACCCCCTATGTATTGTAAAAATAAATGGTTTATTTAAATACAAGTAGGCCCAGATACATATTGGGGGAAATAAGTAGTATCACATTATATATAACAACAATTATAAAAACACACCACTAGGCTTCAAGGTGCACAGACCAAAGTATGTAACCTTATTTGGAACACCTAACAGGAGTTCTAGGGAAGTCAAAACCAATAGTTACTTTTAGATTACTTTCAGTAATACCAGGGTAGTAGACCCTATCAGTTGCACCGTGATGCTGAGCAAGAAATCACATAGTTAAATCAACTGGACAATATACTTTTCTGATGTAGTGAAACGCAGACTCTAGGAACAGTATCAACCTATAACTCTGATTCAGGATAACACAGTTATTCTAGGGGAGTTGGACATTGGAGTGTAATATTCAATTACAGTTGCTTTTCAGTTCACAGACTAAGGGAAGCAATAAATAACTTATTTTAGGATAACAGTTACACTGAAGGTAATTAAACCCTGTTGATGTAATATTGAATTACAGTTGCTTTTCAGTTCACATACTAAGGGAAGCAATGACTCTAATTTATTTTAGGATAGCACTGTTATGCTCAAGGTAAGTAAAACCTATACACTTTTTACAGGAGCTGTAAGCAACTTAAAGGCAGGTATACACCTAAGACTGTTGCTGTGTCTGTCTACAACAGACCAGGGAAAGCAACCCCCAGTGTTACACTTAATGAATGACTCAAAGTTATTCTAGGTAGGTAAAACCGAATGCAGACTTATTCTGGACAGGCTAACAGCAAGTCAGGGGAAGCAAGACCCAGTTGGGGAAACTCATACGTTTATGCTAACATGAATAGGGAAGTGAAACCAAGAGCATTACGTTTGGGGAGAGGCAAAACCAAATCACAGGTGAGTTATATAACATTACATCTACTTTCTGTTAGAATGGCGAAACAGTTTCGAAGGAAAGAAAGATGTTACATATACTTTCAGAATGGCAGAACATTTCCGAAGTAAGAAATAACTTTTGCAACTGTTCACTCTCAGAGCTACAGTTACAAACCAATTTCATTTGCAAGTAAGTACCCCGTATACAGGTATTCTCTTTTCTAGGCAAAAGGCTCAATCCTTAGAAGTCTCTACCTTATTCTTGGAGCATGAGTGTTCTCAGTGGCAGAAGCAGGGTCACTAAGGTCGAGTGTCCAACAGGCAGGTCAGGATAGGTTCTTAAGTAGCAAAAGTCAGAGTTCCTAAGGAAGACTGTTATAACAAGTTGGTACTTTACTTTAGAGTTAGTTGAGGGTCCAGGGCTTCACAGAAGACACTCTAGGAGGATTCTAGAAGTGGGCCTGGGTGAACTGGATGAGAGGTTTCCCAATCACAGAAAACACCCCAAAACTACACAGGAGTCACAAGAGACTTAAGGTAAGTAAATACCCAAGCCAGCACAGAAGAAGATTTTGCAGCAGGAGGACTTCAGGATCTGCAGCCAAAAACCTGGTTGTGGAATTCCTTCATTGAGAAGACTGAAGACAGGACACTGGAAGGACTTTTGCAGCAAGGATCACAGGGAAGGCTCTGGGCAAGGTTTCCGTCATGGCTGGATGCGGTTCTGTGGATTTGGCGCCTTTTCTGGAGCACAGAAGAAGACAGAATATCGCTGGTCGGATTCTCGTTGTTTGCAAGGTCCAGCACTCTGGTGAGGGGACGTTTTGGACTGGAATCGTCCCTCTGGAGACCCAGAAGGATGCCCACGAAGTTTCAGAGGGATTTAGAATTCGGAAGACCGTGCACCGCACAGTAAGTTGAGGTCCCAGCGTATTGGGGCATTGGAGCCTTGCAAGGTCGCAGCATGGCATGGGATTGCTCAAAATGCAGGTCTTCTTGAGGTTTCACCAGGCTCTGGGTCGGGGCTGTCGTTTTCAGAGTCTCCAGGTCGATTGAAAGGAAGGGCTACAGCAGGCTCCAGTTACACAGCGGGCTCTCCGGTCGATGGAACTCGTTTCAGCCGCAAATTCTTCATCTTCCTTTTTGGTTTTGTTTCCAGTGGTCGATTACCTCTTCATTTTACAGGTTCAGACTCTTATGAAGAAACCCATAATCAAACAGCCTTGCAACATTCAAACTTGTGGGTGGGAGGAGTGGGGGGTGTCAATCCTTTCAGGAAAGCCAACATTTCAGTTAGAACTAGAATCTTGCACTCAGGCTGGAAGACAAAGGGCAGGGTTTTGGACTCCTCCCTCGCTTCCTTCCTTCACAGACATTCTGGAGCCTGGGCAAGGAGTCCATAGGACTTCCGGCAAAGATACAAATCACACAAAGGAATTACCCACCCTGGATGTCAGGGGAAGGAACAAGAAAGGACAAGGAACACTAAAAAGGTGAAACACAAGACAGGGGCCATTTTGGTAAAATGAGCACCCATAAGTGCTTTCACCGCGGGCTGTGCAAACAGCCCGCGGTAAAGGTGCACTGAATTAATAAAAGGTATCACTGCCACCAGCCACTGAAGGTAAGCTAGTCCCTGTAATAGAATTGTTACCGTTTTAGTGTGAAAGTGGATGCATTGTATCTCCACAGCACTCCACATAAGGTGGGGTGTGCAGGTTTCACCAGATAACATGTAAAAGGGATCCAAAGATCCTTTCTACCATTTGGAACTGTAGTTCTCTCAAGGTTAGCCAGAGAACGTTAAAAGGGGAGCTCTTGGGACAAACCAGCAACAACAGGCACTTATTGCCAAAAAGTTGTCAAAGAGGATAACATTTGAAATATATTATAAAGAGTCTAAAAAATCACACCCATAAAAAGAGTAAAAGATTCTGTGAGTGTGGGAAAAGGTTTCCATTCACAGAGGTATAAGAAAAAATAATCCACCAGTAAAATTAAAAAGTTCTCGGGTTGACTCAGGTCAGGAAGATTTATCATTACTATGAAAATCTTACCTAACAGGATGGCCAGCATTTTAGTGGGGCAATCCCGCACTGCCCCCCTTCTCCTGGGACCAAAGGCATGAATGCAATGGTTACCATTCCACTCACAATAACACAATTATATATTTTTGGGAAACAAAAAGATCACATTTATTGGAGTCAAGCAAACAAATTGGGGTGGTGCCAGCCACATAAGCACAGCCACAAAAGCACAGCAATGTCCGTAGCAACTTCTAAGTTATCCCTTTCTATTTCCCAGGCTTGCAACAAGATTATTGTCCATGGCTGACACGTGTCGCTTCCGGTTTGCAATTTGCAAAGTAGCGGACGTCCGCCTCTGGTTATCAACTGCCAGGCAGTCTATAGATCCGGGACCACTGTATTCAGTTGATGAGGAGTCTCAACTGTTCCTAAGGGGAATTCAGTGCCCGTTGTCTGAATTTGACTTGAGTGCAGCTGTTGGGAACTGCTCGTGGCCGAAACTGCAGCGTTAAAGCTCCTCCCCAGCTAGGACAGCCCCGTAACACTGTCACGCTTTGTGGGTGGCTCCCCGGCTGCCCCCTATTACCCCAAACCTATGCTCCTTGTCTGCACGTACCTATAATGCCCAATGTATGCTTTCACACATCCTGCCCATTTTAGAGCTGTGAACCATCACCAAGAGGAAAACCTTTTGCCGTATGTTAACACAAATCCCTGCCTTGAGAGCCCATGGAATCCGACTGCCAGGTAAGTCACTCCCATAACCTTTGTATGGATCACTCCTGTTTCTGTTCTTGCGCGAATGGCCTGCCTATGGAATCCGACTGCCAGGTCAGTCACTCCCATAACCTTTGTATGGATCACTCCTGTTTCTGTTCTTGCGCGAATGGGCTGCCTATGGAATCTGACTGCCAGGTCAGTCACTCCCATAACCTTTGTATGGATCACTCCTGTTTCTGTTCTTGCGCGAATGGCCTGCCTATGGTATCCGACTGCCAGGTCAGTCACTCCCATAACCTTTGTATGGATCACTCCTGTTTCTGTTCTTGCGCGAATGGCCTGCCTATGGTATCCGACTGCCAGGTCAGTCACTGCCATAACAATGCCCCAACCAATTTTGGGCCAATATACTCACCATCCCTCCTTTCGAGTGTCCCAGTAGCATGGTGCAAAGCACCTGTCATGCTGGAGCAAGCGGCCATTCTAATGCAACCTGCGACCTGCCAATGCTGCCTACCCTGCTATGTTTCTTCATAGGGGGTTGAAACCAGGTCCTGCCGGTGACAGGCCAGTGCCGCCTTGCACCTTGTTTTTTCCTTGCTGAGATCAAAACGCTATCTCACATGTCCACACTGATGTCAATTAACTGTCCTTTGCGATGTGCTTCTGGCATGGAACCTGTGTTGCTCTGCGTTGTCCTGCTTCCAAGGCAAACTGGTTGCCGCTGAGCTTAAATGCATCCCGTGAACCCAGTGGGTCTTTAGTAGGTGCTCGGCTTCCCCAATTTTTCAAATGTGCACGCTTTTTGAAATCACCCAAAAAGACAGGAAAAAAAAAGTATGGCATAGTTGTCTGAATTGTGGCTATACATAAAATCTCAAATAGCCTAAAAATGTGAACAAATATGCTATACAAAACATTACAGTGAGAAAGGGCAGCAGGAGCGTCCCCCGCACCCTTCTTCACTGTATTGTGACCGGGGTTTGCGGGGACTTCCCCCGCAAACCCAACTGAATAAAGTATAAAAAAAAGAAAAAAGCGGACCCTGCGGCGTCGATTCCCATACACGCAAGTGAAGGGTCCGGCGTCGCAGAGGGATGTGGGAGATGACGGCACACAATGAGGTGTGTGCCGCCAGCAGGTAAGTAAGGTAGAGACAAGGGCAACGTCTGAAATGTTCACGGGAGGGAAGACCGAAAGTTATTTTTGGAAAAATAACTTTTGGTCTTTTCTCCCTCGAACATTTCAGCTGCGGTCTTACCACCCAAATCCCGATTGTTGAGAGGCAAAAAACGAATCGCAGCAGCCCCTGCCGTATGCGTGCTTCCTGGAGCCCGAGGCTGGATGCGGCTGGGCCTGGGAACGCCCCTTCCACCTCCCAAGGAGGAGAGTGAGGTGTTCGATACCTCCCCTGCAGGCTGACCTTCCAGCGCCCCCTCCGGGGGCTGGCCAGCCTCTGGTCAAGAGTGATGGAGAGCAAAGAGGAACAACTGGAGGGCTAGAGCGCCAGGGTATAGAATGGGGAGATAAAAGAGGCAGAACAGGAGGGACAGAAGAAGACTGAACTGGAACGAGAACCAAGGCAGAATGGGAGGGAAGGAAGGAGAGAACAGTAGTCGAAGGAGAGAAAGGCAAGACAAAATGAAAGGAGGGACTGAATATGAGAGAGAAGGTTGAGAGAGTGCAAGAGGAAAGGTGAAAAGAGAATAGGAAGGGAAGGAGGCAGCAAGCGAGGAGCGGGGTGAAAGAATGTGTGAGAGTGAAGAAGGGAAAGAAAGAACAGGGAGAGACATAGTGAAGAAAGGCAGGATTGGTGAAGGAAGTAGGGCACTCAAGAACCGATCTAAGATGGTGGCTCCTCTGTGCGCTCTGCGCGTCAGCCCGAAAAGTCTGTGTTAATCCTGAAGACCCTGGCATTTGCTTCCCCCCGCAACACGACGGGCAGATTGTAGGTAGCCCTGTGCCGATCCTGAGTTCTGCTAACTGCAGAGTGCCACTGATCACTGGTGAACCACTCTGGACTGCCGCCACTGAGTGTCCCGGAAAGAGTGCCCGCAGGCATGTCAACCTTCTGGAGCCCCTGAGAGGGAGATTTCACCACAGAAATTGGGAAAATGTAATTTTCCTATAGGATTGTATTGGGGTTATAATTATTTTAGGAGGGAAACAGTAAAAAATAGCAAATTCTTAATTGAAAAATCGGGAATATCCTGCCTAAATCGGGCGGTTTGGCATGTATGTGCCCCTGCTTGCTGTGGCAGGCTCTGTAACGGTGAAGAGTAGCGGGGAGGAAGCTCAAGACCTCCCTCAGGCAGGTCCGCGCTCTGAATTGGAGAGGCGCTGTATGCTCCGAAGTGCGGCGGGCCTCAGCTCCATGGATTCCAGTGTGCCTGACTACATGGCTAGCCATGATCGGGGTAGAGCACTGCAAATCAACGTGGGGAGGCAGCTGTCAGAAGCAGGGGAGCCCGCTGAATCCAGGGGCACAGTGTCTGGAGGCAGCTGCACGAGATAGGGCCAAATACCAATATACTGCTGATTGGGAGGTGCGCGTTAAGACGGGACTGGTGGCGTGGACCAGGGGCTCCATGCCGGCAGAGACCCAGGTGACATAACCCCATAACTAGGAGCTGAGGCTGTGACGGGGAACTGGCTGGGCGCTCCATGGGGACGAGGGAGTGTGGTGGCACTCCTTCATAGACCTACTGTGAATGGTCCAGCTCCTGTAGGAGAGAGAGCGGTAACACCTGGCTGTAGAGTGGTCTGTGCGAATCAATCGCTTCATTCCAGCGGTTTAGTCTGCCGGGCGACAACCATGGCATTGTTTACACCATGGGCAAGGGGGACGAAAACTAGCGTAAGCTACCTTTTCTTTGTAAATTCTTTATTGCAATATCTTAAAAAACACTCTATAACTAACATTACATATCTGTGCATTGCAAAAAATTACTTTCTCCCTATCCGTCCCTCTGCCCTCCCTTAGCTACACATGGGATAAACATCCCAACTAATGCGTACGCGAGGGCTTCCTTAGTGCAGTTCTTCACATCCACTGACAGGGTTCTCTTGGTATGCTTAGTCTCCTTTCTTCTTCCCCAGACCTATTTCTTACCCCTCGTCCTGTAAGTTCTAGGTGTCGCAGCTGGCCAAATCCACCGATTCAACGCATTCCATATTTCACAAGAAAAGCTGACCATTCCATTTCCCTAGATGGTTTAATATCATGCAGGGCCCCTGTGATATTCTCCATTTCATACATTTCTCTTACCTTCAGCGCCCCCCTTTTTTCTCCTGGAAGAGATTCCTTCTTGCAACCAGTGACTACGCAAGCGCTGGCCGCCAAGAGGGAGAAATGGATCATGTCAGAGAGACAAGTCCACTTTCCATCTCTAACCTCCACTTCAAAGAGCATCAACAGCGAGTCTAAGTCTCATTCAATCTCTTCCAAGTGCTTGATCCAGTACTTCTTTCCAAAAACACGGTATCTTCGGGCATCCCCACCACAAATGCCAGTGCGTGGCCCTCTCTCCACATCCACGCCAACACCATGCGTCTACCCCAGGGTACATCTTCGAGAGATGAACCGGGTCACGCAAAAGATGTCTTATGCGCATTAAGACATAGAGTTTTCAATTTCTGTTCATCCAATTCTTGCTGTAGATCCTGCTCCCATCTTGCCCTGTAGGATTCCTTGCCTGTCCCCTGTGCTAGCAACAAGGCCCGACATATATCAGAAATCAAGCCTGCTGTGGAGGTACTATTACTTAGAATGCGCTCCGTATCAGTTACATTTCTCTGCAAAACTGCTTTCCACTTCTTTGCCATTAAAACCCTTTTCAGCTGAAGAACAAATGAAGAGCGATAGCTTTCCCAAAAGCAAACCCTCTTCTAGTGCGTCTGTCTCTACAAATTCTTCTCCTTTCAGGATTCGGGCCACCCGCTGTAACCCCACTTCAACCCACATCTGGAATCGGGATATGTCTACAATGTCATTAGAAATCGGTGGGGTCCAGATATGGGGACAGTCAAGTGGTGACATTTTGCATCCCTTTATGTCTCCTCCATAGACTCCATATTAGACCCAAAATCTTGTGTCTTTGCATCCTCAGTTGAATATCTTTGCCTGCATCCCATAGCCACTCTCCCACTGTAACTGGACTGAGCCATTGATTCTCTAACCTCACCCACTGCTTATCTTCATCCTTGTGCAAGTGCTGTACCAACGCCCAAAACTGTGCAGCCGTATAATATGTATACAAATCAGGGAGTCCAATAACCCCTTCTATTTAGGCAGTATCAGGGTGGCATAACCCACCCTCTGTTTTTTTCCCCTGCCATAAAAACAGCTGAATCCTCTTCAATTCCAGAAACATTTCTCCTGGAATCCCCACCGGGAGCATCTGAAACAGGTACACCATTTTAGACAACAGCGTCATCTTTACCGCATTTAAGTGCCCCATCCGGGATAGTGTCAACTTAGACCAGTTTTCCATATCTCAATACAAGGCATTGAACAGTGGAGGATAATTTGCTTCATAGAGATCTTCTAATTTCTGAGTGACCGTCACTCCAAAATATTTTATACTTTCCCGATTTATCTGCACTTTCTCTGCGTCAAGGGCTAGCAATGCTGGGTCATTTCCCAGTTTTCTGGTCAATTCCATAAGGTTTAGCATTTCACGCAGCGTGTCTGCTCCCTTGCACCCATGTATGAAACCAACCTGGTCTGAATGGACTTCAGCCCTTCAACCCTTCAAGGCTTGTGGCTATGGTCCTAGCATAAATCATTTCTTTGACATTCAACAGAGAAAGCGGACTGTATGACTTACAGTTTCCTGGATCTTTACCCTCCTTATATATAACTGATATCAGTGCCCTGCTAAATAAGGGCGGGCCGTTGCTGCCTCAAGAATTTTATTAAAAAGCTTTTATGAGTTGTGGGAGCAACGCACCAGAAAACAGAAAACATTCTATAGATAGAGGCGATATAGGAGATAGACTGTAGCTGTGCCTGTGTTATTTTAGCTTTGTTAATTAAGAAATTGTTGTATTAGTTGCTATGCTGTGCACTTGACTGGAATTTCCACCAGTAGCACTTTTTTAAAAGACATCTTTTAAAGTGATTTTAGAATCCTTTTTAAAAACATTTGGAAACTAATTTAGAAGTTGCTCTGGAATACTTTTTTTCTGTGAACTTTGGAACATTGTTGATTTAAAACGCCGCCCGTGTGACTTCAACCGAGCTTCCTCGCCACACAAGTGCAAGCGCTACCAAAGAACTACATTACCCAACAGCATTGTAGTTCTTTGCTAGCTCTTATTCCGTCCCCAGGCGCGAACGCGCCAGCGCGAACGGAACTAGCGGGTCTGTGCGAGTCCGTGCTGGGACGTGCAGACGTGCCACAAAATGTACTTCCTGGTCTCATACGTATGGCACCTCCAGGTAAGGACTTGTGTCCCATACACGAACATAATATTGATAATCACACCCTAGGCGCTTCCCCCAATCAGGGGTCTGAGTCCTTACTTAAGGTAGCTCTAATATCTAAACATTTCTTGGATATACATGATTATATATTGGAACACAAATTAGATAGTATGTGCCTCACTGAGACATGGCTCACTAACTCACATGGACCTACCATTGAGCAGGTTACCCCCCGCCAGACTGTCTTTTTTCGGAAACATAGAGAAGGGGCAGTGGGAGGAGGAGTGGCCATTATATGCAATAAATCACTAGGATTCTATGAAGCTCAAATTGAATGTTGTGGGACTGACATGATACATATCAAGATGACATCAAATCCCAACTTTACCCTGAACCTGGTTCTTCTTTACAGACCCCCTGAGGACTCTGATAGATTTAACGAAGATTTTGTCAACCTTGTTTCCCCTATGTTGACCTCCAATACTGGTCTGGTCATCCTGGGGGATTTCAACCGTTGGAAAGGCGACAAGAGAGATAAGAAAGCCTTATTAGAAAAAATGTTGGCTACCCACCAGATCACAATCCATAATGTTGACCCAACGCATAACAAGGGCCACACTTTGGATTGGGTCAGTAGTAGTAACATACCTGTCGAAGATATCTTGACCACACCATGTTTTTGGTCTGACCACTTTTTCGTCAACTGTGTTTTGCGGCTTCCAGCCCTTGCACGTAGAGTGCATTTTCATACGCACCCAGTTAGACTTCGAAATTTGAAGAACATACCTACACCCGTTTTGGTTGACTATCTGTCTTCTCTGATGACCTTAACTAAGGACACCGACGATCCTGAGTCATTGATAGATAACTATAATAAACTGACCACTGATATGCTCGATGAATTCGCCCCTTCGAAAGATAAATTGGTCAGAGATTTACCAAATCGTCATAGATATATCTCCCCTTCCTTGGTAGATCTCAGAGCTAGTAAAAGCAGGCCGAACACACCTGGCATAAAGATAGCTCCATGACCAATCTACTGGATTGGAAGCGTAAAGAAAAGCAGTACAAACTAGAAATTCTCGAGGCTAAGAAAACCCACTACAATAATCAAATTAGTTCTGCAGGAGATCAGGCTAAGGAACTTTTCCGCCTTTTAAGATCCTGGGAAAAACCCACCGCTTGTGGCTCCTCTATTAAACCCACTGTTGAGGATTGCGACCGAATACAGAAAGCATTTGCGGATAAATTACGCAAAGCCCAAAATAAAATTAAGCAGGAAACTTTGACCTTCTCATCTTCTACAGTCAAGTCCACATTACTGTCTAATAAAACACTACTATTTGACACCAAACCGACTGATAACAAACAAGATTTCATGTCCAACACTGCCATTAAAACTGAACCCGCTTTCGGCTTTACTTTTAAGGAAACCACCGTAGTGGAAATGATAAATATTCTGAAATCTATGCATCCTACAAATTGCCCTGGCGAACTTCTCGCATCCAAAATTATTCTGGAGCACAAAGAGCAGTTTGCGCCTTTTCTATGCAGATTCGCCAATGCCTCCATTCGGTCAGGCAAAATTCCCCAGCCATTAAAAAATGTTGCAGTTTCACCATTATTAAAAAAAGTTGGATTAGATCCCCCCGACGCTGCAAACCTAAGGCCAATTACGAATACCTCGTTTCTACTTAAACCTATAGACAAGGTAGCAACCATCCAACTGCAGGACTATGTACAGATGGCTGACATACTTCACACTAAGCAGCCAGGTTTTAGAAGTTACCATGGCACTGAAAGTGCCCTTCTAAACCTACAGACGTTTATGCTTTCTAAGCTGGAAGAAAGTAGGTCGGGGCTGCTGATGTTGTTGGACTTATCAGCAGCCTTCGACCTGCTTGATCATAACATCCTTCTTGACAGAATGCAGTCGGTCGGGGGCCTCTCTGCAAATGCCATAGACTGGTTGAGATTTTTTTAGAGGGCTGACGATTCCAGGTAAACTGGGGGGACTGTGACTCTGAACCACAACTATTGACTTGTGGAGTCCCACAGGGGGCATGTCTCTCCCCTTTATTGTTTAATATTTACATCCTCCTCCTCTGCATGAATTGGAACTCTTTCAGATTTTCTTTTGCAATTATGCGGATGATTTCCAATTGGTCCTTGACATCACTGGTAATCATGATACTGACCAAAACTTGGTAGACATGGTGTATCAATTGATAAAAAAGTGGATGTCTACTAATTGGCTCAGACCCCGCCAGGCATTAACTAAACTGGACCAGGTGTACTCAGGCTTTAGGATTGATGGTATTGACATAAAAATCGTGCAGAAAGTTAAAACGTTAGGCACGTTCATGGAGAGTAGTCTAGATTGTGATGCTCACCTTACAGCTATCTCAAAGAGCACTAATTACCATCTCAAAGTGCTCAGGAGGTTGCCCCACATGTTTCCATCGAAAACCATACTAAACTTGTGAGAGCTGTCATTTTACCACAGGCGGATTACTGTAATGCACTCCTATGTGGGGCAAGTAAAGCCGACATCTATGAACTCCAAAAAGTACAAAATAAAGCTCCTGCATCATCTTTCAGATTAAATGTTCTGAACCGATAACCGCCGCTAGAAACAAACTACACTGGCTTCCTGTTGAAGCCCGCATTCGGTTCAAGCTACTTACCATCTGTCATAAATGCATCTTTGGGACTGCACCAATCTATCTGAAAGATGTTATAAGTGTCTACCAACCCACAAGAAGACTCATATCAGCGGAAGATCTTTTACTAGTCCAACACCGGGTGAAACGATCCCACGGCTTTGGCACAGCGTTTCATATTCAAGGCGCCCGTGCCTGGAATGCGTTGGCAGCTATTCTGCGTAAAACCGGGGACTTATTTATGTTTCAGAAACACTTGAAGACCCATCTCTTCTATTAGTACAATCCTTCTCACTGGTAGCCTGCCGTCCTCTGTCTCTCGGCGCCTGGATGCCTACGGGCTTTGGCGCAGTATAAGAAAAATAACATAACATAACATAACATAGAACCCGATGGTGTACCCATCTTCTTACAGAGCCTTCCCTCTAGGTAGTCTTATCAATTGACTTCTGTACCTCCTCAACCATAAACTGGATGTCTAAGTTATTAGTCTGCCACCCCCTCTCCTTCAAATTCCCTAGTGGTGTAGAGTTCCTCATAAAAGCTTTTGGAGCATTCTGCAACCCCAGTAGGCATAGCTAAGGCATGCCTTGTAGCATCCTGAACTTTCTCTCGGCCCTCTGTGCCTGCAGTTGCGCAGTCAATAGAGCGTCTGCTTTATCTCCCTTCTCATATTACTTTTGTTTCAGAAAGCACTATTGTCTTGCCTTATCCCCCACCTCTAATGCCTTGAGCTCCATATATTTATGACGCAGGCCCTGTATGTCTTCTTCTCCATAAATAACCCTGTCATGCATTCTCTTTTCTAAATCATGTGTGTCGCCTCGGAGAGTCATCTCAACCAACCTCCTCTCCCTTTTCCTATGAGCACCCTCTTGTATCAACAGGCCATGCTATGTAGCCTTCTCTGCTTCCCAAAACACATTAATCTCTACATCCCCCGTGTCATTTATCTCAAAATTCCCTAACCTCCCTGTCCAGCAAATCAGCAAACACCTGGTCTCTTCATAGCGAGCCATTGCACTTCCATCTCAAGTCTGCCCTGTTCACTCCTGCTATATCTACTGTCATGTATACCATATCATGATCAGTATATCCTACCGGTCTGAACCCACTATGCTGTTATGTTCCTTGTTCACCAATAAGGAATCTATTCTCGCATAGGTGTGATGAGGTACGGAATGGAAGGTGAATCCTCTCTGTTGGGGATGCATAGACCTGAAGACACCTCCTAACCCATTTATCTCGATACTCATGTGGACCCCACCCTTCGATGTTCCCCTGAGACCACTGCCTGTTTGTTCCGCATGGAACACCTGTCTATACCCTCACCCACCTACAGATTAAAATCACCTCCTATGATAACCATCTCACACTTCACCTTCATCACTTCCTCTAGTGCAAGCTCACTAAACGCAGGCTTCCCCTGATTAAGGCATTATATGGAGGCACATACCAAGTGTACTCCGGCTAATATACCTTGCAGCATCAAGAGATGGTCTGCTAATAATTTTGAGACCTTCACTTGAATCATCCTTATTCGCTTGTGAATGAGGATTCCAACCCCTCCCTTCTTCACCTTACTGTAGGCCCAGTGAATGTACCCTAACCTCGCTCCCTTTATGGCCCATTCCACTCCCTCTATAAGCCTAGTTTCCTGTATAAACAATACATCCAGATCCGCTCTCTGGAACTCACACACTATTAAGGATCTCTTCATAGGTGAATTCAGCCCTTTAACATTCAACATATCAACACATATCCCGCCACCACCTGGGGAGGCTTCTTGATCGTTCGTCATCACCCCAAATCATCAACAATACCCTCTATCCTCTTAAACACTATTACACCTCGTCCCACATTCTGTACTATGAATTGAAAAACCCCTATCAACTTATTCCATGTTGCCACCCACCTAGCCCTTCTGAAAACCCTAACAAAAAAGAATCAAACACAATTCTTAAATGCAAACCTTCCCCTTGAGACTCCCTCTACAAAACAGAGGGCCACTAGGGATACTCCCCGCCGCCCCCCACAGCTTATGATCACCCCACAACACAAAATCCAAATGGTTATCATCCTATATTAATTAGCTGTGCTTTTCCCAGAGGATAGCATACACAGTTTAATGTATATCTGGCCTCCAGTCCCTCTCTTTTGTAGTGGAAGGCCTCTTGAAGGCGGGTGCCGCTCCACGTTCTCCTTTCAAAGGGGTTACGATTCTAACATTGGCTCTTTAGTGAGGTGACTTAGCACCTGGGTGGCTTCAGTAGCCATGGTAATTCATCACCAACATCAAATTGCATTGTAAACGGGCAAGCCCATCAATATCAAATTCCTTTTTCAGTGAGCCATTGGGTCAAGGGGCAATCATCTCATCTCCTAGATAAAGTAAATCCCGATAGATCCTGAAATATCTGAATCTTCGCTCCTTCATACGCACTGTCAGTCACCGTCCTTGCTTTGCAAGTACTTCTGTTTTTTCCTTGTAACAGTAGAATCTCACCATGATAGATCTGTGACCACCACCATATGCTTTATCTCATCTGTGTGCCCTTTCGATCTGCACAGCCTTCCCTCCCTCTGCTGCAAACAGGATGTTGATGACTTCTCGCACATTCCTATCCACCTCCAAGGGTGATTCCCTATCTTGTTTTTTTACTCCAAGCACCCTAATATTGTTCCTCTGGTCACGATTTTCCAAATCGTCCAATTTGAGAAGCACTTCCTCCTCTCTTAATTAGAGGTCCGTCTGTCTGGCATCCATTTGCATTTCAATCAGGTCAGCACTTAGCTGATTATTCTCCAGACCCTCCACCTTGCCTCCTATAGTCTCCCATCTTCCGTTCAAATCAGCAGTTGAAGATTGTATGTCATTTCATAGGCCCTTAATCTCAGACATAATGCCCCCTATATCTTCTTTGGCTGCCAAGTCAGACGTCGACGCCATCTCAGATGAGGTTCTATTCCCTTCTTGTGCTTGGCCTTGCCTACATTTCTGGAGAGCTCTAATTGCAGACACGACTCCAGTTACCAGTTCGCTCACTGTTGATCCTTTCTAGAAGGTTGTGCGCAATGTAATAATTACGTCTGGTTGGGATAAGAGAAATGCAGATAACTGGACGGATGGAGGACTTTGTCGAGAAACTATGTCAGACAGTATTTGACCAGATTGAGCTCTCCTTCATGTTTATAGTGGAACGTGTGGACAGCATTCCCTCCTCTAGACCTATACTGTGTGCTCCACCAAGGTGTTTCATTGCACGGATCCTTAATTACCAGGACCGGGTCACAATCTTGACAATGTCACAGTTGAAAGGGGACCTGCACTATGACAGTGATCGGATCCACATTTTTCCAGACATCTCGGCAGCGGTCCTGCCGTCCATGAGGACATTTGCAGAAGTTAAATGTACTCTTTGGGACAAAAATATCAGGTACTCCATGTTGTTCCCTGCTAAGCTTCAGATACAGTACGACGGCAAAGTCCTTTTCTTCATTTTGCCAGAGGCTGCCAACACTTTTGTGGAGAAACTTAAAACTGTTCCACTCAGAGAGGGTCCGAAGCAGCGGTAGAGAAGCACTGTTGGAGTGAGCGATGTATAGGATGGAACTTGATTGTTTGAGTGCCCATGATGGGGATACTGTGCTGATGGGTTGTGGATGGCGGGGTAAGAGTTACGTGCATATGCAGGACACCAGTTGGGGTTGTTATTGAGATAAGAAAGGGCTGGAGTCTTGGCTGGTGCAAACGCCCCATGCATATCCCACTTTCAGTTGTTACTATGGGGGGAGGGTACATGCGAGTCGTGCGAGTTGGGTTTGCCTGGATGGGTGGGTAGTGGTGGGGGAGCTGGGGAACATTGCATTATTGTTTTTGCTATGAGTGCATAAGGTTCTGACCACGGAGGTTGCAGCTACCGCCCCAGACACCCCCAAAATCCCCCTGCAGCTACACTCAATGAGAGGTGTCTGGGGAGGCCACAGTATGCTGTAGGGGGCGCTGTGACTCAGAAGGCCATTCCACTCTTGTTTCAGGTTGCAGTGGCATCTGGGGATCACACGGCATGTCACATGGCATGAGGTCCTTTACTCTTGCTTTTTATCTTCGCATGCTTCCAGTTTATAAAAAGCTTTAGGAAGCAGGGCACAGTGTCTCGCAATGCTATTGATTTCACATTGCCACTGACCTGTGCATCCTGATGCTTTATAAAAACATGGTCATAGGTAATTAGGTATACAATATAAATAAACTTTGAAAAAGCACCAGGGTCATTCACAGGCATTCCATAGATGCCAGGAGCTGCAAGCAAAAATGTACGAAGCTGCTGCTTGTGTTGTAGTTACATCTTTTTCTTGTATCTTTAGGCTGCCCTACTTATGTCATTTCTGTAGCTCCTGTTTCCTGTGTCACCAGTTCCAGAGGGGGTGTGTCCAGTAGCGCTCCTGCCCGGGGGCTCTAGTCACACAGCTTGTTAGATTAGGTTGTAGGGCTTGGTCTTTCAGGGAGGGGGAGCACAGCATCCCAAGACTTCCGAGAGCTATGTTCTTCGCCACAGCAACCTGACACAGTGGCCCGGAGAGGAGCATGGATTTGCATTGCAGAGTGCAGACAATAATTATCGGTGTGGAAGCTGAGTTGGGCAAACAATATTGGATTTATTCAGTTCTGAATGTATGGCAGAAAGGTGCAATTACATGGACCAACCGGCAGACATACCCTTACTTAATCCTAGAAGGCAATTAAGGTAGCCACTTGGAATATAAGAGGAGGCAACCATCCAGATAAAACCAGATACATTCTCTTATATACGAAACGCCACAACATAAATGTAGCATTCATGTGACACATCTTACACAATCATCCGAAAGTACATGGGCTACATAATGGTGGTGCCATTGGAATTATTTGTCTTACTCTACTTATGCCAGGAACATTTCAATACTCATTGACAGCTCCCTTTGATTTCGTATACAGAGGTATGTAAGGCAGGGCCCTGACAGTGAATGGAAACATAGAAGGTGTTACAGTCACATTGATTAATAGCTATGCCCCTAAATCTGACCATCCTGGATTTTATAATTGGGTGGTAGAAAGTTTGGCCTCTGCCTGCTGGAGAGTCTCTAGTAATTTGGGTTGGGGATTTCGAAACCACCCATGTCCACGAAACAGACAGATTTAACACAGTGACCAAGAGGTGCTCTCGCACAGGTCAAAAGGTAAATGATATTTGCTAAATCTTCAGTCTGCTGGATGTTTGGAGGTTGAAACATTCCAAACAGAGGGTTATACCTTTTATTAATGGGTTCACAACACAGCCTCACAAATAGAATTTATACTGGTCTCGAGGACAAACTCTCTGCATTTTGGGGGCTGCAAAATCCTTCCAAGTACATTGTCTTACCATTCCCCATTTACGCTGGAGTTTTCCATACTGTAAATGCACCATGGGATCGCAGGCTGTTGTTTCAAGACAGAAGCCCTTAAGGGCAGAGTTTTCATTCAGGAGGTGCAGGATGAGATCTGCTCCTTTTTTGCCATTAATGAGGGCTTAGTTGACGCGTTCGGAATGCTTTGGGAAACATTCAAGTGCTATGTAAGAGGGGTGTGTATTGCTAAGGAGGCTCAGGTCCTCAAGCTGCTTGGGAAGGAGCTAGAGGTTAATGTTATGTTACGTTATTGTGATTTATACCACATACTGCTGCCCTTTTCATGGACTGCAGGCACCCTGGTGGCTCTGAAAAGGAAGGGGGTTGGGAGGCATTAGTTATTGGGATTGAGATGGAAAAACGCAAGAGAGCTTTGATGTGCTGCTGGTAGCATCAGTTTGGCTGAAAAAATGGTCACTGTGTGCTGTCTTGTTTTTAGTTGATCGACGTTGTGTGATGTTTGGTGCAAATTTGTATATGGGTGGTTTATGTGTGTTTCGTTTAGTGTCCTGTTGGGTGTTGTGGCATGTCACTAGAGTGTCTGTAATTTCTGGTGAGTTTTGTTTTTTGCGGTAGAGGTATGTGTATGGTTTGTCCTGGGTTGGAGGGTGGGTATGCAGAATATTAGAGAGATTTTAGTAGGGTTAGTCGGCAGTTGCCTGAGTCTTTATCTGCAGGTTCCGTTGATCCATCGGGTTAATATTATTCTATGGTATTTTGCAGTGGGTGATTTATTTCTTTGGATGGTCTGGATTCAGGGGATCGATTTTCTATATTTGTACTTTGTTGCGTTAGTGGTTTTTCTTCGCTTGTGGTTCCTCTTTAGCTTGGTGAGTTAAAGAGTCATGTTTTTAACAGTTTTCTGAATTTTAGGTGATCTTCTGTTGTTCGTATTTCCTTTGGTAGCGAGTTCCAAAGTCTTACCGCTATGCAGGAGAATGCTGATCCCCCATATTGCTTTGGTTTGAGGTGAATGTCGTTGGTGGACCTTAATGTTCATTTTAGTTTATAGATGGAGATTTTCCGTGTATGAATTCTGCTCCTTTACTGTGGATTGCTTTGTTTGTTATGCAGAGTGTTTTGAAGAAAATTCCAATGTAGTGTTCTCAGTGCTGGTGTGATGTGTTCTCTCTTAGTGAGTCTGAGGAGCAGTCTTGCTGCTGCATTCTGTATTTGTTGTGTTTTTTCATAAGCTATTCTGGCATTCCGAGATGCTGCTGGTGTAGTCTATTCTTGACATGACGAGAGATGACGGTGAGTGCTCTGTGTGGGAAGGCGAAGAAGCAGAGCATACTCTTGATTGTGTGTAAGTAGAAGAAGCACTTCTGAAAAGAAGTGGTGAGAGTGATGAGCCTTGTGGGACTCCAAATCTTGTTTTCTGAGGTGTTGACTCGAATGGTGTTAACCATGTTGTTTCAGTTCTTTCTGTCATGAAGGATTTTAATTAGAGGAGAGCCGTGTTGCTGATTACAATACCTTTGAGTCTTTTGTTTAGTGTTTCATGGTGTACTGTCTCGAAAAGCTGCTGATAGATTGAGTAGTATTAGTGCTGATTTGACATTGGAGCCTGCATTCGTTTTTAGATCGCCCCATATTGATAGTAATGCTGTTTCCATTTCTCTCATGGATTTGAAGCCTACTTGTGCCTGGTCTAGTATCCAATAAATTGTTTTCTACATGTTCCAGGATTTGTTTGTAGACGTAGCTTTCTAGTAGTTTCACCGGGTATGAGATGTTTGAGATTGGTCGGTATTTGGTTGGGTCTTCTGTGTTTCCCTCTGAGTCTTTAAGGAGTTACTTAATGTATGCCTATTTGTAGGCTTATGGTGCAGTACCTGTTGGTAGTGAGTGTTTGAAGAGGTTGGGGACATTTTCTGCCAGTGTTTTCTGGGTGAGAATAGTCTTATATATGTCTGGTGGGCAGAGGTCTGCAGGAGAGCCAGCTATGTTGCTTTTCCTCACCAGGCTGTTGAATCTTTCCTGTCTAGATTGGTTTAGGTGGTTCAGTCTAGTAGATGGTTCTGGTGTTGGCCTGGTAAGGGGGTTGTTGGTGATTTTAGGCATGCTCTTAATGACTTGCTGGATGGTTGTGATTTTGTTTTTGGAGTGGTCTGCAAGGTCATTGCATAGTTTTTGTGATGGGGTTGGTGTGTTGTTTTTTTGTTGTTGGGTTTCTTAGCATGTTGATGATGTTGAACATCTATTTCTGGGTGTTGCTTGCATTTGTGATCCGTTCATTGTAGAATGTCTTTTTTTATTTGAGTATTTCAGCTTTGTATAGTTGTATCTGTCTTTGGCATGCAATTTTATTTCAGATTGTCGTAGTTTATCCTCCATTCTTGTTCCAGTTTCCTGTTAGTGCTTTTCAGTATTCTGAGGTGGGATGTGAACCATCTTGTTATTGTTTTCTTTAGAGAAAGGGTGAATGGTTTTCTGGTGCAATGTCATCCAATGTTTTGTGATCTGTTTTTGTATTGTGTCAGTTCTGTCTTCTATGCTGGTTGAGTCTAGAACGGTGATTGAGGAAACCATGCAGCAAGAATCTGGTGAATGACTTTCAGTTAACGGGGGACAGGCATATGGTTGCAGATATTAGGCAGGAGTTCGATAACTTTAGAAGGAATGCTTTGGTAGAGGTTAAATATTTTTGCAGGGTCCACCAAATATGGCAATATGGTGAAGGCCAAAAACCCAGAGCACTTCTGGCGAGAATGTTCAACATGGATAGGAAACACAACAAACAGTGATAGCTGGAAGGTTTTGAATTAATCATAACCTCTGGCATAGCTCTAGACAACCCTCCAAACCATCGTTCTTTAGCCTGCCAAGCCATTAGAGAAAGGGGAACGACCATATGCAAATCAGGCTTTGTCCCACCCCAAAAGGAGCAGTCCAGCCCAAACTGCTAGGTCACATCCCTTCTGCATGAGACCACAGGCATCCCCAGAAATATTTCGGCCTCATCAGTGAGGAATTGATTGAGTCTCTAAGCCCAGCAGGCTTGGGTCTCACGTTTGGGCATACCCGTCCCACTTGGGGTGACTAAAGTAAAACAAAAGGTGATTGCTGGAAGGTTTTGAATTAATCAAAACCTATTGGCACAGCTCTGGACAACCCTCCAAACCATTGTTCTTTAGCCTGACAAGCCATTACAGAAATGGGAAAGACCATATGCAAATTACAGCATTTCGACAGGGTTAAAGACAAACTGGGTGCACAGAAATATGAGACAACTGACACTGCAAAGGTATTTCGGGAACTTTATAGTACCCTATACACCACGAAAGGTACCCAATCCATTGCACAGATCCAACAATATTTAGAGGAAGTCGAACTATATTGGTTAACCTACGAACAGCGAGAAATGCTATATCCAGGCATAACTGTGAGTGAAATACTAAGAGTTTTTAAGGACTTAAAAGGGTCGAAAGCCCTTGGGCCAGATGGAATTGTGGTAGAATATTATAAGGCCTATGCAAATAATCTTGCCCATTCTACAATGGGTGTGCCTAGAAGCAGTGGATCAGGGATTGTTCCCTGTCACATTGAGGGAGGTGACAATGACCTTATTGCACAAGACAGGGAAAGCACCTGATGACTGTGCATCGTATCGGCCAATCTCCCTCATAAATGAACATAATAAAATATAAGCCAAACCTTTGGCGAATAGACTTCTTCCCTTTATGCAGGGTTTAGTAATCGCAGACAAATCAGGGTTCATTCCAGGAAGGAACACTACATATGGCCTGCGCAGGTTCTTTGGACACCTTGATATTGTAGATCAGAAAGTGCCTGCAGTCTCTGCGCTTCGGGATGCTGAGAAGGCATTCAATTCGGTCAAGTGGCCTTATTTGTTCACAATATTGGGAAGAATGGGGCTGGGAAATAGGTTCACCTCCCTGATGGCTCTTCTGTTTAACTCCCTGAGGGCCAAGATTGCTGTGCACGGGATGGTGTTGAAATCTCCGGTAATGGGAAGTGGGACAGGACAGGGCTGGCCACTTTTTCTGTTCGTCCTGGCAATGGAGCCCTTGACAGAGCTGCAGAGGGACCAACATATACATAGGGGCATTCAATAATGCTTTCATACAATGATTATCTCACTATATGCAGATGATATAATGCTGTTCATTAAAGAGCCATGTGAGAACCTGAAACTAGTAATAAAACAAGTGACCCGGTTCAGAGAATACTCCAGTCTGTGGATCAACCATGAAAAGTCTGTGATTTTTCCCCTGACCGGTAACACCTCGGTTTTCACAGACGATTATAGAATATCTTGTTTGCAGACATATGTCAATCAATACGACGAAATGTCTTTCACGGACGACTTTGGGTTCAAGTGGGAATTGGACAACGCAAGGTATCTGGGAATAGAGATATCAAGGAACCCGTAGATATACTCTTTTTGGAGAAAACTCCAGTAGGGCTATATATAAACTTAAGGGACAGGTTCACTGATGGTGGGGCCTTCCACTATCATTGCTTAGATGAATTACCGTGGTTAAGAAGGTTATTTTACAGAGATTTCTGTACCTTTTCTTGAATATTCACTGTCGCAACCTCTTGCTAACGGTATCTTAGCACTCCCAGATTTCCAGAGATATTATCTGGCAGCACAAGCTAATTTCCTATCTTTCTGATACTCTACACAGCCGTTTTAGAGCACACCTACAGATAAAAAGGGCAGTGGCCGCACCAGCGCTACTCCGTACAGGGATAATAAGTGGGGCTAAACATACTGCCATGGGGTTGGATACAGTCTCATGTACATGTGCTGTCTGGTATCAGATAGCAGTTATATTAAGAGTGGGCGCTCCCCGCGGATTCCAGCTAGATATGTCACTGTGATGGGAATAACACCGGAGAAGTTTTATTTAAGTCTTGCTACTAAACCTTGCCTGGAAACATTTTTGGACTATTTTGTGGAAGGATACTTTCTGACCCTGGGGATCAAATATTTAATAACCAATTATACATTTAAAGAGAAGGTAGGTGACACCCCTGTGGACATATTTATGTACTTCTGAATTAGGAACAAATTCCACTCCTTCAAAGCACAACTGCCTACATTCACACTATTACAGGATGTAATCAAAGCCCAGGGAGAGGGACGACTCGCTTCAGGGATATACAAACAGCTCATGACTGAGATTCCCCATGGGGGGCGAGGAGGGTTCTCTGGGAGGCGGTGGTAAGACAGTCTAGACATGGAGCTTCCTGAGAAGGTTGGTCTTACAAAATGGGTCACACCAGGAAAGTGTCACTGAATGCTAGATATAAATGTATCCATTTCAACTTTTTGCACCAATCAAGTTGAATACATATTACACAGAGACACCACATGTTGTGTACGGATGTCGAGGAAGGAAGCTGACACAAAGGTGGCATGGTTTTGGTTGTAGACTTTTATTTCTGTGTGAAAAAGGTCCTTACTATCGCTAACTTTTAAGAGGGGTTTCCCTGACTCAAGACTAATACTAAAAGGGTCTGTCAATGTAAATTCCACTGACCTGTGTCAAAACTTACTTCTAGTTCCCTTTTTAAGAAGGATGGCTCCCTTCTCCTTCTTCTTGCGTAAGGTTCAAAAGATTGTTCTCTCAAATCAAAGTTACCAGGGGGAATGACTCCCTTCCTTGGGCTTGCGGGTTTCACCCAGTCTTTGCACAATTTTACCTCAAGGAGAAAGTCTCCCTACTCCTGGTGAGGCACCTTATACTCTTCAAATAGAACCAGGGGTAATTACTCCCTTCCCTCGGCAGGATTTGGTACACTTCACAACAATGGCAGGGGGCATGTCTCCCTTCCCCTGACTTCTAAGTTCTCAGTTCAGGAAAAAGAGAATGTCTCCCTTCTCTTGGTATGCTTTTGGAACAATTCAACGCAAGGCCATGGGGGATGACTCCCTTCTCAAGGCATCTTCTGGCTTAAGTCTTAGTTTAGGCCCAAGGGAATGCCTCCCTTCTCTTGGTATGCTTTGGCACAGTTCAACACAAGGCCAGGGGGAATGACTCCTTTCCTCTGGCGTCTTTATGAGAGCTCCCGATGTGGTACCAGGAGAATAACTTCTCCTGGTATGACTTGAAATGTTTCTTTTTCAATGCTTTCAACTTCATGCACATTTTGCCACTTTAACTGGTTGTCAACAAAGTCCCAGATCTTGTCAGGGTCCCAGACACTTCTCTGATGGTCAGTGGTTCTCTCTTTCCCACTGTAATGAGGAAGATTTCCTCTGATGCTTTCTGTCTCTAGGTTTTGGTCCCAGACTCTTCTCTGGTGTCCCACTGTCTTATGTACGCCACTGGGATGAGGGAGCATTCCCTGAATGCCTCCAGCGACAGCGTATCCCTTCGCGTCCCCACTGGGCCTCCCGTGCCTCCCTTTACCTTCACGTGGCTTCAGGCCCTGCTCCAGTTCTTCCAGGGGTGGGTCTTCCACTCTGCTGCTTCCAGGCACCTTCTCCTTCAGCCGGCAGGCTCCACAGCATTCTCGTGGAACTCACATCTTTGCGGTCTCAGTGTGGGCCTCGTAGGTCCACCTGGCCAAGGTTACGCCTCTGCTCTTCTTTCCAGGTCAGGCAGAGGGGTCTTCTCCTGCAGGGTACCCGCTTGACTCTCGAAGCATCTCGCTGGCATCTGCTGCTCCGCCTGCTTATGCCGGGATTCGAATCTCCCGGGTTCTACACTCCGTCTTCAGTTTTCTTTATGTATGACTGGTCCAGCCTCCGCCTATCATCAATACCTGTAGTGCATGATCACAGTGCGCGCTTCACGATTCCGTGAGCCATCACGTGGCAGTATTGGAAGGTGTAATCTTCATATTTCCTCATCGTAGTCCTTCCTGCTTGGCTGGTTTTATCACTATGACAATATTACATATGTTTGCTCTCTAAAGAAGGATTAGAGGTGGAGTGTAGGACTAGAGAATGTGTGTGGT
This sequence comes from Ambystoma mexicanum, assembly GCF_040938575.1. NCBI lineage: Eukaryota > Metazoa > Chordata > Amphibia > Caudata > Ambystomatidae > Ambystoma > Ambystoma mexicanum. The sequence continues at coordinate 1,073,693,530 of NC_090923.1, forward strand.
TTATGGGATTTCCAGGGCTGCACCCTAGGTGGTCGTCCTTTTCCCCACAGAGGAGTCCCTCCCCATGAGGTCTTCCCTCATTGAACCACCCCTAGCATGACTATTGGGTAGTGGCCTTACCCCCCTAGCCTCATGAGAAGGGGCTCCCCCTTGCATAGAAGTGATGACACCTTGTGAATCGTCAATGTTAAAAAAGAAGTCATGCAGATTTTGTCTACCTGGTGTGGACCTGTCCCCCGATATTAGAATTCTGGTAGGGGTGTTTGATGTTGTGTCCCTCATTGTGAAAGAACAGATGGTGAAGGACCCGGTACTGCTGTTGCTGGGACTCACTTGTGACATTCCAAATCATATGCACAGTTTAACAGGGCTTCTTTTGGTTCTGGATGGTAGAAGGGTAGCTATAGCATGGTGGAAGGGACCAAGGCTGTTGGTAGCAGCCTGGCTGGAAGACAACGCGTATTGTTATGATATGGATACTGCGTATATTCATACTACGCTTCTACAGAAGAGTCCTCCACCGACCAATGATACATGAACTCAGGTCATCTTCTCTATCTCCCACTGGGAACACTCTTATGTACTGATGATGCTTCCTAATTTCTCAATAAACCCTTGTGCTACTCAGTTGTATGGAGAAACTAATGAACACATTTGAGAAAAAAGGATTGGCGAAGGAAGAAGCCTTGTGAAAAATCACTGAGACGTATCTGCTGGTCCCCTGGTCGTATCCCTGTGATTTGGCCGTGGAAGAATTGTTTGCGGCAGAATTGACCGTAATCAATTTCACTGTGAAACCAATTTTCCCCCCACTTACCTTTTGCACATCTGGTTCCTTCTCCTGACCCTGCGGCGTCTGTTCTGTCCCTCTTACGCAGGTTGGATCCGACACCGCAGGGTCCCCTTTTCTCTTTTTTCTTTGTCCCCTGCCTCCAATACTCAGGAAGTGGGGGACACCCCATAAACCTCCCAAGGCCATCAATACCAAACATGGGGCGCGGGGGACACCCTCAGGACCCCCCGCTCCCCATGTTTGGTAATGATTATCCAATTTGATCAAATCAAATCGATAGAATGGTACTGGCCGAATTCGGCCAGATGTAACATTCGGTCAATTTAATTCGATCAAATTGGGTAATACCCCCCGGTCACTGGCCAACACAGACCCAAAAACCACTGGATCACTGACATCATAAACATAAACATGGATGCACTTAAAACTGGACTCAATCAGGTTAGTCTCGCCAACTCCACCTCATCACAGATTAGAGGCATCAACACGCTCCCTCCTCCGTGTGCAAAGACCAGTCTGATACCAGAATGACAATAGTACAGATAGCACAGCACCCTGCATTGCAATCCCGGTGTGCACTTCAAGCCAAGATACAGGAATTGAAGCCACCTCTTACGCAGCAGCAAGACTCCTCCATGCCCATGAACCTAGAATCCCCAGGTTAATCTAGCATGTCACCCATAGAGAACAGATTCCTCAAGACCCTCCCAAGTTACCATCATCTAACACTCATCTTAAAAATATAACCAAGAAGAGGTAGAACACCACACACCACTGTCTCGACTCATTTTAGCATTAAAGGGCTTTGTATGTATGTATGTATGTATGTGTGTATGTATGTATATATGTGATGTTTTTTTATATAGAAGCAAACCTAGCTGTGACGCAAAGGAGTGCAGTACAATGAGATAAAGTAAGAGGGTGAAATAATATGGGCACACTTAGAAGGATAGAGTATTAAGGGAACACTTTGACAGACATGTAGAAAGAGGATACAGGGGGGGTTACATGCAGAGAATACACATATAGGGGCTTATTATGAGTTTGCCGGTATCCCACCGGTAATTTTGGTGGGATACCGGCAAACAGATCCTACTGCTTCCGCCGCCTGATATTCTGGTATTACCGCAATATTCCAGGTGGCGGAAACACCAGTAAATCCCCATTCCATTTAGTCCCATAGGACTACATTGAGGTAATTGCAGCATTTTTCTGCCGGTGGGGGGCCTCATTTACCGGCAGCTCAGGCGTGGAGGTAAGTCAGTGCCCCCACCGACAAACATGTGTTTCCCCGATCCAGTAAAATTGCTGGTGCCGGAATGACCAGCAATTTTACCAACAATTTTTCCAGACCGGGAAAACTGTAATGACTCATAGACTGTACCCTTTCCTGGTCAGTTTAGCATATAATCTCAGAACAATACGAGTCCTTGAGAGCCTCTCTAAAAACATCTTAATCCACCCAAATGGACCTAGCCACATTTTAATCTACTATTCACTCTACACCACACACATATATACACACACACACATACACTGGCCACCGTGCACATTGCAACTTTATGCCTGCTAGCAGTACCATCACCACATTAACCACTGCAGACCAATTTATAGCTCACTGCACGGCCCGCAGCATTGTTAACCCTATCAAATACTCTGCCTCTCTGAACAGCAGCTGTTCCAGTATCCCAGTGCTGGCAGGTAATCTTCTTTCGTATTCACATATTTATTGAAATATGATACACATTGACAAACATAGACAGTATATACATTTTATCCCCTCCCTCCTTCCTCCTTATTCAGTTGTCGAACAGAACAATCATTACAACACCAAAAACCTCCCCAAGTCTCCTCACGAAGATTGCTTTTCTTATACCTGTACAAAATCACCTTTTCTAACAAAGACATTCTTTGCAAATCCTCCATCCATTTTGATGCAGTAGGCAATTTCTAGTACCAAACGTGTTAGTATTAGGCCTGCATTATTAGCACAGGCATAACCCACACCATGATTGAGCTTCAGGGAGTTACAAGCCTTTCACTGTCTCAGAGGCCATAGGCCTTCGTGCCCCAGGATGAATGTGCTCTGCAAGGCCACATGAAGGGGGCAGAGCGCCTCTTGGCAGTTATCATCCCATGATACAGATAGCATGGCCCCAAAACCCCCCGTGTCAGAGCTACAGCCCTCCTATGCATTGACCCCAATTATTATAGGATTTATAAAGCGCGAACTGTGGCCCGAAGGCTTCTAGGTGCTAAACAGAAAAGAGCAGTTTTACAGAACAGGCCTCAAGACTAAAAAGCAGAAGAACTGAAAAGATGAGTCTTTAAGTAAGGTATTCCATCTGGGCTCTCAGATGCAACGGAAGGCCGTTCCACAAGCTGGGGGCCAGTACCGAAAAGGAGTGGCCACCCAGATGCTTACAGCGGAATTTAGGAATCTTCAAGCTTTGATCCCAAGACCCCCACATACCAGGGTGCCAACCAGGGCCAGACCACTGACCATAAAGCTGTAGGACCTCCGATCGATCAAAATGATCAGAAAGCATGGCTATCTCGCCTTCACATTTGGGTCACATGATTTGTGCTGCGTGGTGTCGGGGAGGGATGAAATTATACACCAAAACGAGGGTGGAAGAATTTGGGAGGTTTCTGGCGCATCGAGAATGAGTGAAGTATGCGAGTTAGTATGACCTCGGCTCTCCCCCTGGACCCATATCTGTTTCTGCCAGGTGCACCGCTACAGTGATAGAGTAGGATTGTTTTCAAAGTAACTCATTGCTTATTAGGCCCTGTTCTACGTATGACAAACCCAACAGTACCCTCGTGGATGGAGACGGACAAGAAGGCTGGGACCAATGGCCTAGCATCCCTATCGAGTGGGCCACCCATGTATAGGGTCTCTCCAACCAGCCTTGTGGGTTTTCACTGTATGTAATGATGTCATAGATGATGCCAGCCACATGTTACGCTCACCTGGTATCCACGGGACCACACCCTGTCCTGGTTGGATGATTTGCACTCTCAAAACCTCTCCCGGTCCCTTGATAAGGCCTCTGGTTAAAGATGGCCACCCTGTCCTGGTTGGATGATTTGCACTCTCAAACCCTCTCCCGGTCCCTTGATAAGGCCTCTGGTTAAAGATGGGTCTGCAATATAGGAGAGCTGGATTCAATGCCAGATTGTCTTTATGTTTTCCCACCTCCCTTGGCCTCAACTCCTTCCTCCCCCTTGGGCCTTCTCCTCACCTTAATATTGTAAGAGGTGGATTCTCTGTCCTGCTCCTCGTGGCAGGGGTGCGAAGATGTGGGGGGCGAGCAGCGACCAAGTTACTTCACTGGTGCAAGCCCCCCTGTGGGAATCCAGGCCTGCTGCGACTCCGTAGGTTTGCTGCTTTACAGTCTTTATATGCAGATTTTATGTTCCTCTTAGTTCGAATAATAATGTCTTGCTTCTTTCCTTTTAGGTATGGAAAGGTATTTTGGTGTTGTCATGCAGTTTGAAGATGAGCATGGGCCGGTAGGCGAAAGCGCGGTGTGCGCGATGCTGTCCGGTGAGGAATGCGCGATGCGCGGCGCTTTTTCGCCTTTTATATTGCTAACCTGTGTCTTTTCTCTCTTTGCAGGTTGCGATGTTCCTCGCCGAGCGCCATAATGTTCCAGCAGTGATATTGACCAGGAGATGACTACCCAGGTAAGAATTGTGTGGCTTTCTTCATTCGGGAGGAAACAGGAGTAAACGCTTACTAATGCTGTCTTTCTTTCTCCTCTTTCCAGGTTATGGTATTCCAGATTGCATGCGGTGCCGGATGATGGAGTTCGTACCTTCAGGTAAGTGGAACTGAAGTCAGCGATGGATTGAAGACAGAATACTGTTCCAGTTAAGTTGCGTAGTGTTCTTTCTCTCTCTGCAGGTTCTTGGTTTCAGGTAAGCTGGCATCAAAGAACTGGACATGGTGAGCGTTACGCTGCCCACAGCAGAATAACGCAAAGGATGTTCTGCTGTTTGGGTGTGGTTTAAATAGCCTCAGGTAAAGTAGTCCATGTAAAATAGTCCCAGGCCTGCCACACCCAAAGTAGTCCAGGTAAAGTAGTCCCAGGCCTGCCACACCCAAAAGACTAGACCGCATAGCTCAGTTCCTTGTAACTGAGCTATGTGTGTGCCTCCATGTTGGCTGAACCCCCGCCCCCCAAGTTAAATAGTCCCAAGTAAATAGTCCCATTCTAATGTTGGTCTTCATGATGGTTATGAGCCTGGCGCCAAACGCCAGGACTGACCCCAAGAGAGTCTTGGAGGAGGTTTTAAGGCCTTTGACCTGGCCCTAACTGGAAGGCTGACTTGCCAGTGAGGGCCAGGGGCAAGGGTCATGACAGCACCCTTTTAGCTTACTACACACCCCTAATTTGGCAGAACGTTCGGCAGCAGCAGAGTTCTTTGCTGATGCACTTCTGTTTCATAGGAATAAAAACGTGTTATCCTTGCAAGCGGTGTGTTGGGACTTTTTCCCTAGCAGGTTGTATTTTTCTGGTGTGAGCGTGCAGGGGCTTGCCCTCACTGACACAATTGGTGTTACTTAGAAGCAATACTTTTCGGTGTGCTCAATACAAAGAGAATAACTCATGAGGAGTGCCAAAAAGCAGCACAGGCGGTATCCCTCTGCGTCTAATGCAGCTTGACGTCAATTCAACCAGTGTTGAGGCAGCAGAACTGGCATCCTTAGCTTATCTGGTGAGACTCACTTCAGGGGCTCCAGGACAGGATGAATACATTCAGGGTCTGCTTTCAGATATTCGGGAAATTCTGGTGCAGAGTAGCAGGTCCTAGTCCATAGCAAGAGGCATCCCAATTTGCCCTGACAGTGTTAGGGGGCAGAGGTTTCCGCTGCCTTGGATTGACCCTTCACCTTAGTGGTTGAGAGCTTTGGAAAGTACAACTCTCCTAAAAGAGGTCCAATGAATCCTTCCCAGGTGTTTGTTCCAGATTGAATTGGTGGAAGACCTCTTCTTTTAAAGGTAAACATCCACAGGTGATTGGACTAAAGCTAGCCTGCCTTTGTGGTCCAATCCCTGCTCTTGAAATGAGTGGACTTTGTCCTGCTGACACTACACCCAAAGTGCTTTGTGCTATAGGAAGTGGAGGAGACAGGAAGGAGAGCAAGAGAGGCATAGAGAATCAAGATGGCAGAATCTTCCCAAAACTGTGCAGGTCTCTCCCTGGCAACACTAACCCCATCCCTCCCTTCTCATTAGAATCAAAGGCCTTTAGAAATGCAGCACCTGGTGTGAGGCTTCTCCCTTTGAGTGGGGTGAGCTCCTTTGATGCCTGCACTAGGGCAGCTGCTTGGTGGGCGGCTGGCTCTGGTGGAGGGCGTTGCTTACCCTCACAAAGGGATCAAAGATGAGTCATGGCCATTCAGGTTCCTGTCCTGACATTTGGCAGGCTCAGTCCCCCTCGCCAGAATATACATCACCTTCCACAGCGGATCTGACTCAAAGTAGCGGACACATGTGTGATATCAAATTGGATGTCACTGTCATGATCATAGGTAGTGCCAGGCCCCATGCCAAAACTCAGGCATTGCTTTATTTTCGAATGTAACCTGCCACTATCATGTGCCACTTATGATCATCATAGTTTTGGTACAGGCGGGCATATCTTAAATGCAGCCCCTGAACTGCAGAGACTTGGCTGTCACTGCAGCTGTCCAATGGTTAACTGTGACCTCTGAACCTTCTCTGTGCCACTGTTAGAGCAGGTGCTGCAAATCAGGACACTGATTCAACAAGATCCAGATTCTACCTGTTCTTTTTGCATGGAGCTTATGAAAGGGGAATCTGGTCAGCGGATTACCATTTCAGAGATGGAATTACCTACATCATTAAAAAAATTAATCAAAATAAAAAAAGCCAGGGCTTTCACACCCTTGCCAGATGGCAATTCATCACAATCAGTCTAGCCAGTATGGAAATATTATCTGACTGTGGCATCACATTTATAATGGCATTATAAGCAAAGCCATAATGATGAGTGCCTTATGTGTGTATGGGAAGGATGGAGGTCATTGGTGCAGGCAAATGCATGTTTTTGTACAGTGGAAATAGAATGTCATTCTGGGTATTTGAAACAGGTAGCACATATGTTTTCTTACCATGATATTTTTACTACCAGTTCGGACAAAGCCAACATGATGAGTGTTCATATGTGGTCATATTGGTCTACAATGGTGCAGCCAGTCTGGACATGTTTTCTTGCTGTGGCATGGCATTTTTTACTGGCATTATGAGCAAAGCTAACAGAGGTATGTTCTTACATGGGGATACTGGCCTATATTGGCAGAGCGGACAAGACCATTTTTCTTATTCTTATTCTATAATTCACTCCTGTGATGCAGTATGCTACAGCATCTAGAGGGGGTTAATAGCTGTTAGTCGCTTCCCAGGGAAGCCAAACACTGAATTAATGTTTTATTTTTATTTAAAACACATGTCTGGTGTTCCATCTGTTGGCTTCATCCCATTTATGCTAAAAAACAGAAGAAAGCGAGGCGAGGGAAGGAGGCAGCCAATGAGGCAGTAGGGAGCAGGTGCAAGAATGAAGACAGGGAAAAATGAACAGGGGGAGACAGAGTGAAGAATGATGAGATTGGTGAAGGAAGAATCCCAGAGAAACATCACTGAGACATATGTGCAGTTCCCCCCAAGGTCACCCGCCAACACAGTAGTGAGGCCCAGCAGTGATCCCGAGGGTCAGAAACAGGGGTGGACTAGCCTACAGGGAACTCTGCAGATTTCCCAGTAGGCCTCTGAATCATGGTCCTCTTTTGTGTGGTTACCTATTTTATTTTCACATTTTCTTATGGGAAAGAGGTTGGGCTTGCTCACACTGTGTAATATGCTGCCACTATGAAAACACATTTCCAGTGCCTCTTTTGGTTCCCAGTCCACCCCTGGTCAGAAGGAAATGCACAACATCCATTGGAAAGCGTATCAGAACATGTCTTGGTCCTTACTGCATGTCACAAAACAACACCTCTGCCTAATTTGCTATTTCCATCAATCAGACATCCATCCCACACCTCTTTTGCAAAGGTACCCTGCTCAGGGATTGCCTCCCTTCCACCTTAGAAATGAGATCATAATGTGCAATCAATAAACAAACACATGGGGATCAGGCAGAGTGTAGCTGTGTTGGTAAAGTCAGGGCATTAAGTGGGCCGGGGCTATCTGGGGCAGAGTCCCGGAAGGCTCCAAAAATTGTTTCTGAGGCGGTGACCCTGCCGGGACTCCCTAAACTCCATTGCTAACCCCAGCCCACCAGGCTGCTAGAAGGCAAGTTCTTTTTTTGTAAAGCCTGAAGTACTCGCCTGTAAGTGAAAGCTTCAGGCTTCACAAAAAAAAGCCTTGTCTTTTTCTTGTGTCACCGACCTCCTGCGCGGCACTCCTTTCATTAGAGATGCAGGGGATCATCACCCTCCACCAGAGGGTGATGATCCCTGCACCTCCAGTGAAAGGGGTGCCTGGCAGGGGCTCAGCAGAGCAATTGAATGACAGGCAAAACTTACCTGACCTGAATGTTGCCTGTTAGGCCATGGCCCTTTTGCAATATCGAGCTGGAGCTCTTACGGGTGCGTGGCCTAACAGGCAATTATTAAGGTGAGGTGCTGCCTCAATTGCGGTGCCCACCCCCTGCCTGGTCACACCCCTAAGAGCCTTGTCTGGAGTTTCAGGCCACTGGGCAAAGTATTATTTGATACACTTGGCCCACCGAGCAGCAGAGGAGAGGAAGGTTACCCTCTCCTGTCGTTTGTGTGCACTGTGGAACCTGTGCAGACCGTTGATGAGAGCATTGTGGGTGTGGTCTGCCGGTGTGACTGAATGGGAATGTGTGCTTGTTAACATTAATACTGCGCTAGGACAGCTTGGCCTGCAATAGAGCTCACCTACCCCCTTGCAAATAAAGGGAATTTGGGGGCCAGTCTCCCACAACACTGCTCACCTTGACTGTTGGGACACGCACACCGAAATTGGTCACTTTGGGCAGCTCTTGGTAAGCTTTGGGATATAAGTCTTGAACCAAGTATTGTTCAAAAAGACCCAGCTGTTCACTGTTGTGGTGCCTGCCCCTTTAAGGGCACACACGCGGCTGAGTGATGCAACTCTGCCACGCGTGTTTGTAATGGGGCATTGCCACGGCTGCGGTATAGCGGCCGTGGAGCCCGGACAGCAAGCATTGCGTGCAGTGTGCTCTGTGGCTGTGGGGGCTCAAGTGGGCCGGATGAGTATTCCTGTGACACGCAACAGTGGCAATGAAGTTGAGGGATCGACGCGTACCTGCTGGGCAGAGGCAGTGAAAAACGTGGTGGCATTTTCTCCATATTTTTATGCCGCGCAGCCGGCTAAGACCATGCGGTCGGCCCTCATTTTATGCACGTGGTGGTGAGGGTTGCGGCTCCTGTTAGGAGTGCTCGTGCGTCACCCACGAGTCATTTTTGGAACCCGTTGCGCAGGGGGCAGCAACGTGCTGCTGATTGATCATTTTTGAGTGTTTTGAATACTTTCTACTCATCGAGTGTGAGGTGAGGAGAAAGGGGAGGCCCAGAGTTTTATTCTTTCTTCTCTTCCCATGGGCCCCACCCCACTCAATTTTTGGGACTTCTGGCCCCTGGGCTAAGGAGGCTATCCTATTGTTCCTGGCTGTTTGGACATTGGTGGAGGGGCTATCAATACAGCAAGCCCTAGGGTGGAGTGGTTGAAAATGACTGCACGCCCAATTTTTGGACATTCTGGACTGGGTGCTAGAAGAAGCATTTGTGACTGTGTGGATTTGGTGGAGGGGCAATCACCAGAACTGGCCAGAGGGGAGTGTTTGTGCTAACATCAGTGTGCTCAATAATTTAGTGCATTCTGCCTGGAGGAGGGCCATCTTTGAGTTGTGGCCCCAGAGCTCTCGTGGGGTGCTCTTGTGCTCACCACCATGGGTGACCAGGATGGCGGTGCAGAAGCCCAGGCAGCGCCGGCAGGACCAGCAGGCCCAGTAGGTGCACATGCGCCGAAGCAGCAAGGGGCACTGACACCAATGCCCGAGTTTGATATTTCTGGGGCCCCATCAAGCCTTGGACCAAGGTGGAGGCTTTGGATAGATCGGCTCGACATGTACTAACGGGCCACAGGTGAGCCGGATGAGGACAGTGAAGTGGTCACACTTCTATACTCAGCAGGACCAGCAGTTCACAAAGTTTTTCAGTCCCTGAAACCAGTCGATGCATCGTACATGGCGGCCAAGAACGCACTGCATGAGCACTTCATGCCGCTGGCCAACGCAGACTATGAATGCTTCGTTATGTTTAGTGCCAGACAGAAGAATGATGAGTCTCTGGACACTTTCTATGGATGTCTGTGCCGGATGTCACTGTTGTGTGCCTGGGGAAAAACCCCAAACTATGGTCAGGAACCAGCTCATACAAGGCTGTTCATCTGGAAAGCTGAGAAGGCAAGTACTGCGGGAACCAGGACTCACGCTGCCCCGCATATTGGAGCTAGGCTGATGCCATGAGGTGTTGGTGGTGCGGGCATCAAAAATGGATGCAGCATTACAACCAGGGACGACGGAGGAGGTGTGTACAATGGGCCGAGGTCAAGGAGGAAGAGGGGCCAGACGTCCAAGTGGTGACCAGCGTGACAGAGGTGCTAGAGCCCTTGAGTCCTGCATCAGGTGTGGGTATGATCTTCTTCAACCTGCAGAATGCCCAGCACAGGGGAAAGCCTGTGGATGTTGTGGGGCACTCGGCCATTATGCTCGTATGTGCAGAGCACCGTTGCCGGTTGTGGTGCTGAGAGGGCCGATAAGGACAGGCTTCTTCAGGCCACAGCGCCCACCCAATGTCTCTCGTAGACCAAGGGGATGATGGTGTGACTCACGAAGATTAGGAGGATGAGAAGGAGAACATTTTCTGTATCTCCAGTGTCAGTGTGCTACATGCCACCACCAGAAGGCAGCCACGGTGCCTCGTGAAGGTCAACGAATCAACAGTGCCGGGGCTGATGAACACAGGGGCATCAGTCAACGTAATGGCCAGGGTGCATTAGGATGCCATGGTGGCACCGCTCATATTACAGAAGCCCAGGGCGCGGATATTCACTTTTGGCGGTGAGCAGCCCATTCCATTGGCCGGAGCATTTGTGGCAAAGGTTGAGCATGGAGGATCATCCCCGATTCTATGTAACGAACGTCAGCAGCAACACTCTCCTGAGCTGTGCGGCAGCAGACGCATTGGGCATTGTGAGCTTCGCCTAGTCAGTGTATGTGGAAGATGTACAGGGGCTTCTCGTGAAGTACAGCCAGCTCTTTGAAGCAATAGGCTGCAAGGCCGGCGAGCCTGTGAGGCTGCATATTGATGAGTCGATACAGCCAATTGCGCTCAAGCAGAGCAGAGTCCCATTCCATCTACGGAACCTGGTAGACAAACAACTGAACCATTTGGTGGCGCTTAACATCATCGAGAAGGTGGATTGACCGATCGCATGGGTGTCGCCAATACTCATCGCAAGGAAGCCAAAGCAACCTGATTCCGTGAGGATTTGCGTGGACCTGAGGCTCCCGAACAAGGCCATCAAGCGTGAAAGACACCTCATGCCCACGATTGATTGCATCATTGCGGAACTGCAAGGGGTGTGATTCTTTTCAAAGTTTGACCTACGGCCGAGATACCATCAAGTGGTGTTGCACCCAGAATCAAGGTACATCACCACCTTTACCACACACTGAGGCCTCTACAGATACAAGCGCCTAAGCTTCGGGGTGTCATCAGCGATGCACAGTTGTTCCAATACATCATCTGTGGGGTCCTGGCAGATCTGGACAGTGTCCTCAACATCAGCGATGACATTCTGGTGTTTGCAAAGACGGAGGCGGAACACATGGAGAGGCTGGTGAGGATTCGGGAATGGCTGCATGTACTGGGACTGACCTTACATAAGGAAAAATGCAAATTCCTCAAGAGAAACATTGAGTTTTTCGTGTTCGTGTTCAAGGAGGGAGGCGTGTCACCTGATCCCCAAAAGGTCAAAGACATTGTGGAGGCGAGGCCCCCAGAGAATGTGTCTGAAGCCCGAAGCTTCCTGGGGATCGTCACCTACTGTGGATGGTTAATCCGGAACCTAGCCTCCAGGACTGAGTCCCTGAGAAGTCTCAACAAGAAAGAGGCAATCCGTCCTTGACATCAGAGATCGTGGTGGACGCCAGCCCTTTTGGTCTCGGTGCAGTTCTCACCCAAATGGAAGCTAATGGGGAGATCAGGCCGATTGCCAACGCGAGCAAAGCACTGTCCGAGACAGAGCAGCAGTACCCGCAGATCGAGAGGGAGGCCCAGGCAGTCTAGTGCGGGTGTCTGCTTCTTCGTCTGCGCATGCTGGGATGGCCGATGATGGTGGTAACTGACCACAAGCCCCTGCTGCTGATCATAGCTGGGTCGTCTTCCAAACCTCCAGCCCGGATTGAAAGGTGGATGCTGGCGCTCCTGGAATATGGGGTCTCGGTGTAGCGGCTAGGCAGTAACAACTCTGCAGATTATCTGTCTAGGCATCCCATAGGTGAGGCAGAAGGACATGGAAACATCAGTGGGGAGGAGGCTGATGAGCATGTGATGCTAATTGTGGAGGCGGCAACCCCAAGAGCTGGAAAAGGCAGTGGCTGAGGACGAGTGCTTCATAATACTGAAGGCGGCCCTTCAGCAAGGGTCGTGGAGGTCTGTGGTGGACACTCTGGTGCAATGGACCCAGAAGGCGCGGTCGGTGCTAGAACAACTGTGGAGAGTAAAAGAAGAGCTGACATTTGTTGAGTCGGGGCTATTGCTCAGGGGTGACCGCATAGTGATACCAATGTGCAAGATTCCCCAAGTCATTGAGCTAGCGCACTAGGGCCATCAAGGAACTGCCAAGACGAAGGTCAGTCTACGACAAAAAGTATGGTTCCTGGACCTCGAGAGAGGTGTGGAGGAGTTTGTGTCGGCCTGTGTGTGGTGCCAGGCGGCTGCCCCAGCACAGAGGGAGCCCCTTATTGACATGATGCCCCAAGGAACGAGGCCCTGGGAAAAAGTCCATGCTGATTTTGGGTCTATGGGCCGTCACACTCATTTCCTGGTTGTGGTGGATGAGTGGTCACGGTACCCCGAGGTCGAGTTCATCGAATCGGTCTCTTTTGACAAGGTTGCCGTTGCCCTAGAAAAGATTTTTGCCACTCACGGCCAGCCTCAGACCCTGTTTTCAGACAACGGACTGCCATTCCAAGGGGACAGCTACGCCCAGTTGATGGGAGACTACTTCATACAACACCGGAAAATTACACCTGTCTTGCCCTGTGCATATGGCGAAGCTGAGAGGTTCATGAGGACTCTGAACAAGATGTTTCGCATCTCTCATAGCCAAGGCCACTGTCATCTGCCATGCCGGATGGGGTTTACTTCCGCGTTGGCGGCTTCGTCACGATAGAGTGCGAGGTTAGTTTCCTCTCTGTGCAGGTCTAGTTGTTACGTCCTGAAGGCCGCCCGGAAGTATAAATTCTGTTTACTTCTGGGTTACCGTTGCGTTGCAACCCCCTTAGATTAGCGCTTCGCTCTCCTTTGTGTCAGACGCTGTTTTCCTCTTTCGTCTTTTTCTTTAGCCGACCTCTTTCGTACGCCTTTCGGGCGTCCTTCCCTCCTCTATCTCTTTGCCTCACTACCTTCTAACCTTTCTTCGCTTTCCACTTGGCCGGCACCCTCTTCAGTGGCTTTCCTTCTCACTCTTTCTGTATGGTTAGCCTTACCTCTACCTCAAGGATTGCCAGCCTCTCCACCAGCTTCCACCTACTTGTTACCACTATCATCACCGGACCACTTTCCATCCCTGGATTTTCTTCAAGCGGAACTAACTACGGACAATAAGGGTTTTTTCTGCCGTTCCGGCTTTTTGCCTTTACTTCCTGGCTGCTCGCGGGAACGAGGCCACAGGACTGCTGTTATAGCTAGCGGTCACTGTGGCTTTCTCTCGCGGCAGGCCTTAACATAAAAAGCAGAAGGATTACCTCCATCGAAGGAACTTCAACCCAGAAGATTTGGATAACCTATCACCAGGTGAGGAGAGTGGGGAGGAAGGAGGGCGAGAACGTCCTAGTCAGGACAGATTGCAACGCCAAGACAAGATGTCGGTGGAAGAACAGATCCAGGAACTGTGGAAGGCCATTCAAGGTCTATTCCAAGAACTACGGACTGTTAAAGCCGAAAATGCCATCCTTAAACAGATGGCTACCTCCCGGGAAGCCTCCCCGGTGGAATTGCCAGCTATGTCTCTCTCCTCTGGAAAATTTGATGGATCTCCAAAAAAGGTGAAGGAATTCTTGGAAGCTTGCATTGTGTACTTCACTTTTAGACCTCCAACATTTTCTGATTTACTCTCTTCGGTCTTACAAATTGAATACCGATTACAAGAGCGGCGCTCGGAACACCGCAGACACTATACAACGATTCAAGTTCCAGGACAGCTGCCACGTCTTTGCCCTCTTCCCCCCACTCATACAAAGAACCAATGCAGATAGGAGCCACCAGAGGCCTGTTGTCATCAGCAGAAAGGAGACGAAGAAGGGAAAAGGGACTTTGTGCATATTGTGGTTCGGAGCAGCATCTCCTTAAAGACTGTCCGGAAGTTCCTACTAAGCGGCAGGGAAACGAGAATGCTCGGTACCAGTAGGGACTAGGTTCCGAGGGACACTTGAAGATTCACGCAGTCCCTATGTTTCGCTTTCTATCTCGGCTCCCAACATGCAAGAAGATTCCAGGTTTATGGTCATTCCGGACCTTATCAATCTACCCGCAAAGGCCGTGGAAACTTTAGCTCTCCTGGATTGCGGAGCAGCTGGAAATTTTGTGGACACCCTGTGGGCAGAAAAGATGGGTCTTCACCGATTAGTCCGCAATCATAACCAGAAGGTAGAAGGTGTGGATGGTTCCCCCCTTTCGTCGGGACCCATGACACATACTACTGAAGAACTCACAATAACCATTTTTTAACACTCGGAGTCCATCAAGTTCGACATAATACGAGCTGCCCATTTTCTCATTATCCTCGGTATTACTTGGCTACGGAAGCATAATCCTCAGATAAACTGGACCAACATTCAGCTAAGTTTTAGCTCTTCATACTGTCAACTTCATTGCTTTCCTGTTACAGCTAAAGACGAGGTTTATACCATGACAAACCACTCAAGTAATCTTGTGGGCATACATGCTCTACCTCAGTTTTGTACACCTTACTAGGAAGTCTTCACGGAAAAAAGGCCTGCTACCTTGCCTCCTCATAGGCCGGAAGATTGCAAGATCGACCTGGAGCCTAATGCTTTAGTTCCATTTGGTCGAATGTTTTCTCTTACTCAGGCGGAAAGACAGGTTCTCAAAGACTATTTGGAGAAAAACATGCAAAACGGTCTCATCCAACCCTCAAGGTCACCTGATGGGGCTTCATTATTCTTCATAAAGAAGAGCGATTCCTCAGAACTCCGTCCCTGCATCGACTATAGGGGTTTAAACAAAGTAACAATCCGGGACCGTTACCCTATGCCGTTGATAACCAAAATCATAGAAGCTGTGCAAGGAGCCAAAATGTTCACTAAACTTGATCTTCGTAATGCTTATCATTTACTTCGCATTGCTGAAGGCGATGAGTGGAAAACGGCTTTTCGTACCCCATTCGGATTATACGAGTACCGGTTCATGCCGTTTGGGCTCGTTAATGCACTGGCTGTGTTTCAGCGGTTTATGGACAGAGTGTTTTCAGATCTACTTTCGGTTTCAGTCATCGTCTATCTAGATGACATCTTGATATTCTCTTCTGATGTAACTGAGCATACTCGACACATCCTACAAGTACTGGAACGTCTCCAAAGATATCAGCTTCTGGTCAAACCAGAAAAATGTAAGTTTGCAGTATCCTCGGTACCTTATTTAGGTTACATTCTCTCTAAGGATGGTATTTCTACGGATCCTGGCAAGATTTCGGCTATTATTGAATGGCCTTCACCCACAAATATCAATGAAGTCCAAAGATTTCTGGGTTTGTCAAATTTGTACAGGATATTCATTCAAAACTTTTCTGAGATTGTTCTTCCCATCACCAGACTACTTAAAAAGAGTTCAGGCCCATTCAAATGGTCGCCAGAAGCAGAAAACAGTTTTGTTCATTTAAAACAGATGTTCTGTTCAGCTCCCATTCTTTGACACCCTAATAAAGAACTACAGTTTATAGTCGAGACTGATGCTTTGGCTTCTGCCATAGGAGCGGTTCTGCTTCAAACTCACGACGGGAGTGGAACATCCTGTAGCATACCTCTCGAAAACACTGTCCTCTAGTCAATTGAATTATTCAGTACTAGAGAAGGAGTTACTTGCTATTAAACAGGCTTGTGAAGAATGGCGACATCTACTTTTGGGAGCACCTCATCAGTTTCTCATTCGCACAGATCATAAGAATTTACGAGTCCTACAGAACATGTACTATGTTAACTCTCGACAAGCCCGATGGGCATACTTCTTCGCCCAATACAACTTTCTTTTCACCTACTTACCTGGAACGAATAACAAAGTAGCGGATGCATTATCTAGAAAAGAGACTGTCAGCGAAGAAGAAACCCTTCTAAGGGAACCTATGTTCCAAAGAAACAGGATACTTGGAATTACGCCAACATTTTTTCAGGAGATCAAGACCGCTCAAGCTGTCGAAAGGCCTCAGTTATTACAACAAGACAGTTACACTTACACTGACAAAAATGGCCTGCTTTTTTATGGTACTCGGTTGTACATTCCTTCAGGAAGATGGCGACGAAAGATTATCAGTTGGTGTCACGATCTACCCACTGCAGGACACAGAGGAGTGCAGAACACTACAGATCTAGTTGCTAGATCATTCTTTTGGCCAGAACTCAGAAAAGATGTTAAGGAGTATCCGAAGGCATGCCGGGTATGTGCCACTGCCAAATACCCTTCTGGCAAACCATTAGGGCTAACCAATGTGAGATACCTACACGTCTGTGGGGCTTGATTTCAACCGATTTCATTGTCGATTTGCCAGTTTCTAGCGGTTGTACCTGCATTATGGTGATGATTGACTTTCACCAAATTGGCTCATTTTTCCCCGTTAATCGGATTACCTACGGCAACTGAAATGGCAGAAACCTTTGCTAAGGACATATTCCGGTTACGCAGCCTTCCAGACAAGATCATCTCTGACAGAGGAAGTCAATATATCTCTAAATTTTGGAAAGCCCTCTGTTCTCGAGTTGGTATTGAAAGAGCATTATCCTCTGGGTTTCATCCTCAGTCTAACGGCCAGACGGAATGACTGAATGCCACATTAGAACAGTATTTACGGTGCTACAGCAACAGATACCAAGATAATTGGGTTTCATTACTTCCAACAGCAGAGTTCACGTATAACAATTCAAAGCATTCTGCCACGGGTCACACTCCATTTTTCTGTACTCACGGCGTACATCCCAGGTCTTTTCTTCCCACTCTTCCTGTTCCTACAAATTCTCCCACTGCCGAAGCTGTTCTCGAATCTATTCGAGAAACACATCATTCAGCCAGACAGTGTCTAGAAGAGAGTAGAAGAAAGAACAAAACTCAAGCAGACAAGCACTGCAAGAACTGTCCTACTTCGGAGAAAGGTGACAGAGTATCGCTTTCTACCAGATACCTACCCAGATGGGTTCATCCTTCCAAACTATCTCCCCGTTTCTTGGGTCCTTTTTCTATACTCTCTAAGATCAACCCTGTTTCCTACAAGCTTGATCTCCCTCCTCATCTTCGTCGTATCCATCCGGTTTTTCACTCTTCTCTTCTCAAGCCTTTTGTCTCTGATTCTTTCCAGAGGTCAATTCCCAAGCGGATTCATGCTCCTCCCGACGAGACGGGCGAATATGAAGTCTCCACCATCCGGGATTCACGGTATTACCGGGGACGCTTGAAATACTTGGTTTCGTGGAAGGGTTACCCAGAGTCGGAGGACTCTTGGGAACCAGCCTTTCATGTCCATGCTCCCCGGTTGCTGCGCCGTTTTTGCCGGTTACACCCCGGTAAACCTGGGTCCCTTCGCACTGGAGGGGGGCATACTGTCATCCGCCGTGCCGGATGGGGTTTACTTCCGCGTTGGCGGCTTCGTCACGGTAGAGTGCGAGGTTAGTTTCCTCTCTGTGCAGGTCTAGTTGTTACGTCCTAAAGGCCGCCCGGAAGTATAAATTCTGTTTACATCCGGGTTACCGTTGCGTTGCAACCCCCTTATATTAGCGCTTCGCTCTCCTGTGGGTCAGACGCTGTTTTCCTCTTTCGGCTTTTTCTTTAGCCGACCTCTTTCGTACGCCTTTCGGGCGCCCTTCCCTCCTCTATCTCTTTGTCTCGGTACCTTCTAACCTTTCTACGCTTTCCACTTGGCCGGCGCCCTCTTCACTGGCTTTCCTTCTCACTCTTTCTGTATGGTTAGCCTTACCTCTACCTCAAGGATTGCCAGCCTCTCCACCAGCTTCCACCTACTTGTTACCACTATCATCACCGGGCCACTTTCCATTTCTGGATTTTCTTCAAGCGGAATTAACAACGGACAATAAGGGTTTTTTCTGCCGTTCCGGCTTTTTCCCTTTACTTCCTGGCTGCTCGCGGAAACGAGGCCACAGGACTGCTGTTATAGCTAGCGGTCACTGTGGCTTCCTCTTGCGGCAGGCCCCCTCAACATAAAAAGGAGAAGGATTACCTCCATTGAAGGAACTTCAACCCAGAAGATTTGCATAACCTATCACCAGGTGAGGAGAGTGGGAAGGAAGGAGGGCGAGAACGTCCTAGTCAGGACAGCCACTGCCTGCAATGGGTACTGTATAAGTTCCTGAGGGAATATAGGACCACCCCTCATGCGTCAACTGGAGTGGCACCAAGGGAGGTACTGTTTCGGCGCTGTCCGAGGGTTCTAATCCCTGAAGTGCAGGAGTGGGAACAGGCCGTGATTGATGATGCTCAGGTGGAGCGTGAAAGGATACTCAGGAAGGAGGGAGAGAACATCAGGAGAGGGCTCTGGCCCCAGCAGCTGATTCCCGGAGATGAAGTGCTCGTGAAGAACCAGCATCCACAAGGCAAGCTTTCTCTAACTTATGAGCCTGGTCCGATGGACGTGGTGGCAGTGCGTGGCTCGATAGTGACCGCATCGGTTGGGACTGCCACTGTTACCCGTAATGCCAGTTTCTTGAAGAAGGTGGGTGAGACCAGGCCGGTGGCGATCCTGAGAAGAGACTGTGGTGAGATACCGGACGAGGGCGGAGGCCTGGCCCATCTGCCGAGTGCCCTATGTCAAGGGGACGCGGGTGAGGAGGGCCCGATCCGGGAAGCGGGCAGGAGGTATCCCCAAAGGGTTGGTAGGGGGAAGCCTGCCCATCGCAGTGACTATGTATTGGATCCCTGAACTGGTGGGCCGAGCCCACGGGCTGAATAGTGACTTGTGGGACTGGGAGGAAAGCAAATAAAGTTGCTTAAATGTTATTTCATGTGCAGTGTAATGTTTTCATAGAGTCTGTATGTTCCTCCTTTTGTTGTTTGTTCTGAAAAAGGAGGAGTGTGGTGCCTGCCCCTTTAAGGGCACACACGAGGCAGAGTGACAAAACTCTGCCGCCCGTGTTCGTAATAAACGGGGCATTGCCACGGCTGCGGCAAAGCGACCGTAGCGACCGTGGAGCCCGGACAGCAAGCATTGCGTGCAGTGTGCTCTGTGGCTGGCGGGGGTGATGGGGGCCGGGTGAGTATTCCGGTGACACGCAACAAGTGTTAGGACTTCAAGCGATCTGAACCCGAAACTAGTGCCATTACTAGGCCCTACTGGCAGAGGTCTAGATGGCCAGTGGCATTTTCTCAACTAGGTAAATCCACGTTAAATGCTAATAGTACAAATTAACTAGGCACACTCCTAAGTGTGCACAGGCAGCAGAATAATAAACTAATTGGGAGAATAATCTGTTTCTTTGAAAGTGGCATATAATTAAAACCGTTAAGTGCTCTGGGTGGAGCCTGCTGCTTCTGTTCGCGGAAGTACACAATGCTGCATATTAGGGCAGAGTGGAGAGGGCCTGGTTATGCAGATAAGTTCTAGAGGAGGACCTGCAGAAAGAGTCTCATTTACATTACTCCCACTTCCATCTTCCTCGTCCCTGTACATATGTGGTGTTCTGACCATACCTGCCTACATTCCAAAATGAAAAACCCGGAGATCTGTCATCCCAAGGGCACGCCCATACGTTCAGAAGGCCACGCCCATATTTTTACAAGCGGGTACTGATATGGTATTGGGGCTAAAGTGTAACTATTTTTTAAATAAGTGTGGGCATATCAATAAATGTGGTCCCATCACAAATAAGAATGTACTGTGAACGCTTCATGATACCATCATATTTGCATGATCGCTTTTTCCTATGCGCCATTACGTTTCCCCTTGATTGACCCATTGGGATAGAAACATGCACCCTCCACCTGTGGCTCTGTCGTGTCCAGCATCCATTCACTCTCCTTGGTTTGGGCCATGAATTTTGTCTGTCTGGCTAGGCTTGTGGTGGGGGCGGGCTGGAGCAGCTGCTCACATCTTTCTCAGCAAAGTCCCCTTAAACAGAGTCAGATCTTCTAATATCCCCTTGAGGGCTTTATGAGATCAGCCCCCTCTAAGAGGAATTCTCTCTGGGCCTTTACCCAACGTCGCCAATGATGTGGAGCAGCAGATCCCAAGGACAAGTGTCTATTTCACAATGGGCGCAAAAAGGAAAATAATTGGCAAAAGGGGAATTATAAATTAACTGCGCACAGTTCCGCAGGAGTATGGAAGCAGTGCTGCGAGTCTACAGTGCACGCACGGGCAGCAGAGTGACAGGGGAGAAGAGGAGGTATGGTGCGAGAAGACATGAGGGGACGCCGGAAAAACCCAGAGTCTCCATCTTCTTCCCCGGAGACCCGGAGAAGAGCGTAAAAACCCTGAGTCTCCTTGCTAAACCCAGAGGTTAGGCAGGTATGGGTCTGACCCAGAGATGGAAGTGTAATATAAATCATTGGTACGCCATAACACTATTTGTTTGCTTTTTACAGAGCGTACCTTTAGTTCAAAGGCTTAAGAAACACGTTTGGACTCGGACGCTTTTTCTTTCTCCCGAGCCAGTTATAGAACCGTCTCAGGCCGGACATTCAAGCACTGCCCTTTTCCCAAGTCACGGCTAGGCAGACACACACACACAATGTCCGTGGACTCTGCAGGTCGCTAAGGTGCTCAGGTTGCAAACACATTTCTTTTACCAGTGGCAGAGCCTTTCATATGCATGATGGAACATTTTCAATGCAAAGAGCTCGCAAAGCACCAGTAACCTTGCAAATCTGCGCAAGTTAAACTGAGCAAGACAAAGCACCCATTTAAAGATGTGTTTATATCCATGGTGTCTGCTATCTTGACATGCAAAAAAATGAAGTTGCTTTATGTCACTAATCAAATGTTTTCAACATCATGAATAACAATGAGCTGTAGGTTTGTTGCAAATAATCTCCATATCTATCTGAGTTTATTACACAAACTTCTTTTATTACAGGTCTTAAATCGGTGAAAGCACTATGTTTTTTAGATTGGCATTATCTTGCCTTCTGGTACGTATAGTTTATCATTCAGGATGTGAAAATGAAAGCCACAATTATATTCTCTTGGCTTAACATGCTGCTAACAGGGTTTACATGGTGGCTTTACTATGCAATTTGTGTTTTTTGTAAGTGAACTGTATAAGACATTATTACTGTAGGCCTTGAAATCCAAACGATTTGTACCGATTAACGCTTGGAAGGTATGTGGTCAAATCTGCAGAGTAGTAGATTAAAATCCCTTCTTGACTGTTCAGACAATGTTGGGCAGGGGGTGTACACATCAGCCCCCGGCCCACGGATGCGAGAGGACATAATATAACAACGATACATGTTCTTTCACATCCGAGGGGAGGGGGCTGATGTGCACACTTGCTTTTTGTTAGGCAGAGAGGCAAGGGAAGCCTTTTCTGAAACTAGCAGTGTTAAAGGGTGTTGCATGTATGTGTGCAAGGTGTGTACGTAATGTATGTGTGAATGAGTGAGTGTGTGTAATTCAGTGTATGGCGTATGTGGGGATGGGTGCGCATGTAAATGAGCTACAGTATGGTGAGTAGGATGGTTAAATGAGCAAATGAATGTGTAATAGTGTGTGTGTGTGCTTATGTGTAATGCTGGGTCGATACCATTCAGACCTGCCTAGTCTCCGGTTTGTCCATGCTCTTCTCCGTAACTCCGCCCACACCTCCATGTGACTGGCTACTAAATGACTATTAGTCGCCAACTGCATGGAGGTATGGGGCGAGACACACAGTATGGTGCGAAAATCCCACCCATATCTTGCGCTACGCCACCACATCGGGTGTTGTTTAGCTTTTTACCCCAACACACGTGTGGTGTGGTCTGGGCAGGTGGGCAGAGTCTTGTGCTGGTGTTGGCGCGGCATTCCGTGACGTCGATCTGAGTTTTCGCCTTTTAAATGTAGATAGGTCTGCAACCATTTGATTCTTGGGCCCGATGCCAGAAAACCCTTGGGGTAGAACAGAGGGGGGCAGACCCTCTAAATTTGCCCCGCCCAGTTTCCGAAGTGGCCTTAGACCAATTAGGCCCACTGCGCCCGAAGTGTAGCTTTCATTGCGCCCCCGTCTCTCAGCATTACGTTTCAGGATGTTGACAGCCCACTTCCGTAGAGGGCTCTGTTCTGAAGAGTGCGCAGAACAACTAAAACAGTAAATGGCATCAAACTCTGCACCCACAAGAGCTGGCAGGCTGAGAAGGACAATGCCACTTTCCTTCATTGCTCCAGGTCCGCGCCGTATGCCTGACACAGACCTAGTGACTGCGACGACTCCAGAGCAGCTGGCGCGAGGTTACTCGGTGTGCCCAGAACCACTTATGTCTTAAAAAAGGTGCTTAAGTACGTCACCTGGTGTTGTGTCTTCAGTGGCGAATTGTGGCGGCCCGGCTTCCTACGAAGTGAAAGGTTTTGTTTTTGAATAACGAATATTCCTTAACAGTTCGTTCCTGAAATAGATCATTCATAAGAAGGCCACAAGATGGCAGAGTGAGCCCACTATACTCTAAAGTAAGTAATTTCAAGCCCCAGCGTTCGAGATAAGTGACTACAGTCACAGCTGATCACAGGTTATCAAGTTAAACTAACGCACTACTTAAGCAATAAGCCATAGTTACAGGCCCAAGCACACATTCGATAATGTAACGTACCTTTGATGTTTGGATTTGCTGCCGAGATGTCGTTACACACTCGTCCTGCTCCCCACCACACACTTCAGGTACTCAGACGCAAATAATAAACAGGAGACCAGAAGCAGAGAGAAATGGGCTGTACTGCAAAACACACCAGTGCATGGGAGGGCTGCGTACTGCTCTGGCTACTTGGCAGCTGGAGATATTGTGTCTCTCAGTCTTATAGGTTGGGAGGGAAATTGATTTGCTATGCTTATTATGAGTTCCATGAGTTTCAAATACATTGGTGCTGCCAGCCCAGCAGTGCACGCTTGGAAAGCTGGCCCCTGTGTGTAGGGATGCCTTCTTCGTGTGTGTGTGTGTGTGTGTGTATGCCTGACGCTGTTTCACGAATGTGGGCGCTTCCTCGTTCTTCAAAGGATGAGAACCGCCTGGGACGTGAGTAGATCGGATGGACGTAAGGTTGTCGGCACCCATCAAGGGCAAACATTTTGCAGCCTCCAGGGGGAAGCAAAAGCCTTTCTCCTGTTCCTCAAAGCCTTCCCATTTCCTTGGCCCAGAATCTATTTTTAAGTATTCCGAAGTCACTTCAATCCCAGAACCTGAGTCACCTCTCCCCAAATTACCAGCCAAGAGCATTCTCCTCCTCATCCTAAAGCTTAGCGATCTTGGCTACCCAAAGTCAGGAAATGCACCCCAGACTGGGCTGTGCCTGACCTGTGGGCACTTCAGATTATCAGGTGGGGACATAGGATATAGTATGCTGCCTTTCCCAAAGCCACTCTTGCCAGGATCATCCCATGGCCTCTTTCATGGCAACAAGTCTCTGGAAATGCAGAGAGTGACTATGCCGGTCCCAGTCAGTCCGAGGGCCCTGGCTGCTTCTCGGATCATCCTCGGGGATATCGTCTTGTATGCAGGACATCAAGGAAGTACACCAATTAATCAGGAAAAAAAAGAGAAAAAACAAGGGCTCCTGGCTTGGCCCTGATCTACCCAGGTGGGTATACGAATATACAATAACACAATGATCAGGGTGGCTGAAATCACATACATTCATCATATTACCCCTACATGAAGAAAAACCTTATTCTGGAGTGCTGCTTGGGCCAAAAGATAACAGATTGGTTTTTCAAAGCAATTAATCAAGACATTTCACTTCAGGGTGGAGAACTGCCCCTTTAATCTCTGCAGGAGGTTATCTTGTATGACTGACCGCGCGGGTGCACGGTTGCACATACCCGTCATCATCCGTCGACACTGGTTTCTTTTCTTGGCGGTGAGGATCTCCGCTTTGAGTTTGCAGTGCTATCCTTTGGGTTGGAAACAACCCCCCAAGGCAATGGCAACAGCATTCGCTCTTTTAAACCAGAAAGGAATCTCCTGTACGTAGAGAGTGGGAAGATGGAGTCACTATCCAAGTCCCGTGCACTTCATCATCTTCATCAAATTGATATCAAGTACATAACACTTTGGCAGTTTGGATTAATCATACATTGGAACAATTACAACCTGGTGCCATCAGAGGTCTTGATCTTCATGAGCACAAGATTCTTCTCCCATTTGGGGGAAGGTTCTCATGAAAGCGAAGGACTGTGAAGAACAAGGATGAACTCAAGCAACATGTTCTAGACTTGCTCTAGTGCCAGGATGTCCCAGTGCTTCAGTGGTTAGGAGTCGATGGGCATTTGGCCTCTTGCATCTTGGTCACCCCCTGGGCAAGACTCTGCTCTGAAGTGCTTCTCTCATACATTTTAGGATGCATGGATGCCTCAAAGGCTCCTACTGGACCCAGTAATTCCGCATAAAGAGTTTACTCTAAATCCTCCTCTCCTCTCGTCAAGACCACTGATGCCAATGGGCTTGATGGAACGTTCTTGGGGAAGCAGAGAGGCAGACAGGTCATTAAACTGGAGGCAGCTGGCAGCCACCCGCCAAGCTCTGAAGAGCATTTGTTTTGCAATACAAAGGATGGCAGTTTATATGCAGAATGACACTACCACCTCAATGACCATTATCAGTTTCCAGGGAGGTAGCAGGTTCAGAACCCTGGATGAACTAGCTTGTTTAGAAGAGCTGAGGTTGGAAGAACGACTGCTCTCCCTCTCCACTTTCCCCATCAGGGGAATGGATAATTTCCAGGCAGAACACCAACATGGTCTTTCCAGCTTCCCGAGAAATGTCTCATGGCCAAAAATATCTCTCGGGGCCAGACCGTCATAGACATATTTGCCCCCCAAAAGCCAATCACACCTTACACTGCTTTGAACCAGGCTTATGCATTCCCAGGCCTGGGGATTGGATGCCATGTTTATGGAATAAACAGGGTGTTCACTGTACACATGCCCTCCATTCACCTTGATTCTTAAGATGCTCATCAAAATCAGGGATATTTTAGTCAGTGCATGTCATTCTGTTAGTATCTTTTTTCGTGCAGACATCATGGTTCCCACGCCTGGTGCAGCTAGCAATCGCCTCCATTTGGAAGCTTCTGTTAGTTCCAGGCTCAGTTCGAATGGTTCATCAGCCTGATGGTTGTTTGGAAGGATCTCCAACACAAAGGTGTTTCATGAGAATGTGCCCCAGCCAGCACACAATCCAGTAGACCTTCTACGTCAAAATCTTAATACAGACATTGGAGGTCCGTCCATTCTTTTTGCAATTCTTAGACCTGGTCTCCCTTGACCTGTGACATTCCTGTGTTCTTTCACTTTCGCTAAGGTAGGGTTAGAATTTAAGACTTCAAGGCAAGCCCCGGTAGAGGTTTATGAGGGTGAACTTTCTCCAATAGAATTCTGGAAGGTTTTGCTGTTTCTTGGCCCCTCCCTAAATGTTTTGTTCCACCCCAAGGATTTTCACAAAGTTATCCATGTTGTACATTACCGCTAGTTTGAGCCTTTTGAAAAATGTGACCTTTTTTGACAATTGCAACTGTTTTACACCTAGCCATAATGTCATCTTGGTGCCTGGGCAATTAGTGCTTTTCTTTGTAGAGGTTTATTTTTAGTTTAGGATGAAAGTTGGCAAAGTCAGCTTTGCCAAAGTGTTCCGCTGCATTCCTAAGGCAGCTCAGAGGCAATGGGCTCGTCTTGGCAACAGGTTGATGCATGCAACTTTGGTTGGCTTCCCAGTCAAGCACTTAGAAGCTGGAGGAGTCTAGCATAAAGTGCTATATAATTCATTTCTTAGGAGCATGCATCCAAGCTTAATGTATATATCCTATTCAGCTCTTTTTGGGTTTGGAACATTTAAGCACAACCTTGTGGCCAAACACTGCTTGAGAGAAGAGAAAGGGTGTTGAGAAGCAGCCATTCTTCTTCATCAGAGTCTGTCATCAGAGCCCTTCCCCTTCTACACAGTCCTTCCCCTTTGTCACAGTCCTTCCTCATCATAATCACCCTTCATATATCCTTCTCCTTCATCACAGTGATTCTTTTAAAATCCTTCAGGACAGTCCTTTTCAATATTCACAGTCCGTGTCCTTCTTTGGCCGCCCTTCATCACAGTCCTCCATCTTTCCTCTCCTCATTCAGTCCTTCATTACAGCCCTTCTCCTTCATCAATCCTTCGTTACAATATTCCTTCATTATAGCCCCTTATTTTCGTCCCAGTTGTTCTCCTTTGATGCAATCCTCATCCTTCATCAAAGCTCTTCTCATTTGTCAAAGTACTTTTCTTTTGTCACATTTATTCATTACTATCCTTTCCGTTGGCCACCGCCCTTCTCTTTCATCTTACTCCTTTACCTTCATTACAGTTCTCCCCCTGAATTACATTCCTTCTCCTTCATCACAGGCCTTCTTCACAGTCCTTCTCGATCATCGTAGTCTTTCTTTTTTAACAGTCCTTCTCTTTCATCAAAGTGCTTCAATGCTCTTTCTCTTTCATCAGTCTAGCATCACAATCCTTTTCTTCTGTCAGTCCTTCATTGCATGTGTTCTCCTCTGTCACTTTCCTTGTCCTTCCTTAGTCCTTTTTCTTCACAGTTCTTATTCATCTTAGTCCTTCTCATTCATAAGTCCTTCATCACAGTCTTTCTCAATTTTCACAGTCTTGCTACATCATAGTCTTTCTCCTTCATCACAGTCCTTCTTCATCATGGTCCTTTTGCACAATGCCCCTCCTTCATCACAGTCCTTCTGCTTCGTCAAACTCCTCCTTACTCACCAGTCTTTCTCCTTTGTCACAGTCCCTCTATTTTGCAGAAATAGGACAAGTATGTGAAGAAGAAATGCTTACAGAAAACCGTGTTTTTTAGAAAATTAAAAAGGCAGCCGAGATATCACAGCAGAACTGGATGAGCTTAACAGCAATACTGGACAGGTGCTATCACACAGCAGCAACGGCCAGGCAGGGTTTCAGAAGTCAAAAGCTGGAACATCAAGGAAAGTTTAAAAAACAGGCAGACTGCTAAAGCAGACTGTAAAGGATGCTGCTAGGCAGCAGCAACAAACAGGATTCAAAAGCCAAAATCGGGGTATTCAGGAAAGGTTCAGTAACTGGTCACAGGAGCACAGAACAAACTCCCAGCACAAGCAGTTGTTCAAAGTGAGCTTAAAAAAGGGTCCTCCCAGCCAACAGCCCAACGGGGTGGAGGTGATTGCAGTCTCGGGCATCTGTGTTCAATCAAGCACAGCCCCGGCTTCGGTAGCCTGCAGCAGTGGATTGTAATTAAAGTCTCTTGAGCTCTCAGCAGCCTAGCCTGCAGTAGCTTGGTCCAGGTGAATGCCATCGGGTCCTTTCCAGCTCTTTGTAGCTTGCTGCAAACAAAGGTACTCTGTACGCCACCTCCAGCCCTCTGCCTCTTAGACAGTGTACATGTACCAGAATGCATCTGCTGGTTTAACCCAAAACCCGGAATGGAACATGAAATTAGATTGGTCCAAAACTGCAGTGATAAAACAAGTAAATGAATTCAGGGGCAGTTTGTAGGTTTGAACTTTGCAGTTATGCCATAAACAGTGTCTCTGAATGTGCACATGTAGCGGTGCTGGGTGGCAGGTGGGTAAGAGCGTGACAGTCCATCACTAAAGTCCTGTTAAACACAAGCATTGGCAAAGCCACTGAAGTCCTGTTTCAAATAAGCATTGGCAAAAAAGCCATTTTTGGGGGGTCTTTTGCATACTTTTGAAGCTTTTGCCAGCAGGTGTGTACTGAATAGTAGATTTAAGTACTCAGCCGAATACCGAATAGTTGGACAAATATTCAGCCGGAGCCGAACATGGAGCTAAATAGTAGCCTTTTTAATAAAGAAAGTTATGTAGACAAGAAAAACACTTTGTAAATTGAAAACACATTTTAAAATATGCGCATCCATTCGTTATTGCATTTCTCTTCTTTGTTGTCTTCAGAAGATTTTGTATAAACCATGTAAGGAATTAATTATCAGCAAATAAACAGTTCAATAACAGCAGTTTGTATTTCTGTGCATTCACAGGTGTCGCTTGTTGGGCAGGGCCCAAGTAACTAAGACTAGCCCAAAAGTATAGTATCCAATCACTGCGGGGTGGGGGGTAAAGGGCTAAATATGGTGGGATGGTGCAATAAATATAATCATGAATACATCAATCTAGACAATTTGAGGAGGATTTCTAATTCCTAAAAGGATATTTCACAGTTGGAATTAAAAGAGTTTCAGCCACAAAAGCCTGGAAGGCAGTGATGGGAGCTTATAAAGTGGAAACTCGAGAGCATAAGTAAAGATCTTAATAAAATATAATGAGGAGGGAGACTGATTGGGGAAAGGGTGCAAGTGGGTTTTATCCAACGAAGGCAACCATAGCAGTGAACTATGGGCCTGCATCCCTAAGGACAAACTGCTCTTGGTGGGGATTATAGCGTTTAAAGGAAGGGGAGGGATGTCTTGACCCTTGTTCATGTTGTGGGTCTTCTGGGATCCAGGGAAGCACTTTACATAAAAGGTTATCAAGCCAGGGGAGGGCAGTGTGTGGAGGCTGCTGGTCAGGGTGCAAGCAGCCTCAATCCTAGCAAATGTACCCCGAGATGGGTCAGGTGATTAGCACTGCAGGGAGGACAGGGGGCAAGACCCTGGCCCACTCAGTATGGGGGTGCAGTATACCACCATTCCTTCTTTTTGGGAGGACTCTTCCAACCAAAGGTGGTGCAGTTGCAAGACATTCACATCATGCATGATGACACATCTAGGTTAGAGTCACGCCGGACATTAAACACGCGGTGTGATGCCGGTTTATCATCACTAGGACCCCCTTCACCAAGATGACACAGTAACAGGTCTTGCCACAATGTCCAAAGATGATGTTACCCATTCCGTGTATCACTTCCATTGGCACATCCGTGCACATGGAGGGTGGCAGAAGAAGGTATTAGGGACAGGGTAACCTTTGGCTTCAAGAGCAAAGACCAGGAACACATAACAGGGCACCTCCCAGCATTCACTCATTTAGGGGTTCCCTCAAAGCAGCTGGAATGCTTGGCAGTGCCCCTCGGTGCTCCTTCCTTTGGATCCTCCCTTACTCATCACAGTCTCTCATCCGTCCCCCTTCCTAACTCCCAATTACCCTGTTGCATCACTAGAACCCCTCTCTCGTCCTTCTAGTTACCACTGCCCACTCACCAGGCTACCGGTGCCTGCTCCTACCGCCGCGGAATGCCGCCACCTGGCTCCTACTCCTGCTCCACACTCTACAACAACAGCAGCTCCTCTGTCGCTCCAGCGGCTGCCTTCTTACTCTGCTGCCAGAGCGAGAGCATGGCACACTGGGAAGTGTGGTCCAGAGAGAAGAAACTGGTTATGTGCATCATAGAAGCAAGGCGCCATTTAAAACCACAACGGGTTCCCTAGCAGAGGCCTGTGAGGGAATAGAATGCTCTGCACCAGAGCAGGACCAGGGTTCACTGGTAGAGGCCTGTGCGGTAATAGAATGCTTTGTAGCAGAGCAAGACCCGGGTACATTGGTAGAGGCCTGTGCAGGAATAGAATGCTGTGCTGCAGAGCAGGACCCGGGTTCATTGGTAGAGGCCTGTGCGGGAATAGAATGCTCTGCAGCAGAGCAGGACCCGGGTTCATTGGCAGAGGCCTGTGCCGGAATAGAATGCTCTACTGCAAAGCAGGACCCGGGTTCATTAGCAGAGGCCTGTGCGGGAATAGAATGCTCTGCTGCAGAGCAGGACCTGGGTTCACTGGTAGAGGCCTGTGCGGGAATAGAATGCTCTGCAGCAGAGCAGGACCCGGGTTCACTGGTAGATGCCTGTGCGGGAATAGAATGCTCTGCTGCAGAGCAGGACCCGGGTTCACTGGCAGAGGCCTGTGCGGGAATAGAATGCTCTACTGCAAAGCAGGACCCTGGTTCATTGGCAGAGGCCTGTGCGGGAACAAAATGCTCTGCTGCAGAGCAGGATCCGGGTTCATTGGTAGAGGCCTGCGCGGGAATAGAATGCTCTGCAGCAGAGCAGGACCCGGGTTCATTGGCAGAGGCCTGCGCGGGAATAGAATGCTCTGCTGCAAAGCAGGACCCGGGTTCATTGGCAGAGGCCTGCGCGGGAATAGAATGCTCTGCTGCAGAGCAGGACCCGGGTTCACTGGTAGAGGCCTGCGCGGGAATAGAATGCTCTGCAACAGAGCAGGACCCGGGTTCACTGGTAGATGCCTGTGCGGGAATAGAATGCTCTGCTGCAGAGCAGGACCCGGGTTCACTGGTAGAGGCCTGTGCGGGAATAGAATGCTCTGCTGCAGAGCAGGACCCGGGTTTACTGGCGGAGGCCCGTGCGTGAATAGAATGCTCTGCTGCAGAGCAGGACCCGGGTTTACCGGTAGAGGCCTGTGTGGGAATAGAATGCTATGCAGCAGAGCAGGACCCGGGTTCACTGGTAGAGGCCTGTGCGGGAACGGGAATAGAATGCTCTGCAGCAGAGCAGGACCCGGGTTCACTGGTAGAGGCCTGTGCGGGAATAGAATGCTCTGCAGTAGAGCAGGACCAGGGATCACTGGCAGAGGCCTGTGCGGGAATAGAATGCTCTGCTGCAGAGCAGGACCCGGGTTCACTGGTAGAGGCCTGTGCGGGAATAGAATGCTCTGCTGCAGAGCAGGACCTGGGTTCACTGGTAGAGGCCTGTGTGGGAATGGGAATAGAATGCTCTGCAGCAGAGCAGGACACAGGTTCACTGGTAGAGAGGCCTGTGCGGGAACGGAAATAGAATGCTCTGAAGCAGAGCAGAACTCGGATTCACTGGCAGAGGCCTGTGCGGTAATAGAATGCTCTGCAGCAGAGCAGGACCCGGGCTCACTGGTAGAGGCCTGTGCGGGAATAGAACGCTCTGCTGCAGAGCAGGACCTGGGTTCACTGGTAGAGGCCTGTGTGGGAATGGGAATAGAATGCTCTAAGCAGAGCAGGACACGGGTTCACTGGTAGAGAGGCCTGTGCGGGAACGGAAATAGAATGCTCTGAAGCAGAGCAGGACCCGGGTTCACTGGTAGAGGCCTGTGCGGGAACGGGAATAGAATGCTCTGCAGCAGAGCAGGACCCGGGTTCACTGGTAGAGGCCTGTGTGGGAATGGGAATAGAATGCTCTAAGCAGAGCAGGACACGGGTTCACTGGTAGAGAGGCCTGTGCGGGAACGGGAATAGAATGCTCTGAAGCAGAGCAGGACTCGGATTCACTGGCATAGGCCTGTGCAGTAATAGAATGCTCTGCAGCAGAGCAGGACCTGGGTTCACTGGCAGAGGACTGTGCGGGAATAGAATGCTCTGCTGCAGAACATGACCCGGGTTCACTGGTAGAGGCCTGTGCGGGAACGGGAATAGAATGCTCTGCAGCAGAGCAGGACCCGGGTTCACTGGTAGAGGCCTGTGTGGGAATGGGAATAGAATGCTCTAAGCAGAGCAGGACACGGGTTCACTGGTAAAGAGGCCTGTGCGGGAACGGGAATAGAATGCTCTGAAGCAGAGCAGGACTCGGATTCACTGGCATAGGCCTGTGCAGTAATAGAATGCTCTGCAGCAAAGCAGGACCTGGGTTCACTGGCAGAGGCCTGTGCGGGAATAGAATGCTCTGCTGCAGAACATGACGCGGGTTCACTGGTAGAGGCCTGTGCGGGAACGGGAATAGAATGCTCTGCAGCAGAGCAGGACCCGGGTTCACTGGTAGAGGCCTGTGTGGGAATAGAATGCTCTGCAGCAGAGCCGGACCCGGGTTCACTGGTAGAGGCCTGTGCGGGAATCGGATGCTCTGCTGCAGAGAAGGGCCCGGGTTCACTGGTAGAGGCCTGTGCGGGAATAGAATGCTCTGCTGCAGAGCAGGACCCGGGTTCACTGGTAGAGGCCTGTGTGGGAATAGAATGCTCTTCTGCAGAGCAGGACCCGGGTTCACTGGTAGAGGCCTGTGCAGGAATCGAATGCTCAACAGCAGAACAGGACCGGGTTCACTGGAAGATGCCTGTGCGGGAATATAATGCTGTGCAGCAGAGCAGGACCGGGGTTCACTGGTAGGGGCCTGTGCAGGAATAGAATGCTCTGCTGCAGAGCAGGACATGGGTTCACTGGTAGAGGCCTGTGCAGAGAATCGGATGCTCTGCTGCAGAGCAGGACCTGGGTTCACTGGTAGAGGCCTGTGCGGGGAATCGGATGCTCTGCTGCAGAGCAGAACTTGGGCTCACTGGTAGAGGCCTGTGTGGGAATAGAATGCTCTGCTGCAGAGCAGGACCCGGGTTCACTGGTAAAGGCATGTACGGGAATAGAATGCTCTGCAGCAGAGCAGGACCAGGGTTCATTGGCAGAGGCCTGTGCAGGAATAGAATGCTCTGCTGCAGAGCAGGACCCGGGTTCATTGGTAGAGGCCTGTGCTGGAATAGAATGCTCTGCAGCAGAGCAGGACATGGGTTCACTGGTAGATGCCTGTGTGGAAATAGAATGCACTGCTGCAGAGCAGGACCCGGGTTCACTGGTAGAGGCATGTGCGGGAACGGGAATAGAATGCTCTGCAGCAGAGCAGGACCCGGGTTCACTGGTAGAGGCCTGTATGGGAATAAAATGCTCTGCAGCAGAGCAGGACCCGGGTTCACTGGTAGAGGCCTGTGTGGGAATGAGAATAGAATGCTCTAAGCAGAGCAGGACACGGGTTCACTGGTAGATGCCTGTGCGGGAACGGGAATAGAATGCTCTGCAGCAGAGCAGGACCCGGGTTCACTGGCAGAGGCCTGTGCGGGAATAGAATGCTCTGCTGCAGAGCAGAACCCGGGTTCACTGGTAGAGGCCTGTGTGGAAATAGAATGCACTGCTGCAGAGCAGGACCCGGGTTCACTGGTAGAGGCATGTGCGGGAACGGGAATAGAATGCTCTGCAGCAGAGCAGGACCCGGGTTCACTGGTAGAGGCCTGTATGGGAATAAAATGCTCTGCAGCAGAGCAGGACCCGGGTTCACTGGTAGAGGCGTGTGCGGGAATCGGATGCTCTGCTGCAGAGAAGGACCCGGGTTCACTGGTAGAGGCCTGTGCGGGAATAGAATGCTCTGCTGCAGAGCAGGACCCGGGTTCAGTGGTAGAGGCCTGTGTGGGAATAGGATGCTCTGCTGCAGAGCAGGACCCGGGTTCACTGGTAGAGGCCTGTGCGGGAATCGGATGCTCTGCTGCAGAGAAGGACCCGGGTTCACTGGTAGAGGCCTGTGCGGGAACAGAATGCTCTGCTGCAGAGCAGGACCTGGGTTCACTGGTAGAGGCCTGTGTGGGAATAGAATGCTCTGGAGCAGAGCAGGACCCGGGTTCACTGGTAAAGGCCTGTGCGGGGAATCGGATGCTCTGCTGCATAGCAGGACTTGGGTTCACTGGTAGAGGCCTGTGCGGGAATAGAATGCTCTGCTGCAGAGCAGGACCCGGGTTCACTGGTAGAGGCCTGTGTGGGAATAGAATGCTCTGCTGCAGAGCAGGACCCGGGTTCACTGGTACAGGCCTGTACGGGAATAGAATGCTCTGCTGCATAGCAGGACCCGGGTTCACTGGTAGAGGCCTGTGTGGGAATAGAATGCTCTGCAGCAGAGCAGGACCCGGGTTCACTGGCAGTGGCCTGTGCGGGAATAGAATGCTTTGCTGCAGAGCAGGACCAGGTTCACTGGTAGAGGCCTGTGCAGCAATAGAATGCTCTGCTGCAGAGCAGGACCTGGGTTCACTGGTAGAGGCCTGTGCGGAAATAGAATGCTCTGCTGCAGAGCAGGACCCGGGTTCACTGGTAGAGGCCTGTGCGGGAACGGGAATAGAATGCCCTGCAGCAGAGCAGGATCCGGGTTCACTGGTAGATGCCCGTGTGGGAATAGAAAACTCTGCTGCAGAGCAGGACCCGGGTTCAGTGGTAGAGGCCTGTGTGGGAATAGAATGCTCTGCGGCAGAGCAGGACTCGGGTTCACTAGTAGAGGCCTGTGCGGGAATCGGATGCTCTGCTGCAGAGAAGGACCAGGGTTCACTGGTAGAGGACTGTGCGGGAATAGAATGCTCTGCTGCAGAGCAGGACCCGGGTTCACTGGTAGAGGCTTGTGCGGGAACAGAATGCTCTGCTGCAGAGCAGGACCCGGGTTCACTGGTATAGGCCTGTGTGGGAATAGAATGCTCTGCAGCAGAGCAGGACCCGGGTTCACTGGTAGAGGCCTGTGCGGGAATAGAATGCTCTGCAATAGAGCAGGACCCGGGTTCACTGGCAGTGGCCTGTGCGGGAATAGAATGCTTTGCTGCAGAGCAGGACCAGGTTCACTGGTAGAGGCGTGTGCGGGAATCGGATGCTCTGCTGCAGAGAAGGACCCGGGTTCACTGGTAGAGGCCTGTGCGGGAATAGAATGCTCTGCTGCAGAGCAGGACCCGGGTTCAGTGGTAGAGGCCTGTGTGGGAATAGAATGCTCTGCTGCAGAGCAGGACCCGGGTTCACTGGTAGAGGCCTGTGCGGGAATCGGATGCTCTGCTGCAGAGAAGGACCCGGGTTCACTGGTAGAGGCATGTGCGGGAACAGAATGCTCTGCTGCAGAGCAGGACCTGGGTTCACTGGTAGAGGCCTGTGTGGGAATAGAATGCTCTGGAGCAGAGCAGGACCCGGGTTCACTGGTAAAGGCCTGTGCGGGGAATCGGATGCTCTGCTGCATAGCAGGACTTGGGTTCACTGGTAGAGGCCTGTGCGGGAATAGAATGCTCTGCTGCAGAGCAGGACCCGGGTTCACTGGTAGAGGCCTGTGTGGGAATAGAATGCTCTGCTGCAGAGCAGGACCCGGGTTCACTGGTACAGGCCTGTACGGGAATAGAATGCTCTGCTGCAGAGCAGGACCCGGGTTCACTGGTAGAGGCCTGTGTGGGAATAGAATGCTCTGCAGCAGAGCAGGACCCGGGTTCACTGGCAGTGGCCTGTGCGGGAATAGAATGCTTTGCTGCAGAGCAGGACCAGGTTCACTGGTAGAGGCCTGTGCAGCAATAGAATGCTCTGCTGCAGAGCAGGACCTGGGTTCACTGGTAGAGGCCTGTGCGGAAATAGAATGCTCTGCTGCAGAGCAGGACCCGGGTTCACTGGTAGAGGCCTGTGCGGGAACGGGAATAGAATGCCCTGCAGCAGAGCAGGATCCGGGTTCACTGGTAGATGCCCGTGTGGGAATAGAAAACTCTGCTGCAGAGCAGGACCCGGGTTCAGTGGTAGAGGCCTGTGTGGGAATAGAATGCTCTGCGGCAGAGCAGGACTCGGGTTCACTGGTAGAGGCCTGTGCGGGAATCGGATGCTCTGCTGCAGAGAAGGACCAGGGTTCACTGGTAGAGGACTGTGCGGGAATAGAATGCTCTGCTGCAGAGCAGGACCCGGGTTCACTGGTAGAGGCTTGTGCGGGAACAGAATGCTCTGCTGCAGAGCAGGACCCGGGTTCACTGGTATAGGCCTGTGTGGGAATAGAATGCTCTGCAGCAGAGCAGGACCCGGGTTCACTGGTAGAGGCCTGTGCAGGAATAGAATGCTCTGCAATAGAGCAGGACCCGGGTTCACTGGTACAGGCCTGTGCAGAGAATCGGATGCTCTGCTGCAGTGCAGGACCTGGGTTCACTGGTAGAGGCCTGTGCGGGGAATCGGATGCTCTGCTGCAGAGCAGGACTTGGGTTCACTGGTAGAGGCCTGTGCGGGAATAGAATGCTCTTCAGCAGAGCAGGGCCTGGGATCACTGGTAGAGGCCTGTGCGGGAAAGGGAATAGAATGGTCTAAGAAGAGCAGGACCCGGGTTCATTGGTAGAGGCCTGTACGGTAATAGAATGCTCTGCTGCAGAGCAGGACCCGGGTTCACTGGTAAAGGCCTGTACGGGAATAGAATGCTCTGAAGCAGAGCATGACCCGGGTTAACTGGTAAAGGCCTGTACGGGAATAGAATGCTCTGAAGCAGAGCAGGACCCGGATTCACTGGCAGAGGCCTGGCCGGTAATAGAATGCTCTGCAGCAGAGCAGGACCCGGGTTAACTGGTAGAGGCCTGTGCGGGAAAGGGAATAGAATGGTCTAAGCAGAGCAGGACCCGGGTTCATTGGTAGAGGCCTGTGCGGGAACGGGAATAGAATGCTCTGAAGCAGAGCAGGACCTGGATTCACTGGCAGAGGCCTGTGTGGTAATAGAATGCTCTGCAGCAGAGCAGGACCCGGGTTCATTGGCAGAGGCCTTTGAGGGAATAGAATGCTCTGCTGCAGAGCAGGACCCAGGTTCACTGGTAGAGGCCTGTGCAGCAATAGAATGCTCTGCTGCAGAGCAGGACCCGGGTTCACTGGTAGAGGCCTGTGCGGGAATAGAATGCTGTGCAGCAGAGCAGGACCCGGGTTCACTGGTAGAGGCCTGTGTGGGAATATAATGCTCTGCTGCAGAGCAGGACCCGGGTTCACTGGTAGAGGCCTGTGTGGGAATATAATGCCCTGCTGCAGAGCAGGACCTGGGTTCACTGGTAGAGGCCTGTGCGGGGAATCGGATGCTCTGCTGCAGAGCAGGACCCGGGTTCACTGGTAGAGGCCTGTGTGGGAGTAGAATGCTCTGCTGCAGAGCAGGACCCGGGTTCACTGGTAAAGGCCTGTACGGGAATAGAAGGCTCTGCAGCAGAGCAGGACCCGGGTTCACTGGTAGAGGCCTGTGCAGAGAATCGGATGCTCTGCTGCAGAGCAGGACCTGGGTTCACTGGTAGAGGCCTGTGCGGGGAATCGGATGCTCTGCTGCAGAGCAGGACTTGGGTTCACTGGTAATGGCCTGTGTGGGAATAGAATGCTCTGCTGCAGAGCAGGACCTGGGTTCAATTGTAGAGGCCTGAGTGGGAATAGAATGATCTGCTGCAGAGCAGGACCCGGGTTCACTGGAAGAGGCCTCAGTGGGAATAGAATGCTCTGCTGCAGAGCAGGACCTGGGTTCACTGGTAGAGGCCTGTGCGGGGAATCGGACCAGTGGTAGAGGCCTGTGCGGGAATAGAATGCTCTGCTGCAGAAAAGGGTGTAACGCTCACCTGATTCCCGTAGAGGCGCCGGTCTTGACTGGGCGTATACCGTATCTTCAATGGTGATGTGCAACACACGGCTGGCTCTTTGGGCTGGACCTCTGTGCACTGTATGTCTGACTTGAAGGGCAAGATGTCTGCAGATAGAAAATATGGGATTAAGGAACTGGGTTATTGAATGTCTCTCTCTTCTTCCCTTTCTCTTCTCCTGTAGAACCCCTAAGGTTAACGCTCTCACCTTAGGTAAGTGAACGCCGTGCTCTCCATCTGCCTCGGGGCAGGGTGCTGTAACCAGTTTCTTCACTGGATAAGGGGAGCAGGCCTCTTGACTTCAGAGGACTGCTGTCCGTCGTTTACTGCACGAACGGTAAGTTTCGAGTAACTCTAATGTCTTTAAAGTCTTTAGTAATGATGTTTCTTGTTTTGCAGGGTTCCGGCGATGGCGGATGACGGGCTGAAGTGAGTTGAAGATGGAGCCCGTGTGATGAATAGAAGCGCCTGGAAGCATGTAAGTAAGCGCTTGTTGCCTGCTTCACGATGCGCTCTAACTGTCTTTTTATTTTGCAGGTACAAGTTTGGAGCGGCTGCAGGGTGCCGGAATACCCACTGGGTTAGATGTGGAAAGGAGTAATGGCACGTGAGTATTAAAGTTCCCCAATGTCTTTAAACGCACCTTGTTTTGTCTTTCAGATGCGGGATGCAGCGCCGAAGGCCTCCGGAGCGTGCGAAGAGTTGGTAAGCTTTTGTCTTTCAGATGCCGGAATGCAGTGTGAAGACCTCCGGAGCGCACGAAGAGTAGGTAAGCCTTTGTCTTTCAGATGCCGGAATGCAGTGTGAAGACCTCCGGAGCGCACGAAGAGTAGGTAAGCCTTTGTCTTTCAGATGCCGGAATGCACCGCGAGGCGTTGGTGACAGCCGATGGACCAGGTAAGTGAAGAGCTGTCACTGAAGACCGTAATGCTAACCTGTTCTTTCTTGTCTTTATAGGTGTTGCTGAAGACTGGATTCAGGATGGTAAGCCTTTTTCCTTAGGCCCAGGATCAGATGCAGAAGACACGATGAGCGTTCTGCTGCAGAGGATGCAGAATAACGCAAAGCAAGATTCATCCATCGGGTGTGGTTTAAATAGCCTCCTGTAGTGCTTAGGTGTCTCCTTCCACAGCCACGCCTAGGTAAGAAAAGAGTTCCTGCTTTCCAGAAGAGTTCCAGTGTTCTGAATCTAGGGAGTGGCTCCTGCCCCACCCAACAGGAAAAGTAGTTCCAAACAGAAGAGGATCAGAGGCTCAACTGGCAGGCAAGTAAGCAGCATGGTCTGCTGCAAGTAAGTCCACCCAAGCATTATGAGTCTGGCGCTTCCAGCGCTGGGACTGGGCATATTTATGAGCCTGGTGCCACTGGCGCCAGGACTGGGTCCAAAAGGTCCCAATTGGGACTGGTTGGCACTCGGAACCTGGGTTATGGATCTGCTTCCAAGGGAGTTGGGAAAACCCTGACCTTTTGGAAGCAGAGATCATGACAGTACCCCCCCTCAAGGCCCCTCCCAAACCGGGCTCCTCCGGGGGTTTTGGCTTGTCAGGAAATGTTCGGTGAAATCTTTTGATTAGGCGAGGAGCGTGGACATATTCAGCAGGTTCCCAGGATCTCTCTTGGGGGCCGTAGCCTTTCCAGTCAATTAGGTAAAATAGTTTAGATTTGGAGATCTTGGAGTCCAGAATGCTTTTGACTTCAAACTCGAGTTCTCCATCAACTAGGATAGGTTTTGGAGATTTAGTTAGTCGGGTTTGAGGTTGCACAGGTTTTAATAGAGAGACGTGGAAGACCGGATGTATCTTCATGTGCGGGGGCAAGTCCAACTTGACCGCTACTGGGTTTACTATGGTAGTGATGGAATAGGGACCAAGGTATCTTGGGTTGAAGGTGCGTGGCCCTTTTAGAGGTAGATATTTGGTGGATAACCAGACTTGATCCCCTACTTGATATTGAGGGGCTTCCTTCCGATGTTGATCTGCTCCTTTCTTGTATTGTTCTTTAGCCCTTTTAAGGTGAGAAACAGCTTCCTTAAAGGCTTGGGTGATTGTAGAATGCAGGTAGTCTACTGCTGGTGTTTCAAGATCTTGGAGGGGATCCAACTCCGAGGTTCGAGGGTGACTGCCGTACAAAAGAAAAAACGGGGTTTTCCCAGTTCCCGAATGGACAGAGTTATTGTAGGCATATTCGGCTATCCAAAGGATGTCTTTCCAAGTTTTTTCAGTTTGTTGCAGCATGCAGCGTAAATACTGTTCCAGAGTTTGATTGGTCCTCTCGGTTTGTCCGTCGGTCTGAGGGTGGTGACTGGTCGATAGTCTCACATCAATTTGAGCCGACCGACAGCAACTTCGCCAAAAATGAGAAATAAATTGACTACCTCGATCCGAAATTAGAACCGAAGGAAAACCGTGCAGTCGGACGATGTTTTCAAGAAATTCTCGGGCCAGAGTTGCTGCTGTTGGCAAGCCTTTGAGCGGAATGAAATGCGCCATCTTGGAGAATAAGTCCACGATTACTAGAATCGTATTGTATCCGGAGCATGGAGGTAGATCGGTGATGAAGTCCATAGAAAGCGTATGCCAAGGGCGAGGTGGGATGTCAATAGGACGTAAGAGGCCTGCTGGTCTTTCCTTTTGACTCTTGTTTTGGGCGCATACTCCACAGGACATTATAAAGTCTCTGATATCTTTTTTCCAAGACGGCCACCAGAAGTAGCGCTTGATCTTTTCTGAGGTCTTGGCCATACCCGGATGTCCTTCCATTAAAGAATCGTGATAACAAGCGATTACTTTTTTCTGTAAATCTGTGCTGGGTAGGTATAATCGTTCTTGGAAATACAATAAGTTG
The DNA here is from genome assembly GCF_040938575.1 of Ambystoma mexicanum. NCBI lineage: Eukaryota > Metazoa > Chordata > Amphibia > Caudata > Ambystomatidae > Ambystoma > Ambystoma mexicanum. The sequence continues at coordinate 1,073,733,952 of NC_090923.1, forward strand.
TCCTTTACTGCAAAGTCCTTTCCCTGCAGATGCCAATTCTGTATGTCTGCTGGAGTTACAAGTTGCCTGGCTTTATCCTTAACTTCCTCTATGGATTCTGTGGCGATTACACCCAGAATTCTTTGTTCGGGAATGATTGGTACAGGTTTAGGGTTGATCAAGTGTTCTTCCACTCCCATCCGAGAAAGGGCATCAGCTTTACCGTTCTTTGTACCAGGTCGATAGGTAATTATGAAGTCAAACTCGGCAAAGAATAATGCCCAACAGAGTTGTCTAGAGGATTGGGCTTTTGCGGTTTTCAAATATTGCAGGTTTCAGTGATCCGTAATCACAGTAACGGTGTGTCGGGCCCCCAGCAGATAATGCCGCCAAGCCTTAAAGGCAGACTTGATAGCCAGAAGTTCCTTGTCAGTAATCATGTAATTGATTTCAGGAGGCGAGAATTTGCGGGACCAAAATGCCACGGGATGCAACTGATTGGTTACCGGGTCCTTTTGTGATAGAACTGCCCCCATGGCAAGGCTTGAAGCATCAGTTTCCACGATGTAGGGGAGTTCGGGGCAAGGGTGTTTTAAGATTGGGGCAGAGATAAATTTAGTCTTCAAATCCTGGAAAGCTTGTTCCGCCTCGGTAGACCATTCAAAACGTTTGTTTTTCTTTAACAAGGCAGTGATGGGCTGGACTATTCGAGAGAATTCGGGGATAAACCTGCGGTAAAAGTTAGCGAAGCCTAACATGCTTTGCACACCTTTTACGGAGGATGGTGATGGCCATTTGAGAACTGCATCGACCTTCTTTGAATCCATACGCACTCCGCCAGGTGATAATATGAATCCCAAGAATTCAACTTCAGTCACGTTGAAAACACATTTTTCCAATTTAGCGAAAAGTTTGTGTTGACGCAATCTTTCGAGGACCATTTTCACGTGTTTCCGATGTTCAGATTCCGATGAAGAATAAACGAGGATGTCGTCAATGTAAACAACAACACACACATCTATGAGCTCTCTGAGGACATCGTTCATAAAATATTGAAAGGCGGCCGGGGCATTGCAAAGTCCGAAAGGCATGACCTGATATTCAAATAGCCCATACTTGGTGCGGAAGGCCGTCTTCCATTCATCGCCCTCTTTTACTCGTACCAAGTGGTAAGCTCCTCTAAGATCCAGCTTTGTATATATGCATGCTTTTCTGACTTGGTCCAGGAGTTCAGGGATCAAAGGTAACGGATATCTATTCTTAACGGTGATCTGGTTCAGGGAGCGATAATCTCTACAAGTTCTAAGGTCTCCTTCCTTTTTTGGAACGAAGAACAAAGCTGAAGAAGCAGGGGACTTGGAAGGACGAATAAACCCATTTGCCAGGTATTGATCCAGGTATTGTCGAAGGTGAAGGTTCTCAGGCTCGGTGAGGGCATAAATTCTACTACAAGGAGGAGTAGATCCAGGTATCAGGTCTATCTGGCAGTCATAAGACCTATGAGGAGGTAGAGAGTTAGCCTGATCCTTCCGGAAAACATCTTGGTATTCTAGGTATTCGGGAGGTAACTGGGGAGTCTCTGAAGAAATTGGTGCCAGTGCAACACCAGGTGGAGGGTGACAAGTAGAGACATATTCTGGAAACTGGACCGTTCTTGCTCGCCAATCGATCAGAGGATTGTGTTTCTCTAACCAAGGTATTCCTAGAATAATCTGAAACTGAGGGGCCTTGATCACATCGAACACGATCTTCTCATGGTGTCCATCTTGACTTACTAGCGTCACCTCTTGAGTGGTATGCGTTACTGGCCCGGAGGCTATCTCCGTACCATCCACCGTAGTAATGAGGTCCTTTACAGCCTTGGGACAAAGAGTTAGATTCATCCTCAAAACCATTTCATGATCCACATAATTGCCGATGGCACCGCTGTCGACGTAAGCTTCAAATGCATGTAATCGATCCGGATTATCAGGGCTAATGAGGACCATAGGTATCACGAAATGCGAGGTCACGGAACTGGTTTTCACGCTCGGCAAGAGGACCTCTATTCTTGTCGGGCGAGGTCGTTTCCCTGCTCAGAGTTTGTAACTTTGGTAACTGCAGCTCCTACTGCCTTCTTGGCAGGTTTCACCGGACAGTCTCGAAGAAAGTGCCCTGAGTTTCCGCAATAGAGGCATAATTGCAACTGTTTTCTCCTTTCCCGCTCCTTTTGTGTTAGAGGACCTTTCAGACCCCCTATTTGCATGGGTTCCCCGGAGTCTACTCCTTTGGAAGGAGTTGGCGGTTTGGAACATACTCGAGCATCAAACTTGGAACGATCGGCCTTCCTGTTCTGCAGTCTGTGATCTATTTGAACGACTAAGTCTATATAGTCCGAACAATCTTGTGGGGGATTCACTACTTGGGCTAACACATCTTTGAGCTCTCCACGTAGACCTCTATAAAGCAGCGTAATCCTTTTGTCCTCAGGCCATTGAGTTTCCACTATCAGTCTGTTGAAAGACGCAATATAAGCCAAAAGGTCTTGATTACCTTGTCGCAACGAAAGAAGCTCATTGTCCAAGGCCTGCCCCTGTGAATGTCTTGCGAACAGTTTTTCCATACTGAGCTGAAAAGCTTGAAAATCATGGAGGACCGGATCATCTTGATTTACTAGAGGGATCGACCAGTCTGCCGCATTGCCACTAAGGTACGAAAGCACGAAAGCTACTTTAGCTTGATCAGTTGGAAAGGCTGCTGGCCGGCATAAGAAATGCAACCGGCACTGATTGATAAATACTGCAAACCTCTTTGGGTCACCAGAAAATCGTTCGGGCGGAACCAGAGGTACATTCCCAGGTAGGTTGATCTGCACTGGATTCATAGAGGATGTAGAAGGAAGATTTCCCCCAGATGCGGGTAACGGGGTCTGTCCGGCTTGTGACTGTAGCAATTGTCTAGCGAGATCATCTGTTCGCTCCTTGGAAATAATCAGTTCCCTTCTTAGAGCGTTCGTTTCCTGACGGGCTGCATGCACTTCTGCCCTTAGTTCCCCAAGTAACTGGGCTAGCTGGTCGCTATCCGAGGTTTCCATAGCGCCTGGACGGGAGTTTTGTGGTAGGCTTTGCGTTCTGTAACGCTCACCTGATTCCCGTAGAGGCGCCGGTCTTGACTGGGCGTATACCGTATCTTCAAAGGTGATGTGCAACACACGGCTGGCTCTTTGGGCTGGACCTCTGTGCACTGTATGTCTGACTTGAAGGGTAAGATGTCTGCAGATAGAAAATATGGGATTAAGGAACTGGGTTATTGAATGTCTCTCTCTTCTTCCCTTTCTCTTCTCCTGTAGAACCACAAAGGTTAACGCTCTCACCTTAGGTAAGTGAACGCCGTGCTCTCCATCTGCCTCGGGGCAGGGTGCTGTAACCGGTTTCTTCACTGGATAAGGGGAGCAGGCCTCTTGACTTCAGAGGACTGCTGTCCGTCGTTTACTGCACGAACGGTAAGTTTCGAGTAACTCTAATGTCTTTAAAGTCTTTAGTAATGATGTTTCTTGTTTTGCAGGGTTCCGGCGATGGCGGATGACGGGCTGAAGTGAGTTGAAGATGGAGCCCGTGTGATGAATAGAAGCGCCTGGAAGCATGTAAGTAAGCGCTTGTTGCCTGCTTCACGATGCGCTCTAACTGTCTTTTTATTTTGCAGGTACAAGTTCGGAGCGGCTGCAGGGTGCCGGAATACCCACTGGGTTAGATGTGGAAAGGAGTAATGGCACGTGAGTATTAAAGTTCCCCAATGTCTTTAAACGCACCTTGTTTTGTCTTTCAGATGCGGGATGCAGCGCCGAAGGCCTCCGGAGCGTGCGAAGAGTTGGTAAGCTTTTGTCTTTCAGATGTCGGAATGCAGTGTGAAGACCTCCGGAGCGCACGAAGAGTAGGTAAGCCTTTGTCTTTCAGATGCCGGAATGCAGTGTGAAGACCTCCGGAGCGCACGAAGAGTAGGTAAGCCTTTGTCTTTCAGATGCCAGAATGCACCGCGAGGCGTTGGTGACAGCCGATGGACCAGGTAAGTGAAGAGCTGTCACTGAAGACCGTAATGCTAACCTGTTCTTTCTTGTCTTTATAGGTGTTGCTGAAGACTGGATTCAGGATGGTAAGCCTTTTTCCTTAGGCCCAGGATCAGATGCAGAAGACACGATGAGCGTTCTGCTGCAGAGGATGCAGAATAACGCAAAGCAAGATTCATCCATCGGGTGTGGTTTAAATAGCCTCCTGTAGTGCTTAGGTGTCTCCTTCCACAGCCACGCCTAGGTAAGAAAAGAGTTCCTGCTTTCCAGAAGAGTTCCAGTGTTCTGAATCTAGGGAGTGGCTCCTGCCCCACCCAACAGGAAAAGTAGTTCCAAACAGAAGAGGATCAGAGGCTCAACTGGCAGGCAAGTAAGCAGCATGGTCTGCTGCAGGTAAGTCCACCCAAGCATTATGAGTCTGGCGCTTCCAGCGCTGGGACTGGGCATATTTATGAGCCTGGTGCCACTGGCGCCAGGACTGGGTCCAAAAGGTCCCAATTGGGACTGGTTGGCACTCGGAACCTGGGTTATGGATCTGCTTCCAAGGGAGTTGGGAAAACCCTGACCTTTTGCTAGCAGAGATCATGACACCGGGTTCACTGGTAGAGGCCTGTGTGGGAACAGAACGCTCTGCTGCAGAGCAGGACCCGGGTTCACTGGTAGAGGCCTGTGCGGGAATAGGATGCTCTGCTGCAGAGCAGGACCCGGGTTCACTGGTAGAGGCATGTGTGGGAATAGAATGCTCTGCTGCAGAGCAGGATCCGCTTTCACTGGTAGAGGCCTGTGTGGGAATAGAATGCTGTGCTGCAGAGCAGGACCTGGGTTCACTGGTAGAGGCCTGTGTGGGAATAGAATGCTCTGCTGCAGAGCAGGACCCGGGTTCACTGGTAGAGGCCTGTGTGGGAATAGAATGCTCTGCTGCAGAGCAGGACCCGGGTTCACTGGTAGAGGCCTGTGTGGGAATAGAATGCTCTGCTGCAGAGCAGGACCCGCTTTCACTGGTAGAGGCCTGTGTGGGAATAGAATGCTCTGCTGCAGAGCAGGACCCGGGTTCACTGGTAACGGCCTGTGTGGGAATAGAATGCTGTGCTGCAGAGCAGGACCTGGGTTCACTGGTAGAGGCCTGTGCGGGAATAGAATGCTCTGCTGCAGAGCAGGACCCGGGTTAACTGGTAGAGGCCTGTGCGGGAATAGAATGCTCTGCAGCAGAGCAGGACGCGGGTTCACTGGTAGAGGACTGTGCGCGAACGTGAATAGAATGCTTTGCAGCAGAGCAGGAGCCGGGTTCACTGGTAGAGGCCTGTGCGGGAATAGAATGTTCTGCAGCAGAGCAGGACCCGGGCTCACTGGTAATTGTCTGTGCGGAAATAGAATGCTCTGCTGCAGAGCAGGACCCGGGTTCACTGGTAGAGGCCTGTGTGGGAATAGAATGCTCTGCAGCAGAGCAGGACCCGGGTTCACTGGTAGAGGCCTGTGTCAGAATAGAATGCTGTGCAGCAGAGCAGGACCTGGGTTCACTGGTAGATGCCTGTGTGGGAATAGAATGTTCTGCTGCAGAGCATGACCCGGGTTCACTGGTAGAGGCCTGTGTGGGAATAGAATGCTCTGCTGCAGAGCAGGACCCGGGTTCACTGCTAGAAGCCTGTTCAGGAATAGAATGCTCTGCAGCAGAGCAGGACCCGGGTTCACTGGTAGAGGCCTTTGCGGGAACGGGAATAGAATGCTCTGCAGCAGAGCAGGACCCGGGTTCACTGGTAGAGGCCTGTGCGAGAATAGAATGCTCTGCTGCAGAGCAGGATCCGGGTTCACTGGTAGAGGCCTGTGCAGGAATAGAATGCTCTGCTGCAGAGCAGGACCTCGGTTCACTGGTAGAGGCTTCTGTGGGAATAGAATGCTGTGCAGCAGAGCAGGACCCGGGTTCACTGGTAGAGGCCTGTGGGGGGAATCGGGCCACTGGTAGAGGCCTGTGTGGGAATAGAATGCTCTTCTGCAGAGCAGGACCCGGGTTCACTGGTAGAGGCCTGTGCAGGAATAGAATGCTCTGCTGCAGAGCAGAACCCGGGTTCACTGGTAGAGGCCTGTGTGGGAATAGGATGCTCTGCTGCCGAGTAGGACCCGGGTTCACTGGTAGAGGCCTGTGCGAGAATAGAATGCTCTGCAGCAGAGCAGGACCCGGGTTCACTGGTAGAGGCCTGTGTGGGAATAGAATGCTCTGCTGCAGAGCAGGACCCGGTTCACTGCTAGAAGCCTGTGCAGGAATAGAATGCTCTGCAGCAGAGCAGGACCAGGGTTCACTGGTAGAGGCCTTTGCGGGAAAGGGAATAGAATGCTCTGCAGCAGAGCAGGACCCGGGTTCACTGGTAGAGGCCTGTGCGGGAATAGAATGCTCTGCTGCAGAGCAGGACCCGGGTTCACTGGTAGAGGCATGTGCGGGAATAGAATGCTCTGCAGCAGAGCACGACCCGGGTTCACTGGTAGAGACCTGTGCGGGAATAGAATGCTGTGCAGCAGAGCAGGACCCGGGCTCACTGGTAGAGGCCTGTGCGGGAATAGAATGCTCTGCTGCAGAGCAGGACCCGGGTTCACTGGTACAGGCCTGTGCGGCAATAGAATGCTCTGCTGCAGAGCAGGACCTGGGTTCACTGGTAGAGGCCTGTGGGGGGAATCGGGCCACTGGTAGAGGCCTGTGCGGGAATAGAATGCTCTGCTGCAGGGCAGGACCCAGGTTCACTGGTAGAGGCCTGTGTGGGAATAGAATGCTCTTCTGCAGAGCAGGACCCGGGTTCACTGGTAGAGGCCTGTGCGGGAATAGAATGCTCTGCTGCAGAGCAGGACCCGGGTTCACTGGTAGAGGCCTGTGCGGGAATAGAATGCTCTGCTGCAGAGCAGGACCCGGGTTCACTGGTAGAGGCCTGTGTGGGAATAGGATGCTCTGCTGCCGAGTAGGACCCGGGTTCACTGGTAGAGGCCTGTGCGAGAATAAAATGCTCTGCAGCAGAGCAGGACCCGGGTTCACTGGTAGAGGCCTGTGCAGGAACGGGAATAGAATGCTCTGCAGCAGAGCAGGACCCGGGTTCACTGGTAGAGGCCTGTGTGGGAATAGAATGCTCTGCTGCAGAGCAGGACCCGGTTCACTGCTAGAAGCCTGTGCAGGAATAGAATGCTCTGCAGCAGAGCAGGACCAGGGTTCACTGGTAGAGGCCTTTGCGGGAAAGGGAATAGAATGCTCTGCAGCAGAGCAGGACCCGGGTTCACTGGTAGAGGCCTGTGCGGGAATAGAATGCTCTGCTGCAGAGCAGGAACCGGGTTCACTGGTAGAGGCCTGTGTGGGAATAGAATGCTCTGCAGCAGAGCACGACCCGGGTTCACTGGTAGAGACCTGTGCGGGAATAGAATGCTGTGCAGCAGAGCAGGACCCGGGTTCACTGGTAGAGGCCTGTGCGGGAATAGAATGTTCTGCTGCAGAGCAGGACCCGGGTTCACTGGTACAGGCCTGTGCGGCAATAGAATGCTCTGCTGCAGAGCAGGACCTGGGTTCACTGGTAGAGGCCTGTGGGGGGAATCGGGCCACTGGTAGAGGCCTGTGTGGGAATAGAATGCTCTGCTGCAGGGCAGGACCCAGGTTCACTGGTAGAGGCCTGTGTGGGAATAGAGGATAGCACAGCGGCAGCGTGCGCGTCTTGGAAGCAAGACGACACAAAGCAACAACAGGTTCGATCCCCGGGTCCGCGCTTAGAAACCTCTGAGTGTTTAAGCGCGTTATAAATACGTAACTAAGACAAAGAAAAAACACAATTACACAACTAAGAAAAACTAACAATTCCTGTAACAGCGCCTCGATGCCTGCGGGCTGTGTGAGCGCTTTATAAAAAATGTAAAAATAAATAGAATGCTCTTCTGCAGAGCAGGACCCGGGTTCACTGGTAGAGGCCTGTGCGGGAATAGAATGCTCTGCTGCAGAGCAGGACCCAGGTTCACTGGTAGAGGCCTGTGCGAGAATAGAATGCTCTGCAGCAGAGCAGGACCCGGGTTCACTGGTAGAGGCCTGTGCGAGTATAGAAAGCTCTGCAGCAGAGCAGGACCCGGGTTCACTGGTAGAGGCCTGTGCAGGAACGGGAATAGAATGCTCTGCAGCAGAGCAGGACCCGGGTTCACTGGCAGAGGCCTGTGCGGGAATAGAATGTTCTGCAGCAGAGCAGGACCCGGGCTCACTGGTAATTGCCTGTGCGGGAATAGAATGCTGTGCAGCAGAGCAGGACCCGGGTTCACTGGTAGAGGCCTGTGCGGGAATAGAATGCTCTACAGCAGAGCAGGACCTGGGTTCACTGGTAGAGGCCTTTGCGGGAATAGAATGCTCTGCTGCAGAGCAGGACCCAGGTTCACTGGTAGAGGCCTGTGTGGGAATAGAATGCTCTGCTGCAGAGCAGGACCTGGGTTCACTGGTAGAGACCTGTGTGGGAATAGAATGCTGTGCAGAAGAGCAGGACCCGGGTTCCCTGGCAGAGGTCTGTGCGGGAATAAAATGCTCCGCTGCAGAGCAGGACCCGGGTTCACTGGTAGAGGCCTGTGTGGGAATAGAATGCTCTGCTGCAGAGCAGGACCCGGGTTCACTGGTAGAGGCCTGTGCGGGAATAGAATGCTCTGCTGCAGAGCAGGACCCGGGTTCACTGGTACAGGCCTGTGCGGCAATAGAATGCTCTGCTGCAGAGCAGGACCCGGGTTCACTGGTAGAGGCCTGTGGGGGGAATCGGGCCACTGGTAGAGGCCTGTGTGGGAATAGAATGCTCTGCTGCAGGGCAGGACCCAGGTTCATTGGTAGAGGCCTGTGTGGGAATAGAATGCTCTTCTGCAGAGCAGGACCCGGGTTCACTGGTAGAGGCCTGTGCGGGAATAGAATGCTCTGCTGCAGAGCAGGACCCGGGTTCAGTGGTAGAGGCCTGTGTGGGAATAGAATGCTCTGCGGCAGAACATGTTTAGATAAACCTTTTATCATCAAACACTTCCTATCTGGGACCATGCAATGAGAATGAATCAGTGGAGCATCACCTCCAATAGTAAGAGGAAACTGAGAGGAAGAGTAAACATGGTTATGCAGCATTCTGGAAACACCCTTTCTGACAGGCACAAAGGAACCAGCACAGTATGGGCCATCTGAGGGCAATGTGAATAATCAAGACCTTCTGCTTCTTGTTTTTGTCCAGAACCCTGATAAGAAGGTGTGTAGGAGTGTAGAGATGGGCCCAATTTGCCGCCCTAGTAAAACCAATACTGAATAATGGAGTACACAAAGTGCATAGAAAATCCCGGCAATATTTAAAGCATTGAAACTTGGCCCGGGACAGCATTGTTACAACAGATGTGATTGGTTTTTAAACAAAAGACACGTCAGCCATGTCGTCATAATACAGTATCTATTACAAAACGTATGAATACATTTCATTGGTTAGAATTGCAAACTACATATAGAGTATACAGGTGTTAGTTCCATGATTGGGTTAAATGTAACTGAGGGCTGCTCCTGGGCCCAACCTACTTAAGATAATATTTTCAATACATCAACACATTGATACCTAATTGGTTGGTTCTGTTCATTATAGGCGGTGTGACACAAGGGATTTCTATTGGTTAGAAATTAGCTCACATACCTTGGACCTCTGACAGACGTCAAGATATTGGAGACACTCTAGGTTCTTCGATTCAGGAACTTTGGACTTTTCAGGACTCTAAGAGCTCATCTAATTGTGGGGATTTGAGGGGCAAACCTCATGGCTCATTGCCACTTCAAAAATGCAGTAAACAAACCTGTCAGTACTGATGCACATGGAAAACCTAGTAGTGTGGTCTTGCATAATCTGAGGAGTGCTAAGAGCATGCTTCAGACAAATTCAACTCAGGCTCTGAGAATGTGGGTGTAATCTCACCCCCTGTCCGTGTCAGATTCCTAGATCCCTGGAATGTCCTTTCAGGATTTTTGGCTATCCATGTAGGTGCTTCTCCATTTCTGTCAGGGTCTGACTTGTCTTTGCCTGGATTTGTTTTCCTCGAGTCACAGTTTTTGTCTACTCGTTTATTTCACTTCCCGGGGAGATTCTCAAGCTTGGTCAGTAGATGTGATGATATTAAACTGGTTCAAGGGTCTCTTTTATGCCTTGCCTCCTGTAATGGTGAAGATAAATGTGCCAGTACCAACGTATGCCCCTCCTCCTCTTTGCCACTCTAAAGGTGAGAGAGAGGGTACAAACAGGCCCTGTCGCCCACTGAGCCTAGGGATGAGAAACAATACAAGCTGAGGGAGAGCCATTAAAGCAGTCAAACCAGTAATGAACCTACATCTGTCATAAAGAATTAGTTAGGTTGACCGACACTGGTAGGGATCTAAACTAAGCTGTAGAATGCACAAGTAGTGTGCCATAGGTAGTATAGGTTCTTGCGTACCAAGCGAGGGACTCGCCACATTGGAAGGGCAGATGAAATTATAGGTAGACAAGGGTGCAGTATACACAGGCAGGGAAACCAACATATGGAAGATGTTCAAGGCAAATGCAACATGAACAACGAAAATATAAGTCGCCACCATGGCAGCAAGAGTGCATAAGTACAGCCATTTTCCTAACATGGAGGCCGCAGCAGGTCCAAGAATTAGCAACGCATTAGAATCCAAGATGATGAATTCACAAAAACACATTTACTTGAGAAGTCTTTGAAGCTGCCCAGACAGTAGTTCACAGTAAAGGCCAAGGTCAGAACAGCAGGAAGGGAGTAGGGGGTGAGCAAAACCCAGAGGAAAGCTAACAATTTCCAGAACATGAAGCAGTAGCCTCCCAGGTTAATTAAACTAATAAGAACACAGACAGCGATTGATGTCCAGGTGCAGGAAATCAGCATGCCAAAAGACTCCATGGAGAATACATGAAGGGCATCTCAAGTGGTCACAAAGAATACAACATGCATGTTAGAATTAGCTAAAAGTTCAAAAAATATGAGTACATTCATTCTCCAACATAGTCCCCTAACACGTGAACAAGTCACTTAGAACAGTGGCTATTCATTATGAGCCAAAAACAGATAAGATACCTGCTGAACACCCTAATACACACACAGACACTAGATGATATACATGGCCAAGTACAAAGGAAAGGATATGCCTCATTGCTTGGGAATGTCAAGGAGTTACCTTTAATTGGAATTATTGCAGACCATGGACTTTTCTCCCTCCTCCAGATTGTCTTTGTGAACCCACTACTGGGTAAATTGCTGGAGGTATTTACACTTTTTATAGAGCAGAGTGGAAAAGAATGTGTAAAGCGAGGCTTACACATTTGTTTTCCATCGTGTTTCAGAAATTACTATGCTGGTAGTGTACACTTTCTATCAGCAACATTCTTTCCTGCAAGGCTAAATCCCAAATAGCCGAATGGTGTTGCGTGCCTGGTCCCAGGTTTCTGACATCTGAAGGGGCGCAGAAAACAATAACTGAGTCAGGGGTACAGGATGGCACCTATTAGAGTCGCTCACATCACTGGAGGCGATATTTGGGTACTCTGCTCTGCATCTCCAACCGGTATGTGACCACCAGCCATCCGCTAACGGCTAGATGACTGTTGCCGGTAGTGGAACTTTCTAAACTAAGTGCAAACAGAGCCGGTACAATATCCACTTTTGGGGAAATAACGCCTGGGAATGGATCAGGTTGAAATGAAGGTACGGGTGAAATTGAATCCCCTATGTGTGTAAGAGCACGGCAAACTGAGGCAATCTTAGTGAGTATAGAGAGGGCGGTTTTGAGATGAAACGGTAAACCCTGAGACTGGTAATGACAATCCACTACCACAAAATGAAGAAGTATTTGGTCACTGGGTTTGATTGGTATATGGAAGTAGGCATCCTGGAGGTCTTTGAGATGATAAACTTCCCCAAACCCAGAATCGTTGAAATGGACAGAACCAACCACATTATGATAGTGCCATTCCATGTGAACTAGTTCACTCCTTACAAGTCCAACACTGGACGAGAACCATCAGAAACCTTCACGACCAAGACCAGAAGGGAACAGAACAAGCTATTCTCTTCATCAGTGGCATCCACCGGGCCTGGACCTACACTTCCTTTGGTGGAACAGTCTTGTGTGCCCTGTAGCAAGGCTTTGGCCTTCACAGGGTGTGCGGGTCATGTTAATCATGGGCACTGAAAGGGCTCTCGCAAACTCTATTATTGAGGCATCCGGGTTGACATTGTCCAGCACTCATGGATCTGAAATAGTGTGTTCCCAGACACTATGCCAGTTCCAGAAAGGAGGGGAATTAACTTAGCCCAGCCGGGGCTGCTGGCGAGGTTTCTGGGGGCAGGGGGTCGAGGGATCGAAAAATTGGCCGATTCTCTTGCTCCTACCCCTAGCCATAAAGAATGGCCTTGAATAGTGAAATGACACAGGGCGAGACAGAGTCTGTCTTGAGGGTTGATACCCACGTGATGCCAAAGAAGATCTAAGTTTCATGATAATAGCCTGCTTGCTGTGTTCTGGATTTTGTTTGTTAGTCATCTCATTGTTTCCCAATCACATGTTACCAAAGGTAGGCACAGGAGAGAGTATTTCTGAGCCGCATTAATCTTCAAAAAACAAACTTAACTTGGTCTTTTGGCACCAGTTGTGGAAATAGGCACACACAGAAGACCTTAGAGTGTTGTTTGCAATATCTGATGGGAACTATACCTAAGTTCCATCTTTGGCTGCAGTTCAACACCCGCTAGAGCCTTCCAGAAGCACTATGAAGCCTAAGTAGCATCTCTAGCAATTCTACCATAAAATTATAGGAAGCTATGAGCCTTTTAAGGGGGCCCTTCATAAGCCACTGTGAAAAAGTAGGGGACAGGGAATCAGTCTTCAAAATATATAGCAAGACCTAACTGAAGCCCTGAAGAGGATGAGGCCAAGACAGGAAGCGTGGAACCCCCGTTTTGTCAGGTTCCTGGAAATCCCCAAGTTGGACATCATTGATGTCCTGCATAACGGAAGGTCCCAGAACCACAACTGTTTGTAACTGGCTGCTTCCAACTCCACCAGGTCTAGAGGTCTTGGACCGGATCATTGCAGGCTAAATTAGACTGTAGGTAGGAAAGAATATCCTATCTTTTAATGTATTTGTTAGAAGAGTATTGTGGTTCCTCTTCAGGGATGTCCTCCACTTTATTCGCGGGGGCTCATTCTGCACTTGGACGCGGGCTTCTTTGTAGCCGCATCCCTCCTGGTCAGGGCTGCTTCTACTGTCTGTTCAATACGTTCTTGCAGCTGTGCCAATGATAGAGGCAGTAGAGTAGGATCCAGGTGGGCAAGAGTCCCATGCACAGGCAGCAGCAGCGCAGGCGCTGTTGGAGCATGCCCGGAAGGAGAAGTATCTGCTGAAGCAGGCTTGGGAGGAGCAGGGGAAACAGGATTTGGCTCGGATGGAGCAGGAACTGCAGGATCAGGGCATAGCACTTGCAGGAGCAAGCCCAGAAGGCACAGACGGAGCAGGAGCATAGGGGATATGCGACAGGTCACCCAGAGGGTGCGTATCGCTGTACCTCTACTTGGAGGAGAGGAAGATAACCTAATGTACTGTCTCTTTTCCCTGTGCTACTCCATCATATTCTGAGGGTCATTACAGATAATAGCCATAAGTGACTTACCTATATGTTTTACCTGTGCCGGCAGAGGATATCGCTCCTTCTGCATAAAGGATTATGAGCCCCTGCCTAGCTGCAAGAGCGCCTTCAGGGTGTCAGAATCCCACATGTCTTGGTCTGAAAAGGAACTGGTGCCCGCCGAGGAAAGGCGTGTGACAACACAATGAAGCATGCCTCAAATGTGGCATTCACTTTAAAAATGGCACTTGTTGGGCCAGACCCTCAGAACCGTGCCGCAGGCCCCTGAAATTGTTAAGAATCTGTCCATTGAAAAACATACACACACAGGCTGTATTGTCCAGATGGGCAAGAACCTGGAAGTACTGAGGAAGAAGGTGTCTCCCAGTGGAGTAACATTGCTGAAAATGTTGGGGGGACATGACAACTAAAGGAAAGGGGTGGGGTGAAGGGAGGGCGGATGGTGACTCTAAGGGATCGTTTCAGCCAAATTGTTAAAAAAAATTTGGTTGAATGGTAGATTTGACCGAATTCGGTCACCACGATTAGTTCAAAGCCGAAGATACCGAACATGAAGAGCGGTGTCCCCTGCTTGCTCAGCATTCGTGGCAGGGGACCCAACCAAAAAAAAAGAAGAAAAGGGATGCTGCAGCGTCAGATTCAACCCGCGTTAAAGGGATGGATCTGATGCTGCAGGTTACAGGAGAGGCAGCGGATGGAGAAAATGTAAGTGGGGGGGTTAATCGGTGTACTGGCAGTTTGAGGGGATGTGGGTTTGGTTTTTTTGTACATAGGTAAAACCGTATTTGTAGCGAAAATGATTACGGTTAATTCCGCCGTGATTTTGTACGTCGGTCAAACAACCTAAATCGCTGAGGGATAACCACAGGAGTCCATTGCTGACACTCTGTTATAACTTTCATAAAACTGGTGGTGTATCTTTAAAGTTCAATTGGGCCCCCACACAGCTTCAGCCGGCCTGCCGTGCACCCAGCGAGACAACATAAAATTCACAAACTCAATTCCACTAGAACATACAAACAATGCATCATTTATCATTCATTCAGACATAAACGTCAACACACATATGCTTGCACACACTCTCACTCACACACAAATGCACCCAGCACCTCCACTGACATACAACGTGTGCACACAACATTTATATGTACATTTACAATAAAACATGGAAACAGTGGTGCAACGTCCATTGAGCAGACTACACTTCATCACCCCCTGATGCCTGAAATTTTGGGCTATGTTGACTTGACCTAGCTGAACTATAAAGCCATGTCCGAAAGGACCAGAATCACTGGAATGTTAGCAATTTGCCTGATTTTTCCATTCATTCAAAGGCAGAAACCATTGGTTAAGGCAGTGCAGTGGGTGACCAAGTATAATTGGCATAGCTTTTTAAATGCCATATATCTCCAAACTTGAGTTCTGTACCACACCTTATATGTCTATGTGCTGATAGATGTATTCTACAAGATTCTGACTGATTAAAATTAAGGTATGTTTTCCTGTGTTCAAATGGCTCCAAGCAGTGGAGTACCGAGCGGGAGAGTCGCAAGGGGGCGGTCAAGCTGCACCCCTCCGTAGCTCTTTTAAGAGCCAGACCGGAACATTTGTCATTGGGACACCTCTCCCATTCGGCATCTCCAAGAGGGTGTCCAATTGCAAAAGTGTCCCGCTGGCAGGGCAATGTGTGGTGAGCGATTCCTGCTCAGCACGCTCATTGTCCTGACAGCAGGACACCTTACCCGTTCTGAAAGGTAGAGGCCTCTTTCCCCCACAATAACTGAGGGTGTAGTGAGGGAATGTCATCCAGGACCAGAGGCCATACATTTTATTGCATTCATCCCACCCCAGTAATCCTCGAGGTGTTGGCACCCTCAACTGAATCCAAGGCACAAACACATCTCTTTTGATCCCTCCTGAAAAAATGACCAAACATATAGATGCTCTGGGTAAGAACGTGTTTGCCATGGCCAATTTATCTCGTAAGGCCTCGCACACAATCTACAATTTCGCGCGCGCACGCACGCGCACCTACGCACGCACGCGCGCGCGAGATCAGTGGAACAAAATGCAAGAATCTTCAATTAAATATCCGTCCGCCTGGATTGAAGCAAACTTTTGGTGAGGCATTCTCCCACGATAGGGTAACCCCTAATCATGCACACATGGCGACCTGGCCCAATTCCACATAATGGCTTGATTGAAGGGCATGGAAATGGTTCTACTGCAGCATGGTGCATGCATGACGATGTTGGACTTCTGCATCGATGCCCCAGAAAACCAGTGTACATGTGTCAGCAAAGAGTTACTTGGAAGTAAGGCTGATGACTCGTCTGGGAGGTTCATTAACACTGGGCGAAAGCCGAGGCGCTTGACTTACTGGCTTCAAAAACACTCCTTGTTCAAAATGTTCATGAGCCCTTATTTTCAAATGCAAAGACCCTCCTCTCTCATCCTGAAAAAAAATATTGTTTTCCCAGCAGCAGGTGAACAGGAATGCGACCTCAGCCTTCAGGCACCTTGTGATGACATGGCTACTGCTTTTCAGGAGTACAGAGATGAGCAATGTATACAACTCTGATAAAGCCCCACACTACTTCTACACCAGCAGTGACCCCAATCATAAAGGTGAAACATCTACTGCCAGGCAGGTGTAGCCCTTTTGCCTCTTGTGCTAACATGGGCCGGCGGCAGGTTACAAACTTCAGGAGAGACATAGCACAGAAGCACTACAGACAACAGTAGTACTGTGGTACCAAAATAGAAGAATGTCCAAGCAATGTTCTATAATTATAGGAGACCTCGATTAGAACGAAAAGTACAGGCACACTAATGAAAAAAACTATATCCCATGCCAGTAAGAGAAGACACAGAACATGCAGACTTTGGAATGAAAGGGGGGACTTTGGGTCTGAAGACAAGGGTAAATAAGCAATCATTTCAGTAGCATAGTCAAGTTCACTGAAAATGTCTTTTAGAAAGGTAGACAGCTGTTTTTTTTATAGTCACTAGCACCCCATAAGGGAGGCTAGGGGTGATAACTACGCAAATAACTTTTCTGTTAGGTCTGCAAAGGATTTGGGGCTACGCTAATGACAGAACTGTTAGGAATTGGGGCTAACTAGCCTTTTGTTTGTAGCCCCTGAGATTCTAACTCGGGTTAGAACCAAAAGACTTGGGGCTATAGCCCACTCAGCCCTCTCCCCCCAGGAACACCTCTGTCATGGGTGAAGTCAGAGTCAAGACACTTGAAATTGATGTTTAGAATAGATCACGGTGTGGAGACAGTCAAGTTGGCTGAAGACGGACCAGAGATGAGGTGTGGTCCTATAGTCTTGATCACTCAAAAAGGGTGATAAACAGGCAGGTGACTGTCGAGTCAATCAGGGTCATCATGAGTTTGGCAGTAGCCCTTAAATGCGGCAGTAACACTATTACCACCGCATTTAAGGGTCCGCCAAATCACAGTTTTGGCTGCATTTACCCCCAGCTCTGGGGTTAAAAGCACTGGGAAAATTCCCATTTGGGGCACCATTAGCGCTGCGCTAGTTGCGCCGAAAATTCCCCATTGGGTCCAATGGAACCAATGGGGAATTACCATTACCGCCAAACCCGTGATCCGACGCTAATAGCGCCTGAGGGTTTGGCGGTGACGCTATTAGCCCTGCAAGTATCCCGGGTGGTAATAGCGCCGGGATACCACCCAACTCGTGATGAGGCCCAATGTCTTGAATCAGCTGAGTCAGCAGAAAGCGGCCTAATGATGTGATTCATTTTTTCAGTGGTGCTCAGCTCCGGGTGCTTGCAGTGTCTTGAAAAGCGTCTCGAAGTGGTTGAGCCAGCTCATAAATGGACTGAAGTGGCCAAAGAGTGCCCAGAGATGCTTCTTCAATTCTGGCTGCTGGGGGATCCCTTCCAGGGTTTCCAAGTGCAATGTGGATCCTTCTTCTGCACTTTCCAACCAGGAAGGTTTCCATAGAGCACTTGCATTGGCTGTGGCCCCTGGTGTACAGCTTCCTGGGTTCCAGTGGTCTCAGCTTGTCAAGACTACAGACCACCCCAAACGATATTCTGGGATGGGCGAGGTAAGGGCCCCTTCTTGGCACCTTTTCTCTTCATCTCTGTGGACGAGGCATTTGGAGCAAACTGTACACACATACAAAGTTTTGGGTGAAATTCTTCTACTTCTTCAGTGGTCCAAGGATGATTCAACAAAGGGTGTGGTCTCACCCTTTACATAAGCGATATGCTAGAGTCAAGTGGTTTCCTTCTAGCCTTCTGCCAGGGGTCTAATCAGGGTTGCTGTGTTCAAAATCCTTTGCCTGGTGATGTCAGGCCGTAAGTGCTCTAACTGCAGGAAGGTCGGTGGGGCACAGGAGGTGTGGGAACCCTGGGAGAATCCAAGATGGTGGAACCCTTCTGTGGACTGGTGCTTCTCTCTTTACTACTCTAACTATGCCCTCTCTCCTGTTGGCAATGCACCAAGAGTCTCTGGTACTACCCACCCTGGTTTAAGGTCTCCGTTGTCCTGACAGGGCTTGCCTTAAAACTGTGGTTCCAGCTAACCTCTTGAAGATTGACAAGCCCTCCCGAGAGATCAAAAAGGGGGTTTCCTGGGCTGGGCCAAAGTGGTTGTTTTGGGGGCAAATCCTAGAGAATGATACACATAAGGTCTTGTCAGTGAGATGAGTCTTTGGCAACCAAGCTGACAATAATATGTCACCAATAGGTTTTGCCCAGTATAATTGCAGATTTTGATAAACAACCATATCAAAACTAGATATGGCTTATATTTAGAGTTGTATCTACCACCAGGCTCGTGGAGCACACAATTAAAGCATTTTGGATCAGATCTGCCCACAGTTAATGGCAGACCCTGGCTTCTTGAACTTTGGGTTGCATCAGGCTATTGGCTATTGGCAAGAATTCACATCAGTTTGTCAATGCCATTTTGCCAAACTACAAGGCAACCACTGAGAGGAATCAGTAGGCAGACTCATCAGAGTGACATGTTTGCACTACACTTTCAGAGGCCAATTAACCTGCATCGTATTAAATAAAAAATATAAAAAGTGGTCAGGTCCTGGCGTCATCAGTCCCTTGCCTCAGTTCACAAACCTGTTCAGGGCTCCATAAGGGGCTGGTGCGTCCTCTGGTGATTTGCGCAATGAGCCGCCAGAAGAATACACTATCCGGAGTCATGTCAATGTGCCCAAATGAGACCCGGTGCTGCTGCTCCCCGCTTACCATTGCATTAAATAGGTTAAGGCTCAGCGCTGCTCAACTGCCTTTTTACTTAGTGAGTAGCTGGTTTAGGTCATTGCTTGATCCTGGTTTTTGATAATCATTACAGTGCTTTTTGGATTTTCTTTGGAACTGCTCTTCTCTGTTTTGTTGCCTTGCTTGGATGGATACCCCTGGTGTTTGACCTCTTCACGCTGCTTGGATTTCTGCTGGATTATCCCTGGATACCTTGACTGCAATTTATTTTCATCTCCCCAACTGGTGGATGGATCTCTTGGATTTTGGACTTTAAATTATTACTTCCATTAGTTTGCATCCTCGTGCCACCTGGGTTCAGGTCCCAGCGCCCCCTTAACTTTGTGTGTCCGAAGGCCAAAAGTGACAGGCAGTGTTTCTGGCTTACGGACTGTTGGTCTTTTGGTAGGAGCAAATCTCATATAGGTTCGCAGCATTTGAGCTTCACGCCACAGGTAGGAACGGGACTTGGAAACACAAGGGGAGGTTCCGGTGAGGCAGCAGGTTCATGACAGATTTAGGAGCCCAATATCTTTAGTGCAGTCTATCTTTGGATGCAGCTGCAGATCCTATAGCTGTTTTGTTGCAAGCCTTTTCTGATCTCTGCACAGACCTGGCAACAGCTTATGCGTCTTTCCTTCAAAGGTTTGACATGGTACAGAGTCTTGTTCAGCCATTCCCCCTTGATGATGAGTTTGGCATTGTCATGGCTAGACCTGCTCCTCCTAGACACTTCACTCCAAATCTTCACCCTCCTCTGCCAGATCCTTTACATTGGCACTGCCCAATCATTTTCTAGGAGACCCTAGCCTATATTGGACGTTTATCAATCAATGCAAATTACACTTTGTGTGCTGTCTGTTGACATTCCCTGATGCTACTACTAAGGCTGCATGTGTGCTCTCCCAGCGGGCGGGAGGGGCTGCCACAGCCTGGACCAATCTCCTCCTAGAAGCAAACGGTCCGGCCCCTATATGATTTTGATGCCTTACTAAGAGCTATGAACATGCTCTTTGATGCCAAGTATGCTTAGGCATCTGATCTTGAATTTTGGGCTTTAACTCAAGGCAAGAACTCATTGCTAACCTACCTGGGCCCGGTTTAATCAACTTGCTGCAGAGACCACCTAGCTCAAACAAAAGAAAGCAGCTGTGTTTTATTCAGGGCTGTCTGATGAGCTAAAGGTTGCATTATCGATGGTTCTGGCTCCCCCTTCTTCTATGCTAAATCTGTTAGTCCTGGTGCTTCAAATGGATTCCCAGATCATAGAAAGATGGGGAGAGCGGAAAACATCTGAATTGGGTCTCACAAAACTGAGGCAGGCCCCTTCTGATGTTGGAGACCCCGAACCTATGCCGAATGGGGCCATACATGGTCCATTGACTAAGGAGGAGAGAGATAGACGATGGTTGCCGAATATGTGCCTCTATTGTGGTCAAACAGGATACTTTATAAGTGCCCGCACTAAACACCCAGTAAGACACTTGGGAAATCCCACGACCCGTCCATAGGTAGAGCCATCTGGACGAGTCCCTTCAATACTGGCTCACATGTGCCCTCGTCTTTAATGCATACATATATCCAGATTATTTTGCACATAACTAAAATCCACGTTTTGTCCATTCCAGTTATGGTTAACTCGATTTAACTCGATTTAATCCCTGCACGTCAATTCAGTGTGATCCTTGGGATGCCATGGCTTTGTCAACATAATCCAGTCATCGATTGGATAGACACAACAGTAACTTTTCCATCACCATTTTGTAGGGAGTGGTGTTTTAATTCAAACCCTGTTGTATTTTGCTCATGTTGCCTAGGTCTTCTCTCTGGGCTTCCCAGCAAAAGTGCTATAACCCAGGATTCGATGCAGACTATTCCTGAAGTATATCAGGATTATATGGTTGTGTTTGATAAGAAACAAGCCAAGCAATTACCCCCACATCGAGCATAGGATTGCCCCATCGGCCTGGCACCACCATCAATCATGTATGGGTGTATTCCTTGCGAACAAAGAGGATGAGGTCCTTAAGGAATACACTGAGAAGGTACTACAGAATGGCCATATCTGCCCTTCCCGGACCACTGCCACGTCACTCCTCTTTTTTGTTCCGCTGCAACGTCACTCCTCTTTTTTGTTTTGAAAAAGGAGTCGGACCTCGAGACTTGTGTGGACTACAGAGCACTGAATTTGGTGACCATAAAAACCAATACCACTTCCTTAATTTCCAGGATACTGGATCAATTACAGTCAGCAGTTGTATTCACCAAGCTCGACCTCAGAGGGGCATACAATCTGGTTCGAGTGCACCGGATGATGAATGAAAGACCATATTTAAAACCAAACACGGTTTATATGAGTATTTAGTCATGTCTTTTGGCTTTGCAACGTCCCAAACACTTTTCAGAATTTCATCAATGACGTCTTCAGGGATATGTTTGACCACTTTGTGGTTATTTATCTTGATGACATCCTCATATTTTCGGATTCCCAGGAACATCATGTTTACCATGTCATGCAAGTTCTACAACATTTAAGATAGACCGCTCTCTTTGCCAAGGCAGAAAAATTGGTTTTTCATGCTGCCAAGGTAGAATTTTTTGATTTCGTTTTGACACCCCTTGGAATACAAATAAGTAACGCGACTTAAAACAGTGCTGGATTGGCCTGCCCTTACCATGGTCAAGGCACTGTAATTGTTTCTGGGCTTTGCCATTTTTTATAGGTGATTCATCAGCTTATTTTCTGCTATTGTTTCGCCTCTGAACCACCTGACACAACCTTTGGTGCCGTTTCTCTGGACTGAGGATGCACAGAATGTTTTTCAAGCGCTAAAGGAGGCCTTTAATATGGCACAGGTTTTGCAACATCCAGACCCCTCATCACCCTTCATTGTGGAGGCAGATGCCTCGGCCGTAGCCATTGGCATTATATTGTCACCGAAATGTCTGACCACTCAGGCATTGCACCCTGTGGCTTACTTTTCACAAAACCTCACCCACTGTGAAAGGATTTACACCATTATGGAACGTAAGCTCTTAGCCATTAGGGCTACTTTTAGGGAGGTGAGACGACACCTCCTGGGAGCCAAACATTTGGTGACCGTGTATATGAATTATTATAATTTGCAAGCTCTTACTCAAGCCAAATATACTAATGCTGGGCAAATACAATGGCATGTATTTTTGGCCATGTTTAACTTCACGGTCACTTACCGCCCTGGCAGTCAACATGGAAAGGAAGACGTGCTATCCAGAGTGGCAGGAGGGAAACCTACTCCACAGGGCGACTCTCTGATCTTACCACAGGAAACAGTTGTCTGTATTAGCATGGTTTCGGGTTCCCATTCTGGAAGATATATGTCAATGGGTGGTAGAAAACCCTTTGGATAGGGAAGCACTTAATGCAATTGTGATCAAGGGGTTACCTTACATTCAAGAATGCCTGTATATCCCTACCAACACCAGTTGCCTATTAGCCTTGAAGTGGTCTCATGAATCTCAACTAGCTGCCCACCCAGGCCAACATGAAACCTTGGAACTACCACGCAGGTGGTGCCGGTGGCCGAATATGAAATGGGATGTAGTTGATCACACTGCAACATGTGCAATATGTAAAGATATGGCTACTTTAGGCTATGCCCATACCACATAAACCCTGGTGTATGATTTCAATGGATTTTATAGTCAAGATGCCTCCCGTCAAGGACTTGACTACCATATTGGTAGTGGTGGATACATTTACTAAAATAGCACATTTTATTCCTTGTCGAGGTTTGCCCACGGCATGTGGTCTAGTTTCATTGTTTTTTGACAATATCATCTGTTTCTTTGGACTTCCCTCGATCACTGTTTCTGACCGTGGTACCCCATTCACATCACGCTTTTGGCATGCCTTGACAGGATCATTGGGGATCCATGCCCGCTACTCTTCGTCCTACCATTCCCAAACGGATGGTCAAATGGAGAGGGTTAATGCCACACTGGAACAGTATCTCTGCTGTTTATGTTTACACTACCCAACAATTGGCTGTTAGTCTCAGGTGCAGCAGAGTTTGCATATAACAACTCGCTGCACTCTTCAACTGGGTCTTCACTGTTTTTTGCTCTTTATGGTTATCATCCATGCACTCTTCTGCAGGTCCCACTGATACCTGTGCACGTTCCTGCTGCTGGGAATTGGTTACATTCTCTATCATGTGTCCACTTGACAGTATTTCGACACCTCATGGCTGCCCAAGAGAACACTAAACACTTTGCCGATCGCCTGCGTCAACCGGCCCCTGTTTATCAACCCAAAGAGAAGGTTTGGCTTTCCACTGCTCACCTATCACTACAAGGAAAACATAAGATATTGCCCCACTATATCAGTCTCTATGAGGTATTGGTTTGCATTAACCCGGTTGAAGTCAAACTTTGGATTCCTATTAAATGGCGTATCCACCCTGTGTTCCATGTGAGCCTGCTCAAACCATACCTGCTGAACACCAGGCTCTCACAAAAACCTGCCTCCCTCTATGTACATGAGAAGGAGGGATACGAGTTACAGGCTATTTTAGAAATGCGTATGCATCATGGAACCAATTACTACCTTGTGGATTTGAAGCGTTATGGCCCTGAAGATTGGACTTTGGAACCATTATCCAATATTAATTTGTTGCGCAGCTTTCACAGGTCTCACATGATGGAACAGCAGGCACGGGGCTCTTTGCGGGGGGGTACTGTTAGGTCCCAGCTTCATTACCCTTTGCCCCGGTCCGCAAACCTATGTGGGGCTCCATAATGGACTAGCGCGTCCCCTGGCGACTCGTGCAATGAG
This sequence comes from Ambystoma mexicanum, assembly GCF_040938575.1. Classification (NCBI taxonomy): domain Eukaryota; kingdom Metazoa; phylum Chordata; class Amphibia; order Caudata; family Ambystomatidae; genus Ambystoma; species Ambystoma mexicanum. The sequence continues at coordinate 1,073,757,690 of NC_090923.1, forward strand.
CCGCTGGAAGAACTACACTACCCGGAGGACCACCCGCTCGCAGATGGTGCGTATGACATCATCACAATAACGCGACTGAACGTGACCTGAAACCACAGCTCCCCGCTTACCATTTCATTAAATAGAACACATGGTTACGCTTGGTGCCCCCTCAATTGCCTTTTTATGTAGTGAGTCTGTGTTAGGTCATTGCTTGATTCTGGTTTTTGATCATTATTGCTGTGCTATTTGCCCAGACTGTGGACAGAGAACAGCCCCCAGAAGAAGATACTGGGGATCCAGAACTTGCACGAGGCGACCTGAGAAGAGAGAGAGGAGAGACCGCGACGGAGGAACGTTACCTCCGCTGAGAAGGCCGTCAGTGTCCTGTGCGGTTCAAAGACTACATCGTGGACCAGAGTTGAAACCAACCTGCGTTTCCCTGTATTGCCCACGTTGGGCCCACCATATGTTCATGTGTTGTTCCATGTATGTCTGCCATGTTGACAGCAAGTTGTGCATAAAGGCTGTGTTGAATTTTGTTATGAAAAAGGAGGAATGGGATGGTGTCAAGTGAGCGTGACCGCAACGTTCGCCGTCGCGCATGTGCTGTTAAAATAAAGTGGATGTACCCAGGTTTGCTAGTGCACCCCGGGAACCCGAAGAGTTAAGACCTGTGTCCCGTGTCTCCTTTCAGGTACGGAGGCAAGGGCTTACCACAGGGGTCCTGGGTGCTAATCAGCCTTATCACACCCTTGTATGTTTTGTTGCCTTGCTTGGATAGATATCCCTAGTGTTTGACCTCGTCATGCTTCTTGGATTTCTCCTGGATTATCCCTGGATTCCTTGACTGGAACTTATTTTCATCTGTGTCCTCCCTCCCCTGCCCGCCCCCCCGTGATGCTGTCTGTATCCCCCCTCCCCTGCCCGCCCCCGTGATGCTGTCTGTGTCCCCTCTTCCCTGCCCATACCCCTGTGATGTTTTATGTGTCCCCCTCTCCTGTCCAGGCCCCCCTGTGATGCTGTCTGTGTCCCCCTCTCCTGCCCAGTCCCCCGTGATGCTGTCTGTGTCCCCCTCTCCTGTCCAGCCCCCCGTGATGCTGTCTGTGTCCCCTCTCCCCTGCCCAGCTCTTGTGATGCTGTCTGTGTCCCCCTCCCCTGCCCTGCCCTTGTGATGCTGTCTGGGTCCCCCTCCCCTGCCCAGTCCCCTGACTTGCTGTATGTGTCCCCCCTCCCCTGTCCAGCCCCCCGTGATGCTGTCTGTGCCCCCTTCCCCTGCCCAGCCCCCGTGATGTTTTGTGCCCCCCCACCCCTGCTCAGCTCCACCCGTGATGCTGTCTATGTCCCCCCTCCCCTGCCCAGCCCCCTGTGATGTTTTATGTATCCCCATCCCCTGCCCAGCTCCCTGTTGTGTGGTCTGTGTTCCCCCCTCCCCAGCCCAGGCCCCTGTGATGCTGAATGTGTCCCCCCTTCCCTGCCCAGCCCCTGTGATGTTTTATGTGTCCCCCTGCCTGCCCAGCCCCCTTTGATGCTGTATGTGTCCCCTCCCCTGCCCAGCCCCCGTGATGCTGTTTGTGTCCCCCCTGCCCAGCCTCCCATTATGCTGTCTGTTTCCCCCTCCCCTGCCAAACCCCCTTGATGCTGTCTGTGTCCCACCCTTCCCCCGTGCTGCTGTCTGTGCCCCACACCCTTAGCACTTACGTTTTTCAAATATGTCACCTGACTTGTTTATTAGCCGCTTGCCCCCCGCCCCCCACCTTTTGTTCTCACCCATCTTGCCCCCCTCCAGCCCTATTTGAAATGATGTCAGGCCTGATATGATAGTTGCTTGTTTTGTTCTTCTCCCTCTCCCTTACTCCAATCCCTGCTACCACCCCCCTCCTCTTGTCTAAATCTAGCACTACCTCAATTGTCGTCAGGCATAGTAATGTAGCTTTGTGTCTGTCTCATTATCTTTCTCACCCCTCCTCTCCTCCCAATCATTGTCAATTTGATCTTACTCTTTCATTTATGTCCTCCTGACCTATTTGATAGCAGCTTGTTTGTCTCCCTCCTACCCCATTTGTTACCCACCCTCCCCGCCCCCTGCAGCACTATCTGAATTGTCGCCAGGCCTAGTAAAATAGTCGCTTGTTCGGTTCTTCTCCTTCTCCTTTATTCCAATCCCCTCCTACCCCCACCTCCTCTTGTTAAATTCCGGCACTACCTCAATTGTCATCAGGCATAGTAATGTAGCCACTTGTCCGTCTCATTCTCCCTCCCTTCTTTTCTCCCTCCCTTCCTTCCTCCCTCGCTCCCTCCCCTCCTCCTCATCATCATCATTGTCTTAGCACTTGCACTATCTGAAATGTCGCCAGGCTGATTATGATAGTTGATTTTTTTTTTCTCACATTCTGAATGTATCAAGGACGTGTAAGAATGTTCACTGTTATTTTTCCCATGTTCCCTCCCTTCCTTGTTGCGCTTTGAAACACATTGTGTATAGGTGCTATATAAATAAACTATCAATCAATCAATCTCCCCTACTGGTGGATGGATCTCTTGGATTTTGGACTTCATATTATTACTTCCATTAGTTTGCGTCCTTTGCCATCCGGGTTCAGGTCCCTGCGCCCCCTTGACATTGTGCGTCCGAAGGCTACAAGCGACAGCGGGATGGGAGGTGTTTCTGGCCTATGGACTGTTGGTCTTTCTATAGGAGAGAATCTCATATAGATTCACAGCATCTGAGCAGCACACCACAGGTAGGAAGGGAACTTGGGAACACAAGGGGAGGTTAGTGTGTCATGTATGCTTACATAGGGAACAGTATTGTCCTATCTTTTTTGTCTGCCTTTGTAGTTTGACCTGCTCACCCGCCTGCCTTTTCATCTGAGCCCCTAGCCTTGTGGTTCTGCTATCGATTCCACAGGCTGCATTCTCAGGAGAAAAGTCTCCTTAAAACAGAAGACATGTTACCTCTTCCAGTGAGGTAACTGGATCGTGACAAAAGCTCAGGCTATTCTGCCCAAACAGGTGACATTTGCTTATACACCTTCCCAGTACTCTAGGGAATGAGAGGAATAAACTCTCATATCAGAGTGGCTTCTGCTTGTTTTGATTGGTTATTCCCATCCCGTCTGCCCTCTTCTACCTCTCTGACCATCTGAGATTTCAGTAAAAGAGGGTCCAACAGAAACTGACAATCAAAGAAAGAAGAAGGGGGCGATAGGTCTGGTGCTTCCTTGTTCCAAAGAATAGTGGAGGTGCGTGCCCCATTGGCGACCATCTTAAACAATTCTTGGGAAAGACAAGTTCAAGCTGATCTCTTATCCCAGAGACTGGCTTCACCTACTGCCTGTAGACTGGATGGCTTCCTACTTCCCCTTCCCATACACATGAAACACCAGAGGTGTTGGCGCGTCATAGTTGGAGAGGAGCCGCATCAGCATGTGCTACGCCCTTTTAGTCTCAGATCTTCACCAATGGTTTTCACCAAGGTCCACGCAGTCATGGCTGCTCACTGGAGCTCCAGCTGTTCTATCATTTTGAAGACTGGCTCATAAAGTTTTAATTAGTTCAACAAGTGAAGCAGATCCCTTTTCCTACCTGTTCACTCCTCCATAACTGTCAGGTAACTATTTCTGAACCTTTCTGAACCTTCCCCAAAGACTGTTGTTCACATGGTGTTGTGTACCGTCATCATGCAGCCTTGTTCATCTTGAATAACACACTGAGGGCGGTTATGCATCTGTACTCCTTTATTGCTAGATATGAACTGTCTGCCCTTTTCTCCTTTTCCTTCCATCCCCATTCTAGTTCTATCCTTTTGCATTCTACATTCTACAAGCCACAATATCCCCCCCTTGCTTTTTATATAAGTTCAACCCCCCTCTGTCCAGCAGGATCATCTCTACATCTGCTCAATCAGACGTAGGGGTTTACGATTATTTCTTTGGGGACGAACCTTGGCTGCCCCTTGAACTCCCTCACCAGCCATACACGGCAGAGAATGTCCACAATCTTTAAGTGACATGAGATCAACAGGCTCTTCATTTCCTTGCTCCTCATGTAAACCTTCATTCCGTCTCTCCTCATATGCTTCTTCTCCACCTGAATCATCGTGAAACATTGCATGAAATAACGAGGCATCTCCAGTCGCTTCACTACCATCCCTCCTGGCAATGACAACAGGCCTTTTTACACCTATCTTAATGAAGGGCTCTGACTCATCACTAGGGTCCATCTTCCTGACCACCTTCCTTCGCTGCATTTGCCCCCCTAGCATACTCTCATCTCCAGCCGTCTGACATTCTTCCACTTTCCTCTTACAATTTGTCCAAACTTTGTCTCTCTCTCTTACTTCCCTTTCATTGTCACTGTTCCCTTCTCTATTTATACAGTTATAACCTTCATGCCCTGGGCAATGGTCCTTCCACTGCTGGTATCTGTATCTGACCATTCTCTCACTGGGAGCACATCCTGACGTCTTGTGCGCAAGCTTTCGGTGACTTGTTAGGACTTGTGGATTTTCCTGCATCTCTTCCCGCGGCAGCCACTTTCCTCTACCCGCTAGTCCTTGATCTGGTGTGGCCACATTATTCTGCTCAACTTGTTCTCTCCAGTTCACCTCCCCATTCACAAAATGTTTCACCACTAGGCATCGTCTCCCATTCGACATTGACTGTGCAATAGTTCCACAGGTTCACAATGAAGATGTTGTCTCCTTGCACATGACCCAAAAGTGATTTCTCAGACCACATCCCACACATCTTCTACCAATGGCCAGACATCGACCTTTGTGCAGAAACCCAAACCCACACCTATAACACAATCCTTTTGACCCACTACTATTGATACCACTCCATGAGCCTTGACAGATTAGCATGCTTGGGTATCGGGACTGTTTTTGTACATCACTTCTGATACCAGCCAGCGTCTCCAACTCCCTCTTTCTTTCCATATTGGCTACCTGTGTCTCAACTTTTTCATACATTCTCGCCACTTCCAGAATACCTTTCAGTGTGAGAGGCACTCTTAAAAGATGTCTCCGCAACTCTGACGATGTGCAGCTCTCAATTATTCTCAGCCTAATTGCTTCTTCATTATCAAAATTTGCAAGCTCACAATACGTTGCTTTCTCTTGTAATCGCAACACAAACTGTGAAATTGTATCCTGTGGTTTCTGTGTGCACTGGTTAAATACATATCTTTCATAATCTTTGTTAGGAGCAATTATCAAGCGTTCCTCTATCGCAGCAATAAGAAGCTGGTACGATGTTCTCTCTTCAGTTGTTGTCAATGCCTTTATGACACTCCTAATTTCCTTTCCCACCAAATTCATAAATATGTCTAACTTGTTTGGAACATTCTCACTTCTTAGTGCCCTTAGAAAGTCCTCAAACTCAATCACCCACTACTGCCAGCGCTGACCTTGGTCTCCATGTGGCTCAAGATTGAAAGAATTTGGGCGGTGTTCTCCAATAATAATTGTTTGGGCCTGCATTGAATTCATTTCCTCGTCTCTTACATATATGACATCAATGAGCCCATAACAGTAGCATTTCGTTTGCAGTCATTCCGTTATTACGGCAATGTTTATATTTTGAGAATTCTAAACGCTTCCTTATTGAAAAAATGCCACTGCAATGTATTCCTTCAACCCCATGCCATGAGAATTCCTGTTTTTAACCTCTCTTAATCTCCGTATGCACCACGTGTCTTTATGTGATGTAGCCTATCAATCCATGCACTTCTGTATATACTGCCTTTTAAATGTATTCACTGTGTTTTCCATGATATTTACTTTTGTTTCGTTCTGTATTTATTTTCGTTTCATTTCACACTGTTGCCATGCCAACTTAATTTACTGTAGCCCTGCAATATAGCGGCATGCTTTTCCACGTACCTAGGTCCTTTCTTCTAACATTTCTTGACTTAGTTTCGTATGCCGTCCTTCTTTGATCCTAGCACACAGCGCAGTGCAGCACCTCACGCACCAAGTAAGTCTAGTTAACTTTCAAATGATGCTTTCCTTTCCCAATGCGCCCTACTGCTTTGCTTGTTTTATTTTCCTTGACAGTTTCTATTAGCCTCAATCATGCTATTTTCAACATTACACTCTATAAACATCCATATGCGACGGCCGCATTGCACGCTGTATCCTTGTATTGCCTGTAATGCCCTTTCCATGCAGCACTTGTTACCAATATACCTTCACTTGCTGTTAAGACGGATTTCTGAACTCTGTCCTGGTGGCGCAGAAGTTCAGAAGGCCAACCTAATTACTTGGAACAGGGTAACCTCTGGACAAGCCAGACCAATCAAGGTAGCGATCGCGGCGGTCAAGACTAGGTCTCAAGAGGGGTGAGGGTGACTGAAAGCCCGCAATGAGCACACAAAGCAAGAGCGCTTACAAACTACTCCAAACAGTTGTTTATATCAAAAATAGATACACATTTATTATAAGGCCTTGAAACTAATAACCACAGTAAAAGCAGCAATATACAACGATATTAAACCAACACATACACTATCCACCCAATATATATACAGAATACACAGTTTCACAGCATTAGCAGCACGAAATATGTTATCCACCTGCAGGGGAAGGAAAACAGGCAGTGCGAACCAATGCGAGTGATATGTCCGCCTTCTGAGGCCCCTAACTGGATGGTAGTCCAATCCCTACGAAGAGTGGAGCCTAGCGCTCAAAAGTACCTGCACACGCCGGTGCCAATGGGCAGAAGGTGAAGCTCTTCGGAGGACGTTGAACAGCTCTGTAGGGAGCTCTAATGAAGGAGAACACGGTCCGCGACTCTAGCGCAGCCTCCACTGTGAGGCAGAAGCAGGGCGCGAGTACGGACAAGGGGTGCTGTATTTACAGCGGGGAAAAGCAAGAGGCACTGCAGGAGGGCGACCAGATCCTAGCTAATCTACTCACCGGTCCCCGAAGCAAGCAGGCCCGAGCTTCTCCTCGATAGATGCAGCTTCTGGCAGGTTCTGAAGAGCAGGGAACGTCTCGTCGTCGTGCAGAGTAAAAAGACGTCCCGATCGAAGAAACAAGCACAGTTTTGTCGCCACCGCAGGGCAACGGAACGGCCGGGTGTATTCAAGCCAAACGAGCACCGCTCACCTCTAGCTTAGGACTGCTAAGCAAACGAAGCGTGTGAGCATGCCCCGGACTCAGAATACCACCCAACCTGTCGGCGATTACAGAGCAGGCCTCCTTAGTAAGCTGGTCAGTCAACTGGATGGCCCAGAGACACTTCCGAAGGCTTACAGCAGGAGTTGATGAAGGTGCCGGGAATAGCTGGTCCTGCTATTCCAATAGGTCGAAGCGCCAGTACAGGCCTTCTTGTTCGATCTTAGGTGGAAAGGGCTTCACCGGACGACAGCAATGAGGAGCAGAAGTTCTTCAGGGGGTCACCAGTGATTCCTCGGTCCAGCCTCGTGTTCGCAGGATACTTGGCTCCTGTATCCCTGGGTTCGTAAGAACTCAGGAGATCGACATGGCAGTGGTGTTTCCAGCTCCCTCTTATCCACGGTTCCCTTCGCGCCAAAACGGAGGGGAGCCAATGGGAGATCCGCTCATCAACACACATACCATACGTGGACCAATCACGGACCACAGTGGTCCCAGGCATTCACACCACCCTAGACTCTCTGGCACCCAGGATGTGTATTGGGACCAGACAGCCCAGCCCACATCCTGGGGGCACTCAAACGACATGTAGAAGCCCGCGAAAGCAACCGTGTTTCGCGGGAAACTACATGCCCAAATAAGGAAGGCCCCGGGTCGCCTGACCCGGGGGAAGGTAAAGGGAGCAAGACGGACAGTGGACGAGACAAAGGAGCCTCGTGGTCCGGCCATTTTGTGTAGCCGGGCCACCCTTTTGTGTTCGCGGCAAAAACGTGCTCAGAACGGCAAAAGGAGCTCAAAATAAACCAAATGATCGCTGCCACCAGCCCAGTCCCTGAATGACTTGCACCGATCCAAAAACCATCCTATAAGAGTGTCTAGGGTCTGTAGAAGGCTAGAGACCCAAGAGAGCTGTAGCTTAGCTTACAGTGCCCTCTTGTGTCGTGTTGCACTAAAATGGCGACACGATAAAAGAAACTACGGGAAACAGCGTTCCCCGGTACTGACTGTCTTAAGGGCATGTCAGTTTCCCCGTAAGAAAAGAGCTAAAGCCCAGAGGAGTACAGCAGAAGGCTGCACTTCTCTGGCAAAGTCAAGAAAACAGGTTGAAAACAATAGCAAAAAGTTTAGGGGTTGCCACATGGAAGGAAAGTTCCCTACAATAACGAAATCTTTCCTAACACTCGCCCCTCCCAGACTATGGACAGGGGGAACTAATCCACCCCTGGATGAGTCTCTTGTTCAGGTCGGTAAAACATTCTGGACAACCCATCAGCATTGCTATGTTGGACACCTGGCCTATGCTCAATAGTGAAGTCGAAGCCTTGTAGACTTATGGACCACCTAAGCAACTTTGGATTCTCCCCCTTCATGTTCATTAGCCACTTTAACGGCTTATGGTCAGTCTGCACAGTGAAGTGGGTCCCATAGAGGTAGGGCCGCAGCTTCCTTAGGGCCCACACAACAGAGAAACATTCTTTCTCTACCGTGGACCATCTGAGCTCTCTGTCCTTAAGCTGGCGACTAATAAAACCGATAGGGTGTTCCTTACCCTTCTCATCTACTTGTGATAGTACAGCTCCTATCCCAGTGTCAGAGGCATCCGTCTGCACGATAAAAGGTCTTTGATAATCAGGGGCCCTGAGCACAGGGGCCTGGCACAAGGAGTCTTTCAAGCCATTGAAGGCCTTCTCACACTCGTCAGTCCAAGTTACCTTCTTGGGTTTCTTCGGAGTTGTGAGGGCAGTCAGAGGAGCAGCTATGGTGCCATAGTCTGCCATAAAATTGCGGTAATAACCCGTGAGTCCTAAGAAGGCTCTCACTTGGGTTTGTGTAGTGGGGGTAGGCCAGTCTTGTACTGCGTGTACCTGACTGTGTAGAGGCTGTCTCCTCCCTCCATCTACTTCATGGTCAAGGTAAACCACAGAGCCTTGTCCATTTTGGTGAGGGGCCACTCGGACACCCTCAAAAGAGCTAACTGAAGGACTGCTTGGGAACAGGTCGGGGAGAGGTTCAGACTCCTCTTCCTCAACATCTGAAGCCAGTAGCAGTGCTGCGATTTCGACGCTTGGGCCGAAAGCCTTCAGCCTATTCATGTGAAACACTTTGGGAGCCGGTCCAGGCCTTCCAAGGTCCACTGAATAGTTAACCTCACCCACTGGGTAAGGGCCTGACCATTTGTTCTTTAAAGCTCGAGGCCTTATGAGATTCATGATCAGGACTTGCTGACCAAGTGTCAAGTTGATGAGGGAAGCTTTCTGGTCGTACCAATGTTTCACCAGCGCTTGCCCTGCCTTCAATTTATCACTAGCCAAGCCCATCAGAAGTACCATCCGTTTTCTGAGCCCTAGCACATAATCAACTACATTGGTAGTAACAGGGGGAGTGGGCATCTCCCATCCCTCCTTGACAATGGCTAAGGGTCCCCGTACGGGATGACCGAACAGAAGTTCGAAGGGGCTGAAGCCAACACCCTCCTGTGGTACCTCTCTGTAGGCAAACAGTAAGCATGAAACAAGAAGATCCCATTTTCTTCTCTGAGGCTCCTCCAGAGCCCCAATCATGCTTTTTAACGTCCTTTTAAGACGCCCCCCCAGACCATCGGTCTGGGGGCGGTATGCAGAAGAGAATCTGTAGGTGACCCCACATTCTTTCCACATATCCTGCCTATACTTCGACATAAAGTTGCTGCCATGATCCGACACAACTTCTTTAGGGAAGCCAACCCTAGTAAACATGCCGAGTAAAGCTTCTGCAACTGGCTTGGCAGTTACAGTTGTAAATGGGACGGCCTCAGGATACCTGGTTGCATGGTCGACCAGCACCAGGATAAACCTATTGCCTGAGGATGTTTGCGGGTCAAGGGGACCAACGATGTCGATCCCTACCCTTTCAAATGGTACCCCCACAACTGGGAGCGGTACCAACGGAGCTTGGATTGTCGTGCCAACCTTACCAGCCAACTGGCAGGTGGCACAACTCCTGCAGTGACTTTCTACTTGCTCCCCCATCTTGGGCCGGTAGAAGTGCATGGATAACCTTTGCTTGGTCCTCCTCATACCAAGGTGACCAGCAAGGTGAACGACATGCGCCAACTGCAGGAGGAAGGGCCTAACAGCAAGGGAAACCACCAACCTCCTATGGTCTCCTTCTGTAGACTCTGTGGGCTCACTATACAGGAGTCCACCTTCCTGGTAAATCCTTTGCAACCCAGGAGGTTCACCCTCAAGCTGGGAGCAGGCCTGTCTCCTTAGGCCTTCCAGAGATGGGCACTCACGTTGGCCCTTACTGAAGTCGTCCCTATCAGGACCTCCTTCAACTAACAAGTCTTTTAGTTCAGGATGGTCGTTGGGGTCGAACACTTCAGGCATCGCCACCTCCTCGTCAGGCTCGGGCGATTGACCAACTCCCTCCACCGCAGTGGTAGGCGAGCTCGGGGGAATATTCTCTTTCCCCCGTCGGGACTTGTTGACTCCTTTCGCCTTGGGTTTCCCCTTCGGCTGGGGCGGCGTATTGGACTTGGCCAATGCTGCCCGTGCTTGAGACCGTGTGTAGGGTCTTTCGGCAGTGTCTCCTACGAGCCCTAGAGCTCTGAGATCATTGCCCAACAAGACCTTTCCCGGGACGTTTCTCTGAATGCTCACTGGAATCCTAACTGCTGTACCATTTAAAGTTAGATTAACAGGGATCACGGGAAACATACGGAGGGGGCCGTCAGCCAACTTAGTGGGCATCAGAGTAGCTCTGGCAACTTTCTCTGAGTCTACCAAGGTAGAATCCACTACAGTTCGACTGCACCCACTATCCCTAAGAGCTGGAGTATCCACTCCATTGATCAGCACACTGTCTTTAAAGTAGTGCTTGGTATTATCCGGAATCCTAGCATACGCCTCTGCGACTTTAGGCTCCCAGGAACCCAGGGACACTAAAACTACCTCAGCCTCTATTCCGCTGGGAAATGAGTCTGAGGAGAAGGATGCTCCTGTAATCTCTTCTTCCTCGTAGGAGGAGAAGGCCAGATTAGCGGAGTGGACCCCCAAAGGTCTAACCTTACAACGGGGATCCCCCTTCACATGGTCAGTTGCTCCACAAGAAAAACAAGCCCCATTGGGTCTGTTTACGTAGGGAGGCTTATTATAACCAGAGTTCTGTTTCGGAGGCGAACCTCCGCTACCCTGTGAGTTCTCGGATGGCTTACCCTTATTTTTCTTTTCGTGGCCCTTATGGGAAGAAGATTTAGCAGATTCCCCACCCTCCACATCTTTGGACTTTTTCCCTTCCTCCTGCTTACCAGGATGAGTTTTGTCCTTATGGGACACTCGATGTGACACCCATAAGTCTGCTGCAATGGCCAGCTTCTTAGGATCTATCTCCTTCGAATCGGCCAAATGCTGCTTAAGCTCCGGGGAAGAAGAAGCAAAAATGTGTTCCAGCATGACCAGATTGATCATGCCTTCGAAGGTAGAAACCTTATAACCTTCAACCCAGCCAGTCAAGTTTTTCAGGGACTCAGCTACATACGACACCCAAGTACCACCTTCCTTTTTCTTATACTCTCTAAACCTTTTCAAATATTGGGTCGGAGTCTTCCCAAACTTTAAAATGAGAGTCTGCTTCAACATTGCAAAATCAGCGCGCTCAGCCTTCGACATTTCCATAATGGCACTGCAACCAGAATGGGGCAGTCTGCTGAGTAACCATGCAATCTTATCCGCATTATCAACCTCTTGAACCTCGCATGCATACTCAAACGCATTTAACCAGTCCATAATGTCATTTCGTTCCTCATACACACTGAGCAGATCTTTTGGAAACCGTGGATGAGAGGAAGCCCCAGAACCATGTCCAGGACCCTTGGACCCATTTGCGAACTGAAGCTTGGCCAGTTCCAACTGGTGATCCCTGTCTTTTTGTTTTTCTGCCTGGTCGATTTTCAGTTTGGCTATGCTGAATTCAAGCTCCTGCTGCCTAAACCGCAGCTCTTGTTTCTTGAATTCAAGCATAGCCTCCCCATCAACACTGGCAGAGGAAACGTTAGACATTACATCCTCCCTGTCCTCGTGGTCGTGATGGATCAGTGCAGCGGCAGAACCGTCGGTTCTGCCAGTGAGAGCAGCCCCACCACCTTCTGCACTGTCCTCGGAAGTTATAGCGTCAAGCTGCGCTTCTTGCCACGCCACGATTCTCTGGATCATTTCCAATTTAGTGCCTTGAGAGGAAACCCCTCTCTCCGCACACATCTTCTTCAATGTTTCAGATTTCGAAGCATTTAAGGTTAACAAAGTATTCGTTTCCATACTGTTGATAGGACTATGGCCTTTTTAACGTTATATTCAATACTTTACTGCGTGTCCTGGTTGGAATAACCTGAAAACGCCTTAGCTCGTGCGCAACACCGGATACCTTCAGTCGTATCCCACCGCTGTACACCAATTTGTTAAGACGGATTTCTGAACTCTGTCCTGGTGGCGCAGAAGTTCAGAAGGCCAACCTAATTACTTGGAACAGGGTAACCTCTGGACAAGCCAGACCAATCAAGGTAGCGATCGCGGCGGTCAAGACTAGGTCTCAAGAGGGGTGAGGGTGACTGAAAGCCCGCAATGAGCACACAAAGCAAGAGCGCTTACAAACTACTCCAAACAGTTGTTTATATCAAAAATAGATACACATTTATTATAAGGCCTTGAAACTAATAACCACAGTAAAAGCAGCAATATACAACGATATTAAACCAACACATACACTATCCACCCAATATATATACAGAATACACAGTTTCACAGCATTAGCAGCACGAAATATGTTATCCACCTGCAGGGGAAGGAAAACAGGCAGTGCGAACCAATGCGAGTGATATGTCCGCCTTCTGAGGCCCCTAACTGGATGGTAGTCCAATCCCTACGAAGAGTGGAGCCTAGCGCTCAAAAGTACCTGCACACGCCGGTGCCAATGGGCAGAAGGTGAAGCTCTTCGGAGGACGTTGAACAGCTCTGTAGGGAGCTCTAATGAAGGAGAACACGGTCCGCGACTCTAGCGCAGCCTCCACTGTGAGGCAGAAGCAGGGCGCGAGTACGGACAAGGGGTGCTGTATTTACAGCGGGGAAAAGCAAGAGGCACTGCAGGAGGGCGACCAGATCCTAGCTAATCTACTCACCGGTCCCCGAAGCAAGCAGGCCCGAGCTTCTCCTCGATAGATGCAGCTTCTGGCAGGTTCTGAAGAGCAGGGAACGTCTCGTCGTCGTGCAGAGTAAAAAGACGTCCCGATCGAAGAAACAAGCACAGTTTTGTCGCCACCGCAGGGCAACGGAACGGCCGGGTGTATTCAAGCCAAACGAGCACCGCTCACCTCTAGCTTAGGACTGCTAAGCAAACGAAGCGTGTGAGCATGCCCCGGACTCAGAATACCACCCAACCTGTCGGCGATTACAGAGCAGGCCTCCTTAGTAAGCTGGTCAGTCAACTGGATGGCCCAGAGACACTTCCGAAGGCTTACAGCAGGAGTTGATGAAGGTGCCGGGAATAGCTGGTCCTGCTATTCCAATAGGTCGAAGCGCCAGTACAGGCCTTCTTGTTCGATCTTAGGTGGAAAGGGCTTCACCGGACGACAGCAATGAGGAGCAGAAGTTCTTCAGGGGGTCACCAGTGATTCCTCGGTCCAGCCTCGTGTTCGCAGGATACTTGGCTCCTGTATCCCTGGGTTCGTAAGAACTCAGGAGATCGACATGGCAGTGGTGTTTCCAGCTCCCTCTTATCCACGGTTCCCTTCGCGCCAAAACGGAGGGGAGCCAATGGGAGATCCGCTCATCAACACACATACCATACGTGGACCAATCACGGACCACAGTGGTCCCAGGCATTCACACCACCCTAGACTCTCTGGCACCCAGGATGTGTATTGGGACCAGACAGCCCAGCCCACATCCTGGGGGCACTCAAACGACATGTAGAAGCCCGCGAAAGCAACCGTGTTTCGCGGGAAACTACATGCCCAAATAAGGAAGGCCCCGGGTCGCCTGACCCGGGGGAAGGTAAAGGGAGCAAGACGGACAGTGGACGAGACAAAGGAGCCTCGTGGTCCGGCCATTTTGTGTAGCCGGGCCACCCTTTTGTGTTCGCGGCAAAAACGTGCTCAGAACGGCAAAAGGAGCTCAAAATAAACCAAATGATCGCTGCCACCAGCCCAGTCCCTGAATGACTTGCACCGATCCAAAAACCATCCTATAAGAGTGTCTAGGGTCTGTAGAAGGCTAGAGACCCAAGAGAGCTGTAGCTTAGCTTACAGTGCCCTCTTGTGTCGTGTTGCACTAAAATGGCGACACGATAAAAGAAACTACGGGAAACAGCGTTCCCCGGTACTGACTGTCTTAAGGGCATGTCAGTTTCCCCGTAAGAAAAGAGCTAAAGCCCAGAGGAGTACAGCAGAAGGCTGCACTTCTCTGGCAAAGTCAAGAAAACAGGTTGAAAACAATAGCAAAAAGTTTAGGGGTTGCCACATGGAAGGAAAGTTCCCTACAATAACGAAATCTTTCCTAACACTTGCAATCTCATGACTTGTGTTCAAAGTAATATCACTTTACACCTTGCTGCCAATCACACACTATTTTGCGCAGCGCCTCTTATCGATTATATCTTTGTTCACTTCTCTCTGTATCTGACAATCTACACTCACGGCTGCAGTTGCTGCCTGTTTGGTCGTCATCCTTTCCCCAGTTCAGTTTACTTTAGTTATCAGTCCAGGTCCCCTTTTTGATCCTTTTTGTTTTGACCCTCTCCTTAGGTCATCACTCATATTGTTTTTCAATGTCCCTTTTAACCAGTCATGAATTAGTGTTCCCTTGTTGCCAAATGTTGTGTACCTTCATCATGCAGCCTTGTTCATCTTGAATAACACACTGAGGCCGGTTATGCATCTGTATTCCTTCATTGCTACATATCAACTGTCTGCCCTTTTCTCCTTTTCCTTCCATCCCCATTCTAGTTCTATCCCTTTGCATTCTACATGCCACAACACATGGGTGCTCCTAGCCGCATTGAGGGCGTGTCTTCCTCAGTGCCTTAAGTGGGATGAAGAAGGTGGGGTCGAGTAATAATTCTTTGGTGTTTTCTTAAGCTTCGTGCTATGAGCAGCAAGAGCCCTGCAGCCGCTTCAGCGACTAGAACCATTGCTCTGGTCCGTTCAGTACTGCACGTTCTGATTACAAATCTCGCTCCTTATAAGCGAGCTTACTAATACATGAGAAATAGAAGGTTAACGTGTGTTATCCCTTTTATAACTCACTTCACGCGGATCGTTATCAATGCCGTATGCAAATAAGTGGACTGAGGCCCAGGAAGATGATATCATGTGCACAGCATCATCTGGGGAAGCCTCGCAATCTCCTGGGTCCAAATCCTACATCCTCTCCTACATTTCCAGAGCCGGAAGAAGAGGGCAAGGAGCAGAGCGCCATGGCACGAGGCGCGGAGAAAGGAGGGGGGGAGGGAGCTGTCCGTTGGGGACGCTGCAAAAGATGTTATTGCTGCACTGCCAGGCCCTTAGCAGGAGAGGCAGTGCAGCTGCCAGTGCTGCCGGCCCGCCACCAATGGTTATTTCGCCATTAGCACCCGCATAGCTCATGCAAAGGTCATGCGGGGGGCGCCTGGCGCCGCGCTGTATTTCAAAAGTCTGTTTTCCTTGTTGATGATGGTGACGTCATCAACAAGGAAAAGAAACTGAAAATACAGTACGGGCAGCAAGGTAAGATTTCTTTTTTCCTTTTTGTAATTGAGACACACCCTTACCAGCAGCGTTAGAGCTACTTGGGTGCTAAGGGGTGAAGGGAAATCATGGAAAGGAAAAGCGAAGGGACCGCAGGCTTAGACCACCGCACAGAGCCTGCATTCCGAGCTTCCTGATTGGCTAGCGGCCACTGCCAAGGTGCTAATGGGCAAAAACATATGGGCACTATGTCATGCCTAATGGCAAGTCACGTAACAGGAAATTAACATATCCTAAAGTGAAATATGCACATTTCATTTAATTTGCCTTTGCCAATTGAAAAAAGAGCACTGAACAATTAATAAGCCAAAAAGAGGGCTTTAAGTGGGCCGAGGCTAGCTGGGTCCGAACCCTGACAGGCTCTGAAAATTGTGTCTGAGGCGGGGCCCTGCTGGGGCCCAATAAAGTCCCCTGCTAACTGCCAGCCCATTACACTGCTGGATGCCAAGGCTTTATTCTAATGCCTGAAGCTCTCGCATGTAAGTGAGAGTCTCAGGTTTTTTTAGGGGGGGTGGGGAGTCTCTCATTATTGTGTTGCAGACTCTACTGCCAGGCACCCCTTTCATTATAGATGTAGGATCGATGATCCCTGCATGTCTAATGAAAGGGGTGCCTGGTAGGGGGTCTGCAACACACTCAAAAAGCGAGGCTTTTTTTGTAAAGCCTGAAGCTCTCGCGCAAGTGCTTCAGCCTTTACAAAAGCAAAAAAGTCTCGCTTTTTTATTGTCGCCGAACCCCCTGCCAGACACCCCTTTCATTAGAGATGCAGGAATCAGCACCCTCGCACCCTACGTGAGAGGGTGATGATCTGCGCATCTCTCGTGAAATGGGTGCCTGGAAGGGGGTCAGAGCAGCAATTAAAAGCCAAGGCAATACTTACCTGACATGAATGCTGGCAGTCAGGCCCCAGCCCCTGCAGGCCCTTTTGCAAAATCGAGCCGGGGCAGTATTCAGGGCAGGTAAGTGTTGCTTGCATTTAATTGCGGCGCTGACGCCCCCTCCTCCCCACGCCCCCTGCCAGGACACGCCCCACTATGAGCCCCGGCTCGAGTTGCAGGCCACTTAAAGCACTAGCCAGAAGTGCAGATGTCCCTATAACATTGCTGGCTAAGTACAACATGTGCACACCTTTTAAGCATAAAAATCTGTGTTGAAACATGTACTGTACAGAAAAATGCCAATATCAGACAGCTGGGCAATTCATGTGTGTTCTTGTGGCTAGGTGCCTGGTTTCAACGCCCTGGGACGTTGGGACCAATCCCAGCCGTGGCACTGTTCATTTCAAGTCAGTGCAGTTAATTATTATTTGTTTAATTCCTCAAAAAACAGACAGTGGAGGCCGGCATCTGCCCTCTGAAAAAAAATGTGCTCCCTCGAGTTGTGGCCTTCATTCAAAACCTCCGTACAACATAAAGAGCCAACACGAAGAAGCACTTGGCTAGGACTTAGAGGACATGGACGTCATTTCACCAAAATGCCAGGGGTAGCGGAAGTAACATCACACGACCCTTGACCCCCTGGTAGACATCACAGGAAGTGATGTCATTTGACCCTACCCCGAAGTGATATCGCGGGGAGTGATGGAAGACGACCTTTCACCCGTTGACAAAACAGGTAGTGACATCACATAGCATTGTACAGTACGAAAAATATGGTTATGATATCACTATAATGTGATGTACATTTCATACAAGAATGGATCGCTATATCTATCGTTAACATCAGTGTGTATAGGCCCATACTACCAAATTACTGTGAATGCAAGCAGACGTCCATGACCAAATGATAATGATGTGTTATTATATAGCACTAACTGTTAAGCGCTTTACATAGAAGAAATATGCACCCAATATCACCCAACTTGTGTTGGTACCCGTTTATCGACCTCAGAAGGCTGAAAGGCTGAGTTGAGGCGTTTAAGAAAAGAACAGACTAAATCAGTGACTCACCCCCTGAAGTGTGCCTGAAATAAACCTTTAATGAGTCTAGCAATTATTGTATAGAATTCCAGAAAGACACATTTTTTGGCGTTCCTATTCTTTCTTATTTAGTTTCATTGCTGAAAGTGTTAGACTTGTGGCACTCCCATTCTTATTTTTCTTATTTTTTTAAGGGGCCTGAACAAGAAAGCCTGCCACTCTAGAAGTAAAGAGCCACATGGTGCTGGCCACAGCCCACAAGAGGTCGCAAGAGAGACCACAGAGGTCGCAAGGGAGACCTCAGAGGTCGCACTTGCAACCTCTGGCGACCCTCAAATGACGTCCCTGTTAGAGGAGTGTCCATTGAGTGAGTGTTAGGCAGCAGGACGCTGCTTAAGCTAGCACACATACTGTGCTTTTCTTCTCTGGAGGTGTGCCGAGTGAACCCCTCACTCGATTGCTCAGCCGCAGCTTGTGGCAGGAACGCAAGGGAACCTTTCAGGGAAATGGGGAGTTTTGGGGTACAGCAGCCAGGGCCGGTTTTGCCTCCCAAACAATGGTTCCTGGTATTGGAGAGATTTTTGTGGCTGCAAGCCTCGTTTTCATTCCCTCAGAGCCAATCCCAAGTATCAGCCTGACAGTGTTGTGGTTCCTTGCAATGTTGGTTGGGGGGGCCTTTTGTTTTCTTGAGACCGCCCCTATTGATGGCCTGCTACATGTTTCGCATTCTGCCAGGGGTGGACTGGCAACCTAAGAGTTCCCTATAGGCCAGTCCGTCCGTGCACACTGCTGGGCCGCCGGAGCAGGCACACCCAGAAGGGCCAATTCAGAGGCTTTTCATTGGCATTTGCTGACCATGAGTCTGTGTCCCAAGACTCCCATGAGAGAGGACCTTTCCTCCTCAAAGAACGCCTGGATACTTTACCCAGGCCTGCACACTTTTGCTTCTCAAAATCTATAAATGCAGAATGAATGCCCAAGATTGGAGAGGTTTTGCGGCAAAGAGGGGGTCGAGACAGGATCTACAAAGTGAGGCAAGCATCTGAAACGGATCCTTTCGCTTCTTCTGCCTCATTCTCATGGGACATGTTGGTATCTTTAGTTTATGAAGGCTTCAAGTTCTGAATGACAAAAAAAAAAAGACCTCGCTCCTATTTCTTCCTTTGAGATGTCTCCTACCCATGGCTATTTGAAATTGCAAGCACTGCCCACGAAGTGACCCTGGTGTGTTTACCACTGATGTCGGGGTTCTGAAAGTGAAGACTTTATACCTGAAGCGCCTCTGAATTTCATGCTCCTCAAAAGATGAAGCTTCTGGCGTTCTGCCTTCACGTGGCTTGGAAATCAGAGCAGCGGCCCTCGTGGACTGCAACTACGCTTCTGCATCACACATCTCGAGGGACAAGCAGCGGACTTCCACCTCTTTCTGGCATTCTTTGGAACTAGAAAAGGGAAGGATTCAGATAAGACTGCGCATGGCCTGCAATAAAACCTGTTATTTGTGAAAAGGGTGTGATCTTAGGCAGTGGTGGAAATGGAAAAAAATGTGGTGGGGGATCCCACAACACAAGGGTGGCGGAGGAGTTGGGGGGGCGTTGCCAGAGGGGGCGTGGTCTAGAGGGGGCGGGGCTCGTAGTGGACATCCAGCA
Source organism: Ambystoma mexicanum (assembly GCF_040938575.1). Taxonomy (NCBI): domain Eukaryota; kingdom Metazoa; phylum Chordata; class Amphibia; order Caudata; family Ambystomatidae; genus Ambystoma; species Ambystoma mexicanum. The sequence goes on from NC_090923.1 coordinate 1,073,777,115, forward strand.
ATGCTGGAATACGTATGCCTTTTACCGCTGGTTTTGGCACTGATGCGTAATGCACAATGCTCGCTACATGTACAACTGAAAGGAATCACTTGTACATGTAGCGAGTATTGGGCATTACGCACCAGTGCCAAAGCCGCAGTAAAAGGGAAGGCTGCCGTCGCGGGCGCTTTTAAAAAATGTTTTTAATGTATTCCAGTGCGGTTCATGGTCTTGGGAGGCTGACTCTGGCCAGATCCCAAGATCCGGCTCCATATCTGGTGCCGGATCTCGGATCCGCCGAGAGCTGGTCCAATGACCAGCACTGATTTTAGGGAATCAGTGTGCCGTCCGCCAGGGAGGAAGCATCTGCTTCTACTGTGTTGGGTGGAGTCCAGATTTGCAACATCGATCAAGCGGCCGCCTGGCCTTCGGCTCATCCTTTTGTAAAAGGCTATTGCTCAGATGTGGAGGCAAGCATGAGAACATGCTTTCTTTCCAGTGAGGGCGCCTCTTTCTTTGCAGTGGAGAGATTCCTGATCCACTCTTGCACTTGGTGATGTTTCAAGGGAATCTGTGGGAAAATGAAGCCTCCATGAAATAGCCACTGGGAGTAATCTATGCCTTTCGCTGCCCGTGAGCCTATGCATGGCCCCCCTTAGATCAGCACCCCGCCCTCCCTCCTTCGAAGTTCCCCCCTGAGTAGAGGGGACGCAATTTCCTCCACTGTAATCCGCATTCGACTAACTCAGTGCTATTCAAACTGTTTTATGCTGAGCCCCCACTTGAGTGAAAATATTGTTGCTGGGCCCCCCAGATGCCATATCAAATATATTTTCTATAATAAGCAGTCAACGTAATCCCTTTTTGAGGAGCCTCGCGCCCCCCTCTGCATCCTTCGGGCCCTCCCTAGAGGACGCAGCCCCACAGTTTGAAGACCATTGGACTAACTCCTTCTGGCGCCTAGATAGGTCTCCGAGCTCAAGCGCGCGCTCTTCACACACATGCACCAAGCCGCAGAATGCTTCTGGTTGTCCATTTTCTTTTATTGTCGGATTTGTCGATAGCAACATCTTTGCTATCCCATCACACAGCACAAATTCGTTCACTCGGTTTAAAAAATATAATAAATATACAAAAATACTTTCTATGACAAATAAATATAAACTTTCCACCACCCAACTGCTTTCCGGGAAGGGCAGCGGCACAGCGGGAGTGCTGTAACTGGCATAATTGGGGTCTGAATGTTTCAGCGGATGTGGTGTGGAAATTGCGGCAGTGCATTCTGGGTATATGAGCAGGTATTGGTAGTGAGGCTGCCGGGTTTAGCAGGTGAGGGCTGAAAAGGGAAACGGTGCATTGTGGGTGTTTTGTGGGGAGCATCCATTTTGGAGCATTTAGCTTATGTGTTCGGGAAGTTTTATTGGGCGCAGGCTAGTGAGTTGTGGTGCTTCGCTCTAAGTACTTTAGCTAGCGCCTTGTGGGTATTTTTTTTTAGAAAAGGCATTATAGCCAATTCAGCAGATTGATTCTGGTCACTTTTACTTAGACACTCTGGATACTTTTTGCAGTTCCATACTGGGTATTTTAGAAGGAGGATTCTGGGTATTTTTTCCCCGAAACATTTTAGGTTTATTAGGTTTATCCCTGTAGTGCCAAATAATGCTTTGTAGGATATTAAAGAAGCGTCTTCTGGGTATTGTACAAAGGGGCATTATGGGAGTTCTCTGGCCGCATGCTGGGTATTTGGTCAGGGACACTCTGAGTATGTTGCAAAATAGTGTTCTAGGTATTTTAGCAGCTTTATTCTGGTTATTTTGGCAAGTGTATTCTGACACATTAAAAGATACATCCTGCGTGTTCTATCAGTATTCTGGGGAAAAGAACATTTTCCAATCTTGTGAGGGTGAAAAATGTGAGATTTATTTTCAGGCTCATGATAGAATAGCTTGTGTATAACGGTTATTCACGAGGACCCCAAATGACTTCGGCTTCCTCTTTTTGTCCTATGACTTTAAGGCGGAAGTTGACACGACCTAGAACGAGTCAGTTCTCTATGTTTGTGTTACAAGTGTTTCTCGCCAACTTTATATTACGGGGCTATGGAAGCAGGACAACTCGGACGTATTCCTCAACTCCTAGTGCTGGGAGTTCCTGAAACCTGACTACATCCAAGGATCGTACTTGGTGTGTATCCTCAGAACCACTTTCCAAGGCACTACGCCGAGGGTGCCTAACTCCTGTGCATACAAGCTCTGCGTGTGGCCAAACTGCTGCTTTAAGGAATGTACAATGAACAAACATTTGACGAAGTGAGGAAAGCTCTTTCGCCTTCCATTGCTCTAACATTCCCACAAACCCTCTACAATGCCAGCAGAGTGGGCGAGTTCAGGGAGTCCGATGATTGGTCACCGCCGCTGCTGCTGCTCCTGCGGTGGGCGGCGGAGCAGGGCTCCCTCATGACAGACGAACTGGTGCAGGGCTCAGTGTCCTGGAGGCTGGGGTAGGTGAAGACCATGCTGGGTGTGAAGGGCGTAAAAGAAGGGGTGGTCATCAGAGTGGGTGTGTGCAAGGACTCTGGCTCCAGGTAGCCCGCTGAGATGTCAATCCGGGGCACCGGCTTGCTGGAGTTGCGACGCAGTCGCGGCCCATGCGTGCCAGTGGCGACCGAGGTGACCATGGCATCGGAGGTGCTGGGTACTTCGCAGTCTGGGGTCTCTTCCTGCTTGACGGTGATGGGGGGCTGGGTGAGAAGGAGGGAGGAGAGCCCACCACTTTCGTCATCACTGTCCGAGTCCTCGGGGACCTTGCAGACTGGCTTGTGGGCCTCCAGGATCAGCTCAAGCTTCTCCTTCTGCTTCTGCAGTTCAGCAATTTCTTTCTGTAGGACGGACTTTGCATCCTCGAGTTTATCCGTTTCCTAGGAAAAGAAACATACATACTACTTAAAACGTGGGGTTTGGTTTCCAGTCATGTAGTGAGCTTCACTTTTACACATTTGTTTCATTTACTGCTCTTCTTTAGATATTCTCATTCTCCAACTCTACCACCTAAAGCAAGGGTCTACAACCTGTGGCTCGCTAGATGTTTTTAATGGACTACAACTACCATGATACCTCACCATTGACTATGCTACGTGGGAGTGATGGGAGTGGCATTCCAAAACATCTGGACCGCTTAAGCTTGAAGACGCTTCCCCTAAATGATGGTTACTTCCCTCTGGTTAGGTTGTTGGGTTTCTCCTTCTTAGGCCCAGAGTTGGACTGGCCTAAAGGGAACTCTGGAGATTTCCTGATGGACCTCTTCACTGAGGGCCTCTTTCATGTAGGAACCCAGGTTTTGTGCTCCCCTCGCCCTCTCTCCACGTAACCCCACACCCTGTCTTCCATCCTTCCTCTCCTTGTAACTTTGAAGTAAACAATTTGTTGTGAAACTTCCAGTGTGTTATTCTTTCCTCTTTACAAATCTTATATGTCCTTGTATTGTTATGTTTAACTATGTTTTACATATTTGCACCCCTAGTTTCCAAACATTCTTTGGGCAGGACCCCTCCCTACCCCCTCAAACCCAAGTCTTGCTTAGAGGGGTTTGGACTGCTTGCCACATTTACTTGCGCAGTGAAACATAGGGCCACTTTGAAAAACATGTCCGGGGCCACCTTTGGTTCCCCTCCAAACAGCCTCACACCTGGGACTACATCTCACAGACTCTCCTTCCCCTTGGTCAGAAAGCTCCTACCTGGCTGTCTTTTGTACATGAGGGCCCCGTGTGACGCGCCACTGGCGGGTGCAGTGACTAGGTGAGGGTTTTGATGAGGCTGTGTGTGCAAGGGAAGGCCTACACTGGTTAGCTTATGCTCCACCCTGACCTGCTGCCGTTCTCCTGTCCAGTTTTCCTCCTGATGCCACAGTGGATCAGATGGTGGCCCCGGGCATTGGGGGGCGTCTTGCTTCCCTCCAAATCACATCCGCTCAGCAGTATTTCATGGCTGCGCAGAGAAGGTTGTTTTAGCAGTTTGGGGTCATACTTCTTGTGGCTGCAGGAGAGGAGCTCCGCTGAGTGTGCAGACAAGTGGGTCTCTTTGGGGGTCATTTTTCACTCCACGCTAATTTGCATGAAGGGGACTGCCCATACCAACGCTTGCATGTTAGCTGTTTCTTTGTTTGCACTATAAAATGCAAGCAATGCACAGATATCCGCCCCGACCAAGGCTGCGTCGGATTCCAAGGCAATCCATCGCAGTCCTGCCCAAATCAGACGCTGGAGGGAAGGCAATCGTTTTTGATAGCTGGTAGAATGGCGGTGAGGGAGGTAACCTTTTGTTCAGTTACCCCGCGGCACCTGCCAAACAGTTGAAAATCCCCTAGGGCGCTACATGACTATTTTTACACCTCATGTCATGCTCAGGGGTACTGGAAAATGAGCGCCTTTGCCTCGAGGGGCCACGAGCAGCCAACCCTCCGTTTCACACACATTGCAGGTGGATAAGTTGATGCCACCCACCCAAGGATACGACTCCTCTCTTCCTTTACTGACGTTGTCACGCGCCGGCTCTTACCATCTGCAGGAAGTCGGTGAGCTCCTTCCTGCGGTTGCGACACTTGGCGGCTGCCAGCTTGTTGCGTTCCCGCCGCACGCGCCGCCTCTCTTCTTCCTCTGGGTTTATCTGGGAGAAAAAAAGAAAGGCGTGAATTGGGGAGATCGGAAAAAGCCACCACAAGGCAGTACACTTTAATCACACTCACTCCCAGGACCCATGGGCAAGTGGGACTGGGGTAGGATACCATGTCATGGCGAGGCTAACCCCTACCCCAACCGCCTACCCCAACACATTGGAATACATGACAAGACACATTGTTTCCTCAACATAATGTTGAACGAGATAAATAGCTCTCCTTAGGATTGAGAGGAGGCTCTGCTGTCTAAGTACTCATAGACATATGTGCTATGTAAAATCTAGTTGATCCCAGGGATAGCTGTGCTGTAGGAAATCTCTGAAACTGGATTATAGTTTTGTTGTCACTGGTGTGATGAGCCACTAAGAGGTGTGCAATTTAGCATAAGTTCTACTATTTGAAGGTTGTCTGTGCACCCAGGTTGGCTTGTTTGAACAGAGTGGGCTGTGTGCAGGGCTCAAGTTAAGGATCTGCGCGGGTGGACGGCATCCCCCACTTTGTTCAAGTGTGCACGCTGTACCCCAGGCTATCTTAAAGGCAGTGGGCCTAATTAGGAGTTTTGCGGTAAGGCAACAACGGCACTGGTAGTGCTACCAGCGCCGTTGTTACCTCGCCGCAAGATTTCGAGTTTGCTCGCGGGTGCCGCTCTGGATGCCGTGTTACCTCGCCGCAAGATTTCGAGATTGCTCGCGGGTGCCGCTCTGGACGCCTGGTCAAACCAGGCGTGCAGAGAGGCACCCGCAAGCAGACCAGGATGGTAGCAGCGGTACTGTTATTAATGGTACCGCTGCTACCATCCTCCCCATTCTCATTGAGCCCTATGGGGGCTCAAATGGGAATGGAGACGTACCGGGTCTGGGTCCCGCGAATGGGAATTACCAGGCCCTCCAAGGTCGGAATGGCCCAGTAAGTCCCCTTTTGCGGGACCCGGACCCGAGTTTGGGGGTAGCCATGACCTTATTAAGGGCATGACTACCTCCAAACTCATAATGAGGCCCAGTGTGTAAAACAAGACACTGGGCCTCATTACAAGTTTGGAGGTAGCCATGCCCTCAATAAGGACATGGCTATCCCCAAACTCGAGTCCGGCTCTGGGTTCCGCGAAAGGGGAATAACCAGGCCATTTCGATCTCGGCAGACCCAGTAATTTCCCTTTCGCGGGACCCGGAGCCGGTACGTCCCCATTCCCAATTGAGCACCCATAGTGCTCAATGGGAATGGGGAGGATGGTAGCAGCGGTGCCGTTCATAATGGTACCGTTGCTACCATCCTGTTCTGCTCGCGGGTACCGCTCTGCACGCCTGGTCTGACCAGACGTGCAGAGCGGCACAGGCAAGCAGAACTCGTAATGTGGCGGCATGTTAACAACGGCGCCGGTATCACAACCAGCGCCGTTGTTGCCTTATCACCACAGACGTAATGAGGCCCACTGACTGTCTTTTTCGAAATTATGATTTTAAGTGCAACCTGGGGATTCGAACCACGTCGCCAGGTTCCCAGGTCAGGCACTTCACCACTGCACCCTATGACCTGGTGAAAAACAACAAACAACTAACGTGAAATGTGACCTTTCGGGACTGCACTCTGTAGGTAAAACATTGGCGTTGATTCTTGGGGTTTAAAGAACATATCTTCTCTTGTTTTTTGTGTAAATTGATTTGATGAAAGGCAAATGCCAATTTGGTCTCTGCAATTTGTATGGTTATGCAAAGCCAATTGAATGAAATGTGCATATTTCACCTTGATAGGCTAACTTCTGGTGACGTTACATCCCATAATAATGAGTCCCCCCACTTTTATTTTTTAGGACGTGACCCTTGTGTTTTTGTATTTCCTTGCGTGGATTGTCTGCACGAGGCCATACCTATTTCCGTTACTTAATTCACTGAATTGTGTGTGTGCGTGTTCGTTTTCCCTGGCTTTCGGTATTATTGCTTGAACTGGCATATGTTTTTTTGTGTTTTCGTGTATATGCTTGAATTCAGTTCGAATGCGGACCTCGTGTGCGTTACTTCTGTGCCACGCCGGTATACATGCTTGTTGTGCCTGCTTGTACCGGCGTGCGCTGAGCACGTGTGTTTTTTCCTGGGCTGCATGTCTGTCTCGTTCGCACTCACAGGGTTCGGCAGGAGGTACTTCCTGTGAGTAAAACGGCGCTCTTAGAGCCAGGCTTTGTTCTCGGTGACTCAGCCTCGCGATGCCTCATACGTCTCCCTGCGTCCCTTCAAGTTTATTCTGCTCGCCGGTGCCCCCAGTGAAGGTCTGGCTCCGTTTCTCCACGAGGCCTGGCCAGGCTTCATGGCACCCCCTCTCTGACTCAGTGCCGGTGACTCGCCCCCACCGCACCCTCGTATTTCGCAAGCTCTGCGGTTACTGCAGTTTCCGGCGGGGGGGGGGGGGGGGTGGGAGGTGGGAGCTGGGGAAGTTGGGGGCGGAGGAGGGGGCACGATGCCGCCAGTACATCGACAATCAATCCTGAGGGCATCGATTATTGCCGAGCTTTATTTAGCTGCGCCACAGCCAATTCGCCACAGGAGAGGCCTTCAGAGGAAACGCTCGCGCAGGCGCAGGACAGTAAACACGGGGAAGGTGGGCAAGCACTGTAGCACAGCAGCACGGACCAAAGGTGTGAAGGGAGGGCCCGTGGGGCTGCTTTCACTTTTTCCAACTCTTTGTGAATAAATGTGACCACAGGGAAGCCAACGCATAACCATGATAAAAAAAATGTAGTTGAGGAGGTTTAAAAGCCAGCAGTTAAGCAGGTGAAGGTCCGCTCTCGGGTTGCACTGCTGACAGGTGGTACTATCCAGCTCCCAGAAGCAGGGCCGGCCTTAGCTCTGGCAGCGCCTAGCGTTTGGGTTTAGCATTCAGCTACCTATGGTAATGAAAAGCGACCCGCTCCTGTGCTGGAGTGTGCCCACTTAAATTGCAGATGTTGTATCACCCAACTCAGTGATACTCAAAAGTAAAGGAAAATAAGCTGGACCTGTCTGCATTCAAAGCTGTAGCCCACACACATATCTCATCCCGGTGAACAGAGAATTGCACAGTGTCTGCTGGGTACAAGTAGACCTTCTGAATAAAAGGCACCTCTATCCTGCAGCACCAGCAGCATGCGCGCCACTGGAAGCCCAAAGAAAAGCTAACTTTGCAATAACTACACGGCACATGCCACCCATCTGGGGCAAACAAGGCTACATTCATCTAAAGAGGGGGGCTGATAACAAAAAATAGGAATAGGAACAGAGTACGAGTCATGGGCACAAAGCTGAAGCCGGGGCATGTGCCTACTTTTCCATCACACATGCCTTTGCTTTGGAATCGCATGTACCCTCTTTTCCCCCTAGAGTATATATGACCCACACAAACGTACACTTATCAGTCTAACCACGAGATGCAGCAATGCATTAAACAAGAGCAGCGGTTCGCCTCCGCGTTGGCGATTTGTTGAGTGCACACTCCTCTTGGACAAATAAGAAATATACAAATAAACGGGGGCAGTTTGAAGGCATACCAGTCACTCCATGCAGGGTCCCAGCGACAGGCAATGACCACGCTGAAAGAGGCTGAGAACTGACCCTTCCTGGGAGAGGACATACAACATAGATGATCCAGGAAACCAATGTCAGGTGTTGGTACTGGACCACTAACATGGCGAAGACCCAACACGGAAGATCTGGCAAAAGCACACTGTATAGATCTGTCACACCGGGAGGGCCATACACGTAGCGAAAACTAACAGGTCAGGACGACCGAAATAAAACAGTTACGTAATCCTGTCGGTCATTCTGCCACCCATTTCATGCGGTGGCGCATCAGTCAACAAGTGCACTACACACGCAAGTGCGTTACTCCGTGACCCAGATAATGGATTCAGCGTTAGGAGTCACTATTGGCAGTCTTCGAATCTCTAGGTGCTCTCCTCCAGTCCTTAGAAATGTAATACAGACTTACTCCCTCTAATGGGTGATTCCACTTTGCGATACCAATGGCGCAATCCCCTTTTTCAGGTCCCCCGCCATTTTGCTGCATCCTTACAGGAGGACTCCTGGAGGTCCGCCCCTGCACCCCCATCAATAGAGGCTCCATGGAGCCATATATTTTAATAGATTTGATGCAGTCGACCTCACTGTAGAGGGTCTGCACGGTCGTGGGGACCCAACCATGTTGGGCCCTGATTTAGAGTAAAAATGCCCATCTGGTGCTACTCCATAAATGAATTACATGAGCTGTAACTTCTACTAATTAACTACTTCTTTCAGAATTCACCATCTGTGTCAGAAATATTTTTTTACGTACTTTATAGGTCTGTACTTTCAGTGTCAATATTTCATATGCATTTTATTTACATGATATGTTGTCCTGTAAAATTTGGGCTCAATGTATTGAGTGTCTAGCGCCTAGGTGTTCTTTTTACTAAAAATTGCATTAACATGGATTAAACACAATAAAGGAGTAACATGCATTCATTTCCATCCTTCATGGTTGGACGCCTACAAGAAGGAACCGGTGATGATTTAACAGGGGTGACAGGACAGAGGTAGAGGGATATTCTGTTATTTTTTGACAAATGTAGCCATTTGTTCTTCCACATCTTCAAATCCTGGCCCTTTTTCTGGTGTCTAGTCAGCCCGTTGTATCACATCACATGTCACACAACAGCACTTGGCATGTCACTTAACATATCAACCACCACAGCACGTTATGCACCATTTATCACGCCACCCAACAAGTTATGCAATATGTTGTTTATCACGCCACCTAACATGTTACCCCACAAATTACTCAACATACCATTCTGCATGTCAATCGACATGCCACACAACATGACATCCAATAGGGTGGTCCAACTCCAGGCCTCGAGGGCCAGATTTTCAGGATAGTCCTCAATATTCATGAGATCAAATTTGCATACAATGATTCTAAATGTATGCACATTTTTCCTTATGAATATTAATGAGGCATAGCCTGAAAACCTGTCAAGAGTCTGGCTCTCGAGGCCCAGAGTTGGGCAAAAGTGCAAGAAAGCAAACTTGGTGTTCAGAAGCAGTCGGTACTCACGTGTTCATTGTGCCTCCGCCTCATTCCCATGGTGGGCCCGATGGCTCGGATCACACCCGGCCGAGCTGTTGCATAATGCGGGAAGGCGTAGGGCCGGGCGTAGGGGGCAGCTGAGGTGGTGATGACTGTAGGTTGGACCATCCACTGCAGGTTCTGGCTTGTGGTGATGGCGTCAAGGGTGGGCTCAAAACTGCTGGCACTTGTGCCCACTCCGTGCTGCATTTCATATTTCTGGGAGGAAAAGGCAGTGTTATAAACTACGAGAACACCACAAAAATATAGCTTGAGTGGCAGTTATAAACAGTGCTATGACAACATCTTCTGGTCAAGTCGGGCAAGAGTTTATCCAAAGCAGACATGGTGGTCGCCCTTTAACTGGAGCTTTCTATGAGATTGCAGGTGCGCGCTCAGTTTGTGAGAAGGGCCACACTTTATAGATCCCATTACCATACATCACGATAAAACACTGGCACCCATTGATTGTTCACAACCAACACCTTTACCAGCGCTGCCGAAGCATGAACTCATCAACATATGTAAAATGAGACCTGAGGTGGCGTCATCGTTAGGTTCAGGGCGTGTGGACAAAATAATGTGTCCATGGAATAGGATTCCACTCATAAAAAGGAGGGAAAAGAGTCATCCTGACAGTCCCCACGGGGGATGACTGCAGCCTATGCAGGCCGGACCTGTCCCTTCAGGAAGGCTCTGATGCAGTACAGTTGGGTACATGCTGCTCTTCTCCCTGCAAGAAATGATGACCTTCCACCAGATTAAGAGACACCGGCCCTGATTCATGGAAGCGTTTTCTAATGGCGCAATCCCATAGGAAAACATTCCATGAATCAGGCGCCCAAGCAGTCTGCCCCGCTCCGGGAAAATAACTGTTATCTCTTCACCAGAAGACCCACGTCCACATCGCCTGCACTTCAGGCCTCCCACTTGGCATTGCAGGATCGGGGAGGCATTCACACACTGCCGTGCCCCAGCAGGCCATCACCATCTCCTCACCAGAGCACGAGGCAGTGACTTTCTACTTCTTTCCTTTCACCCATCTACATTTCCTTATCAGATTAGAAGCTCCTGTACCGACTTCTGCTTTGCCTGCTGGAGATCATCTCCCCAAATGTGGTCCCCGTGGCGGGCTGCTGCCGGGCCACCCCAGGCTCTACTCAAAGGACTGCTGCTGTGCCAGCATGCCATCCCAGGCTCTACTCAAAGCAGAGGACGAGAGCATCACTAATAATATTCGAGAGGGAGATCCCCGAGCCCCCATAATGTAAAGCGGTCTTGTACAGCACATGCAGCCATTGAAACAGCTGTGTATGACCGCAATTTAAATAAAATATCATATCATATCATAGCCATTATGGCTGCCACTTGGTTCTTGAGTAAAAAGGGAGATGAAGGAGAGTTAGTGGGGTAGAGGTAAGGTCCAAACCTAAGACGTTGATGGATGCCGGCTGGATGTACCAGAATCCTGTTTGAACCCACGTGGCTTGTGGTATTGACACTTGGGTGTGTGTTTAATCTGGAGAGGAGAATCCATGGCCCAATAGCGGCCCATAGTGCAATGCCGGGAGTACTGCTGGTTTGAGAGAAGGAGGATCAGGGCATGTGATAGGACTAAAGATGCTTTGGGCTGTGTCATTCGCTCTAAGCAGTGTTGTGGTGGTTACTGTGGTGCTAGGTGTTGCTAGTAGGACCAAGACAGCATGGTGTCCTGTTGCTAGGACTTCATAGGTGCAGATGACCGGTGTCGTTTCATTCTGCTGTTGGGCTGGAAGCAGAGGTCCTGTAATTGTGGACATGAGTCAGAACGGCGTGGTTGTTACGGTCCTCCGTTCCATTTTTTATGAGGATTGTTGGTTGACGGTAGTTTGGGTCTAGTGGAGGATAAGACTGACCCAGTAGGGTTTAGGCTACTGGTGTTCAAGAGTAAAGTTGCAGTGGAGGATATGGCTTTGATCCCCACATCTTTCGCGTGGGAGGCACGTGGTGGAGACACAGCTTGTTGCTAGCTGTGCCATCTAGGCTATGGCACTTCTGGTCCTGGTCTGGTATTTGAGTAAGGGCTGAAGGGGGTTGATGTCTTGTGTGTGTGACGAGGAGTTGGAGACAGACCCGATCAAATGTGGTCTTGAGAGTATTCTTGATTTAGAACCAGTGCGTTCGTACGCGGCGGTGAGACTGACCCATTGCCTTAAATGGGCCGGTCCTACCCAGCCCTCACTACCTGAAAGCGAGTACCAGCACTCAACTATGGGACGAGGTGAAAATTCAAGATTTTCATTTCACTTTTTTGCAACTTTAAGGACCAGGCTTCTGCAGCCTTTACTGGGGAAAGCAGTGCCCTCTCCCACCCCTCCTCTCTACACCACCCACAGTGCCCATAATGTCTCCTTCAGGGCCCACCTGACAACATGAAGCTACTGTGCTCTCAGCACACGCGCAACACTGTTTTGCCAAGTGGCCCATTGGTTTGGAAAGCCTGGGAAATTACTTTTAAAGTTGTTTCATTGTTCTAATATGTACATTTTTCAGTAATTGGCATTGGTGATGGAACGTTTCTGACTGAAACCACGCACACAACTCCAGTTACCCACTGAATTTCTAACTAGGCAATGAAAGCGAGCTATAGTAATACCCCCCTTCTAAAGCTTAGTTTACAGCTATATCTGCGAGTTTGATAGGCAAAAAAGAAAGTCTCATTTCATTTGGATAATCAAACTTTCTTAACACAGTGCATTACAACAAACTGGAAGTATGTGTGAAAGGATCCCACATACACTGGCGCATAATTTGACCAGCCCCTGGTTCATGGCCTTAGCGTCTCACTGTCCAAATCTATATCAGACAGGCTGCTTCTCTCCCTGAAATTCTCAGCCACCCTCCACGTGCACCCCACCAGACTCAGACAGCCATGCACACTGCTCACTTGTTGGAGCTTTTTTTCTCGAAACTAGCGAAGGTTTTACCCAACGCACACTGGCACGGAAAATCACTGTCTAAAGGCATTACAGTCCAGGCAATTTTTGAGCCACAGACAATCCATCAACAGCATAAATAGTGAACGTTCAGTTCAGCAGCATGAGGGCGACTGCTATAATTACCCCCAATAAGTACTCGCGCCTCCTCAGCTAAACACGGGCCTCCTCCAAAGCACATTGCTATCCTTCATATACGACATGTCACGGCCACAAGCAAACATAAGGATTCCAAAATAGGTCGTATATGTAACTACTTTTCTCTATTCACGGGCGGAGGCAGGATCATTGGGTAGGGTAGTATGTAGCATCGAGGGGTCATGGCAGTGGCAGGCCCCCCTCCTGTATCCCCGGTCTTATGTGCCCTATGCAATGATTACGCGCTGTTGGGTATAATGATGGGGTTTTTTTTGTGCCATCACACGTTTACCCAAAAGAATTTTCATATTGTTCACGTTTTCGCCAGGGAGAGTTAATTCCACCAAGACCCACTAGAGGGCGCCGTGGACCTGCGACCAAGCACCGTCACCTGCAGCTGGTGGGGGGGGGGGGGACGCTGCACTTGCTGCAGCTTAAACCAACGCTTCAGCGAAGTCTGCTGAGGGAGCTTGCGCGGCCTGGGATGTTTAAAGCCATGATGGCACCATCTCTTCTCAGGATGTAAAAAAAAAAAAAAAAAAAACCCTTCCCGGCCCCCGCACACTATTTCAGTGAACCCCTTCACCCCTAAACCGTGAGTCACGGCATAGTGACACACTGCACCGAGCACGTGAGGATGAAACTCTACGCACATCCCTGGCAGGTGACTCAGCCACCGTGACTGTGCAATAACTTCCCGGCGCGCGCCTCCGCCCAGAGCGCCGCGTCTGTCTGTGTGTAAAAGCCGCGCGCCTGCTGTGCCGGGCGGCTTCCACCGGTGCAGCTGCTAATGCGCTCCTCGCGGGAACGTCGCCCGCCCGCCCGCCCGCCCGCCGGCCCTTTGGTCCCCGCCTCCCAGAGCAGTAACGTGTCCTTACTCTCGCCCAGCGCTCATATTTCTATTGACATGTTCAGTTAGACTGGGAGTCATTCCCGCTTCTGCTATAACATATTGAGGTCAGAGGTCATCTGTGGTACACTGTTCTAGTCACTCTCATTCAACTTGCCCAATATATTTACGAGGCATTACATATTTCAAGTGGCGTTTATTTTCCAAACCCTGGATATCGGTTATTGCAACAGACCTTTATAAACAGGATGACGCTAAACAGGATGACGCAGGGTGGTTTAAGAAATGTACGCACCAGGCCCATTCTTATCACAAAACGTTGTAAAAATTAGTTTTAACTTGTAGGGCGGCGGGTGCGGGCGAATGAGTACACCCAGCCTAGGACTGGACAGAAAGTAGGCCCAGAAATAAGCGTGACCCACAAATGCAAACCATTCTTCTTTTCGAAACAAACGAATTCAGCAGTACCTTTAGGGGCATTAGCAGTAACCTGGCCCACGTTGTCCCAGAAAAAGTGGCTGATACTTGCCAGATAGAACAGACACTGCCCTATTGCCCTATAGGCCAGTTCGAATATACATGCACCAGGTAAACAGTGGCTATGTTGGAGCAGGACCAACGCGACCCCCGGCCCTATTTACAACTGCCTCTCCGTAGCCCCCCTTAGAACAACATTTTTTTCCTTTCCATATTTTCATGTGCTTTATTTGTGTTTGAGATTTTTTGGCATGGAACCCCACGGAAGTGACCCCTTTCTGTGCTTTCTTTATTCTGTCCCCAGCATGTTGACTTGTGAGTGACACTTGCATAGTGCTCAACATACTGAGGAGGGAGTGGGTGAGTTTGGAGCCGGGCCAGTCTGATAATGTTCTAATGAGAGCAATTACACTTGGGGCGGGGCATGCTGGGACCTCCTCTTGTACAGCTATGTGTAGTATTTAGGACAATCTAGGGCGCCTGTTGGTTGCACATTTCAACACCTCACTTATGAGTCACCCAACAATACACTCAATACACGTCCACTGGCCAAAAATTTCTGCCTGAACCATGACAGATAATCACACAGCCCTGCTCTCGGACACCAGGACCAGTGCTGTACTTATAAACTTTTGAACATCTTCAAACTATGATGGCAGGAAGTGCAAGGTCGCCCATGCCAGCTCTTGCTGGTGAAAGAAGTAGGCCTCAGGCATGGCCCACGTGGTCGTACCCAAATCTCTGGGTAGGGATGCTGAACTCATTTGTGGGGGTGTTTACCAGGGCTGAGCGGCAGAACTTATTGTCTAAGACTCAGATTGATTATGAAGTACTGACTGACAGCCAGACCATCCATCAATTCCAATGAGCAGGTGTGGCTGTAGTTAAGCCTCAAATGTGTCCACACTGTGGGGAGCAGCTGTGGGATTGTGGCTGCAATGTCACAAGCGTGCTAGAAAATATTTGGGCCCTGGCACTTATTTTCTTCCAAATTAAGCCCTGGAACTAAGTGCATCCATAAAAATTCATACATGTGCGTGAGAAGCACTGTGATCCCTGGTTCAACGGGC
This sequence comes from Ambystoma mexicanum, assembly GCF_040938575.1. Classification (NCBI taxonomy): domain Eukaryota; kingdom Metazoa; phylum Chordata; class Amphibia; order Caudata; family Ambystomatidae; genus Ambystoma; species Ambystoma mexicanum. The sequence continues at coordinate 1,073,792,350 of NC_090923.1, forward strand.
TGGTGGATCCCTGTGTGAGCTGTGCAACTTGAGCAACAGCGCTACTGTCTCAGACCTGATGCCATAAGACTTGGCAAACCAGAAGGACAGCCATGCTGTGGCCCCAACCTCTACAATCTGTGTTCCCCCCCCCCCCCCCCCCCCCGGTGAAGAGTCTGCTGCTGAGCCCATGAGCTCTGCCCGCTAGACCTTATGCTCTGCCGTCTGTGTAACTTGTGGGACAGCTCTACTGCCTGCATCTTGCAGCCGTTCGACAAGTGAAACCCATGGGATACACAACTCGGACGCCGTAGCCTATTAGACCGGTGTACGGCAGAGGATAGCTCTGCTGTCTGACGCCTGACCCCATTTGTCCCGTGTAACGTGGGGTGTAGCTCTGCTGCCCGATTCCCGATCCCATTCGACTCGTGTAACGCGGGGTGTGGGCACACTGCTGTCTGGGCCCATAAGATGAGTGTACCCTGAGAAATAGCTCTGTGGTCAGATGGTCTGCACGTAACCCGATGGGTAGGCTTCACTGTCCAGAGAAGATGAGACTGCAGCATTTAGGTACATGTAGTGCCCCATCATTCTGGGGGGCGGTCTCGTTCAAAAACACATGATCGTAGACCCTGCCTGTGACATCGGCACGACCTCCCCAGTCTGCCACCTGGCACAGTTTTGGCACCGCAGCCTGGCACCTCAGGCCTGCACATTGCCAAGACCGTAGCTTTGCATGGTGCAGCGATTTGGCCATGCCATGTGCTCCCCCCTGGGCCACTCAGTGGATCTGAACGTTTCTGGGTCCCCAGCACAACCTGTTGTATTGCTCAAGGATCGGATTTTTGTTGGTGCACGCATCTCACTTGTGGCCTTCGAAGGATTGGGTTTGGATTTTGGCTACAAGGCTGAGCCATCAGGCAATGGGGGCAAGAAAACGACAGCCAAAGTTACGTTCCACTAAGAGCCCTTCACTGCCCCAATCCCTTGCATCTCTTCAGAGCTGTGGTGTGGCCACCCCTAGTGACGTATTTCCTATTGCAAGAACATTGAATGAGAATGCATTCTACCAAGGCCTCTGTGGGGCGCATGTCCTCACACAAGCCTAGGCACAATCGCATTTCAATCGCCTGAACCCAGAGGTACTTGCTCTGATTACCTGTTCACTAAAGCGCTCCGAAATGAACACGTCTCCATCTTCCCTGCGTTTATCAAAGTCACTTGTTACTGACGTGCTTGCCTCCCCCACCTTCCCTGCGCTTATCAAAGTCACTTGTTACTGACGTGCTTGCCTCCTCCGCCTTCCCTGCGTTTATCAAAGTCACTTGTTACTGACGTGCTTGCCTCCTCCTACACACTGCACAGTGCAATCCATCCAGTCCTTGGAAGGGAGCACTCTGCTTCACTGTGAGGACTTCCAGAAAAAGTGGCCCCTGTTTTTCTGAAGATTTGTAGAACAAAGTATGTGTTAGCCTACACGTGCCCTCCCTTCAAGATTGCCTGCTGGCCTTTGATCTTTCCAAACTGTGCCTCACGATGAAAGTATTTCTTACAGTACTGTTCGCAGGAAGAGGATCTCACCCTTCTTTCTATGCAATGCCTGTTAGAACACTGTAGTCCCTAACAGCATCATTTCACCACAGCCCAGGCGTGCCTCTCACTATGGCGGATGGTGCCCGGCTCTTACCTGTTGAGCTGATGTCCCTGGCGTGTTGATCCTCAGGTCCATGCCCCCAGCCCCCATGGTGGGCGTGACCCCCTGGGGAGGGTGCTGGGGGCTGCTGCTACTGTTGCTGCTGCTGTACCCGGACCTCAGGCTGGAGAAGTTGCCCGTGTGATCCCGAAACATCCCAGGCCACTGGCTGTAGGGATCTTAGGCAGGTGCTGCTGTACTGTTTGTAAAAGGTTTTTGTTGTTTTCTGTTCCGATTCCCTGGGTCTCTTCTCACTTGTTCCCCGTGTTGGTAGACGCTTCGCACCCACCGAGTTTCCCTCTCAGTCCTCCTGGGTCCGTTTGTCCCCTTGGAGCTGCGCTCTTCCTCAGTAAGTGCTTTGCAGCTCTGCTGTTCCTCTCATCTGGCTCCTCGCTCGCTCTTTTCAACTCCTCAGTCACTTCTACTCGCCCCCAAAGCTCCTTTTCCTCACCGGCGCTGCTGTGCTTTTCGTTTCTCCGTGTCTTCTCTGTATGTCCCGCACATGTGCTGTTGGTCCCTGCGCTTTACAACCTCTCCTCCTCTTCCCCGCCTCACTCTGTCACTTTCAGTAAGTGACTTACTCACCCTGCTTGCCTTATTTTTATGAATGGACGAAGCGGGAGCGAACCATTGAGCGTCCAAAGGCGGGGGTGTTCGCATAATCCCCAGTTGATCTTTTCTTAAACCCTCCCACAAACTATTGACTTCCTGGAATGTGTCAAATACCATCTCCCTCCTCAGCGAGCCCCGCCCAGGTCTAATGAGCCCTTATGCATGTAAACCGCACCCCATACAGTTTATCTTTCCTTACAACCAGTGGACACATGGTACAGACCCGAGTCTATGACTCACGAGGTGACGTACGTGCCCATATATGGTGTAGTTTCCTTCTTAGGGTTCCCCAGAACTGCTTTGAACCTGTCTCTGTTCAAAGTAAGAGAGATCGCGCAGCGCGTTTTTTACACATTTCATCCCATTTTTCTAAATCGGCAAGTGACACGTTTACAGATGCGAGAAAAGCTGCATTTCTACACATACCATCTCTGAAAACTGCACAGTGCTGTTACATGCACCCGGGTGGCGTTACATCATTGTGCACAGCACCCTCTATCTAACCGGGGTGCCCAGGCGCTTGGACAATGCAGTCATGGGTTTCCACGTGCATAGTAACATTCCAAAACCAGGGTGGGACTGGGGCATTCCATTGTCTCGGACACCAATGAAAATGTGGCCCAACGTTGCAAATGGCAATTCTTCCTTTTGTGGCACTGTTTGAATAGTACCCAAGGGGGAGTTTTTTGATAAAATGTGATGCCAATTGTGCACGTTAAAGACTATTTAGTGAAGAACACTGGTCAAAACTACTAGCCACATGGTGAAGAAACTTGGCCCACATTGGACAAAAAAGTGGGCCACATTGATTTAAAAAAACTGCCCCACACTAGCATTTTGCGTTTTGGTGCGGGCCTTGCCCTATTGCTCTATAGGCCAGTCCAAAACACAAATTGACATTGAGGGCAGATGCTGCTGTCCAGACCCATCCAGACTGCGCAGTTATTGGCCAGCTGCAACTGTGTACTTCTAATGCAGTCTCCATCATTGCCTTTGCTCTTACATTGTGATTATGCCATATAGTGAAACAGTCATATCTATATATAATAAACAGACAGTTAGATGGATACATAGATGGGTGGATAGATGGATGAATAGATGGATAGATGGATGGATGGATAGATAGATCTCAACTTCTGCATGGTACCTCTGGGGAAACTTCTCTCCAGCGCAGACATCGTGATGCACCAAAAACGCAGATGACACTCCAGCTGCAGGACCCGCCACATGCACCTGCACCTTTTATTTGTGGGCCGCAGCAATCATTTGGGCTCCTGTTTGGGCGCCAAAAGTTAAGTCTCAGATCAGCTTTGACTGTCACAGGAGTTGTTTTAAAATTATACCCAATAAGGAAGCTCCCGCTCACAACAGCGCAGCAGGAGCCCTTTCTGTTTCCCCTGAAGTCAACCCAGCAACCCCATTGGGCTTAAGCCGCCGCTCCTCTATCAGGACAGGCCCAAAATGTAGAGCGCTGGTATTGGAGCTTTTTAATACTTAGCCCCTCCCCCCTTGAGTAAAAATATTTTTCAGGCCCTATCGCCAAGCTATAACTGCTTATATTTTCCATTGAAAGCAGTCACCGTAAACCCTTTTTAAAGAGCCTCACGCCCCGGCTGGACATCCCTCAGGCCCCCCTGTGGGCAAGCTCCATAGTTTGATAACCACTGATAGAGTGTCCAGGATACTGATGTAATGGGGTTCCCAGGCTCACACACCACGCTGGAGTCAGGAGGTAAGTTACAGGTAGGCTTGCTGACACATCTCAATGTTATCATTGATGTGTGAATATTTTGGCGACTGAATTGTCGATAGGGCATTTCCGCGTGACAGGCCTCAGGTCACGTTGACCCAGCAAGCCCGTGCCTTCTTCCAGGAGATTTAAAGCGAGTCACAAAGTAAAACACCTTTTTAAAACCTGGTGTATAGCCATCTCAACTATTTTAACACACACAAAAAGTTTGCTGTTTGTGAATATTAAATATTTCTTCAAGTAATGCCTAACAATAAGCTAGATGTTTGTGCCAAACACATACTATATTATGTTTTTTGTATGTGTCTTTTAAGTCCTGAAGCTATGTTGGTTTAAACCAGAGGTGATGTTTAGGGTGGCCAACTTTGATAAATGGTTTTGCAGGACACCTTACATGCAAAGGCGCATCAGAAGTCTCTGGTGTGCTCCATTCCATTCAGTGGCCCTCATTACGACCCTGGCGGAAATCGTGGCGCAAAATGCACCATGGAGCACGGCGGAAAGCTGCCGATAGCGCCATGGGGGTTGGCGGATTTGCCGCCCCATTCCGACCTTGGCGGGGCGGTAAATCCCCATTCCCCATTTTACCCTTCCCCATTCCCATTTTTGCCCCATAGGGTATAATGGGAGTGGGGAAGGCGTTAATTACGCCACCGTAAAATACGGTGGCGTAATTAACAACGACGTCCCGTAGCGCCATGGATTTCTCCGCCCGGAAAAACCAGGCGGAAAACGCTCCATGGCGCTACGGGAACTCGTAGTAGGGCGGACGGGTCTGCCGCGAATACCGCTGGCATAAACCCACTCCGCCAGGGTCGTAATGAGGCCCAGTGTCATTTGTGCCAATCCTTTCCCCACATACCCACTTTTTTGATAACATTAATGGCAAATGGCATTTTAACACATGTACAAAAATGACACCATAGGATTGTTATGCACACAGGGCACCGACTTGTTAGATTTTTACTTTTCTGGGTTAACACGCAGACCCCCTTATTTGCAAATGTATTGAATTCATAAGAAGTGATGTCATAGAAAAGGGCATGACAAAGGGTTTCATAGGTCCCTGAGATGCGCTGGCATCATGGGTAGTGACATTAAAAGAAGTTGCCAGGAGACAGCTATCTTTGTGGTGTGCAATATATGAGTGTTCACTATTATTATGTATGGATCGTCTCTATCGTCTAGTAAACCATGTGTGAGGCTTCTTTAATAGCAGAAACTGCAAAATGCATCACTTACCGGGACTCCCAATTTTGGCACCGTAGACACAATGGGGTGAAATGATTTGCCCCGGAGCGGCGCAGGAAATGGGCTGGAACAAGACAGAACAGCGGTCCAGCTAGGCAAGTCTTGCCGCAGCACCGCCCTGTCCCCAGGTCTGCTCTGAAGATGCATTAGTACAAGGACCGGCAACCCACACTTCAACAAGCAGGTGGCTCTCAAAAGACTCTGCAGCACTGAAAAAGGTCTACCTGTTGAAGTGCTGGTTGCTTGTGTGTGATAACTCATCTTCAGACAGATTGGTCATAAAGCCAAGATGCCTAGGCACAGAAAACTGATTACACAAACAGCTAAAGCCTCACATACTTCCTGCAGCTGCCCAAACTGGTATACATGTCCTGCAATGTACAGATATTTTTTTTAGGGTGAGTAGTGCAACCAATAAACGAAAAAACTGCAGAGCCCAACTTCCATTATTCGCTTAAAAGGGTTTATTACGGAATCACTGTAAGACATATTTAAAATTTCAAATCGTGGAAATTCGTATGTTCCCATAATGCTCTTTGCTTTTAAGCCAGTATTGGATTCTATGAAGAGATACTGTATTGGGTAACCTCGCCTGGAGTCATGCCCCTCGGTTCGTCCCCTTCTCCACACGGCTTTGCCTCTCCAGGGATGAGAGTGATCTTGCAATTTTGTTTTCTCCATTTACAGCTCTGCCCTGGAGTACACATTTTGGCCAAGTAGTGAAACTGGGATTTTGGCCCAATCTGCGATTTAAGTACTTGGCCACATAAACATATTTTTTGAGGTTTGGGCTTCAAGAGCTTTAATATGTTCTGTAGAGATGCCAACAAAAATACACAAATCACATAATAAACTAACCTGACAGTATACAAATGATTGTTGAAGTAGGTTGATCAAAAGTAGTACGGATATAGCTATATTTTCCCCATCCTGAATGGAAGATTACAGTTACAACATGCAAAATAATATGACCCTAAACAAATGTCCTTTGGGTATTAAAACTGTATTATCAAGACTAAAAACCGCAAAAGGAAATACAATGCACTACAGGCTCATCTGCTTCAGTTATTTCACATGGAAGACAGGGTTATGTACTTCTCCCATTTCTCATCAGCAACCATTTGCACCTTTTGAGATAAAAGTCCTTCCCAAGGGATCCCTTGCTACAGTTTTGTGACCATTAACCTCTAACTGCCCCTATTACACTGATCTGCCGTCACAAAGTAAGACCACAGGAGGAGCTGCTGGGCTGACTCCTGCTTGCAGTATCAAATGAAAATGTGTTAGCTCTGAGAGCTGGGAAGGCTTTGAATGCCTGATTCTGCACCAGAGAAGCAATGTCAGGACTTTCCCTGTCCCAGAAAGGCTGTGTGTGGGACACAGGAAGCGTCCCATTATACCTGGACAGTCCTGTAAAATACGGGATGGTTGGCTATTGTAGCTATTTTTCAGACTTGCAGTGCCTTGCATTCTGTGACTTTTTAGGCTTCCGTTCAGTAGATGGAAAATAAAGCTACATTCATTCACTTTGGCTGAACATGTTTCTAGAAGAATTTATATATTGCTGGGTCTGTACATAGCAAGTATTCTCTATAACGCAGTAATATTGTAGTTCTCGAAAGCCAAAAGATAAATATTTGTGCCAACTGGAGCTTAGAAGGTATGTGGGTGCTTAGATTGCTCAGAGGGTTGCGCTCTCAGCTTAACTGCTTAACCCAAGTGGGCACCTGGGCAAATAATGTAATGTCACTGGGCCCGATTTACAAAGATTTCCACTGGGGAAAATCAGGAGGGGCACTTAACGTTTCTGAATGACTCCTGCCATTTTATACCTTATTTACAAAGCCAAAAACTGGAGCAAATCTGAAGCTGCCTGCAGCATCTTTGAAAGGTGCAAATATGCAAAGGGGATTCACAAAGCTTTGCTAAGGGGCATCGCAGAGAGGATCCAGGCAGCTCTGGACATACTCTAGATGTGGGCTTTGGGAACCAGGTACACGCTAGCAGAAGATGGTCACACCCAATGTAATCGAAACAAACTGTCCGTATGGACGTTTTGCTGGATTTGGGTGCTTGTCGGCTCGCTCTGCTACACCTGCACCCTAGCTGCACCACCCTGAGTGCATCCACTGTGTACGGGGCCCCGTTGCTTTCCTTCCAGGTTCGGGCTTTAAACATCCCATACATCACAACCATACATCACTAAGATTTAGGGGTAATTAGGATTCTGACCAATCTAGTCTCAACATTGCCCTGTTTACAGCAAAACTCTAGACCCCGTGACTGCAGCACACTTTGTTTACCTCTCTTCCTCTCACTCGTTCACACCTTCTCTCTCTTCCATGCATTTATCAACCTTTCGTGGAAGCACCGCTTTAGGCATTTCTGAATGATGGATTATTCCACTACTTTGGCGTCACTGCAGTGGGAATGGAAAAGTGTGTTCCACCGCAGTGACAACACAGCAGAGGAATGGGCATTCCTCTGGCTCCAGGTCTCCTCTGCCCGAGGGCGTTGGCTGATGGCGCCATGAGAAAGCTCGCGCCACCGAGGGCTGGCTGATGGCGCCATGAGAAAGCTCGCGCCACCAAGGACTGACTGATGGTGCCATGAGAAAGCTCGCGCCACAGAGGGCTGGCTGATGGTGCCATGAAAAAGCTCGTGCCACTGAGGGCTGGCTGATGGCGCCATGAAAAAGCTTGCGCCACCGAGGGCTGGCTGATGGTGCCATGAAAAAGCTCGTGCCACTGGGGGCTGGCTGATGGCGCCATGAGAAAGCTCGCGCCACCGAGGGCTGGCTGATGGTGCCATGAAAAAGCTCGTGCCACTGAGGGCTGGCTGATGGTGCCATGAAAAAGCTCGTGCCACTGAGGGCTGGATGATGGCGCCATGAAAAAGCTCGCGCCACCGAGGGCTGGCTGATGGTGCCATGAGAAAGCTCGCGCCACCAAGGACTGACTGATGGTGCCATGAAAAAGCTCGTGCCACTGAGGGCTGGCTGATGGCGCCATGAGAAAGCTCGCGCCACTGAGGACTGACTGATGGTGCCATGAGAAAGCTTGCGCCACCGAGGGCTGGCTGATGGCGCCATGAAAAAGGTTGCGCCACTGAGGGCTTGCTGATGGCGCCATGAGAAAGCTCTCGCCACCGAGGGCTGGCTGGTGGTGCCATGAAAAAGCTCGTGCCACTGAGGGCTGGCTGATGGCGCCATGAAAAAGCTCGCGCCACCGAGGGCTGGCTGATGGCGCCATGAAAAAGGTTGCGCCACTGAGGGCTTGCTGATGGCGCCATGAGAAAGCTTGTGCCACTGAGGGCTGGCTGATTGCGCCATGAAAATGCTCGCGCCACCGAGGGCTTGCTGATGGCGCCATGAGAAAGCTTGCGCCACCGAGGGCTGGCTGATGGCGCCATGAAAAAGCTCGCGCCACCGAGGGCTGGCTGATGGCGCTATGAAAAAGCTTGTGCCACTGAGGGCTGGCTGATGGCGCCATGAAAATGCTCGCGCCACTGAGGGCTGGCTGATGGCGCCATGAAAAAGCTTGCGCCACCGAGGGCTGGCTGATGGTGCCATGAAAAATCTCGTGCCACTGGGGGCTGGCTGATGGCGCCATGAGAAAGCTCGCGCCACCGAGGGCTGGCTGATGGTGCCATGAAAAAGCTCGTGCCACTGAGGGCTGGCTGATGGTGCCATGAAAAAGCTCGTGCCACTGAGGGCTGGCTGATGGCGCCATGAAAAAGCTCGCGCCACCGAGGGCTGGCTGATGGTGCCATGAGAAAGCTCGCGCCACCAAGGACTGACTGATGGTGCCATGAAAAAGCTCGTGCCACTGAGGGCTGGCTGATGGCGCCATGAGAAAGCTCGCGCCACCGAGGACTGACTGATGGTGCCATGAGAAAGCTTGCGCCACCGAGGGCTGGCTGATGGCGCCATGAAAAAGGTTGCGCCACTGAGGGCTTGCTGATGGCGCCATGAGAAAGCTCTCGCCACCGAGGGCTGGCTGGTGGTGCCATGAAAAAGCTCGTGCCACTGAGGGCTGGCTGATGGCGCCATGAAAAAGCTCGCGCCACCGAGGGCTGGCTGATGGCGCCATGAAAAAGGTTGCGCCACTGAGGGCTTGCTGATGGCGCCATGAGAAAGCTTGTGCCACTGAGGGCTGGCTGATTGCGCCATGAAAATGCTCGCGCCACCGAGGGCTTGCTGATGGCGCCATGAGAAAGCTTGCGCCACCGAGGGCTGGCTGATGGCGCCATGAAAAAGCTCGCGCCACCGAGGGCTGGCTGATGGCGCTATGAAAAAGCTTGTGCCACTGAGGGCTGGCTGATGGCGCCATGAAAATGCTCGCGCCACTGAGGGCTGGCTGATGGTGCCATGAAAAAGCATGTGCCACTGAGGGCTGGCTGATGGCGCCATGAGAAAGCTCGCGCCACCAAGGACTGACTGATGGTGCCATGAAAAAGCTCGTGCCACTGAGGGCTGGCTGATGGCGCCATGAGAAAGCTCGCGCCACCGAGGACTGACTGATGGTGCCATGAGAAAGCTTGCGCCACCAAGGGCTGGCTGATGGCGCCATGAAAAAGGTTGCGCCACTGAGGGCTTGCTGATGGCGCCATGAGAAAGCTCTCGCCACCGAGGGCTGGCTGGTGGTGCCATGAAAAAGCTCGTGCCACTGAGGGCTGGCTGATGGCGCCATGAAAAAGCTCGTGCCACCGAGGTCTGGCTGATGGCGCCATGAAAAAGGTTGCGCCACTGAGGGCTTGCTGATGGCGCCATGAGAAAGCTTGCGCCACTGAGGGCTGGCTGATGGTGCCATGAAAAAGCTCGTGCCACTGAGGGCTGGCTGATGGCGCCATGAAAAAGCTCACGCCACCGAGGGCTGGCTGATGGCGCCATGAAAAAGGTCGCGCCACTGAGGGCTTGCTGATGGCGCCATGAGAAAGCTTGGGCCACAGAGGGCTGGCTGGAGGCGCCATGAGAAAGCTCGCGCCACCGAGGGCTGGCTGGAGGTGCCATGAAAAAGCTCGCGTCACCGAGGGCTGGCTGATGGCGCCATGAAAAAGCTCGTGCCACTGAGGGCTGGCTGATGGCGCCATGAAAATGCTCGCGCCACCGAGGGCTTGCTGATGGCGCCATGAGAAAGCTTGCGCCACCGAGGGCTGGCTGATGGCGCCATGAAAAAGCTCGCGCCACCGAGGGCTGGCTGATGGCGCCATGAAAAAGCTTGTGCCACTGAGGGCTGGCTGATGGCGCCATGAAAATGCTCGCGCCACTGAGGGCTTGCTGATGGCGCCATGAGAAAGCTTGCGCCACCGAGGGCTGGCTGATGGCGCCATGAAAAAGGTCGCGCCACTGAGGGCTTACTGATGGCGCCATGAGAAAGCTTGCGCCACTGAGGGCTGGCTGATGGTGCCATGAAAAAGCTTGTGCTACTGAGGGCTGGCTGATGGCGCCATGAGAAAGCTCGCGCCACCGAGGACTGACTGATGGTGCCATGAAAAAGCTCGTGCCACTGAGGGCTGGCTGATGGCGCCATGAGAAAGCTCGCGCCACTGAGGACTGACTGATGGTGCCATGAGAAAGCTTGCGCCACCGAGGGCTGGCTGATGGCGCCATGAAAAAGGTTGCACCACTGAGGGCTTGCTGATGGCGCCATGAGAAAGCTCGCGCCACCGAGGGCTGCTGGTGGTGCCATGAAAAAGCTCGTGCCACTGAGGGCTAGCTGATGGCGCCATGAAAAAGCTCGCGCCACCGAGGGCTGGCTGATGGCGCCATGAAAAAGGTCGCGCCACTGAGGGCTTGCTGATGGCGCCATGAGAAAGCTTGCGCCACTGAGGGCTGGCTGATGGTGCCATGAAAAAGCTCGTGCCACTGAGGGCTGGCTGATGGCGCCATGAAAAAGCTCGCGTCACCGAGGGCTGGCTGATGGCGCCATGAAAAAGGTCGCGCCACTGAGGGCTTGCTGATGGCGCCATGAGAAAGCTTGCGCCACAGAGGGCTGGCTGGAGGCGCCATGAGAAAGCTCGCGTCACCGAGGGCTGGCTGGAGGTGCCATGAAAAAGCTCGCGTCACCGAGGGCTGGCTGATGGCGCCATGAAAAAGCTAGCGCCACCGAGGGCTGGCTGATGGCGCCATGAAAATGCTCGCGCCACCGAGGGCTTGCTGATGGCGCCATGAGAAAGCTTGCGCCACCGAGGGCTGGCTGATGGCGCCATGAAAAAGCTCGCGCCACCGAGGGCTGGCTGATGGCGCCATGAAAAAGCTTGTGCCACTGAGGGCTGGCTGATGGCGCCATGAAAATGCTCGCGCCACTGAGGGCTTGCTGATGGCGCCATGAGAAAGCTTGCGCCACAGAGGGCTGGCTGGAGGCGCCATGAGAAAGCTCGCGTCACCGAGGGCTGGCTGGAGGTGCCATGAAAAAGCTCGCGTCACCGAGGGCTGGCTGGAGGCGCCATGAAAAAGCTTGCGCCACTCTACGCAGCAGGTGTCTGAGGCTGAGAGGCCAACTCCACAACTGTAAGAACCAGGAATCTGGCAGAAAGAGATCTGTTGCTCCGGCACTGTTAATACCAGCTCCATACTGCGGGGGTTGGCCTTCGCCTCCCCAGTGTGGAGCGGCTGCCAGGAGCTACATCGCAGCACCCTCCAGGGAGTACAGAACAAGCTAGGCGCTACGAACTGTAGCGTGTGCTCCACCCTGCTTAAGGACTCCACAAAGAGCTGGCGATTGAAAATCGATGCATAATTTGTCAAAAAAAACCAAAAATCTTACTCATCATTACGGGCAGCGCCCTGCCATTGTTGCCGCCACTCACGGCTGTTTTCCACGGTGACAACATATTTGGGGATAAAGGAGCAACTACCACTGGCTCTTTGGGGGTGATGGAATTACTTATTATGGAGTTTATGTGATTTACAAATACCATTTAGTGGTTGTCTTAAAAGGAGACGCATGTTTAAGTATTTCTTTAGTTACATAATCATCATAAACATTTTGCTCTGAATGCACAGGTGGCAAATTGACCTTATTAACCATTTAGCAACAAAAAATTGACCAAACATGCTTTCATGCGAGGTTAAGTTGATGGACACCTACAAGCAAAATCAATGCTAAGCTGATGAACTTTCTTGCTCAACACTGCAGCAACATCTGCTCACGAAAGGCATTCCTCCTCAGAAGTGGTCTTTTCCCTTATCTTGCCCCTGTGTTGGTGCTGATGGCTGTCCTATTTGTTTATTTATTTATTTGTGCATTTGCAAGGCGCTTATACATCAAGAAATTGTTTTTCAAAGCGCCTAGCATTGTTTTCAACCCACCCTGCAGTAGCACTGCTGTCAGTTCTTAGACATTGGAGCTGCACCAATGTCATGCAGGCAGACTCGATCAGTGTGCGGGTGATGGCCAGTACTAGCAACCAGCACTGTCACCTTCCAACTCATTGATATTCATGAAAATGGGTAACTAGCACTGCTGTGCCAGTGTGGGTCATCCGGTTCATGGCTTACAATGAGCTGACCCAGGATGCAGACTCATGGGCAACGCACAGTGGTGTTGCCTGTTGTGTAAAAATAATAAAAATAATAAAACTGCCAAAACGCAAAATCATATTTAAACAGTCTGAGAAAATAAGTGCCGGTGCCCAGAAATAAGAGCCAGGTCTAAGCACTGGCAAAAACCCCCACCAGTGCTTTAAGTGGGCCGGGGCCTGCCGGGGCCCGGCCCTGACAGTCTCCAAAAAGTGAGACTAAGCCGGGACCCTGCCGGGGCCCCCCGATCTCACCAAGCCACGGCGGGTGCATCTCCCGCCACAGACGCGACGGGAGATGAGCCCGCCGGCAGCCCATCAAGAGGTCAGGCAACAGGAAAAGCTGTGACTGACAGACTTGCCAGCCAGTCACAGCTTGAGCGACGCTGTGACTGGCTGACACTTCTGCCAGACACAGCTGCCTGCTGCCGGAAGAGCATTACCTTGGAAACTAACTTCCTCTGGCAACCCCTCACGGGGGTTAGTCGTAGACATAGTCGCATTTCTTACCTTTGGCACTTGATTCTGCGACAACCGGCGACGACCACCATCCGACGAGAAGGAGAAGCTACAAAATCACAGTAAGTGACTGCTGCCACTGGCTTTACTGTTCCTTGTTGCAGTTTCAACTGGTCGAGGTAAACTTTGCAATTCAGTGTGTTCACCTCGGCCAGCTGAAACTGCAACAAACACTTCTGTTGCTTTCACGCTCTGCATTTTTCTTTTGTTCCCTTTACTTTTCTGCTCTCTGCTCACATGCATTTTCTTTCATTTATTTTCCTTGTTCCAAACTTTCTGCTGTTTGTTCCCTCGCATTGAGCAATGCGAGGGAACAAACAGCAAAAAGTTTGGAACGGAGAAAATAAATGAAAGAAAATGCATGCTTTTTTTCATTTATTTTCCTTTTTCATGCGAGGGAACAAACAGCAGAAAGTTTGGAACAGAGAAAATAAATGAAAGGAAATGCATGTGAGCCTCGCATGCATTTTCTTTAATTTATTTTCCCTGTTCTAAACGTTCTGCGGTTTGTTCGCATGCTTTTACTTTCATTTGTTTTCTTTGTTCCAAACTTTCTGATGTTTGTTCCCTCGCAGCAATGCGAGGGAACAAACAGCAGAAAGTTTGGAACAGAGAAAATAAATGAAAGAAAATGCATGCGAAGATCGCATGCATTTTCTTTAATTTATTTTCCCGTTGCAGCATTTGTTGCACCAAAGTCAGCAGTATCCTCATGGTGTCTCTGTGAACCAGCCTGGTGCGCCCTGATATTCTGTTGTCTTTGGTCCTCTGGACCATCTTGGTTGCGTGAAGCAACATAGGCATTATATTGGGTAGTTTTCCTTTGCCTAGAGCACAAATATGAAGCATTCTCCTGATCCTTGATGATCATTTTCTTTCATTTATGTTCCCCTGATTTTTTTTCCTGGTGCTAATTACTGTAAGGCCGCATTTGGCATGCCATACCGGATTTGATACCGGATTTGTTTCACACAATGCTGGGCCTTAACACACTGATCTTTATTCCTGGTGCTAATTACTGTATGTCCATGAGCCGACATTCCACTTTCACAATATCCATTCCAATGTACAATCCATTCCAATGTACAAAGCACCTTTCGTTTTTGACTCATGGTTGGGACTTTGCTGTATTCTAATTTCATAACAAAATGGGAGAGGGGCTTCAATTGGGTGTTGACAAATCCTACCCTTGTTACTTGAGTGTGGGCCAATACACCAGATAAGGCCTTGGCCCTGGGCTATAACATCCCACTATGGCATTAGAATACTGCATTTGTCACTGCCTAACTTTTCAATATTCCTGAAAATTCTAATTGTCACAAGTGGTTTGGGGGGTATTTAACTGTTGCAAATGAGCATTTTAAAATGCCACCTGGCAAATACACATTTTCTTTCTTTTGCAATGTTTTCTTTTGCAATGTGACTCACTTGTAATGTGCCCTTATTGCCAATTTATGTTCTATAAAAAATGCATGGGCACAGCATAAGGGGCAGGCATGGGTAGCATAAAATCTGGTTCACAAATGAGATAAGCTATGTTCAGTGCAGTAAACCACATTTTCATTTTTTACAGATAGGAAGCTGAGAATTTCGAGTGTGCGTTAGAAACAGATCCGCTAGTGACATATCCAAGATTTTCTGCAGCCATTAACGATGTCGGCAAAGTCTGCTGTACTTCCCATGGGTAAGTTTATGCAGCCTTCGCTATTTGACTACTTGCCATCAGCGAAAAGATGTAAGGTGGCGGAGGCTGCCAACATTCTGAGTGGGGATGAGGAAGCTAGCCCAGTCAATTCGAGAAGTGAGGCAGCAGAAATATGCCAGGATATTTGTGCTAAGGAGGCCAGTAGCTCCAGTGCATTTCCCACTACACTGCAGCCTGTGCCAGAAGAGCCTCTTCTAACCCCTGAATGCTGGAGCGAGCAGCAATGGTGCTATTTTAAGGGGGAATATGAATGGATTTTTCTGGCTTCAGGTCACATTGGATGCTCTGTGTGTAGGGACGTGAAAGCAACAGGTGGCTTATCCGTGCACTCCTCTGGGCAAGGTTTGCGCAAAGCATGGAATGGGCCGATGGAAAGGTGGGTCCGTCAGGTTCTGGTAAACATGCCAGTCAGAAGCAGTGTCGAAAGAAGACTATGGAGCACAAGTCAAGTGGTGCTCAAAAGGCATCAGAAGACATTCTAACAGCGCGAAAAAAGAACCACATGACAGAAGCCATGCAGCAAAGCAGGGGCAAACATTTGGAAAGCACATGCAGAGTGTTTCACACTGTTTTCTAACTGACCAAAAAGAATTGGCCATTCACAGATCACCCTGATTTGGTGGCACTCCAGGAGGTGAATGGTGTTGAAATGGGTCGTGTGTTGTGAAGTAACGTTACTGCAACAGAGATAGTGAGACATATTGCATCAGAAATGCAAAAGAAGTTAGTGTGTTATATCAGAGAACACAAGCCAAAGATTTCTGTGTTTGTGGACGAGAGCACCACTGTCGGCAACAAATCAACTTTGATTATTTATCTGCGGGGTCTTTGTGGACGAGAGCACCACTGTCGGCAACAAATCAACTTTGATTATTTATCTGCGGGGTCTTTGTGGACGAGAGCACCACTGTCAGCAACAAATCAACTTTGATTATTTATCTGCAGGGTCTTTTTGGGGCTCATGGTAAACCAGTCACCATTTTCTTTGGACTAGTGGAGCTTCAAGAGACAAATGCCTTGGCCATAAAGGAAGCTCTGCTGGAGTATTTTGAGAATGTTGGCATCACAAAGACCCTGTTGCATGAGATATGGATTGCTATTTGTTCAGATGGTGCAGCTGTAATGTTTGGTAGCAAAGGAGGGGTGACAACATCATTGCGAGCGGAATTCCCAAATCTTTTGTTATTGTGGCATTGTCTAGCTCACCACCTTGAACTGGCCGTTGCAGACACAATTGATGAAGTTGGTGGGGCCAATCATTTTAAAATGTTCATGGACTCTTTATATGTCACATACAGCATGTCACCAAAAAACACAAGACCGCTAGAAATGGCTGCCAGTGATCTGGGTTTCCAGCTGCAGAATATAGGGAAAATGCTGGACACATGATGGGTTGCATCAAGTTATAGGACAGTTCAAGCTGTTTGGAACTGCTTCCCTGCTTTGTGTAAGCATTTCGGAGAAGCTTCTAAGGACCCCTCAAGAGCAATAAGGGACGAAGCAGATATGAGGGTCTGCTTAAGAAGCTTGTCTACTGCTCTTTCTTGAAAGATTTAGGGCTTATGTGTGATGCCCTTCAAGAACTGAAAGACTTGTCTCTGGCTCTTCAGAGACGGGATATCACAATTGTGGATGCATTCAGACTCTTGGTTGGGCAAGTCCGGAGATTCTTTGCGATGAAAGAATCTTCGGGGGAGTTTGCTTCTACTGCTCAGAGTGCAGTTGATTGTGGACACTTCAAGAGCGTTCATATTTCCCAGGGAAGGGCAAACTCTGTGTCTCTGAATGAAAGGCAATTTTATCAAAGCCTTTCAGTTAACCTTGCCAAAAGGTGTGCTCCAGACTTGGATAAAGAACTTGTAGCCAGTTTCAGTGGGCCTCATTACAACCCAGGCGTTAAGGGGTTAACGGCGCCGTAAAAGGTGTCGCCGCCGTTAAACCCTTAACACCTGATTACGAGGTCCCTTTGCGGGTTGCACTTTAATGCCTGCTTTTAGCAGGCGTTAAAAAACCAACCCGCAAAGGGACCTAGGAGCTAATTACGGCACCGTAATTTACGGTGCCGTAATTAGCGCCTTCCCCATTCCCATTGAGCCCTATGGGCCAAAAATGGGAATGAGGAAGGGGCCATGGTGAATGGGGAATTACCGCCCTGCCAACCTTGGAATGGGGCGGTAATTCCGCCATTCACCATGGCGGACCCCGGCATGGACCATGGTGCTAATAGCACCATGGTTTAGCGCCGGGGTCGTAATGAGGCCCAGTGTCTTGGATGCAAAGAATTTACCGAATGATGAAGACATTGGGCCTCATTACACAGACGGCGGTGGACCAAGGTGCTATTAGCACCTTGGTCCATGCCGGTAAAATACCGGCACCGCCTTGGTGGAAAGGGGAATTACCGCCCTATTCCAAGGTTGGTGGGGCGGTAATTCCCCCTTCCCCCATTGCCCTTCCCCATTCCCATTTTTGCCCCATAGGGCATAATGGGAATGGGGAAGGTGCTAATTACGGCACCGCAAATTGCGGTACCGTAATTAGCTCCCTGGTCCCTTTGCGAGTTGGTTTTTAACGCCTGCAAAAAGCAGGCGTTAAATTCTCCAACCCGCAAAGGGACCTCGTAGTAAGGAGGTAAGGGTTTACCGGTACCAGTAAAATACCGGTACCGGTAAACCTTTACTGCCTACCGTGTAAAGAGGCCCATTGTACTTTATGGTGAAAATGAGATTCAGAGACTGTGTACGAAATTTCAGCTCCCAATCAGAGACACCTTCCATACCTTCAGGGATTTTAAGGACTTTGGTGGCAAAAGGTGCCCTGAAGCATTTAGGGCTTTGGTTGCTTGCATGGAAACATTGCCCGCAAGCAATGCAGATTGCGAAAGGGGCTTCAGCGCCATGAATTTAATTACTTTGCCAAGCCGAGCATCCCTCCATGTGGCCACTATTTCCTCATGTTTATGGCTGAAACTTAATGGCCCTCCATTAAAAGCATTTAAGCTATTGTCCTTTGTGAAAAGCTGGCTGGCAAAAGGGAGACAAACAGCTGAGGAAGCGCACTGCGAGCAAGCTCATGCAAAGAAGGACTCCCTTGAAGATTATTATGTGGGGTTCTGGGAAATTGTCAATTCATTGTTTACACATTTGAATGCACCTACTAATGTACCTCAACACCTATCCTTTCGTCAACGGCCCAGTTAAGGGTCCAATAAATAATCACCTTGAGCTTTGATTTGTTATACTTTAAGCCATTTAGCAAGCAGTCTGCTACACAATATGTACTTAGTAATGTAGGCCCGACCCGTTTTACCATGTCGCATTTAGGCCCGCCCACCAATTAGGCCACGCCCATCATGTCTTAGGTCACACACCCAAATGAGGCCCTCCACCCTCAGTTTCTTACCCCACTTAAAGCACTGACCCCCACAAAGCAAGCACTGTAATGAAAACACACATCTTTTGAAGCTTGGATCAGATGGAAAACTCACTGATCAGAAAACCTGCTGGAATTTCCACAAACCCATTTTAAGCTATCCGCAGCCCACTACAGTGCTGAACCTGTGACCTATCCCCCCGCCCCCACACACACTGAGGGATGATGTAACACTGATCAAGATTCTTTCCTAACCTCAACTGAGCACTTCAACCAGCTACCTTGGAATAATGAGGCACACCCCTCAGCGTCCAGAAAAAACACTATTGCCAGATAATGTCATCCAGCCAGAAAAAAGAAGTAGCGGTTACCTTTACACAGTCCTGATGCCTAGGGCGGTCTTCCTCACTGACAGTGCTGGAGCCCTTGGCCTGTGGCGGCCCGGCAGCGCCAGTGCTGCCAGTAAGAAATGCACTCTCAGTGTTCAGTGACAGGAGGGAGGAAGAGAGGTGGGGGAGGTGGCAGGATACCAGGTATTTTTTCCCTTTTCGAGTTTGTGGAGGGGTCAATAAGCTATATGATGGCCAGATGGCAGGTATGTTTTTCCTTTTGGGTTGTGAGGAGTGAAGGTGACATAAACGAGGAATGCGAGGTGCACAATAAACAAACAATTGCACATGTGTAACACTGAACAGGGACACTTTTTGCTTCCGAAGCAAAATCATAGGGAACTCGAGTTTGACTCTCATTGTCTATCAGATTGCATCTGGAACCCCTTGGAGAACGCTATACTCGTTTTTCCCGGTTACCTATCTACTATTCTTTATATATATGACACTCTCAACCGTACCAACCAAACACACCTACACACACTTCCATTCTTCCTTACCCGCAGGATTCACTAATGCCTAGAAAGATCTAAACCCTGCATTTACCATGGCTGGCCATCAGGAGTAATGAAGAAGTTAAGCCCAGACAGTGTAAAAAAAAGGAGTGGAACGATGGTCTCTCTGACCCGCTCCTTTTAGGCTCCCACCCTTCCCTCTCCGCTACACCCCATACTCACTGCCACTCCCCCCACCCTAATTCAAACCCCATAGCTAGGTCCTTTCTTTCTACTCCTCCTCCCCACAACGCTGTGTTTTACAGAAGCTCTAGCAAGACTGAAGAAAACAAAACATGCATTTCAATGACCGCCATTAGTGTGTCTTGCCCCACACTGCTTGCAACTCTATTCAGCCTACACTTCCAATCACTCACCATTTTCACCTCTTAAGGGACACGCCTGTTAGGACTGATTCTCTATACTTTGGCCTGGGGGACAGATGTGGTAGAAGGCCAACCTAGTATTGTGATAAGGACAACTGTGGGAGCTGTAGACAAACCAGTTCAAGGTAGCAAGGCGAGTGGTCTAGGCTAAGTCTTAACAGGTGCTGAGCTTGTAAGGGGGCCACAATGAGCACAAACAGTGAAACAGTAAAGGAACACACTTAGACAATCAGGTATAACAATACCTCTTTACTTATGGCCGTATAACACAGTGAAAACTGACTACCAACAGGTAATACTACCACACAACACTAATAATAGATAGATACATACACACAATCACTGGAGTGGGGCAACATGCATATCAATCCCCTGAAAAGGAAAGTACAGATTAGTATTAGCACTACAGGACCACAGAGATACAATTCTAGCTTCAGAAGTCCATCCCTCAAATTTATGGGGCCTTCTGCCCAAATGGTCATCAAAGTTCCATACAGTTTGTGACACTGGAAAAAATGACCGTAGGGTCTCTGGGGTCCAATCAATAGTTCCAAGTGTTAGGGGACACGTTATTCTAACAAACATGTCCCCAACCTTTTGGAGTGCTTGTGTGAACAAGCAATGGGAAAGGCAAACTATTTCAAAAGTTGATAAAAGTTATCAAAACCTTTAAGAGGGAGTTAGGAGTTCAGGTAAGTATCGCTACAACCCACCCCATACTCTAATTCTTTGTAGAACTTGGCAGGTCTGCTGAAGAGGGTCAGAGGTTGCTTTTTCTGCTGCCTCAGCCCTTGATCCCCAGTGGTTGCAGGTTTGAGCACTTCTCCGGGTTGGCGACTAATGCTGGTGCAAGGTCTTCCAGTTGACAAATGCAAAAGAACTCGATGCAGGGCCCCTCTCAGGACAGGTCTGGAAGCAGGTAAGTCATTTTAGACCCTATATCAAGTCCCCTTGATGCTGGGACCACAGCATTCCGGAGAGGTAAGTCTTATAGAACAAGCTGAGGATCCACCAAGTTCCAGGCCTCCACTCGACGACATCTGCAGCACGGTAGCCCAAACTCTGAGCTGGTCAGCCACTGGGTGGTCCAGGGGTACTTCAAAAGGCTCTTCTTCCTATGACTCTGAGCTGACGTCGAGAATGGATGTTCCCTTCTCTCCAAGGGTCACATCTTCTTCTCAGGACTGCTCGAGATCATCCACAAGACAGGGCCCTACCAGTACAGCAGCAGACGTTGGTTGCCAGTCCTTTTTCCAATGGATCTCCGCTCTCCTTGCTGGATTTGCAGATGGACAGGATTGCTCCATCGGTTTCTTCCAGGATCTCTCTAGAGTGGGTGCAGGGGTCCTCTTTTTATCCAAAAAGCCAGGTTGTAGTGTTATATTGAGACCACCCTTAACCTGGGGAGTTCCTTCCCACCCCTAATCAAGGAGCTCTGCATTGCTCGCTTGTGTTTTATAGCGCTGGCCTTACGGAAGATTCATATAGAGTCACACAAATCTCGCCCATTGTGCCCACAGTGAGCCAAGAACCAGGCCACGGCATGGGAAATATATTTGTATTTATTTGAATAATAAACAATGGAGATCACACTAAAACGGCACGCACCACCTTCTTTGTGACTCACAATTAAACTTCTGATTACACAAATAAATCACACAAGTTGGTTGGGAAAAACACAAATCACAATACTTTATCCCAATTTTACTTCCAGAAATAATCAACACTGGTCAATGAACAATAGTGCTGTGCAATTTTGAGTTTCCTGTGTGCTTAAAAGGCTAGCAGTTTGGTTTATAGATTGGTAAAAATGCAGATGGCAATTATGATTCCACCCACACTTTTGCTTTCAAATAAACATAGGGTGATTTTGCAGTTTGTTTGGGGAAGAGGGACAGTAAAAATTGGGATGATTTAAAAATTTAGGATTTTTAGACCCCCTCCACTTACATTACAGTCTATAGTTTTCATTGCACACTGGGAATTATCTTTGTTAATTTGGAATTTTAACAAAAATCACCGTGTTTTTCTGCCAAGGGGAATTCATTAAATTCATATTTTTAGTTAAGTAGTCTAAGGATCTACACCCCACCCGCCCACAATATCAGCAAAAAGATTTAAGGCCAGCAGATTCCCCACCTTTTGGTTTCAAAGGGGTCAATTCTACTTACCATGAAAATGTCTGGTTAAAGTTCAGGAACTCCAGCTATATTTCAGGACCCTCTGTGAGGACAGGGCAGGGATCTGGTCACCCCACTCTCAAAGATGGTCCCCAGTTCTTCACCATAGGGCCCAAGTCAGCTCTCTAGGACTCCCCAGTAATAGACGGCACCACCCGATGCAATTATAATTTTTCTTTGATGTTTCCTTGTGGCTGCCAGATGGTCATTTTCAGCAGCTCTTCCCCTTCTTCATACTGCATACACTTTATATACCAGTGATGACACCATCAAGATCTCAATATTGGGCAGTTCCCTGCAACAATTCTCACAACCAGGATTGGACAGTTACTCTTCTCTCTCCTCCCAAGTCCAGCCGTTCTCTATGGATTGGTTTAGGAGTCTGGAACAGACATATGGCAACTTCCATTTGAAATCCCCTTTTGTGCCCATGTCAACCTTTTGGTAAAATTTAGTTATGTGGCAAAATTTCAGAATTTACTAGTAACTACCATAATGTATATATTTTCTGACTCCGCTAATCATGGGGAATTAAATAAAGTGACAGCTGGATCCGCACCTTGTTGCACGGGTGTTTGGCAATTTGCAGCTGTTTTTACAAAAAGCATAATCGTTAGGAACATGTAATTTACTCCCCACATTCCTAATTTTACCCTCCACCAGTTCGTCAACTATCAAATTTGGAACATGTTCAGAGCAGCCAGGAACACCCTTTAGCTGGTCATTACATTTCCCTAAGTCACAAGGGATACATTTTATTTCAACACAATCGCCGGGAATTGATATAAAAAATGACACGAAGATGAAGGCAGTACGACTGCTGAGAAAAAGGCATAAGTGATAACAGTTCCTTTAAATTAATATGAAATCTTCATGTTATGCAAATTGTTGCTCTCCGGTCTCCAGGCCATTTGGCACTCTGGGCCAGCCTGTGAACAGAGTTTTCTTTTTATTAGTCGCTTGGTTGTTTGAAGTGCAGGCTGCCAAAGGGTACCCACCTACCCAGAGGAGCCGGAACAACAGTGCCAACTTTGCGGACCATTTATATCATCCACAGGAGCCCTTTGGTGAGCGTTGGACTGAACGATGCCTGCGGGCCTTCAAGGAGCTCAAGCGGACCCTCACCACAGTACCATTCCGGGCCTATGCAGATCTGCAGTTACTTTACATCCTGCTTGTGGGCGTGAGGACGGGACGGGAGCTGTTCTCTACCAGGAGACCAATGGTGAGATGAGACCAGTTGCTTTTGCCAGCCAACGCCTGCATGCAGCAGGAAGGAATTACATAGTCCACAAGTTGGACTTTTTGGCATTGAAGTGGGTCGTTACAGAGAAGTTCCAGGATTCACAGTGAGGATGGACAACAACCCCCTTAAGTATGTGTTGAAGTTGGCAAAGCTGGATGCTACTGGACACCGTTGGCTCACCGCACTGTCCACATAGAACTTCAGTCTACAGTACAGACCTGGGCACACTAACATCAATGCTGATGCCCTCTCTCAGAGGCCTCATGCTCAGCCGGATGATGCAGCTGGATCCACCTCATCTTTAGCAGGCGTAAGAGCTATCTGCCAGGCTGCAAGTCAGCAGGAGCCAGACAGAGTCAGGGGCATGGATTGCTTGGGATCCTCAGCTGAGGCTACTGCAATATCACCAATCTGGCGGAATCTGAGCTACCGCGTCTGACCCGACATGAGATCTGTATGTCACAGCTAGCGGATCCTGGCACTGCTCCGTTCCTTAAAGCCAAGACCACAGGAGCGGATGTGTCCATAGATGTCCTTCATGACCCAGAGCAAGCTGTAATGCTGAAGGGGTGGAAGACGCTCGTGCAGAAGGGTGGAATCCTGTACAAGGAAAGCAAAGTTGGAGACCAGCTATTACATCACCTGTTTCTGCCACAGAGATTCCACCAGGCTGTAGTGTATGCATTCCACGACCAACACAGACATCTTGGCAGTGACAGAACCTTCGAGTTGGTCTGCTCAAGGTTTTTCTGGCCCAGTCTAGCAGCAGATGTCAAGTATTATTGCCAGCACTGTACCAGGTATGTCACCAGGAAGACCACGGCTCGTCCTGCAGCCTATCTTCACCATCTGCAGAAGTCCGGGCCCATGGACCTCGTCTGCATTGATTTCCTCAAGCTCGAGATGGACAGGCGAGGAGTGCAGAATATTATGGTGGTGACAGACCACTTCACTCGGTAGGCGCAGGCATTTCCAACCAAATATCCGCGTGCCATCACCATTGCCTGCGTGTTGTGGGAAAAATACTGTGTGCCAGCCAGGATCCATTCTGACCACGCACCAGACTTGGAGCCTCATGAGTTGGGCAGTTGCACTTAAATGCAGTGGTAACGATATTACCGCCGTGTTTAAGGGCTGACTCGATCACGAGTTGGGTGCTAAATGAGCTGTTTTACCTCCAGCTTTTTGCTGGAGATGAAAATCCCATTTAGCACCCTGTTTTCTGCGCAATTACTGCCGGCTGTATTAGTGCACAGTATTTGCACCAAAAATGCCATGGACCCAATGGGGAATGGGGATTTACTGTTGATGCCCAAACTGTGATCTTGCGCTAATAACGCCGGAACGCCTGGTGCTAACACAATTACAGTTGGCCGGTACTACCACCAGGATACTGCCCAACTCATGATGAGGCCCTTTGAATCGACACTCATCAAGCAGATGCTGGAGCTGGTTGGCATCAAGAAGACCATTACAACTCCATATCACCCTGAGGCTAGAGGAGAAGAACAGATGGAGTCAGCATGTCACCACCCTGACCCATGCGTACAACTGCACAAAGAATTATGCCACCGGGTTTACACCATATTTCTTGATGTTTGGAAGGGAGGCCCTGTTCATGTTGACCTGTGTTTTGGAGTGTCCGCAGACAGAACTGGCAGTGAGAACTATGACAGCTATGTTAAACAGCTCAAGTGTCAACTCATATCAGCTTGCCCAGGCTGCCGCGGAGAAGGCAGCAGAAGGGAACAAATGCTGGTACGACGCCAAGGTCAGATTTCATGCTCTTTAACCTGGCTATCATGTGTTGATCCGCAGCCTGGGAAAGAGAGGATGCAACAAGCTAGGCGACATGTGGGAGTCTCAGCCTTTCATCATATTATATGATCAGCTAGGAGAGCTCCCTTGTCTACCACCTGCAAAGGGAAGGACAGCCAAGGAACAGCAAGACCTTGCACCGGATCCACCTGCTCCAGTCGGGGATGAGGTTGATCTGACACCATAGGTGAGTGATGAAGAACCGGCAAAGGGGATGGGGACGAGACAGCAGTGACTCCGTGCTGAAAGGCCCGAAAAAATCCTTCGAGGCTCAATCCCCAGAAGCTTCTCCAGTTACAGAGGCTGAGAGATCAGAAGGTCATCCAGAAGCCATTGAAGACACTGATGCCAAGAGTGATCAGTTCAGCATATACACAGACCAAGGGTTAGCTCAGACACTTGTGTGAGTCCCTACACCCATGGATCCAGATCCCACTCCTAAGGAACCTGAACCCCATCCTCAGAGTATTCTTTCAGAGGTTGTTCCCGATCCTGCTCCAATCGCTCCTGCCATGCTGGACATAGTAGAGTTACCCATCCCTCTGCTGGAAGATAGGGTCCACGACTTGGTGCGGAGCACTCCGACGAGTCTGGGAGAAAACCTCCATGAGGCTCCGGCTGCTCTGTCGAACCACCATCGAGAGCAGACCTGTTATGAAATGAATCTATTCTACACCTTGGGTCAAGTGTGATGTTCCAGTCTGTTTCTCTCAGTCCTCCCTCCCTCCTTTTCTAGAGCAGGTTACTGGGAGTTCAGGGGTATTGTGGGAGGTGCCTGAGATTCAGGGTACTGGGTGGCCTGTCCTAAATCATAGCTGTGTAAATTCATTGACCAGACCAAAGCTATCCTCGGGGCCGAGGATAGTTCAAAGGGGGGAGCATGTAACCCACGTTCAGGGAATAAAATAAAGGATCCCCAGCACGTGAAGCCGCGCTGGGGATCCTGAAATGTAAAAAAAAAAAGAAAACCGGGTCCCCGAAGGGACCCAGAAGAAAGGAAAACCAAGTTAGAGTAAGTGTCCCTCCCACATGAACATGCAAGGGTCCCATTGCTCTAAAGAAAAATAACAGTCACTGGCGTGAGCGGAGCACCGGTGACAGTTGGAGAAACTCTTCAACAGGATGAGAGGCGCCGGTGACATAGGCAGCTCAGGCCTTTAATTTGGCACACCCCTGACAGGCAGGGGAGTGCCTTAAACAATTTCTGCTGCCCCTCAGGTAGCTCCATTCTCGCTGGGCCTCAGGCACCTACAGTTACTGGCACTCCCCATAGCTGGGGGCGCCCAATGTATCTTTAGGCCTCCTTGGGCTGATTTTAGATCCAGGGGCCACTCCCCCCTGACAGGTGGCCCACCTGGACTCCCTGGGCCACACCTGGCAGACGTGGCCCAGGTTGAGAAGTGCTGTGGGGGGCTCCCCATGCCGCCTCTGAGTGCTGGGCTACCTCTGACATACGCAGCCCAGCTGATATAAAGACTTTGGGTCCCCACACTGTTGCTGCTGCTGCCTGCCACCCACTGCCAGAAGAGGCACCATCAAAGAGCACAGGAAGAAAGAAGAGCAAGCGAGCAGCAAGGACCTTCAGACAGTCCTGGCCAGGTTGTAGTACAAGTAAGGTCTTTTTAAATCGCTTTTTAATACAGTGCACTGTAAAGACTTTGTATATATTTTCAAAGACACTTTTATATTTTAAAGGACTCTTTTTATATTTTTGTGTTTCATTTTTAGTAACGCAGCTGCTAGGTTTAGTGTAAGCTGTATATAATGGGCCTCATCACGAGTTTGGTGGTAACCCTTAAATGCGGCGGTAATGCTATTACCGCCGCATTTAACGGTCTGCCAAATCAGAGTCTTGGCGGATTTCCCCCCAGCTCTGAGCTGGGAGCAAATCCGCTGCAATTTTGCCGATTTTCGGCACTAATACTGCCGGCGGGAAGTCTGCCGGCGGTAATAGCGCGCTAATTCTCCATTGGGCCCAATGGGGAATGGGAAATTCCCGAATGGGCCCAATGGGGAATGGGCACTAACCGTTCCGCCAAACCCATGATCTGGCGCTAATAGCGCCGGGGGT
This sequence comes from Ambystoma mexicanum, assembly GCF_040938575.1. Classification (NCBI taxonomy): domain Eukaryota; kingdom Metazoa; phylum Chordata; class Amphibia; order Caudata; family Ambystomatidae; genus Ambystoma; species Ambystoma mexicanum. The sequence continues at coordinate 1,073,819,336 of NC_090923.1, forward strand.
TTGGCGGTAGGGCTAATAGTGCAAGCTTTATACCGCCAGCGTTACTGCCCAACTTGTGATGAGGCCCAATGTCTTGTGCTCTGCCCCTGTTGTAAATAAACTCAGAAAACGACTGGGAAAAAATGTATATAAGAAAGATTTTACCAACTAATAAGAACCATACACCAGCATTCCTTTTGTCTGCCTCCCCTTTCGTGTTCCAGTTATTCTAACCTTATGTTTTCGCCTTAGGGGTATTTGAGCAACGTACCAGCCCTAACCTCTTGATCTTCCCTACCCTTGCCTTCTTCCTAGAGAAGTACACACGGTTATCTCGAACCCAGGACCGCAGGGTTTGGAGACAGGTAAGAAGTGGGTCAAGTGATAAGTGAAGGGTTAAGCTGTATATTGAGTGCCCACCTGCATCTGTCTCCCTACAAGGTGCGTTGGAAGATCACCCCATTACAGAGGGTCATGATTGGGAAAGTGGCTGAGTGGAGTACGGTAGGAACCAAGAGCCTTGCAGGCGAATAACTCTGCTCAAGCCTTACTGCCTTCTGGAAGCACTGCCTTTTAGGAAACTCCAATTTTTCGGTGGTGTTGGTCGATCCCTTCTGTTTCCTGAGGGCCCAAAAAGGACACAGTGATTGAGGCAGTGGTTGTTCATAGGTACTTCCACCACCTCACTGCCTCCTTGCTTTCCATTCCTGCTACTGCATAACAGTTAGTCACCTGTGTCCCAGTCATGCACACTTTTACCTAAACTTTGTATTTTGGTTGCCTGAGACCCTATGATTCTCACTCCTACTGGTACCATCGTACTTTTGAAGACCTGCGGCCTTGTGATTCTCAATGCTAATTGTAATATTGCACTTTTGTTCACCCATAGCCCAGTCATTCTCCCTGTTGTATAGTATTTGCATTTTGGTAATCTTGGGACCTGAGATACTCATTGCTAATTGTAGCATTGCATTGCTGGTCATCTTGTGAGATATTTTTATGTGATCCCTGGTAATATGGGGAGTACTCCTCAGCCCCCAATCAACAGTGCCACACAAGTAGACCATGATATTCTATCTAACCCTATCTTTGACTCATCGAGAACTAGTGAATCCCTCTCCCTTTAGCAATGTTAAGCCAATAACCAGGCCGGTCTATAGAAAGAATATATTCGTATTGATTAGTTAGCAATATGCCCCGAGTGGCGGGGGCATTACAGACTCAGGTAATGCCCCGGGGCCCATAGTTATAGGCCCCGAGCGAAGCGAGGGCCTTAACAAAGCTAATCATAATAATATATATATATTTGAGTTCTTATCATGCTGCACTTATTGAACTATGCCCCATGTCGGCATGATATTGTGAGTTCTTGTGAGGGTTTTTTGTGGTTAATTCAAAAATTATAACAGTTATCAATATGACATTTTCTAACCAGATATCTAATTTATTAAGCTATCACCTCCTCGAATATCTGCGTTTTGACATTTTCTGGGATCTAAAAACACAATTAAGGTCACATGTTTATGAGAGTTAAATCAACAGGTCACAATTACATTGCATATGAGGCCTTGTGCACATTTCTTTAAATATAATTGCATCTTGCCATCAGTGTCCACTTTTCCATCCGGATATGTTCACATTACTCTGGCAAGGGACATTATGACTCCATGTGTTCATTATTTTAGGCTGCGGATGTACTCACCGCCATGATAGCAGAGAAGTAGGCACCTGATTTTAGCTTTAGACAATCAGGTCCACTTAATAAGTGTATTCTCTTTCTTTGAAAGCAGCATTATGATATGTGGCAGATGCCAATGAAATGGTGTCTTTTCAGTTTGGCAGTCATCTCGGTGTGTTTTCACTGCTCTGCATTTTAGGCCCAAAGTAGCCAAATGCTGTTTCTTTTTGACTAAGGCTGAAAATATCCCACAGCCTGGGGCCCTGAAATTGTTATTTGCCCCACCCCACCCCACTGTCCTATCCCACCACTTTCTCACTCCTCTTAATGCTGCTACATACTTTTCGGGCCTTCAGAGGTGCTTTTCCCGGCATTAGTGACGCTGTGCATACACTCTTCCAATTTCTAGTTTAACTATAGGATGATTGAAATATCACAGCTTACCTCCTTCAGACTTTAGTCTATGTACCCTTATCACAGCCTGCCAGTACTAAAGCAACCGCTGCTAAACGCTTTTGCTCCGCTTAGACTCGCAGCATTACTCACTCACGTCCAGGTCCTGATTAGTGGAAAGTGCCTTCCTCGACCATCGAACACCCAACACTCGCTGCACTCTCCGCCACGCTCTGCTGCAACTGGAACCTTTTAAAGTGGTGTAACAGCATGGTAGAGATGAAAGAAAGACTCAAGGCAATAAAGTTGTAGCCATTCACCGGCTCCAAAATTAATTGTGGAAACACCAAACACTTGCTGTACTCTCCGCCATGCTGCGCTGCAAATTGAACCTTTTAAGGTTGTGTGATAGTTTGGTAGAAATGAAAGAAAAACTACAGGAAATAAAGTTCTAGCAATTCACCAGCTCCAAAATTAATTGTGCAAACACCAAACACTTGCTGCACTCTCGGCTGCTACATACCCTACTGCTCCTTCTCATCATCCTCTTTCTCTATGGGCCTCTACCTTCGCCCATTCTCTATTTCACCCTTCCCATACAACCTCACATTTCCTTTCCCATTCTCCACTCTTTACAAACAACTTCCCGGTCACTCCTTCACCTCACACATCACCCATACCAATCTCACTATCTTACTTCACCTCCTTTCTCTCTGCTCTCCTACTCTACTGACCTCACCCTGGGCATCTAGGGGCATCTAGAATACCCAATCCATCTGTATCAAAACCTATTTCTTGATCAACCACTTTGAAGCCCACCACCTTGAACTCTCTGTGATCATTGCCACAGAGACTTTGATCTGCCACAATGACACATCCCTCCTACCCGACCCTCAATACTGACTTTGCTACCTTTTTTTACATCCTACTTGCTGCCAGAGATGTTGCCCAGAGCATTGCCAGTGGTACAGATTCGTTCAAAACCTTCCACCCATCACTTTTGTAGTCACAGTTTGTCTCACTATGTGAGAGAGGGTATGCCCAGCCGTGGGTCCCTTGCTCGCTGCGCCATAGGGAACCAAGCTGCACCTCACTGAGGAGGCCCAACAGGGCCGAAACATGTCTGGGGTTGCTTGTGTTTCCGTGCAGAGGGGACCTGGCCTAGCAGTTCGGGCTGGGCTGCTACCATTGGTGGTAGTACCTGACTGATTTGCATATGGCTGGACCCCTTTTTCATTGGCGTAGACAGGCTAAAAAACTGTGGTGTGGAAGGTTGCCCAGAGCATTGCCAGTGGTACAGATTCGTTCAAAACCTTCCACCCATCACTTTTGTAGTCACAGTTTGTCTCACTATGTGAGAGAGGGTATGCCCAGACGTGGGTCCCTTGCTCGCTGCGCCATAGGGAACCAAGCTGCACCTCACTGAGGAGGCCCAACAAGGCCGAAACATGTCTGGGGTTACTTGTGTTTCTGTGCAGAGGGGACCTGGCCTAGCAGTTCGGGCTGGGCTGCTACCATTGGTGGCAGTACCTGACTGATTTGCATATGGCTGGACCCCTTTTGCATTGGCGCAGACGAGCTAAAAAACTGTGGTGTGGAAGGTTGCCCAGAGCATTGCCAGTGGTACAGATACGTTCAAAACCTTCCACCCATCACTTTTGTAGTCATAGAGATGGCCTCAAGAACACACCAGTTCTCAAAGACAGTTCAAGGGTTTTTATTGAAGGTTTAGCAAAGGGGCTCACAGGGGAGGCCCTTCCCTAACCCAGGCATCCCACAACCCCAGGATAGTGTCTAGAAATCTGTAACCCATACTCTCTATCAACTGACTGGCTGGTCATGATGGACTAAAGACACAAACCTGTTTGCTCTGCCTGCCTCTGGGAACAATCTAAGTGAATACTATTCTAGGTGCCACATAGAATAATATAAGAAGATATGCCTTCCAGACAATCAGGTCTCACATGGTCCTTGGTCCCTCATGTTCCTTTCATTCTCTCCCTTTTTTCTACATGACTCTATTTTTTGCTTCCACGCTCCTTCATCTCTGCTTCTCTTGTGCATCCCCTCTGTCCCTCCAATATTCTCTCTCTGCTCTTACTCTCTATCCCACTACTACTCTCCCAATTCCCACACTACTGCTCTCCTCTCCAAACAACTATCCCCTCGCTATTCTACTCTCCACTCATACCTTCTACCCAGTCACCTACTTACACTCCATCAGTCCCCCTTTGCAACCACTATCATTCACCCCTACACTCCGTCTATTGGACTCACTAACACATTTGACAAGCCCACCTATTCCCACCAACCAACACCTCAACTTGCACACTCATTCAGAAATATTTCTCCACACAACTCTGCACCTTCCTTCCTCCACTTAATCTTTTAGTCATCCTTCTCCTCCCTTGATCTCACCGGAACAACCCACACCAACAAACGCCCTCCTGTGCCTCCTTTTATCTGCCTCCTTTTATCTGCCCCTTTCCCCCTCCATTGCTTCTCTCACTCATCTGCTTTTCCGGGCTATCTGCTGGCTTTCCTCTCCCCAAGGGATGCATTACAGATAAGCAGACACATGAAGTGGGCTTTAAGCCCTGGCGCCTTCTTTTACGTGGATGCACTGGCATTTGGCAATGGCGGCCTGCTCAAACTACAATCAATATCACAGTTCATATACGAGTCGAACGGAGTGTCTGGATGCACATGGAAACCGCTCCATGACCCTGCTGAGGTACGAATACGGACACTGTTCATTTTGCGCTTAGAATCTCGGTGACCGTCTTGATGTGTAGACTACTCCACGGTTCTGCTGCTGGTCTGATAACTATCACAAGTCATATTGCGTAGAACGCTGGATTTGCCAATTAGCTGTGTGGATTGCTGTGCAGTCCCACAGTTCCTTGCTGTCTTTCTCTCAGTCTAATTGCTCGCGCTCTCCTCCACCACTAGGCCTTCTGGGTGATGACGTCCTATGAGACAAATAGAATGAAATTGGCCAGCATGATGTAACGCAGATATGGAGCAAGAGAAGGCAGTACTTTTTTCAGTCATGCAGGCACAGGTAGAATGGACAGTGACTAAGGCCTTCCAAACTCCCACAACCCACACTTTGTGGCAGGACTGGCTCTGGTAAAGACCCTGGTAGGTCTCCTGATTGAGAGGAGTCTCCAGCTCCTCTTGGCAGGGTCAGGTCTATGACCCTGTCACATTGCCTAACAATAAAAATGACAAGAGTGGCTTCCAAATTAGCAGGTACCCCCAAGCTGCTCCTCTGCCCCCTCTATCTTTACCTCCCCATCCAAGCATTTCTCCATCCAATGGTTGCTGCCATTCCTCTCATCATTCTCACCCAGCACCGCTTACCTCCTTTTATCTGAACTAGACCTATTACTTCAAGTTATCCCAGCCTATGTCCCCTTGGTGTTACTGGGTGACATGCACCTACCCAACATGTCTCTGGTACAACCAATTACAACTGGATTCCACTCTATCGGATCACTCCCTTATCAGTTTACATAAACCTTTCAACTCACACCTGTGGTAACCATCTTGATATAATGTGTGTATCCTCCTCACCCAATTCCTCTGCTGTATCTATCAACCCCTCTTCCTCTTACCACCGTCTTATCCACTTCACTATTTCCATTCTCCCAGCTTCTACACCCCCTGTGCTCAAACCGGAATCCTTCCACCTCATAGGCAGATTCCTACACCATGTTCAGTCTTCCCCTCAAGCCCCCGTGCTCATGAAATTGACTTTGAGGAATTCAATACTGCACCTGGCGCCTCTTCTGACAAACAGCACCTTGCCCATTCTTTCACCCCCTGCTGCCAACATCATCCAACAGATTAAGTCAACCATGCATCTCCACCCTCACAGCTGCAAGAATCACATCAATACCCTTCGTATAGCCTAGAAAGCCTCTCTCCGCAACACTGCTCTTGGCACCGACAAATCCTCTTGCTGCATTGATGTTATATTTTCTCTCCACTTTCAACCCTGTAAACCCTCCATGGCGTTTCCAAAACCAGCCTCCCAATCTCCTCTTTCTCTGCTAATGACTTTGCCTCGTACTTCTCTAAGATCAGCAATATTCGGGTCACTCTCACATCCCTTGTATCTCCCTCTCTCTCCGTTGCTCTGCCTCTTACCACCCTATATTGCTCCATTCGATCCCATTCCTCTCCCCAGTTCCACCTCGGAACTCCTATTCATCCTGCACTCAGCCAATCCATAATGTGCTCCCATTGACCCATTTGCACCATAATTAATCAACATTCTAAAACCTTGCGACCACCACCTACCCATACCTCTCCTCCCTCTTCAGTCTCTCCCTCTTACACTCCCTGCCTGCTACAAAGTAGTCACTGTGTCGCGCTCACAATCGAAAATGTCGCAGCTGATCCCAAGCATTCTTCTTTCTGCCATTCCCCTCTCCCTCTTACCTCTTCAGTCCGAAATCCTCAAAAGAGTAAGCTTTAACTACATTGTCAGCTACCTCGAGGATCACTCACTCCGTGACCCCCTTCAACCAGGCTTCCGGAGCAAACACTGTCATGGTTGACTATGGTTTTACTGTAGTATCTTGTGGGCCATCCTTGGATTTCTCACCTCTGACATCACTTACATTGTTTGAGGTGAGGATTTCAGGACGGGCAGGTGGAGGCTGGTGGTTGCACGAGACCCTGGAGGTTGAGCTTCTGTATTAAGGACAATACATTTATATCGCACACGCTTCCTGTCCTGTGTGGATCTTTCATTTACCAAGGTCAACCATGGACAAAGTCCGTAGATGACCATGGTTATTCCATGATTTTGATCATGTTTAATAATCAAAAGCCAGGGATGGTAAATGGCTCAGGGAAAGAACATGCATATCCATGGTCTAATGGTGCCCATGACATCAAGTGCATGCCTGAAGAGTTTGGATAACAATGAATAGCCATGAATAGACATACACTCTACATGTCTGGGCTTATTTGTTGATCCACTTTTCACATTACCTGTAGATTGCCAAGAATTTGTGGTTTAAAATTAACATCATGTATAATTATGGTTATAAATAAATACAAGAACATGGCAGAAACCCCAATAAAACTTGCTGTCAGCAATAATAAAGTATTCTATCCAGACATACTACTAATAGGAAAGCAGACATCAGCAAAACTATGGGAAGCATACCTGTTATAACAGAGCAGGTTTTCCTGTTGAATAACAAGGGACTGCTCAGTTTGGCCCATACATTTAAAGAACCCTAACATATCGGGATGTCTTACATTATATATTGCCAAGATCTTGACATTGTTATATGGACATAAGCATGTATATTTGCCCTGCAAGCTATTTTCGGAATGCATTTATTCATGTTGGATTGAAAACACAACCCATTGTAATTTTGCAAAGGATTACAGATATGCAAATAGGCACATCCCTGTGGAACAGAACATGTAGTTCTCTCTCCTGGTAGTAGCGGTCTCCAGTCTTTTCCTGCATTGCATAAGATTTATACTACCTGCTCACATTTTACTAGTAGAGTGATTTAGATTACTCAGACTTTTGGAGAATGGAGGGAAAGAGCAATCATTGAGGTTGTGATACAGTTAATTAACTTGTCAGATCGTGTGTGGACTCATCCTGCTGGATCTCTTTGCGGCCCTTGGCAATCAGTGTTCACTACCCTTCCCTTCTCCCCCTCTCCTTCCTGGATTTCAAGAGGATCTCACACTTGAATGGAGGATCCCTCACCTCTCTACTAGCTCCTGCTCCATCCATAGAAACATAAACATCTCCACCCTATACCACTATCAGTCGGCTTCTCTTAAGGCCCAGTCTTGAGTCCACTCCTCTTAACCCTCTGTATCTCATCCCTGGGCAAACTCATCCTTTCTTTTTCCCGCCGATATTACCGCTTCTCTGATGACACCCAGACCTTCTTCTCCTCTCAGTCCCTTTCGGAACAGCTCACCACACACTATTTGTCACCTCCTAGCTTTGCACTGCCAGATGCAGAACTCATCCAATGCTGAAGTAATCTTTCTCCCTGCCAGAAACGTCAATGCATTCTCCAGTCGCCCATCTCTTAGCCACTGACCTCCTCACTCCCTCCCCTGAGGCAAGCAAACTTGGGTTCTTCTTTGACAGTGACCTCAAACTGCAGCAGTTCATCAAGACAACAGTCGCTGCAGTCAGATCTGATTGCCTCAAAATCGGGAAACCACACCCCCTCGCTTCGCCTTCCACTCTGCTCAATCTTTCATTCCACAGTAAACCGGACTACTGTTCCAGCCTTCTACTTTGCTTTCAACTCTACTCCTTTTTACCCCTCAACAAGTTCCCAGCGCCGCTACATGTACCCTCTACAATCTATGCTAGCTCCTCCCCTCCGCATCACACCATCGCCATGCTGGCTGGCTCTCCATGCACAGCCCCTCTTTAAATGACTACTCCTCGTGTACAAATCTATTTATTGGCTTTCCCCGTCCCTGTTTAGTGGACCCCATTTCTCTGTACCTTCCTCCTCGCATTCTGCGATCCTCCTCACTTCTCAACCTCTCCGTCCTCCGCCCCACCTGTACCCTCGAAAACCCTCTGAAATCCACTCCTCGCTACACGACCCCTTTCGCTGGTATGTCCTCCTCTCATCGTCAAAGTCAGTTCCTCACTTGAACCTTTTAAAAAGCAAATAAAAACAACACAATTGCTACAGAACAGCCACATCATACCCCATAAAGACCCTGGGCCATCCCTTTTTATTTATTTAAAGGTATATAGTGCACAAGCGGCTCCTGGGCATAGTGGCGCTGTTACATTAAGCTTACTTATTTCGAAGTGAGTACAGATCCCTACCATTGTTACCCCATAGGCAGGGACTAATTGTAGGACTGTATACTAATACCCATTAATGGCACTAGGCCAGCTCTGTCCAGCCTAGTTATGTCTGTCATTTCTCTATTTCCCCTGTGAACCCTCACACCTATTGGTTACCTCCCATTCACACATTCATCTACCCATTGCAAAGGCACCCCACAGCAGGTCTGCCTTTGTGATCTGTAATGCCCCCTATGTATGCTGTTTCTGATCAAAATGACATTCCTGTTGTTCAATAAATAGAAAAAAAGTCTTGCTAAAAGCTAGTGGATTCCACTGGAATCCAAGTAAATGCCTCTTGCCATAGACCAGCGGTATTCAAACTGTGGGGCGCGACCCCCCAGGGGTCCGCGGGTGCATCACTGGGGGGCCCTGAGAGCTCAGCATGAAATCTTTAAAAAAAAAGATATATATTTTAGATTGGAAGAAATTAGCAGAATGGCTCACATGGTCAGGCTGAAGCATGAAACTGTCTCATGCAACAATGAAAAAGTGGCCTGCAGTTGTAAATGGATATTCATTCCTTTAGTCACAGATTGGGCCTCATTACAACTATGGCGGAACGGTAACAACGGTGCCGGTAAGCTACCGGCACCATTGCTACCGTACCACCATAGTAAAAGTTGTGCTCACGGGTGCCTGACAGCCTGCCAGGTCTGACCTGGCAGGCCGTGCAGCACCCGCGGTGCCGGTGCATCCGAGCTTCCCCATTCCCATTGAGCCCTATGGGACTCAAATGGGAATGGGGATCTACCGGTACCAGCACCCGCGAAAGGGCAATTATCAGGTCCGCTTAACTCGGCATGACTCGGTAATCGCCCATTCGCGGGTGCCGGACCCGGTTTTACCGGCACAGCTACTGCCACGGTTGTAATAAGGCCCACTGTTTTAATAGTACCCAAGGGGGTGCTTTGTGTTAAAATTTAAGTAAATTGTGATATATTCAGCAACAATGGTCAACATTACTAACTGCATAGTTAGGTAACTCATAAAACTGGTCCACATTGGCCAAAATGGTGGCCCATTTTGACTGGCCCACACTAGCAATTTACATTTTTGGTACAGGCATTGCCCTATAGGCCAGTCCGAGCCTGACGGCTCATCCATTATGGAGGAGCTAAGGAGCCAGCCCACTGAAACAGTGAGCACTCCCTCAGCTGCTTTTTCCAGCTCATGCAGTGCTCTTGGGCTGGCTGAACTGTCGATGGGAAAACTGTTTCCCTTTGACAGTTCAGTTTAGTTCCCCAGACACACATGCTCACTGAGCCATACAAGTGCTGGGATGTTTTGCTTCGCCAGCATTGCATAGCTCATTGAAAATACTGCATGTCTGTATGTCCGAGGAGGAGCTCCTGCGCCTCCTCGCACATACGGACAGAGCAGCCTGGAGCAGGGTGTTTCAGCACCCACATGCAGGCCAATGCAGAAGATACGTTTATGTTCATTGCTTTTATTTAAATATGTGTATGGATGCGTGTATGCTTATGTTATGAGTGAATGTATGGTGATGGATGCTCGTGTGAATGATAGGGTGATTGCTGTATAAATGTGCAGCGCCTTGCATACACACATAAACATGTTGATTGTGTTAGGCCCAGTGGGGTCCAGGGGACAGGGATGGTATCTTTTTACTGGACATCATTTATTATAGATGTCCAGTAAAAAATGTCATGCCTGCCCCCTGGGTCCCCCAGCACCAATTGCAAACTGTTTGGCTATTTACCAATTTTTTTGTTAAAAGTATGCTCTACAATGCAACATTTTAACCCATTATTTAAAAAACATTCACAGGGGGAAACCCCCCCGCCCCGCAACCTCCCTTATTGGTTCTGGCTCCCTCACTATGCTCGGTCGCTATGGCATTTTTGGTGGAAATAGTTATGCCACTCCACTTAAAAATATCACCAACCGCCACTGGCCCTCAGACTGTGTTAGGAACCCGGGGACTATGGTGGGAGCACAATGGGCGGGAACCATGGGATAGTGGTGGGAGCAGAGTGGGGAGAGCCCAGGGTGTGTGATGGGGTGCGGAGAAACCAGGGACTGGGTAGGAGTGGGATGAGGGAGCCCAGCGAGTGTGATGGGAGCAGGTGACATAGCGCAATATATACTGTCCATTTGGCATTTCTGGGGGGTCCCGACCTGCCCAAATTTTGCTCAGCTGGGCCCCAGCCAAAAATGTTTGAAGAGCACTGCCATAGACGCACATGCCTGTGTGCCTTTACGATTGTTTACACAATGTTATGCAAACATGCACGGAAACCCGGGTCCAACTAAATTCCAGAAGTGCCTGGAGGGGAGTGCTAAAATGTAGGTGTTAGCTTGAGCGCCCTCTTCGTGCAATTAGCACAGAGGAAAACACGACCAGCAAAGATGACTTTGTCACAGGTCCAGTGATCGAAGTAGGTGGGAGAACCTGCGAGCACTGCGCCTCTCATTTTTTTTATTAAGTTTACTGTCCCAATGCTTTTATTTTAAAAAGAAACCGTTCTGAAATGGTTTCATTTTAAAATAATAGTGTAGGAAGAAGTTGAAACTTTCACTTCAGTTCACTGCACTGAATGTCCCCTTAAGCAGCAGGCATGTGTTGGAGGGTTTGTATTGTGTGTGGGAGGGGGCATGGCGATGGGGTTTGTGGGCAGCGGGGGCAGGCCAGTATGAACATAGTTCCACTACTTCTTTTTGTACACTTCGACCACTGCACAGGCCACTTTCAGCAGCAGTGAAACAACTGAAGAGGAGGCATGACATATGAAAAAATGACAAAAGATTTGGAAAGCTGCTTGCTGCTTACGTTCAATCTGACGTAAGATGCTGCTTGTTTCCTAGATGCTGAGCAGCTGGCCGCGAGACAGCGTAACGATGCACTCAATCATAGTGAAGAGGCTGCGCCACAAGGCATGCTGTTGGCAGCAAGAAGAAAAGCAAAGATATTAGCGAGGATGATAACTTTATTACATGCTTACCAAGGGCACGAGTCTGAGCTGCATGTCGAAGCAGGAAAGTGTTCTTCTAAGAAGGAGAAACACTTTCTTTATAAGCGCCATATTCTAACAAAGAAAACATGTGGTTCAGAGACATGAAAGCCTCAGCTTTTGCATCTACCTGATTCATGGCCTGACAAAAGCCCCGGTAACCACCAGGAATGCAAGGCAGGGACTGTGAATGGATTTTCGTGGCAGAAACCCTACTTTTGCATGTATAAAAACTGGAATTAAAATATGACCACTGTTAAGTGCCATTCACATCCATTGCACATGTTTTCCCATTCTAAAAACAGCATTTCTCAGACTGCAGCTGAAAGCTTAAGGACACTTTTGCAAATTGGAAAAGTGGCATTCTTTAAATAAATATTCATAGTGCCACTGGAGCAGATGTTTCTCCAACAAGATATTTTAGCAGCTTTTGCTGCAGGAAAGCGCATCTCCCCTCCAATCCTTCCACCTACTTCAGAATGGTGGTGCTGCAAACTGGAGGGAAGAAGGGTTGCTTTTCACATTACTTTTATCACGAGCTCAGAATTGGACTCCAAGTCAGAGACAGTTTTACGGGTGACGGTGCAAGTGACAGAGGCACTGTGTGCCAAGGCGTTGCACTTTCAGAAAACATATGGGCTTGGCCAGGCAGCCGCTCTACGGTTTGTAGTGTTACTGGGATTTATACGGTGCTCCTCTAAAACGTGCTCTGTCTCCGGGCGCTGTTGCTGATCTGCGAAGGAAGGGGTTGGTTCATAATGCGTGCAGACCGGATGTACCCTCCCGAGCTGTGCATGCTGCTCTGTTTCTAGGTGTTCTGTGTCATGAGCACAAAGGCATTTGTATCTAGAATGCCAAAGTCACCACCACAGTGGTAACAGAATGAGCTCTTGTATCTCTGAGCAATAGAAGACGCTGAATCTGATAGCCACGAGACATAGCCCCGCCAGAGGTAAAAATACAAGGATTGTTCTGGCGCAAAGTGGGCACAATACAGGTGAAGCCAGCCTGTGGGAGACCCTTAAACGGAGCTCTGCCGTAGCAAGGCTGACACCCGGAAGCTGTCCGTAAGCCTGGGTGACAAGGCAGAGAGCGGAGAAGAGGTAGAACATTCTCCCGACCCACCGACGAGCAGCAACCTCCGTGGCAGGACACGAGGAAGGCCGAACCAGCCAAACACAGTCGGTGAGCCCAACTGGGGAAGGTGGGACGCTGAGGCACTTCAAGGCAATTGCTGCAGGGAAAACACGTTTGCTTTGGTTTAGAGAAACCTGGGGAAGGGAGACATTTTGCTTTGGACATCTTGACACAGGACAGACCCTTAGTGTTTGGTTGAGGTATGGAAATACCTCATAGAATAAGGACAGTGAGTCATTTCCCACCACCCCCTTTATTATTTTGAATACAAGTTTGTAACCACAACCATGAGTCCTCTGTCATTACTGGTTCCTCACAATACCTAAACACAAACGTGTGGGTGCGGGGGGAACACAGCACTTAACATCAGAGTAGATCACATGCAAGTGGTGACCCTGAGCAGGTAGAAAACTGCATTTTAAAGTAATCAACAAGGCCACACTGCATCGTTTTATATCAACATGTGCCTGAAGTACATTAGCACCACTGTAAATTGGACGTGCATTCACAGCATGCACACAGTTATTGCATGCTTGATATGAGGGAGTGCAGCCAAATGTAAATACATTTGTATTGCTTCAAAAACACCTCACATAATAACCTTTGTGATTAGATTTGGTACTGCTGGCATGGTCAGCCCCCCAGTCCTCTCAATGTTCATTTTTCCCATGTCTATTGTATTATATTGGTCATTTATATAGTGTCATTTCCCCATTTGTATGACCTCAATGCGCTTTGTGGTTGGAACCACCCTTGAGGGCCAAAGTCTATGTGTGGGAGGTTCTAAGAGTTAATTTCTTTAAAGATGGATGCGTGCATTTTGCTGGTTAGGACTTAGGCTGACTGGCTAGGCTCCAGTAAGTAGTCCGGAGGTCAGGCACATGAGCGGGTGCTGTCTGTGGTTTAGGATAGACTGATTGTGCCGGAGCCTCGATGTGTGCCCAGCTAGACCAACATGTTTCGTAGGTTGTAACTGTACACTGATGGCAGAGGTGTTGTGGTACGTCATGGGTTTCAGTGTGGACAGCTATGCGAGCTGCCGGACTGGAATTGCATAGCCATAGCTGCATTCTATAGTGCATGGATGGGGAGCAGTGCCTGTGGCATTTGTCCATAGACATGGTGCAAGGTATACATACCTTAAACTCGGATGGAGTTCGTCTTCGATGTTGTTTCTCTAGGTCCAACACGACCTCGCCAGTTGGGGTTTTCCCTGGATTGAGAGCCTGAGTGGTGGGAGAGGGGTCCGGAGGGACGGAGAAGTGATGTATGATTGTTTGGGATGAGGGGTGGGGGAATTGATCACAGTGTGCCACTGCGAATGCTGCCGGCATCCGTGGAGGTTTGGATGGATAGGTGTGTTGTCGGGTTTGGGCCAGTGTTTCTGTGCGCATATCAACAGTATAAAGTGCGAGAAGGTTTCAAGATGGGGTAGGGAAGACGCATGTTTTGTGGGCTTCTCTGAATGCTGTGTGATTATGTTGCGGGTGTGCAAGGGTAGAGAGTTCCAGATGATCAGTGTTTCGATGGAGGAGGATCTGCCCAGTCTAGTGCAGTTGTAATGTGGGAGAATTAGGAGCGATGCTGTGCCGGATCTGAGCGTCCTTGAAGGGTGGTAGCGAGTGAGTTTGTCTTGGAGGAATTCCGGGCCAGGGTTGTGGATGGCACAGTGAGTGAAGCACATGCCTTTAAAGGTAGTGCGTCGACCAATAGGGAGACAATGGAGGACTCTTAGTGTAGAGCTGATGTGTTCTCTGGGAGGCAGGATAACGAGTAGGAAGGCTGCAGCGTTTTGAATTCTTTGCAGTTTCCTTAGCTGAAATGCTGGTGTGCCTAGATAAAGGCAGATAAGGATGCTCCCTGTGCGACGCCTTTTGGTACCGGTCGGAATGTAGAGGTGGAAAAGGGGGAAGGAGCATGATTTGAGTGCGAGTAGAGATGAAAGAGGAAATCCAAGTGAGGGCAGCGACTTTGATTTCTAAAGAGTGTAGCCTCTCTAGGAGAATGGTGTGGTCAATGGCATTGAAGGCGGCAGAGAGGTCATGGAGAATGAGTACAGATGGTCTGTGTTGGTTTCCGGGTTCTGTGTGGAGTCGCGTAGAAGACGACTGGGCGCGTTTGCCTACGCAGCACAGTAACGTCACGGAGAGAGGCGGCGAATATGAATGTTTTGATAATGTCAGGCTCAGGGGCGGGGGAATTGATTTAGTGCCGCAGAAGCAGGTCAGCCAGGGCGATGCGGCAAGTGATAGGATTATCACAAAATGGCGGCTCCCTGGTGCCTGTTTTCGCGTGCGTTTAATGGACGAAAACTCGGGTAAGGTCCATAGGAAAGTTTTCTAAAATCGAGCCACTTAGGGTTAAAAAAACATGGCCGCCCCGTAGGGACAATAAACATTTTTACTGGACCATGCCTTGGTTTGGGGAGTGACTGCTGGATCCAGTTGGTATCATTGGTGTCTTGTGCTTACAAGGTGCAAATCAGAGACAAGAGACAGTCCTGTGACCTTTGCAGGAGGTTAATACATGATTAGAGCTGTGCCAGCCAAGCGAGGCTCGATTCGGCCTGGGTCAAAGCAGGGGCTCTGGCCTGACTCTTGTTTTGGGTCAGTGACGGCTCAAACAAGGGCCAATCACAAGCCCCACCTGCTGCCCTTCTTTCTCTCTTTTTGAGCTAAATTTAGCAACAGCCCAGCTCGGGCGATGAGAAGAAAGTGCAGTCTGTCCACAAATATGTCCAAACGTTCCTTTATGAATGGGCGTATTGACTTTCAAGCAATGCCCGTTACCACACCACAGCCAGGCGGGCAGACACACACACAGCACCCAGCCCTGCAGGGGCAGCACCTTCCTGACCTCGCAACTGACTTTGAAACAATTCTTTCATTATCACATTACATCAGCAGTGCCTTTCTTGCACAGGGGTGCTTAGGCACCGATATGGGACACTTCCAAGTGAAATCAAATCTGTGTCCGCTTCCAAGAGAGTTAAAGGGAGTAACACGGTGGCGCTCCCTCTTAAAGATGAATGCATGGCAATGATGTCGCCTAGCTGGACATGCGAAAGGAAAAAAGGCGCTGATCTTATGTCAATGGCAAAATGCTCCTAGCACCAAGGACAACATGAGCTGGAAGGGTATGCAGTGATTTAAACGAATATAAAATACCGAATAACATTCATATCTAAACATTTCTGAAGAAAAAAAAAAGAAAAATATATATATATATGGGTGGGGTAATGCGTTAAAATGGGTGGAGGCGGGTTTGGGGAGGAATTATAAAGAATGGAAACGTGGGATTGGAGGGACCCCCCAAATTAAAAAAAAAATGTTTTTTTTCGTTAGAAATGTTTAGATGTAAATGTAATTCATTATTTTCTAATCGTTAAAATCACATGTAACCGCTGGGAGTTACTCTCAGATAACCTCTATACAGAAGTGACCCTTTTACATAACTTATTTTAGTGTTAGACTTAAAGGGCTGAAAGTACGGAGGTGTACAGTCTTGCGTTATGTTGCATTCTGGGACTTCGAGTTTTCAATTGAGAATGTGTGAAATAAACCTACAGCAATAAGAACAGCAAGTGGGTAATTCACTCTGAACCTGGTGCCAGTCTCAAGGCCGCACAGGCTGGTGGGGCCTTTAGCACACAGCAAGAGATAAGGCAACATGACCACCTATTCCTAATGAAAACATTCAGAGCCCCCACAGATGGCGGGCAGCAGGTTAGCCTTCACACAATACGCCAGGATGCTACTAACTTTATTTAGATGCTTTTATTGTATTTCAGATATATTTTCACTGTGTAAACAAATTGAATCACTTCCATGGACGCCCACTATTGACTGTTAATACGGCGATATTAAATCATTTTCCTTAATATCACACATTTTGAGTGGTGAACCCGGGATTTGAGGCGAGTCTGTGATTTATTCCACATACCTTCCCAGCAGCAGGCCTGGTGTGTACCAATATTTGTGTATTCCATCCCCTGTTTTATGCGGCCGCTCTCTTGGCTCAGCTCGTGCTAGAGGCTAGGCACCTTGGCTCGAGCCGGGCTCGCCAGGTCTACACATAATTCCACGTAAGTGGGGCTCCGCCGGCATCGCATTCATTTGGAATATTGACGGTCGTCTTTCAGAGTAAATTCCAGCTTCTAAATATCTTGGTTACGTGGTTACTCATACCCTGAATTGGTTGCAAGGCCTTAACGTGGCTTTGTCTGCAACTGTGGGTGCCATGTGTTCTCTGTGCAAATAGGTTTCTCTCTAAGGATGAAATCGTGCCTCATGACTTGCCGGCAAAGGGCTGTGACGAACATGTCACGTGGGACTCCGATTTGAAGTTGTGGGGGGGTGTACGTCCCTTTTAAGCCTGAAAGTGGTGCATGGTGGGTGGGCTTTAGATTTCCGCCAGATGCCGCTTCCTGTTGCCTTGGGAGAGGATTCGATAGTGTGGCAGTTCCATTGTTAGAAATAGGGGGGTTTGTGGCGTTTGCACCCCAATTAACTGATCAATCCTGTCCCGCTGCATCTCGAGCATTATTCGGGGAACAACAACAAGATATGGGCCCCTGTGATGGGTATGAGTTTGTCTTTCAGTTCACCCCTGCTTTGAACCATCACCCAGATGTCAAGTAATGTTTCACTTCGGATGTAGCCATGACTCATTTTAAATTACGCTGAAGTCAGTGGTAGAAGTGTACCGAAAAAGTAGTGGAACTGTGGTCTCGGCCGAGGAGAGGGAAGGCGGAGGCCGAGTGCAACATGTGACAAGGTGTTGCGGCCGGGGCATTGCAATATGAGTATGTTGGTATGATAGGTTATTTATAACACGCTTAATACCCAGAGGTTTCGAACCAACCTGTGGTGTTTCGTGTCGTCTTGCTTCCAAGGCGAGTACTGTTGCCCCTGAGCTATCCTCCCAAGACTAATAGTCTAAGTGACTAGTAACTTAGGCTCCTATTACAACTTTACACCTGCACAGGGATATGAGTGGGCAACTCCTCTGTAGAGACTGGTGAATATGGTCGTAAAAAGTAGAGGAATGGTAAACAGAAAAAAATAAAAGTATTGGAACACCACTCTCGACCGCTCCTGCTCACTTCCATCATTGACTGAAGTGCTAGCTCAGGGCTGGTCCTAACATTTGTGAGGCCGTGTGCAACAAAAAACGTGAAGGCCCCCTGTTTTGCATATGAATTGACATCACTGGAACGGAAATCACGTAAAATAGCGCCACAGAGCGTGACATCACTCCCGCGTATCACGGGCAGTTACATTACAAGAATGTGCCCTGAGAAAGCCACGAAAGAAACATCTGTGTGATGTGCAGCGTGGGATTCGCCATTGTTATCCTTGTTGTCATTATTATTATCTATAGAGCAACAATATATTCTGTTAACCCACGAGGGAGTCTTTTTTGAATAACGTGCACTGCCATGGTCTCTCAAGTCTGGCAGGAAAGACCCAGTGGGAGAGCATTATTTGCCGACGAGCACACACTTTGGTTAAGTGGTAAAGCTGTGCTTCAGTTCAGACTTTAGATGACCGATCTTTCTAGCTCTAGGCGCCGCAAAAATGTGTTCATGTTTTGCTTTCAAGAGCTAAAATAATACCAACGTTTATAGAAATGACCTACAAAGTACCCAGAAGCTGATAAACCAACTTCACAAATATATATCCCCATAGAAACAGGTTAAGCAAAAAGAGTACGATTGTTCCTTTCTTTTCTCCATCCTAAATGGAAAACTACAAGCAACAGAATGCAAAGTAATGTGAGCCTAGAGAAAATCTCCTCTGTGTTTTGCGACAGTACTTTCAAGACTTAAACACACACAAAAGAAACGGTGTCATCAGGTTTCCCCGCTTGTCATTATTTAACAAAACCCGGCTGCTTGTTATTATAGAGTATGCGAAGAAAAGATGGAATTCCATATGAAAGGACATCTTATTTTTCCATGTCAAATGGACACACAACAAAGAAAGAGTTTACACAGTTTAAAAATGCGAGGCCAGGGGTGTATTTTGCCACACATTGTCTTGTGAGAATGTACACATGTGGGAACTGTTGGGGGTTTCAAATGCAAATGTGCCCCTCCTTTCTTATGCACCAAATATTGATACATACCAAGGAGGTTTAATACAGACAATGGACCACATTACAAGTTTGCCGGTCCGGTAAGCTATCGGCACCATTGTTGCCAGACCGGCAAACTACGAGTCTGCAAGCGGGTGCCTTTCTGCCCGCCAGGTCTGACCTAGCAGGAGGAACAGCACCCCCTCGCAGACCTTGACGGATACACCGGCACCATTCATGAATGGTGCCGGTGCATCCCTCCTCCCCATTCCCATTGAGTCCAATGGGTGCTCAAATGGGAATGGGGAATAATGCATTGCGGCACCCGGCAATGGGAAATTACCTGGACCGCCGGGGCTGTAATGCCCCGGTGAGTCCCCATTGCCGGGTGCCGGAAAAACATGACTCTGGCGGCAGATGTGCCGGTTTTTCAAGCACGGCTACCGCCGGATTCATAATGAGGCTCAATGGTCATTTCAATGAACACACACTGATGTGATGTGCCATTCACCACTGATAGATATGTTTATGTGAATGTGATGCTGATGGGAAAGAGGCGAGGTAAAAGGGTACTTGCGAGGCCCAATGCAGGTGCTGCAGGCGTGTAATGCAGGCATGCAGTGCAGGCCACAGACCTAAAGTCCAGCGTTGGGTACCAGGCCCCCCTGATCATGAGAGCCTGCTTTGAGCCATCCCTGCGGTAGGTTTGCTGGGCTAGCAAATGCCGAGGACTTGTAGCTCCACTAGGATGACAGCCTATTGCAAAACTATCTAGAGATTTATACTAGACCTCACCTGCCAGAACAAAAAGGAAAGCACATCTTAGAGCTTGCCCTCGTCTATATATCCTTCCCTGGGCCTGAGGCACAGAGCATTTGTCACTGAGATGCCGCCATTATAAAACACGTCTGTGAATCAGGCCCGCGGGAATGAGTTAACAGCTAATGTCCCTGCCATGGAAACTTTAAAGTCATTGAATCTCCGACCCTGAATGGTCAGTTCAGAAACCTTACCAACATTACTCTTTAACCTGGTCCCTACAGCTTCCATAATTCTACTGCGACACTACGTCCCTGCTTGTAAGCGCCCACAAGACCCAGCTACAAAGTATGAATGCAGCGAGGGCCTTTAATGAGGGCTGAGCAGCACTGTTATTGGCGGGATGGCGCAACAAGGTATGTATTGCTGTCCCTTGCACCCAGCGTGTTGTTTTGAGTCAACATTTCAATTTAGGGATGTTTGAAAATTGGGGGAAAAGGCAGATGTGGGCAGGGGCCAAAGTGTAGGAGGAACAAGTAGTGGAGCAGGGTTCGTCTCTGCCCACCCTCCCCAGTGCTCCCCTCTGACCCCATAAACCCCATAACTACCCTCACTCCTCCAAACCTCATACCTGGGTCTGGCCTTGCCTCCATTCCTCGGGCAACACTGAAGCTCATTTTGAATGAGCACATAAATTAAATGAATGGCCTAAAGGCCTTGCATAAGGCTTTTCTGCCATTCTTACGTCACAGCTCGTTTTAATTCATTTGTATGTTGGCGTGGAGGGGCACATCGTAACTTACGACTCTGGCGCTCCTTTCCTCTCCACCATGCAAATAGTACAGCATTTGCTCCAGCATGGATTTTTGAAGCTGGCGCAAATGCTGGGGATTCCTATGGAGTCCGCTGGCTTTTTGCACCAGCAAAAAGCAGGCGGACTCCATAGGAATCCATTGTAAACGCCACCTGCCATGCGTACATGGCAGGCAGCGTTAACTTCATTTGCACCACGGAGTGCAAAAAAGGATGGCATAGAAGCGTGTACCCTGCCTTTTTACAGTGCTCTTTTGCACTCAGCTGTGCAAATTAGGAAAATCCAGCGGCATGGACCTGTGCATGCAAAAGTGAAAATGTAACAGGTCACCGCTGCGGAATTACGTGAGACTCAAATATGTGCTCCACCGTGTTTTACAACTGTATTATCAAAACTAAAAGAAACTGTGGAAAAATGCATCTTAAAGGACCACCACAACTTTCAGTCATTGTCGCCAACAGCATAAAGCTTTGTGCACCCCACCATTTGCACCTCTTTAGGGACATGACCAGTACTATGGTACCACACCCACCCATTACCCGCACACACAGTTGTGGCTGCAGCAATTTCACTTTAATTGTGCTTAATTGCAGAAGACCAACGCTGATCGCTGCAGTGTGGGGCTATGTGGTTGCAGTGGAATGCGCGTTAGGCCCCAAGCAGGCTATTCAAATAAACAAAAGCAAACCACTTGCCAGCCAGATAGCTCAACACGATTCGATACCAGAGTGTTCCCAGCAGGACCCAGGTTCCAATCCCAAGCAGGGCTGGGCAGGGGTGGAAAAAAGGTGCTTTCCATGCCAACCAGCCCTCTGGCTTACAAAAGGCGAGGGAATGATGGTGGAGTCAAAAAGCACAGGAACGTTGTACCCTTCAGGTCCTGCCCACCTCGTTGGGGGGTGGGTGGGGGGGGTGAGAGGGGAACTGCTGGGGGATGAAGCTTGCCGATTGTGCAACATGGGCTTGAACCATGTTCTGAGAGATATGATTGGTTGTAGCATCACACCAGGCCACAGTCTTGGGGAAAACACACCATGGGCCTCATTACGACCCAGGCGCTAAGTGGTTAACAGCGCCATAAAAGGCTGCGGCTCCATTAACCACTTAGCGCCTTACAAGGAGGTCCCTTTGCAGGACCCGACCTGAATGGCTGGTCTGGACCAGCCGTTAAAGTAGGGACCCGCAAAGGGACCTCGCAGGCAATTACGGTACCGCAATTTGCGGTACCGTAATTGCCGCCTTCCCCATTCCCATTGAGCACTATGGGGCAAAAATGGGAATGTCGAAGGGCCATGGTGAAATGGGGAAATACCGCCCCGCCAACCTTGGAATGGGGCGGTAGTGCCCCATTTCACCATGGCGGACTCGTTACAACACTGGCACCAATCATGGTGCAAATAGCGCCATGGTTTAGCGCCAGTGTTGTAATGAGGGCCCAGGTGTGCAATTGGGCCAGCTCTTTTATTAATGAAAATGGGCCTCATCATGTGTTGGGCGGTATCCCAGCAGTATTACCGCCGGTGTACTGCTTGTGCAAATAGAGCTATCGTCAACCGGGATGCCGGTATTACCGCCGGATCACAGGCTCGGCGGTAGCAGTAACTTTCGATTCGGCATTGTGTCCTTTGGACCCAATGGGGCATTTTCGGCACAATTACTGTGCACTCATAACACTGCAGTAATTGCGCCAAAAAAATGGCCATTTTGTCCGCTTATTGCTGCTAAACCCGTGATAGGGCCAGCCCTTAAATGTGGTGGTAATACTGTTACCACCGCATTTAAGGGCTACCGCCCAACTCGTGATGAGGCCCAATGTACGGACCCTTCTTAAAGACGATTTTGAATGTGAATGCATTGATAGCGCCTGAACTTGTGTACAATGGGATGTTGTTTTTTATAGATTGTAATAGTAATGTGCTTTATGATATTGTATATTTTATTTGCAAATATATTATTGACTAACTCAATAGAATATGTAAATGCTCCTAAGAGCATTTCCTGATACGAATATTTCTATATCCGTGCTGTTAGGTATGCAGGTAATTCCTGGTATCGGAACATTGCCTATGGATTTAATTCCTGTGTGTGAGTATCTCTTGGGAAGCATGAGTGCAGGTCATTGATACCTCTGCTCCCACTCACACATGTGGGAAATGCACAGCCCTGCAGCCTGTCGCTGACACGCTTGGCTCACCTGCACAGGAAGTGGCAGGGGCAGAGCCAGCTGTAGTGCTGGATTATTTACAGGCACGAGCTCAGAGACACTGGTGTCACCTTCACTAAGGTGTCATTTTCATTTGGTGAGTCACCTGCAGGAAGCCAGGCCGCCCTCCAGACGTTTCAGATGTGAGCCTGGGCTATCTCCATGGCGAGACAGCTGCTTGCGTTTCTTCTACTGTTGGGAGCCCCCACCGTCAGGCCAGTATTTCAATGAATCGATTCCATGTACCTTGGCTCAGGGCACCTTCTAAATTACTGAAAGAGCAGAGGTAAAGCTGCTCACCGCTCGGGCTCAGCACGTAAATTAGTAGGCTGGAAAATGGACAGGATGGCCAGAGTGGTCCTTGCAAATCGAAATGTTAGTCTTCATGTGCTGGTGGTTTATAGCAGCTGAGGGATACAGGATCTCCTTGTATTTGTTTTGGGCTGATGATCATACTAACCACTGCAACAAACCCTACCAGTAGTTGGGCTGGTGAATTTCTTTATTGGAGGAGCATAAATGTTTCAAATGCAGCAATATAGGGCGCTCTCACCCCATAAGGCCACACTTTGCACTGGCTTTGCCATTGATGCCAGTAAACAATGCATTGCCACCTCAGAAAATATATTCAGACTGGTTGAACCGAAGTACGCCAGTTTAACCACGTGGTGAAACTGATCATATTTGCTTTACTATTGTTTTGCTCATTAGATCATGCTATGGCAGGTTTATAGTCATTGCATCGAAATCGATGCATCGAAATGCCAATGCATTGAAAAAGATGCATAGAAAATAAAAGCATCGACATTCTATATTTTACATTAAAAGTACATATCCATCGAAATGTTTCCACCTAATGGATACGTACTTTTAAATGTAAAAAATAGCATTTCGATGCTTTTATTTTCTACATTAAAACGTTACATGGAGCTGCAGTGCTGAAATTTCGGCACTAGCCAGCTCCTTGTAACATTTTTGGGGGGGTTCCTGCTTCAGTCCCCCCAACCCTACTGCCCACCCCCCTAACCCTAGCCCCAACCCCTAACCCTATTCTAACCCTTAATCTAACCCTTAATATAACCCTAGCCCCAACCCTAACCCTAATCTAACCCTTAATCTAACCCTAGCCCAACCCTAACCCTGACCCTAATCCTAATCTAACTCTAAATCTAACCCTAAATCTAACCCTTAGTCTAACCCTAAATCTAACCCTAGCCCCAACCCTAACCCCTAACCCTAACCCTAACCCTAACCCTAACCCTAACCCTATTCATAGAAATGAACCATCTAAAATTATTTAATGAATATGCTTTTCGATGGAAAGTCAATTCAGTTAATAATTTTCGATGGTATGGTATTCAATGGTATGGCTTTCGATGTAAAGACCAGATACCGCCATGGCACAGTAAATAATAAATCTACACTAGCCCACCAATGTAGGCCAGTCTTGCCATATAATGACAAAATGAGCAACAAGCGTAAAGCAAACATGAATCATGTTTGCTTTACTCTTGAGGTCCATTAAAACATGCCATGCCACCACAGTCAGAAAATATATCCAGACTGGCCCACCAATGTAGGCCAGTCTTGTCATGTAAGGCATGAAGCGTAAAGCAAACATGATAAGTGTTGTTAACTGGCAAGTCTGTTTCACTTTGGTGGGTCAGTCTGTATATATTTTGATATTGTGGCGTGGCATGGCATGTTTAAAAAGGCATCAAGAGTAAAGCAATAAAACACAAACACGATTCACGTTTGCTTTGCTCTTGATGCACATTAAAACATGCAATGCCATGTCCTGGGCATATCCCTACCCAACATCACAGTGAGGATGAAGGGTGGTATGCCATAACGTGGCATGGCAGCCTCCCTCCCCCGGACCTGCCTCTGCTTGTGTGCAGGAAGGAGAGGAATCCCTTTCCGTCCCTGTGCACAATCGGAGAGCCTGCCTCTGAATGTGAGCGTGAAAGGAGGGCCCCTCCTCCCTCTGCATGCAATCGAAGGCTCGCCCAGTCTCCGGCACACACACACGCATTTATACACATTTATTTCTCATTCGCTCACGCTCACATACAACAGGCACTCTGCCATCCACTCGCACAAACATGCAAACACTTGCGTGCACGCATACAAACATACATACATGCACATAAAAAAACATTTTCCAAACATGCTGACCAAATCACGATGTCGTTTTCCAGAGGCCCTTCAGCTCCCACGCAGCATTAACAGGAACCAGGAAGCAGAGAGATCATCAGAGTTTCTGAGGGCATGCACGGGAGACCGAAGCATCTCTTGAATGCCACCCAGAGAGGCCTAAATGTGTGGGGAGGCACGGGAGCGCTCCGTAAGCACATTTTGGCCTGCATTTTCCCAGCCTGCATCCCAAATGGGCCGTGCTAGGCTGTGGAAGCAAAAAGCCCCTGACATTGCATGGCCCATTGGGCATGCGCACTGGGGAACCTAAACTGTCAAAGGGATGCCATGCTTCCCTTTCACAGTTAAAGCCATCCCAGAAACGCTTGGTAGCACTTTCCCTGGGCTGGATTAGCCTCCACCTTCAGGGGAGATGGGCAGGTCCGCTCCCCATCACCAATTATAGAGGAGTCGCCCCTGGGTGGGACTGGTGCTGACTGGTCCATCCCTCTAATTACGGAATGAGGATATGTACATTATGGCTGGTGTCCCAACGAGGACATGTGAAGACTCCTGTTTATTTATTGACGATTTCTATGGCGCCATATGGCACATGTTGGCTCTTCATGGCGTTATTCACAGAAACAAGCATGGCTATGCATGCAAACCCGATCGGGTTAGATAGAGAAAAGCACCCTGCAGGTTGAGGTTGTGGCACAACCATGCAGCGCAACAGCAGAAGATCTTTAATTCTGTGCAAGACACAGTGGCTTCCATTTATTTGTAATCTTCGTTACTAGTTTCCCGTTAGTTACAACAAAAATGTAATATTCTTAGACACTTATTACATTTTTGTGTAAAGTCAAAATTATGGACTATATCACAATAAAAATATTATTATTATTAATAAAGTTAATGTAAAAACAAGAAAAAAAAAGTCTTAAGAACTCGAGATTACGACTCCATGACGTGTACATGACTTCCTCCTATATAAAGACAGGACACACATTTCAAGTCCCCTCTCCCTTGTTGCTCGCTAGCGACCTTACTCGCTTATTCTTTTTTCACTGCTTTATATGCAATGGTCGAAGTGTACAAAAAGAAGTAGTGGAACTATGTTCCCTAATGGCCTGCACCGCTCCCCACAAACCCCATCGCCACACACCCTCCCATGCACAATACAAACCCCAAAACACATGCACCTGCTGTTTAGGGGAACGTGCAGTGCAGTGCACTGAAAGTGCAAGCTTCAACTTCTTCCTACACTTTTATTTTAAAACAAAACCATTCTGGAGCATTTCTTTTTTAATTAAAAGTATAGGAACAGTAAAACTAAATTAAAAGAAGTAGAGGAGCACCGGTCCCGACTGCTCCCGCCCTCTTCGACCACTGTGTATATGTCATATTGGCATTTTGACTGCTATATTTGTTGCCCTTTGTTGCTCCCCTTGAGGTGCTTATTTACTGCTTGTTTCATTTGCTGCGATTTTTTGCTTTGTTTTTTCTGTGACCCTCGTTTCCCTTGCCGTGCATGGCAGCCGCCCACTACGCACAAACCCAGAGATCTGCTGGCTTTTTGTAATACACTTTAGGCCTCATTGTGAGTTTGGTGGAATTATTAGTGTTATTTTCTGACCTCAAATGCCAGAGAACCATTTTGGGACTAGACATACATTTTCCAGGTTTCAAAGTGGTGTTATTCCCCATTATGGAGTCCCATAGGACTATACAGAGTTTGTAGGAATTACCGAAGTAAAGTGAGGTAAAACCCTCATCTTGGTCCACTCCTGTTTGTTGCTGTCCCAACCAGTGGTCGAAATGGCTGGGGGGCGGTTGGGAGCGGTGCTCCTCTGCTTTTTTAAATACATTTTTACTGTTCCTATTCTTTTATTTTAAAAAGAAATCGTTCCGGAATGCTTTCGTTGTTAAAAAAAAGTGTAGAAAGAAGTTGAAACTTGCACTTGAATGTTCCCTTGAAAAGCAGGTGCATGTGTTTGGGGGTTTGTATTGTGCATGGGTGGGGTGTGGCGATGGGGTTTGTGGAGAGCGGGGCAGGCCATTAGGGAACGTAATTCCACTGCTTCTTTTAGTACTTCTTTTAGACCACTGGTCCCAACATTCACAGTGGGAATCCCTTAGCTGCGTAAACAATTTTTTACTTTATTTTAATACACTTGTAATGCACTCCATATGACCCGGAGGATTAAGGATGCAACAACAAAAAGAGAACAGAGCATCAACAAAAAAACGCCAAAGCGCAGACACACAGACAAGTCCTAAATAGGGGCAATGAACACTTAGCACGCGGAAAGCACAAGGCCCTTTATCTGAAAGAAAGAGTCTTCTCTAAAAATTGCCATTGATAATTCTATTAGATCCGGCAGAATGGCATTCCATGCCTTTGGTGCGGCAATGAAAAATGCACAACTCATAACCTGATTCAGATTGCAAGCAGGTATTTTTAAACTGATTAGTGTTGTTGTATCTAAGTATCCTCACACTAATTTTCTTGATCAGAGCCTCACTCAGGTTTCGAGGGCTAGAACCCACCAGACATGTATGAGTGATCACCAGAAGACAAAAGTCAATCCTTGCTTCTATAGGAAGCCAATGAAGGTTACATCTAGCATCTGAGACGTGATCTCTCTTTTATTTGGCCAGAGATGACCCTAACCACACTATTTTGTATGGTTTGCAGCCGGGTATAGTCAAATTTGGCTATACCCACCAGTAGGCTACTGCAGTAGTTTATTTTCTGCTTGGGGAGTGCTCGTGCCCTTGTAGAGGTAGAGCGAAGTGCCTCTACCGGAAGTCCCGTCCCCATTTTGCCTATATGTTGGAAACCGGAAATTGCAACATGCACTACGCCAATAGTGGTCCTTATACCGCGAAGAGTCCATGAAACAAGGTATCCATTGAGAGATATATGATGTACCCGCAGAGAAATGGCAGTCTTTTAAAGGAGGTTCCGGAAGAAGTGTGTAGATGAATGAAAGAGAGGACTGGTGACATCACATGAAGCAGAAATGACGCACCCAGAAGAGATGCCAATGAAGAGAGTATATAGACCTTATAGAATCTGATGGCGAATCAAAGAATTGAGCAACATTTCATGTGCGAAATGAAGATTGCAAGTGCGGAAAGCACTGAAGAAAATGCAAGACGTTTCATAATTGTACAGATGCTGAAACGCAAGTAGACTAGGTAATCATAAGGCTGGCTATACGTAGTGAATAGACGGCAGGCAGTGCCGCCAATATATAGATATGTGTATAGAATCTGGATGTGCCACGACGAATTTTAGCAGACTAAGACCCCATGAACAAAAGGGCTGAAAGTGTGGCGCAGTAGAAGAAAACAGCTGATGACAAGGGAAGATTCGAGAAAGTTTGTCTGGCCCAGTGTCAATGGTTGGGGCAGTCAAGAAACTGGTTATCTATTCAAGAAGATACAATCAACGTGAGAAGTGAGACAAGCTCCTGTTGATGTGTCATGGAAAAACACTAGAAGTGCCAGTTTTTATTCTTTTAATAGTGTTAAGTACGAAGAAGGAGCTCGAAAACGCGGTCTCCTGTCACATGGTCAAGATGAAAATAGACTTTGGGCAAGCTACACCGAGACCTGAAGATAGGACTATGCTCACACTCCCTTCTAATCTCAGGTGCAGTGATACTTGCAAGGCCGAGTTCAAAGACTAATTCGGATGGCAGACGTAGGAGTGATGATGGATGTTGTGCTAATTGGGTGAGGAGGCATGGTCAAGTCCAACCCTCCAGCACCTGGGGTACCAGCTTGTGTGCTGCTGGCAAGTGGAATATTGCAGAAGGGTACAAGCATGCCAGCCAATTATAGAGAGCCACGTAGTAGAGAGCCCTATAGTTTGAAAGCCAAAGAAACATTGTGTATTTCATGACAGCGAAGATGACTTGCATTAGGGGTGGGCATAGTTGTCCACCTGACCTGAGATCCAATCACGTTCCTGTGCCCCATAAAAAGTATACCTAGATGTTCCCCTTAAGCCTATCACAACCCCAAGTAGGTATCCTTATTTTCCACTTAGTATAACGTCACGTATGACAGGTTTATGCTGTAAAAGTAATGTTTTTTTATGAAATGCGTTGAGACTTATGCTGTGGGATGTCTGCTGACGGCCGTTGTACTCCCTGTTTTAGACAATTGCAATTAAAAATAGTTATGTTTTGCCACCTTCCCGAGTCGGTCTTATTATTGGTCTAAGAGTAGGATCTGCATCCACATCCATTCCACAGAGCGCTACCTCACTTAAATGGACCTACGGGTTCACCCTCAATGCCATTTTTCTCCCACACTCTTTTGAGTCAGGAAGAGGTATGCTGCTTGCGTCTCTACTCTGCCTGCTTGTCAGTGATTACTCTCCTTAGATTGCCTCATTAGGCTGCGCCCCTGTCAGGGCTGCTCTCCATCATTGGCCGCTCCCATCAGCATAATCTATGATAATCCTACTGGCAGACCTCCATTTAAACAGAAAGCTGTCTTATTTTGCTTTACTTTTCATCTCTTCTTTATTATGGAGCCCTTCTCTGAGACTGCTAATAAAGGTATGCTTCTGATTTCTTTTATAATCAATCCCTCCCAATATAATTTTCTTAAAACCTCATCATCTGAGGATGAGGAGTATCTAAACCTCTTTTATGTTGTAAATAGAGACTTTTGGGAATTAGGCTTTGACTCGACTGTGCGCAGCACTTGGATATTTCTGGTGAGTTAGTGAGTTCGTTTGTAGCAAGGTCACGAGAAGGGGAGGTGTTGCCCACACCACGTGCTTGGACTTTAATGTAGTTGGGCCCGGATACCTTGCGCTTAAAGAATTACTCTTCACATTCTTGTCTGTAGTGGATTACGTGCATTTTTATTTGTGTGATTTAAGTAGTCGGCTGACACATGTTTCAACCTCTCTGGGTCTTCATCAAGGCTAGTACGGGGATCTTGTGGCCTGTTGGCAGTTCTGTGAGGGTGGTCAGCTTTCACTGCTTATCATTGGTGATTAAGGACACCAGCCCAGTTGGGCAATTATCTGGCCTGTTGGCCTGGTCTGCCTCGAATCTGTTGCTCTGGGGATGCTCTCTTTCATGTTATGTTATGTTAAAGGTTCTTATACCATGCACTGTTGCCACCTACGTGGTTTCTTGACGCTCATTAGCAATGGAGAAATCTATTAACATGAGAGGCTTCAATACACATGATAGTGCCTTATGTAGCATGACTGTGACATTGGCTAACACATTTGACAAACCAATACAAAAATTACCTTACTGCTCCTTTCAACCACGAAATGCCTGGAACAATTTTATTCAGCAACCAATTCCAATCCTACATCCTCACTGGTGCACATGAAATGCACCAAGAAACATGAACATATTGACTCCCCCACAATATCATTTCTAAGCATCATTCTTCCCTCAAAACCAAAAAATGTAAAGGATTTGCATAGAGATTCCAACTACTCGAGATCTAAAGAAGTGAATTTCAGACGGTGACCTAGCACCCTCAAGAAGAAATTACCCACTGAAATTGCCAATTCTCTTTCTTAATGCACTATTTTACATATTGCTCTTTTTTTTATATCCCCAGAATCAGCTTTCCCACCTACCCATCTCGGTACTAGTTCCGGCTCAATGTATTTCTGCTTCACTCTGGACCTACCTTGATTGCATTGAGGTATCAGTATTCATCTTTAATTGTAGTGCTTGGATATTAGTCTGGGCAGCTAAAGACATCATACCTAACTCCACCAAATTATTACCTTTCATTTTGACCACAAGACCACCAAGACCATATGAGAGCATTCAAAAGAGCTCAGCACCCCAGACTTCCACCACTCCCCACCTGCCAGGCACCCCAGACTTCCTCCACTCCCCACCTGCCAGGCACCCCAGACTTCTGCCACTCCCCACCTGCCAGGCACCCCAGACTTCTGCCACTCCCCACCTGCCAGGCACCCCAGACGTCCGCCACTCCCCACCTGCCAGGCACCCCAGACTTCCTCCACTCTCCACCTGCCAGGCACCCCAGGCTTCCTCCACTCCCCACCTGCCAGGCACCCCAGACTTCCTCCACTCCCCATCCGCCGGGATAAATTTCAATGTAATGTGCAGCCGAAACTGTCTTCTGTGTCTCTCAAAAACAATATTAACCCTTTAACCGAGACTGCCTCTCTGTTTTTCCACAGACCTATTTATAGTGAACTCAACTAATGCCCATTTAGAAAGACTTTAGAGCTATGCCTCCCCTTTGCATGGCCAAAAGCGTAACCACGCCTATATATTTGTTTTATTTTATCAATATCAAAAGTAGTATGGTTGCTTTCAGCTTCAATTCAAGATATTGTTCCAGATTCCTTACATTACAGAGCATTGCAAAGATTCTGGGGCTCACTGCGTGTTTCCCTGTAACCCGCTGGTATTTCCGCAGGTTACGGGTAAACCCGCCCTACCGTTACTGGTGCCTGATATTCTGGAATTACTCGAATATTATGGGTGCCGGCAATGGGTTTGCTTCAATCACCAGCACCGGTATAATAGAGCCCTTCGGAGTGTGCTAGTCTGGTAAAAATGTCGGAGCCGGTATTAACAGCATTTTGTCCGGCATTTTTACCGGACCAGCACACTCGTAATGAGCCCCTTTGTCTCTCCTCTTGCTCTGGAATATTGCCAATGAAGACCACAATATCCGGTCTTTAGATGCCAGAGAGGAATGCCTTAATGGCTCAAGCATATGACTGCTTGGAATGGCAGAGCCATTTTTGGAACTTAACCGGAAGTAATCATAGAGTCAGGAGGAACGCAGTCACATTACTGTGTCTCTAATTTCATGGCCATCCTTTCAATGCTTATTTTCCAGATGGGATGCAGTGCTGTGCAATTAGGCTGGTGGAGCTAGGAGTGCGGGTGCAGGAAACTGCAGAGGTGGAGGCACTGAAATCATGGACAAGCCCCCAAATAAAATTGGTGTAATAGCGGTGTCCCCGTAAAAGGTACCTCACTAGAATAAGCACAAAAAGGAGGGCAAGGAGCACGCCCACATCACTATCAGGGAGTGTACTTGCCCAGTTGATGGCACATTAGATGGGAGGGCAGGTGGAGCACAGCTTAGATCTAGTTGTGAGGGAATAAGTGGGAGTTAGGGGAAGTGGACAACAGGGTACAGGCAACATGATGGTTAGGGGCTTCTGTGACATGTTCACATGTGGCAGATTGCATGGGGGAGTGATATGTGAGAGCCACGGAAAGTCTGAATAAAGAACAGATGACTTGCAATCTGAAGACTTGCTGGGTCTTGATCTGGATGAGACACCAATCTCTTAATTTGGGCGCGGGGGTGATAGCAGGCCCCATGTTAGCAGGTGTAAAATAGGCTTTTCAAAAGCCAATCGCTACATAACCTGTTTAGGGTCCTTCGCAAGATCATTTGCTCTAAAGAGCTTTGCTGGGACAAAGTGGGCTGCTGAGTTCTTTTAAATAGGGTAACCACATCTACTGCCAGACAGATAAACCATCTGAGAGGTACAAAGTCCAAACGATTGGCGGACCAATCAAAATAAATGACACTTTTTTTTAATGTACATTGTTTATTACAAACCTTATACACCTAAGAAGAAAAAAAGAAAAACATATAGTCATTAACACATTCATCACCTTAAAACACATGTCAAATGAATCAATAGAATTTACATTTGCATTTCCCCACATAAACTATTTCCTCAACCCCCCTTTATTAAATCAGATTAAAACATTTTAATGAAAAATGTTCACTTTCTTTGATAAATTGCACAACACTAATTCAAAGAGAAGTCGAGGTACCTTGCAACATATATTGTCAAAAACTATCACCATTTAAAGACACAATTTCATGCACTAAAAATGCCTCCCTCATTTCCTGCAAAGCTGGCCATAAAATCATAAGATGTTTTATTGTTTCCCGTGTTTTACCACAAAAGCAGCATATGGCACTTTCCCGTAGCCCCCTAGTGAATAAAACATCCCCAGTGTGTATCAAATTGAACCAGACTCTCATAAAGGTTTCTCTAAAACGTCTATCTGGACATTGTTTTACATAATTCATTAGGCATCCCCTTTTTTTAATTACACACTAATTTCCTTGTACGACTTGTATTTGCTCTTCTCATCGCAGGTCCAGATCCAATCTTGGCCCAGTATTTTTCTTTTTACCTGAGTCGGATTAGTCAACAAAACCTCGAGTGTCGCACATATTTTTCCAAGATTTGTCAACAGTTCTCTTTAAAGGAACAAAAAGGCTCCCCCCTGTGAGCTTTCCATCTGCCCTCCCATTAATGCATACAACATATTAGGATCGCTCACAAGCAGTTTCCGGTATAACAACAGAACCTTCAGTTGCACCAAGGAGACCAGTGAATTCAAACCTAATACAAAACAGAGCATGGTTACGGGGACACACATTGGCAAAGACAGCGCTTTCCTCCCGTTCTAAGTGAAAAGATCTTTTTCACTAAAAGATCGATTTAGAGAGACCACTCCGTGACTGCACAGAGTGGTCTTTCTAAATGGATCTATCACGCCCCTGCCGCACACGAGTGCGCGCAGGGGCTGACAGGCAAGTCGGGACCCGGAAACGCAGGACGAGGAGAACGGGTGCGTGTGTGGGTCCGTGTGTATGTATGTGTTTTGGTTTCGGTGGGGGGAGGTGGCTGGTTCTGAAATCCCACGGAAGAGGGTGGGAGGGATGAGGAGGAACAATGGGGGGGGTTCGGCAGGTGAAAAAAAAAGACATTTTAAAGGTGTCAAGAGAAAAAGACTGATTTTCAGCATTGTAAAGGTCTTTTTATCTTGAGACCTTTAAAATGAGGTCTATTCACATAGAACTGTATAACAAGGGGGGTGGTTACCGCTGATCAAATTTAGACAATTCTCAGACTTTAGAATGTTTTATTTAAAGTGAACTGTAGTGGTGTTTAGAAGTAATCACACTATTCCAAACTTGCAAGAGCTTAAACATGGACTCACATTTTTCTAGGAAACAGCAAAACAGATTAAATCATGTCAATTGTTGTGCACCCTTTTCAATCAGGGGACATGTGTTTATTTACATGTAGTCTAAAAGAAAATCACATAAACATCTTCAGGCAAAAAGAACTCATTGTGCAACATATTGCCATGGTGTATGGATCAAAGAAAAATAGACAATGTTGAACACTAGGATTGCCCTCATTCAAAGCAAAGCATAGATTCTGTATTCAGGAGTGCAACCACCATTTGTATTTAGCTAGAAGGATATTTCCTTTACACGAACCTGTCTGCAACAATAATAGGTTCTTAATGTTTGAACCGGAAACTTTTAAAGCGTATATATACAAAATTGTGCTAATACTGTGGTCTGCTGACAGAGGTGGAGTACTCTCTAATGCAGTCAGTGTTTATGGCATCAGAATATAATACAATTTTACCAAACAGAAAATTTGCACAGAAAGTTAAGTACATTGTGTTCTGTAAGTGCCATTAGGTAGCTGTGTACAAGACATTGCGGTCAGGAGAAAAAGAGCACACATCTCAAGTGTGGCATTATTTGGAAAGTACAGAGTCTGACATTTTGCAATTTGGTTAGAAAAGCCAATTTCTGTTGTTTTGTAGTGAAGTCTTGCACATTAGTGGGGTGATGGCCAATCCTTGGTGTACGTCGGGAAATTAAAAATCCCTGATGTTTGACTGGAGGCAGGCAAAAGCCTGCTGCAGTGACGTTTCGGCTTTAGAATTATCAGCTTTCTTCTGGGCCAAAAGGATTGTGGAAGCCTACAGTAATGTGTAAGAACCCTTTCCTCCAGATCAGGCCTTCTAATTTGTTAAGCTCAATTTTTTCATGCATACGAATGACTTCCAGTCCATACAGTATTGACAGGGCGAATATATATTTAAAGAATTGCACCAAGGGCTGCAGGCTGAAACAGGATATTTCTGGGATGTAAAGCATGTGGCCTGCATACTGTCTACCTTTAGCCCATAGTGCAATCTTTCCACCTTTATACTCCATAGGCCTAATTAACCCAATAGCTAAGTATTTGAACGTTGGTCCCACCGGTAAACTGGATGTACCCATTGTCCACTTGTAGTGCACTGGTTTATACTTCTTTCCCTTGTAGCTAAGAATGCTAGATGTATTCGGGTTCAACAACAAGCAGTTTGCATTTACATATTCTTCAAAACAGTCCAGGAGTCTCTGTAGGCCTCTTAGGGTCTTATCTAGGAGCAGGAGGTCATCTGCGTAGGCCACCCAATAACAGCATTCTCCGTTTCCCCTCGGAGGTACAAATGAAGAGAGATTCCAGAGACTCCCCCAGGTCTGCCAGGCATAAATTAAAGAGGCAGGGGGCCAATATGCACCCCTGCGTCAATCCACAGTATGTTTTTATGGAATTTGAGACCTCCCTGTTGATGTTTAATCTCACCTTCACCTCAGCGTTACTATGCAAGTGAATCAGGATTTTCAAGATCTGTGTTGCGAGACCCCACTTCAAAGGTTTTGACCAGAGCCGTACCCTGTCCACTGTGTCAAATGCAAGGCTCAGGTCAACACTCGCCACGTGTAAGGGGTCCTGCCCCTCAACACTTACCTGGTCAATTAGGGATTGAATTAACAAACCACTGGTGTCCATTTCAGTGGCCCTCCTGAAGCCTGTCTCAAATTTAGTCACCCTATTGTGCTACTCCACTCATCTATGCTTTTCAGAACGCATCTCACAAATATTTTACTCTCCACATCCAATAATGCGATCGCCGTACGAATGAGGGCTCAAAGCGGCTCCCTTTCTTAAAAATGGGGACCATTATCGAGGTATGCCATGAGGATGGAAGAATTTTGTTGTTTAAAACATTCCGGAATCAGGTGGGCAGCATCCGGGCCCAAAGTTCAGGGTCCTGTTTCAAAACCAGATGACACAAACCTTTTGGGCCAGGGGCACGAGAATTCGACTCAGATTTTATAATTGTTCATAGATGATCAATTGAGATATCCACATCCCAAGGATCATTACAAGGTATGTTCAGGGTTTCCGAGTTCTCTTTTTTTTAGAGCTCTGAGAAATATTCCTTCCATACCTCGCCAGGGACAGGATTTATCATCTCCAGATCAGCCTTCTCATTTTTATTAATAATGTTCCAAAGGTTTTCACTGGTTTTCTGCAGCACTGTCCCTAACATCAATTCTCCATCTCTTTGAAGCAGTAGTTACCTATGGCTTTTAACCCAGTTTTTATAGGTTTGCTTTTGCCTTCTAATTAAGCCATTTCTTTTCCTTTTCATTGGAAACCCCTGGCCATAGTTCCCTTTTTTTTTTACGCTTTTTCTTTATTCTTAGCTGGACCTCCCTAGAATAAGTATGGGAGCGAATTGAGCGGTTACATATTACAACCTGCCGTAGACTAGGAGACTTTGTCCATTATAAAAAGGGGGGGGGGACTAAAATCCCCCACCATTAAAAATTCTGAGTCTGGGAATTCTACTGACTGTGTAGGCCACAAGAATCTTGTCTAAGGCACCACAATATGTGCCAATTCTCAATGATTCGGGTGCCAGTAGACGTTGACCAAGACTATATGCTTCAGTACTGGATTCAAATCCAACTGTAGGTCAACCCCTAGCATACCCAGCCTTAAAGTCATTGGAGACAAGACTCCCGATGATGCCATGCCCATGTTTTATACTGGTGCATATGCCCCAGAGGGACGTCCACCTTTTATTCTTGATGAAAAATAGAGTGTCCATCCCAAGCCAAGTCTCCCCTTGCACATGTCTCTTGAAAACATACAATTGAGTATGCATTAAAGTTTCCATCAGGCTTATCGCATGCGTCAGTTTCCCACAATCTCTGACATTCCATGTTGGCAAGGTGAGCTTTTGCGCAGTAGGTTCTAACTAGTTCCCCAGTGGCAACAGGATTTGTCCTCCCCTGAGGCCTAGTGTCACCCGCTAGCAGTTTGCCATAAGGTGGAAAAAATGGGGAGCCAATCAACTTTATTTGTGTCCAATCTAGGCAAGTGATTAGCTTCCTCAACTCTGTGAACCCCTCGGGCATTTATAGTCTTTCCCCTTTGCTGTTCATAGTTCTCCCCCTCTTTTTCCATAGTTGAGTCTACGGGAACAACACTAAACCCCAAGTGCCAAAGTGTTTGCCTCTCAAGCAGGCCCTGTTCAAACACCAGTTTTGAGTTAAGGTTGATTATGCGACAGTTGGTGTCCTTTTTTATCCAGCATTTCAATTCTTTCTCTATCCATGCTGGATAAGGCCCACAAATTTGAGATTTCTGAGAAGATCAGAAGAACGTTACTTCTATTCAAGCAGAGTGTATGCCCTTGACCCAAGGTATGCGTTAACATCAGTTTATACCCTTGCATCATACTTTGGACAGTCTCCTGCTTCATTGCCTTAGAATCACCCATGGCATTATTTATGAAGTTCACCCCATCAGTACACTCCGAGCCATTGGCATTTCTAGGGATATTATACGGCATATAGCTGCCAGTATTTCCCAATTTCTTGTTTGGCATAGCAAACTTATCTCTATGTAGATGGGTAAGATGTTGTGCATCGGACTGTCCAAATGGATGACGGGTTTGATACTCCTCATGGGGCGGTCTATTGATACGTTTTAGAAAGTCACTCAGATTCACTCCCCCACTGGAACCCCACCCGGAGATCTTGCCATTATGAGGGTTAAGGTTGTCTTTGTGACAGCTAGCCTCCACAATTGTTTCCGGTCCTCTTTCTCCGCGTGGGCAGAAGTTCACAAAACCAATCCCCCCCACACCCTCCATTTGTGGCAGATGCCAGATTTAAAGTTTGCAAGAGGCAATCTCTACTCCTTTGGGGTTGCATTTTTTAAAAATGTTTTATTTTTTTATTTTTAAATTTGTTGATTGCCATTTATTCCTGAGAACACCAGAGCCAGCATCAAGGTCCCGGGAGGATAGCTCAGTGGCAATGTGCGTGCCTTGGAAGCAAGATGATATAAAGCAACACAGGTTTGATCGCCGAGTCTGCGCTTAGAAACCTCTGGGTGTTTAAGCACATTATAAATAAGCAACTTAGACAAAAACAATTATGCAACTAAAAAACAAACAATTTCTGTAACAGCGCCTCGATGTCCGCGGGCTGTGTGAGCGCTTTAAAAATGTAAAATAAATAAAAATAAAAAAGGTAAAGTTCACATCCTAAATGTACAGATTTATGACACCTTGGATAGTAACGGGGCGTTCACGCTGGCATGTAGTTAGCTCAGCATTCACGCTATGTATTTGGGAACCCACAGTATTCCTTTTGTGTGGTACACCAGTGTGGACATTTTGGTCTGCATTAATCTGGTTTTCCCTCAGGTGCGTTACATCTACGTTAATCCACGGTGAGGGTAATTTCCAACGACCCTCGTAGCAGCATTAGCCTGCATTCCCATTGCAATCCGGGTACAAACCTCCCCAGGGGGTTCTAAATCTTTTACCCCTAGACCAATGCCCTTATTCTCAAAGTGTTTTGTGACGGTGCTCCCTGTGCACTTCGGGAGCTTGAAATCAAGTCTAGGTGGATTGCCAAAATGCCAATAAGGGCCATTTAGTCCCAGGATCTCCAAACCTGTTTGCATTGCCATGCATACGGTGACCCGCTCTATCCCATCCTTTTCCAGTTGATAGGAAATGGGTTTATCAGATAGAGAAAGCTTCTTTTGCGTGTCAACCAAATGTACGGGGTGGGTTTGCGCAACAAACGTTAGGTCTCCGATACAGGGTCGCACGGGGCCATACAATTGTCTCGGGCAACAATGAAAAAGTGGCCCACAGTTGAAAATGACAATTCATTCCTATTGTGACATTGTTTGAATCGTTTTTTGATAAAGTGTGATGCAAACTGTGCATTTAAAGAATATTTATTCAGCAACACTGGTCAAAACGACTAGCCGCATAGTGAAGTTACTCATCAAACTGGCCCACATTGACCAAAGAAGTGGCCCACTTTGACCCAAAAAACTGGCCCTCACCAGCATTTTGTGTTTTTGGTTCGGCCATGGGCCTATTGCCCTATAGGCCAGTCCGAGCCTGCTCCTATACCATTGATCTCCTGAGGCTTACTAACATCGTGTGGATTGCCTGAAGAACCCTCTTTCTTACTCACTGTCCCCTCAATCAATGGAGATAGTGGACCACCACTCGGGCTTGCCTGACACCCATTCTTTCTTCCCTGAAAAGTCTTATGCTTTCAAGAGAGTACGGGTAGAAGCATTTTTTTTCTTAACCATTCTCTGATTTGCCATCTCTGACATTTCCTTCGTGGTCTCCGTATCCAGGGACTCCACATTCATGCGTACAGCGCTCTGCACATCAGGCACGCACGGTAGATGGGTCACACCAGCCCCTCCTTCATTGTTCACTCCATTCTGGACTTCAGACACTGCCACTCCTTCATCAGAGTTGGTTCCGTTCAGGATGGGGCAGGGGGGGGCAGATTTGGATTGTATTTATTCTGCCTGGCAGATGATTTGTTGGCGTTTCCATTAATGTGAGCCAACAAGATGGTATGCGCCCTGACCTCCATCCCATATGTCATCATACAGGATAACGAATGATATCAAGACCATGTTCAAAGCATCAAGAGTCGGGGAGGTAAGACGAATGCGCTCATCCACCTCTTTCAGGGTACGGTGGATGTTATTAACCCCATTAGAGCTGCCATGCAATGAATGAATCTATTGCAAAATCCTCATCCTCCCCAGCTTCTATGAGGTTTGTGACTTCTGTAGGGAAGGCTCACAGTCAGGCCCGGCTCCAGGAAATTTCATCTGGGTGGGCCAGGGTTGTGATCAGGGGGGCCCACATTCCGTTGGATGTGGGTCTAGGAGTACCCTAAACAAAGTGCTGGCGTTGATACAGATTTCCTAGATCCCTGATCCAGCTAAAAATGTCTTCCCAGATCTGAAATAATACATTTGCACCCCTCTATGAAAAAAAAAACAGTAGATAGCAAAAGAGAAGCAAGGAAAATAGTGTTGCAACATCATTCTACCTCTCTTCTCTTCCCTTCCCATCTGCTCTCCCCTTTCTGTTATATCTGATCCTCCTTTGCCTTTCACCATCCAGTCACCTTCCTTCAGCTGCCCTAACCACTGTTTCCCTCTACCCCCCCACCTGTTCACACCAGCACCCAGCATGCCTTTCCTGGCTTGGGCGAATTGAGGGTGATTCCGCCTCCTCCTCCTCTGAAAGGGCTGAGCAGTGAGGCCCCCAGTCTTTGTTCCATCTCAGATGGTGCCCACCCAACAATACCTTCCTGAGCACTGTGGCTATTCCGAGCAGGCCCCGGAGGAGATGCTTGTGCTCCCTCCATCTTGTTGTGAAAGATAGACCCTCCCCCGAATACTGAAGCAAGGAATAGGAGATTGTGTTTCCTAAAACATTACATGTTTTTCAAACTTCTTTTAATTTCAAGGACAGAACATACCATGTCCATTCAATACAGGTAGTCTTGTTGATCTTAACAATATTTCGAGCACAACAACATATCCTCCAATAACATACACATGTATACAAACCACCCTTCACCCACCCATTCCAAAACCTCCTCCCCCTCCTTTCCAACTGAGCTCCTGCAGTAGTCCCATTCTGAATGTCTCCCATCAATGGTTCATGTCCAAAAATACATTTTAAACACAAAAGGTCTTTTTTTTCCAGCACATTTTAATTGAGTTGAGAGTGCAAGGGAGTTCTAGGGCTGTAAGGGCTGCATCATTAGGCAAACAGTGCTGGTTGAGAGGTTTGCTGCCTCCTGGTATCGCTCCTGGTGGGGAGTGCCCCTCTACATCATTGTCTGGTACATACTGTTTACATACTGGTCATAATATGCAATTGTCCATGATGACTCTTTGTTTGATGTGTTTACTTTGATTTTGACTTTGACACAATTTTGTTCAAAAAATGTGGCCTGGATATTTGCAAAGTGTGATGTGTGTGTGGGGGGGTGGGGTGCGTATGTCTGTGTCCTAATGCCTGTGCTGCCCATCTATTAAAACATGAGTGAGGCTTTTTGGAATAGCTCATAATGCAAACTGTAACACTTCTAGGGACACCTCATTTTAACAGGTAAGACATAGTGAAATAAAGTGAAATAAAAAAATATGCCCAGGATCACACTTTGGTCATGTGGTAAAGCCATAAATTGAGCCTAGCCTGAAATTTAGATACTTGGCCATACATCTTCCGAGCTCAAGTTGGTACAA
Organism: Ambystoma mexicanum; assembly: GCF_040938575.1. Classification (NCBI taxonomy): domain Eukaryota; kingdom Metazoa; phylum Chordata; class Amphibia; order Caudata; family Ambystomatidae; genus Ambystoma; species Ambystoma mexicanum. The sequence goes on from NC_090923.1 coordinate 1,073,860,626, forward strand.
ATATGTGTTGAAGTTTGCCTTTGAATACCTAAACTAACACTACATTTTATACAGATTACTTTAAAAATGCACAAGTCACATGATAAAGCAACCTGACAATGTATTCATCATTGTAGAAACATGTTGATGAAAAGATTAAGGGGGGGGGGCATTTTGTTTTGAATCCTAAATTGCACTGTGCAGAATTCTCTTGTTTACACTTTTTTTCCAAAAGGGCTCATTCATAAATTTGTGTTGTTTCCACCATGTACTGGAAAAGTAAAGAGTAAAACACCGGTAACAATTGCCTTTGCTCTTTACTTTACCACCACGTGTCTGGAAAATTGTATATCACCCCCACAATTAATGATTGTGGGAGCCATCCACAATGGAGACCTTTGGACTTTGCCTGCTTTTACCAGGTGTAAAAGTCAGACAGATCCCATAGGAATCCATTGGTTTTCTGGCAACGTAAAAATACATGCTGGTGGAATACCAATTGAATTTGGCAGGGGGATCATCTTAAGCCCGATCTGCTCTCCAGCTTCTCCTGTGAAATCATACAAAATCCTGCAGCCCATAAAAAGTGGAGCTAAATGCATTTAGTGCCACTTCTTCAACTCTGCTTGACATGGAAAATTATCCCCTATGACTGTAGTTTTATTTTCCCCATCCTGAATGGAAGCCTACAAGCTCCAGCATAGCAATTGATGAGAACCCACAAAAAATCTCATACAGACACAAAGTGAAATGAAGTGCCTGACAAGATTATTGTTTCACACATCTTGTTCTGTATCCCCTTAATTACTAATCACCCAACAATCACACTTAAATAGCTTGTTAAAACCCTAAATACATTTTATTTTTAAAGTGCCACAGCAATGGTCATTGCCTTTTTACCTTTTCTCATCTCCAATGTAGTAAATAATCTGCCTCTCTGACATGTTAAAAAGGTAAGATCTCACTGGTAGGGCCTGTTCAGTCCTGCTGTTTCTATTTGAGGGGAGAGAGTAGAGCAGGGGGTTGGGGGGATGTCATTGGCATTTGTCCCTTGTCCAAATGTTAAATTCACCTCTAATTACACTCTTTAGAAAATATTTAAATACTGCTTTTTAGGTATAAAAGATGTACACCTTGTATTCTTTGCCCGTAACATCATAGAAAACGCTCTTCTTTTTTGTTATTTTACGGGTGTTCATGTTTCATTTCCAGCACTGCCTAAAAACCCAGGATTTACATCATACTTTCCAAACAAATCCCACAACACGCATGACATAATCTGTTCTCATGCAAGCTCTGTAAAGTTACTCAAACAGAATGAGGTTATCAAGTCAGTACTTATCAGTTTGAATCATGAAACTTTCTGGCAGAGTAGACTAGGCTTCTAAACAAAGATGCATTCTATTTAGGACAGAGCTCCACTGGTAAGTATGCATGAGAAGATCTGAAACTGATCAATACTTGCCAACATAGCCTTATAATTGTCAGGCAGGGCCTTGTTGTTCCAGCTCAGTGAGGTGCAGCTTGATTTCGTAGGCATAGCAAGCAAGACACCCACATCTTGGCATATACACATTCACTTAGGGAGACACACAGAAGCCAGTATGCATTGGCAAAACCAACAACTTGGGCTTTTGATTAGGCATGGATAGGCATTTGCCAGGAACTGTCATAATTGTACCACCTGGCCATACAATGGGAATAGCTGGAAAATGGTGCCAGTAACTGGGCATATGATGGTATTGCCTGGCAAATATCTGCAAATAACTATACGCAAGCCAAAACTGCTGGCTTTGTGATTGCTTGTTTAAGACAGGACTTCAGGGCAAGTCACAGAGGCATTGACAAATATATTGCTTATAAGATCAACTGGCTGAAGACACATATTAAGAGAAATGTAGTACACCAAGAGCTCATTTACAGAGGCAATTAAGTAATTAAACACAAAAAATAATGCTTAGATATAACACTGGCAGGCTCTATACAGCAACATGTTTGGTGTTACTTCGTGATTGAGCTTGCTCAAAGAGTTCTAGAAATGTTAGGTTTCGGTGGCGAGGCATAAACATAGCCATGACTGGTCATTAGGTGGGTACATGGCGCACCCATAGGATGTGTGTATCTCCTCACATTTTATTGCCATAGTATCTGTGTTCCACAGCATGAGTTCTGATTGTACCTAATAGGTAAAAAAGTCTCTGAATAAATGAGAACCACCGTCATTGCTCTGGCCAGCCTTCCATACCATTGTTTGCATATCAACCTTGGCCCTGTCACTAATGCCAGAAGCCCTTCCAAAACTACTAGACCACAGGGCCTAAAAATGCATGTGGTTGCTTGTGTTCCAGTGCAGATGGAACACAGCCTAGCAATTGAGATTGAACTACACCTTTTAGTGGCAGCACCATTTTCTAATGGCTTGTCCCCTTTTCTAATCGCACATACTACAGAATCATGGCATGGAAAGTTGTGCAGAGAAACGGTAGTGGAAATGTTTATTTCCAAGCCTTGCAACTATCACTTTTTGATTTTACTGCACTCTACCCTGCAGAATTAAATTTCACTTATACTCAAGTAGTTAATGCAGCAAAAGATATACTTTGAACGTAATTTGTAAGGGCCCCCAGTCAGTTGACGCAACTTCTGTCATTTAATGTTTGATATAGTTCAACATTTTATTAAGCATGATGTGGAAAACCATCATATTCCCACAACAAACAAACATACTTTTAATTACAGAAACCAAAATTGTGATTTTGGGTTTGAGAAAATAGTTGTAGGCAGCCTGCTTGGATAAGTGTGCTACCTCACTTATAGGTGTAAATGGCCCTTCATCTCCCTGGTCATTTGTACATTCATGGCTGTGGGGCATAACCCATTGTCTAGGGTAATAAAACAAATCCTGGCAATTCAGCCTCTCAGAATGATGTCTCTGAGGTTGCTGCTGAATGTTTAGAGTGACATCCACCCCCCACTTCCTCAGTTTCCAGTGGTGTATAACACCACTGACATGACCTCCTTTCTAGGGGGACCAGAGGCTGGCTCTGGGGGGGCCTAGCACCCTTGGCCCACCTGCTGGAGCCGGGCCTGGTCACAGTTGTACCGCAGCGTTACGCTGGCACCTTGCATCTTCAACACTTTAGCCTTGACAGACTACAAAGAGACAATACAAAGCTGGCAGCACATTTCAACCTCCTCTACCTCACTCAGCTTGTATACAGTAATTTTAGGTCATCCATCACGGGTACTTTGTGCTGCCTCACACTCCATGCTCCAGTGTGTTTTTCAATGGACTATGGACCGTGCAGCAAGAATTAATGTGTGATTTTTAACTGAGGTTGTCTCGCTGCCTATGTTTTTCACTTAGAGTCATTTGGAGAGCATATTTTATCAATAGGGATTATTGTAAAGGGCTGCGATAAATCAGTGATAATTGCCGACCAGCCCTTGGAAGGTTCATAGTCTGTGGAACTGGGATCTCCTGGATACTTTGGACCTTTACTCCTTGTCACTGGACCACTCTTTCTCCCAATTGGTAGCCCAGGTATTTCAGTGAGGTCGGTAGGTGTCAATTTGCTGGATTCGCTGTGGACACTACTCAGTGCCACAGTGGATACCCCATATACATCCCTCGTAGCCACCATGCAGATGCCTAGGAGGGTCCACAACCATTTCGTCCACCACATTGCTGGGGCCTAACACTAGGCAGGACACCTTGTCACAATGGTGAGCCTGTATTTATTTATTTATTTTGCATTATTAAAGCGCTCACGCAGCCCGGGGGCATCGAGGGGCTGTTACAGGAATATGTCTCTTAGTTGCGTATTTATAACCTGCTTAATACCCGGAGGTTTCTAAGCGCAGACCCGGGGATCGAACCTGTATTGCTTCGTGTCGTCTTGTTTCCAAGGCGAGCGCATTGCCGCTGAGCTATCCTCCCCTGTAGAGAAACACTTTCTGGTTAGAAGAATGACAATGAGTTCTAGCTGCTTGATGAACTCTCTTTAATGCTATATCAATTGGAATGCAGTGATGGCTGGTACATTTTTCAATTACAGGGGTGTAAATGTTTCCCACGAATATGCGCTAGCTACCAAGCACAGCCAGGTAACTCAAACCAATCAAGAGGAGTTCAAGGGGTTCCCCTCCTGAGGACATTTTAAAAATACAAAGACATTTTATAGCATACTGTCTATAAAAAAACTGGGTAAAGAGCCACACAGTTTGCAATCAGTTTTATAGAATAATACGTGAAAAAAATCAAATAGATGCAAGCATCAACAGTGCACAGGAGCATTTTCCAATGCATTTTCATTATGACTTTTCCCGCAACATGTGCCAGTATAAAAAACATTTTCACGTTGGCTGTGCATATACATGTCCGTGCTGGCTGCACCAATATTTGCCAGTATGCTATAAGAAAACATAACCATGCTGGCTCTGCCAATATATGCCACTATCCCCACTTAAGAATATACTTTTGTTGGCTTTGCCAGCAGAAATGCCATGCCACATTAAGAAAACATGCCCAGACTGGCTGCACCAATGTAAGCCAATATAGAACCCGAACCAACTGTACACCCCCCCCTCCATTTGTCCAGTGCTGAAATGTTGTGTTGGAGACCTTGTGACTCAAAGCTCCGTCCTCTTCCAACATACTTGCCGTATTCTCTGTTGTTTTTCAGGCAAGACAAACCAATTTAGGAACGGGGAACAAAGATGGGGAGACCCATAGCAGAAAGCTCCTGCACCGTGGTAGACAGGAAAGAGATGGACCCTCACCAAATACAGAGGAAATGCTGTTAACTACGTGGAGGCACAGAGGACTGTGAAGTTATGTGCGGCACCACCCAGCCGACAATAGAAGAGTGTATTGTTATGCCGGCCTCCCAACCCTATTTCCACCATACCACCTACTAGTGTGGAGAAAGGGGCCAGGACTCCCTGCCTCCTTCACCACACACAAACCTACTTGGGAGAGGTAAGATAGAATGTACAGGGAAAGTCAACCAATCCCTGCGAGAAGGAGGGGATTTAAAACAGGAAAGAGAAACAGGTTACAGGGATCTGGTTGAGGTCAGCGGTGGGAGAGGCGATCAGCCCTATGACCAACAGAAGGAAGGAGAGGGGAGAACCCTGTGGAGGAGATTGCTACAGCAGACAAGGTACTAGGTGAAGAGTGGAAGAGGTTCTGCGGTATGACTGTGAGCGGTTCGGTGGTGAATGTCTAGAGGAAAGTGTAGGAAGTGAGTGTGAAGTGATTGACAATGGGTGGAAGAAGACTGTTTGAATAGTTGGAGGGAAGAGTGTAGTAGAAAGAGGGGTGGTGATAGTAGTGGGAGGAGAGTGCTGATAGTAATAGGGGGAGAGTGGTGGTAATAGTGGTAGAAGAGTGGTGGTAAAAGTGAGAGAAGGGTAGTGGTAGTAGTGGAAGGAGGGGAACAGTAGTGGTAACAGAAGAAGGGAGGCAGTAGTTACATGTAGTGGGAGGAGAAGTAACAGCAAGGGGTGGAGGCAGGAGAAAGGCAGAGTCGAACATCAGAGGGACAGTAGATTGGTGGGGAGGAGTCGAGTAGTGAAGGAAGAGGCAGAGTAGAAGCCAGGGTGAGAGTCAGTGGGATCCTAGGGGAATCCAACAGAGACAAGTGCAGGCACAAAACCCACTTCCTTTAGAAAACAAAGCAGGTCTAGGCTAGGGACAGCCAGGAAGTCCCTAAGGGAGGTAGTGAGTGAACATTTTAGGGTGACGTCATTAGCTGAAGACAGTTGCAGACAGTAGGCGCTACTGATCACTAGTACTTACCAGCGAGAGGGATGCCTGGGCTAGGGTGGCTATCCCAAAGGAAAGGAAAGGGAAGAGAGAGAGGAATTACCCTAGCGCCACGATTCCCCAAAACACCATTTATCCCACAAATAAATTGAAATACAAGTTTACAATTATGCCAAACATCTGCCAAACTTCATTGTAAACAGGCCACAAATTAAGTAAAAACATGTGAAACTTTCCCAGAGGCTCTGTGTATTATTAGGCCATCTGTAAAATATCCATACCGGCTGCACCAATGTAGGTTAGTCTAGCCATGTAAGAATACTTATCACGCTTACTTTACACTTGATGACCATTAAAAAATGCCATGCTATAGTAAGAAAACATGTCCCGAGGGGATGCACTGATATAGGCCAGTCTAGTCACATAATGAGACTTAGCATGTTTGTTTTACCCTTGATGCCCAGTAAAAAAATGTCACATCATGGTATGAAAATATTTCCATACTGGTCGCAACAATGTAGGACAGTCTACTCATGTAATAACACTTATAATGTTTGCTTTACAATTGATGCCCAGTAAAAATTGCCATGGCGCAGTAGAGAAATAGATCCGGACAGGTTGCTGCACAAATGAACGCTCCAACCCCCCAAATCAGAGGCCACTGGCACAGTACACTCGCAAGCACACATACATTCACACAAAACCTGGCTCTTTGTGTTAGAACTGCCGCCCCCATACACCACCCAAAACTAGAACCTGTCTAGTCTCACCCCTAGTCCTCCCCCTTTGCCCTCTTTTGCCTAATCAGCAAGGCCCCCCACCCTTAACTGGCTTGCCCCCCCCGTAATGTTGTCTTTGGGTTTCTTTTTTTTCCCCTGTCCTTTTTCTACTGTCAAGATGAATGTAACATGTCTGAAACAGTGCCCTGATGCCCTCGGGCTTAGGCGCTCTACGAATGCAAATAAATAAATAAATACAGCATGCAGTTGCTCATTCACACGCACAACCATACAGCATACATGTATTTTCTCATTCATCTGTGCACCCATAATGCATCTACATAAACCCTCTCATTCACACGTGCACCCCGATACAACATACACCAACTATACAATTGTTAAAAGGGAAGGCATGTTTCCCTGTACATTTTAAAACAAGCCCAGTAAAGCTCCCTGAGCTGCTTAGCGCTCTGTGTTTTCACTGGGCTGGCTTGGCTAGTCCATAATGGTTGGCGGATCTGCACTATGTCGCCCATTCTGGATGACAAAAGATAAATGCTTTCCTATTTAGGAAAGCTTCGTCCCCTGCACACTATCTGTGAGGCCAAGGCCTAATGGTTGCTTAAGAATTAGGTGGCAAGAAACCTATTGAGAGGTCCATAAACAATGGAAACACACTAAACAGGTTACCACCCTTGGTTAATTGTGATAGAAGACATTTTTTAGGCAATTTTAAACATATTTGTTCAGGGATCTAGATCTTCCCCAATAAATTCTATTTGACAATTTATAGATCAATTCAAAACAATACAATTTATTATTCATACAAAATAATGGGAATTGGCCCAACGCGTTTCAAGTTCAAAGAAGACTCTTCATCAGGGGCATCATTTCATTTTCGATTCCATTTCTATAAAGAAAAGAAACATTTTAAATTTAAACAATACAGATGTATGTCTGTGTATATATATATTGTCAAAAGACAATTTACAAAACCACTTGAGTATGAACAATATTTCAAAGTCACAAAGTAACGCTCAATTCCTCGAGTTTAAGAGTATATATTTGACATCAAGAATCTAGTGACCTGACTAGTTTGTTTGTATATGTTACTGGAGTTGAAAGAAGCGCCACAAAGCTATGCTTTTCGATGTGAATCTCATTGGTTGAGAAGATTGTCTTCAATATTAAAAAAGTGACTTGCTAACATATAGGTGTAATTATAGGGCTATTCATATCCTATTGATATAGCCTTAGAGGGTATCTTACCCGTCCAATGAAAGTAATATACAATCCTTAGTGGATAGCTATGGTTCAAGGAACAACGAGCCTGTAAAATAGTCCAGTATATGGGTACAAGCTGTAAGACATTTCTATTCTGTCTAAAAAAAGATATTAACTTACTGGTCAAGGATCATGGAGCTGCCCTATGCGGTAGAACAGGTCCGTGAATATCAGAGAGCCTTTGCAGTTGTAGTGATCCTGTTGACTAATCTATTCATGTGGGTCTGCGTCTATAGGTTGAAGTCCTGCAGAGTCCAAAAAAATAAGGGGGGAGGTAAGTCTATTATATCCGGTCAGTTAAGGTATTATAGCTAAGGGTATCAGGGTGACTTACTTCTGTCTCTGATGTTTTGGATCCTGATGGAGAGCTGCATCTAGTCTGGTGACGGTAGGAGAAGCGTCTGCCATCTTGGATTCAGGAGTGCCTTAAATATGTCTACAGGTGTCACAGTCATCCTGCCGCTCGCGATTACGCAAGCTACTACATAATCTTCAAATCATGGCACCAGACGTGCCACAGACAGTTAAGAATCAGGCTGAGTATGCGTCGAGGTCCGCGAGCTGTTCTATGCTTGAACTAAATGTGTACCGTTAATCCCATAGTGAATTGGGTTGCCGGTATTGTGACGTCACTCGCGCATGCACGAGTGACGTCACGGATGTTTGTATATCAGGGTTTGCGTCATTCACGGAGCGCGAGGCGCTAATTCTAATGGTAGCTGGCAGCTATATTGTGTTTAAAATATGAGGCTGGATGCAATGCCTGTAGCTGTCCTCAAAAGACTCATTATAAAAATAACAGAGGCTGTTTGGTGATCTAACTTAGACAAGTTGTAATTCCCATTTAAGGTTTTAAATGTATGGAAAAATAGAAAAATAGAGATACAGAAAAGGTGTCCTTAGAAAAGGAGAATACGGATCATTGCAGGGTGCATATCTGTACATACGTATTCATAGGATCAAAAGTCTCGGTACAACCATATTGTAGAACGGTAAACACCAAAATGGCTAATAGCCTCAGCCTATTTAACAATTCAAAGGTACTGATCCCATTGCTATCCCATCTAGATGGGTGTACAATCTTTGTGATAACATATATCAATTTTTTGAAATGCTTTGCAGAAAATTGAAGGATATTCATTCTAAAAAGATTACTTATGTCGCAACTCAAATAAATCTAGTCCTGATTTTGTTTCTAAAAAATGTTGATCGATCTAGGGCAGAAATATAGGGATAAAATGGGGAAGATAAAAGCCATAAACAAAAGACCTAAATGAATGTCTTAAAAAGAAGGATATTTGTACAATTTAGAGAAATGGTCCAAGGTAGTAATCTTCGTTCATTCCTAGGGGGGTCATTGCATCAAGTCGTTGTATCCAAAATAGTTCTCTTTGTGATAATTGTTTTGGTAGGTCACCCCCTTTTCTTTTGGACTCTGCAGGACTTCAACCTATAGACGCAGACCCACATGAATAGATTAGTCAACAGGATCACTACAACTGCAAAGGCTCTCTGATATTCACGGACCTGTTCTACCGCATAGGGCAGCTCCATGATCCTTGACCAGTAAGTTAATATCTTTTTTTAGACAGAATAGAAATGTCTTTGGGCTTGTACCCATATACTGGACTATTTTACATGCTCGTTGTTCCTTGAACCATAGCTATCCTCTAAGGATTGTATATTACTTTCATTGGACAGGTAGGATACCCTCTTAGGCTATATCAATAGGATAAGAATAGCCCTATAATTACACCTATATGTTAGCAAGTCACTTTTTTTAATATTGAAGACAATCTTCTCAACCAATGAGATTCACATCGAAAAGCATAGCTTTGTGGCGCTTCTTTCAACTCCAGTAACATATACAAACAAACTAGTCAGGTCACTAGATTCTTGATGTCAAATATATACTCTTAAACTCGAGGAATTGAGCGTTACTTTGTGACTTTGAAATATTGTTCATACTCAAGTGGTTTTGTAAATTGTCTTTTGACAATATATATATACACAGACATACATCTGTATTGTTTAAATTTAAAATGTTTCTTTTCTTTATAGAAATGGAATCGAAAATGAAAAGATGCCCGTGATGAAGAGTCTTCTTTGAACTCGAAACGCGTTGGGCCAATTCCCATTATTTTGTATGAATAATAAATTGTATTGTTTTGAATTGATCTATAAATTGTCAAATAGAATTTATTGGGGAAGATCTAGATCCCAGAACAAATATGTTTAAAATTGCCTAAAAAATGTCTTCTATCACAATTAACCAAGGGTGGTAACCTGTTTAGTGTGTTTCCATTGTTTATGGACCTCTCAATAGGTTTCTTGCCACCTAATTCTTAAGCAACCATTAGGCCTTGGCCTCACAGATAGTGTGCAGGGGACGAAGCTTTCCTAAATAGGAAAGCATTTATCTTTTGTCTCTCCCGTCCGGCCTCGATACCAAGGCCGAGTACCTCTCCCCCGCACCTGTACTTAACAAAACACTAATCTAAAGTGCCAAACAAATTCGTATGGCTAAAACTAAACTACTTTATTCAGAAGAAGGTGTGCTTAGTGTATTGATCACTTTGCCCATTCTGGATGAGCCATCCCTGTTTTAGTCTTGACTTTTCCAGAAGAGGCTTGGAGATTAAAGCTCTGCACATGGACAACAGAATGTACTCACCACAGGGACTAGCGCACTTTATAACTGAAACTACCCAATCTATACCAACCACAATGGATTGCCCTGTATTTCCCATGAATGATAGATTCGCTGATGCTCGCTGTCTTAATGTCTATCAAGTACAATCCAACCAATCGAGAGCTCCTTCAGCCTCTCAGCTTTTAATATCTTTAAAAAGAAACATAAACCTATATGTGACAGTTTCATTGGTAGATGAATTAAATGGACTTTTGGACATTTCGACTTTCAGTGCCCGATCCTGTCAGTGGAGCTAGGGCTTCTAAAAAAAATGTGTCAGTGTTAGACTGGAAGATATCATGCAGGCAGCTAGAGGCTTGAAGTAAGGGACTTTCAGGAGCTAGGTGATTTATCCAAAAAGAAGTATTGATTTTCAAAAAGAATGAAGCCCTCCTGCTGTAGCTGAACCTAAGCATCTGGTGAGTTGGGCACATACATGCACAGCACAGTGGATCCTTACAGAGGATTACATATCTCCTAGGAGACGGCAAACATGTGTGTTGACATTTGTTACATACATGGCAACAACAGAAAAAAGCACCTTTAAATCTGGCATGAGGGCCCAACAAGTTTATATCGGTGTCAGAATCAAAACCTGTTAATTTGCTAAGATGTTTATGCCCATTAATGGTCAAGGCATATTGACAGGTTTGGTGTCAGTTACAATTCATAAGTTACATCATGTTCAACTGTAATTAATGACCATATAATGCAAATATACTTTTATATCACATAAAAGGTAGCCGGCACCCCTGCTTGAGGGCGGGACAAAGACTGATATGCAAGGTGTTATTTTTGGTTTGTGAAAAGTACAGTGAGCAAAAAGCGATGGCCGCGGACTGTCAAAGTGGGAAAAAACACCAAACAGGTTATCATGCAATGTTCTTTCTAGAGAGGGGCGCCTGCTACTTTTTTTGTGTTTTTGCAAGGAACTTGGGGTTGGTCACCTTAAGTTACCTGGGGAAACCCAGACCCGGACCCCTTGCTCACTGTGCTCAGAGAGGCACAGCTCCACCACACTGATGAGGCCCAACAAGGCTGAAACACGTGTCTGGGGTTGCTGTTGGTACTCTTGTTCAAAGGAGGTTTGCCTGGCGTTTCGGTGCTGGACTGCCCTTGTGGGTGGGGCCAAGACTGATATGCAAATGGATATTCCTCCTTTGTGAAAAGTACAGTAAGCAAAAAGCGATGGCTCCGGATTCTCAACGTGGGAAAAAAAACCACAGAACAGGTTATCATGCCATGTTCTTTCTAGAGAGGGGCGCCTGCTACCTTTTTTGTATACTTTTATACCACTATTATGAAAACCATCATTACATTAAAAATAGGATTGCGATATGACAAGGGTCTAATTGATGAACATTCAGAATGTTTTACCACAAGCCAATCAATACCTCGTGCCGTTTTCAATTGATAAATTATACACACTTCAAACTAGGAAGACTTTTGTGTCTTCTATATAATGCAAGTATCCCTCACAAGTATTGTGACTGGAGGTTTACATTCTGCAGATAACACAAAGGTGGGTATTATCTCTTGCAACCGGCCCTCAATATATTTTCTCATCATTTGCAGCCCAATAATCTGTCGTTCATTGCTCGCGCCAGTCATTCCTCGGACTCAAGCATTTGCTGCCTTGGTGCATTCTCAAGTTACTTAAGCTTATACAAGTTTGGCAAGCACCTTAAAAAGCAGAGGGTGACTTTATTGTATGGCATTTATAGAGTCAGGCTGTCATATCCACATCATGACAAATTCTTCTCACGTTAACAGGGAACTATGAGCAGGACCTCAAAACTCTCCAGCACATATACGCACGCATCCAGGCCTGGATGGCTGCCAATGGCCTATGTCTAAATGGGGAAAAAACTGAAATACTACTGGTAGGACCCAAAGAATCCCTAAAAAACTGGACGTAAAATACAGCTCCTTCAGCATCGAGAACACTACCATTACCACCTCCGCTACCGTGAAAACCCTTGGGGTTTACCTCGACTCCACCCTATCAATGGATAGGCAAGCCAGCGCCATATCATCATCAGCAGCCCTCACATCTAAAATCATAAATGCGGTGAAACCCTACCTATTATTAGAAAACCGCCTCAACATCGCAAGAGCCAGAATTGGCACAAAATTGGACTATTGCAACATCCTGCTCCTGGGCAACTCCACAAAAAACCTCAACAAACTACAAACTGCACACAACAGCGCCCTTAGAGCCACCCTCAGCATCTCTACGATAGAGCAGGAAGGCAAGAAAAGACGCTCATTGGCTACCCGTCAAAGAACGCATAACATTCAAGGCCCTCACGATCACGCACAGATGCGTTGCCCAGACAGCCCCAGCCTACCTAGCAGAGAGAATACACCAGGTCCCAGTCCATAGGCCAATATGTGATCATTACTCACTTCGACTCTCAGTCCCAACATTCAACAGAGCCAAAGCTGGAGGAACCAGCTTTGAAGCACTAGCCCCCAAGCATGGAACGCTCTTCCACTTAATCTAAGAAAGGAAGATTCCCTCACCACCTTCAGAAAAGTTTTGAAAACAAAACTGTTTAACTAACCGTACCTTAATGACCTCCCCATCATTGCTCCTCTGTAATCTCGGAACAACTGTCAACACTGTCATTTCAATGTCTTAACATGCTTCAAGTGAATACTCTGTAACAGCGCCACAATGCCCCAGGGCCGCTGGGCACTTTATAAATCCAAATAAATAAAATAAATAAATGACCACTATTTATTAGAGACTGTTTTCTTGTTTTCAAATTGATCTCTATTATTGCTGTATTACCACGCGCAAGAGATGTGCCAGCCAATCAGGTGACAAGGAATGGGATCTTTATTGTGTGGAAAAGCCCACGTTCCATGCAGGCAACTGGTGCCTCTCCTGCGTATGTCATTTTTCTGGTGCTCCCTGTCCCCACACTACTCCAGAAGGCACACCTGCCCCGGCTCCCCTCACCTCCTGACAGCCCCATGTGCTCATCTATCTGGTAGTTCCCCCCCACCCTTATTCTATTCATCGTAAGTTTTTTAAAGGAAATTTAGAAAGTGCGATCTGCCCAATGCCAAGTTCCCCCATATAAAAAGCCATAAGTAGCCTGGCTTCTGACCGCTAAACCCGTCCTACCCTCTGATGTATATTGCTTATTAGTACCCGGCGAGGGTGCAATCAGAATGAAAGAGCCATTCTGATTGGCCCTCGCCGAGTCATTACCAGGCCGGGAATCCCTCTGTCGGGATTCCACAGCCTTTGTCCCCGGCAGGGGGGCATGGCAGGCCTGCAGCCAATGAGGATGCTCGAAGCAGGGCCATTCCCGCTCCGAGCCTCCCCACGGCTGAGAGGCTACCTTCGCCCCCCGCCGGGGACAGAGGTAAGGCTTTTTTTCCCTCCCCTTTCCTCCCTCATCCCACCTCCCTGCCCTCCCCACCCTCCCCACCCCACTTACCTTCTATGCCTTGGTCCCCAGCGGGGGACGATGGCAGCCTCCTACCGTGTGGAGACTCGGAGCCCTCCCAACCCCACTTACCTTCGTTTTGATCCTTTTTCGGGAGCGGACGCGCTGGGAACACTTGTGTTCCCAGCGCGTCCGCTCCCGATGGCCGCCATGGAAAAGGGAAAACGGACTCTGTTTTCCCTTTCCATGGCGGCCATTTTCTTGGTCTTTTTTTTTTTCTGTCCCGAAATGCCACAGCGTTTCGGGGCAGAAAAAAATGCTGTTAGTGCCCCGGTCACGCAGATAATGCGGGCTGGGGTACTAATAGCAATATGACCCTCGCGGCGGGGGCATTACCGACACAGGTAATGCCCCGGGGCCTTCGTTAAGGCCCTCACTTCGCTCGGGCCTATAACTATGGACCCCGGGGCATTACCTGAGTCGGTAATGCCCCCGCTGCTCGGGTCATATTGCTTAAGTAATGTTACATTTTGTCTTTGTTTTTAGTGAGAAAGTAGTAAAGAAGGGAAAGGATTTAATACTACACTCGCAAAACTGGTGAGGGATATTAAGCATCAAATTAGCTGCGTTTTCAGTATAGCCACGGTGTTGAATTTAGCTGCATTTTGAAACCATCCAGGACACACGGGTACGTATCACACTCCATGCTTATGGAAGATAGCCAAATGCACGGCCACCCACCTGCACGCATCTGCTATCATACACTACTTTAAGAAACATTGCACAACACCTCTACCATAAGAATGCAGCTATCCCCCCCACAACAAAAATGTGGTCTAGCTGGACACATAATGAGTCTACTGCACTCGCATACTCTCCAGACTACCTCACAGCTCCCATCCACATGCCAGCTCGAGATTGGGTAGCTAACAGGGACTTGGCCACCCCTGCCTTTCGTGTTGGCTAAAATGCACAGATGCATTCTAAACTCCTCTGACAAATACAAATGTCCCATACTTTGGACTTTGGTCCCCCGAGGGCGTTCACCTACAGTGCTTTGAGACCATACCAATGGGAAAGGCGCTGTACAAATGACAAATTACATGACATTACATGCAAATCCATGAAGACTAGTTACATGCATTTCCACTGCATGGGTGGGTGAGAGTCCCAGATGGGTGAGATTAAATTTGGAACCTAACTGTCTTGGGGAGTTGCCAGGTAGAATTTTCTTGCATCTAGATCTTTCCAGACCCTTCTCTGCTCTGAGCAGAGTGCAGCACACTTCCTTGTTTATGACCCCTGTATAGTACCTCAAGTTGAGGTCATGATTAAGCAAGGCCTCGTTGTCTAGGGCCCTAGACCGCCAAGACTTGTGTGACCATGTGACCCCATGTCACCGGGACATCAATTTCACAGTATCAGGTGCTTAAGTCCAATCAAGTTAACAACTTCAAGAAAGCACTAGCGTGATAGGTAAAAGCCCAGACCTTAAAAGGCGACGTCTCAATGATGACACGCCCACGCTCACAGAGTTTCACTAGCAACACCAACAAGCAGGTATAACAATCAAAACCAGCTGAATCATATTCAAAACAAAGCTTTCGCCATATATGCTGCCAACTACCTGGCAGCCAAAGCTACCCTCTCTAGCGGTCAGTGCATCACCGGAAGTCAGGACCTGGCCAGACTAGAGCTGCAGAAAAGAAAAAGCACAATAATTGGGATGCAAACATTCTTGGTCTGTGCCCCAGTCTGTGCATCCTCATATCCATCAACATCAAATGCACCCCACCGTCATGAAATTCAGGAAATATATCAAGACCCTCCTCCACAAGGAGCCCCCTGCCACCCTGCGAGATACAACCTTGCAGTCCTGTTTTCCCTCGACCACCCACAAGGGTCGGACTGGGAAAAGAAATCATCCCGGTCACCCAAAAAAAAGTGGCCCACCCCTCGCGTCACGACCCTTGACCTCTGATGACATCACCGGAAGTGAAGTCATTTGACCCCACCCCAAAGTGACATCCCGGGAAGCGATGAAACACGACCTTTCATCCCTTGACAAAAGAGGAAGTGGCATCAAATAGCACAAAAACCCAGACTCGTTAGAGTGGAAAAGGTCGCTTTAATGTGACAGGTCAAAGCTTACAAATAAACGCTTACCTGGCTCCCTGGCCTTACAAACTAACAAACTAGTTAAACAACCAAAAACAATTACAATTTTCATTTTCCAAACAATTAAATATTTAAATAAATAAAGAAATCAACTTCCTCCCTAAACATTCCTTGGTCCCAACAGTCTCCTTACCACTTCTCAAGGCGTCCCATTTTTCCCCTGGGGCCATGCCCCTTCGGGTTCAATACCTGCTCCCCCGGGGTAGCCCGCTTGTGCAAACAGCACCACCCCATCCTTTCCCGCGCCATTCCCCCATTGTGCTTCCCTCCCCCCACATCAAAAGGGGCCATGCCCCCACCACCAGAAAAACCCTCCCCCGAGGTGTTCTTTCTGCCCCACCCCCTCCAACCCTTCCTGCTTCCAACTCTTTAACATGTCTCTCACCAACCATATCACTTCCGCCAGATAGTAAGTATTCCCAATCATAGATAAGTGGACACCATACTCTCTAAATAGCATAAATCCTTCATGAACAATATCCTTCTGGTCCAACACCTGCACCGCCACCGAGGCACAACATTTTACCATCTCTCTGTTTATCCCCTTCCTTGCTCGCTCTCTCCTTCACTTCTCGCTCCCCTCCAAACTCTCCTAGGCAACAACTTGGTCCAAACTACAGATGCTTGTGGCCACATTTCTCGTACCCATAACAAACCCCTTTTCATTTTTCTAAGAAGAGCCACACCAGTATCCCTTACCAGGTCATTTTCCCCAGCATGAATAATCAGCCCATCTGGAGTCCTGTGATGCTCCCTCAACCCTGCCAACATAGGGAGTAACTGATACCAGCGAAGCCCCCCTAATCCTGACCATCTTACCAAAACATCTTTATAGCTGCAACCCAATTGCCTGCCAAAAGCTCTTTTCTCAGCTTCTTTACCAGCCCACTTAACAATAGAATGCCCCACTATCCATAATTGTGACATCTGACCCGACCTCCGAGCAGCATCTGAAAAAGAAATTATAAATTACTGACAAAACCAACATTATGTTTAATACAACACTCCTGAAACTTCTGAAAAATATTCTTTCAAACATCCCGTTTACCCAAATCCCTGACATACCCTTTGTATCTTCCTGACTTCCAACGCCCCAAACTTTTCACCTTTTCTTCAGTATAGCCCAGCCTGCTACCTTCAGATGCTGCCCCCATCCTAAAAGAATGAGTACCAAAATCCTCTGCCTTCTCGCCCACCGCTACCAAAGCTTTTCTTAACACCCCCAGAACTTGTTGTGCTAATAGTGGCTCTCCCTTCTCATGCTGAAAAACCAAACTTAACCTACCCTCACAACGCTCCTTCCAAGCCAAACCTGTCCGAACCGGGCATAAATCTTTACTCCCTCGCCCCAGCAAAACCCAAGAGCCCTTCCCTTTCTGATCTGTTTTAGACCTCCTGATCTTGATGTCCAAACCCACGTCAGAGAACTGAACGTCTTCCCATTGCAGCCCACCAAATCCCTTCTCCCCCCCACCAACTCAGAAACCCTAAAAGCCCCAAAGAATAGCCAAGTAAAACAGGTTGCAAACAATTCACCTTCCCAGGCCGACCAGCAAATTCCCCCTACGGCCTGACACAACCTGACTAGCAATTCGGCCGATATCGGCCTCCTCTTATCTTTTTCCCTCTTGCTTTCCCTTGCCCAACCTTCAATCATCCTGCTTGACATTTCTCCCCCGCTCGGTTGAAAACCCCAAAACCACTTCCCGTAGAAAGCAATCCCTGCCATTTTTCCCAATATAGTTACTTTGGACCAACCCCTATCCATGCACCTCAATAGGAAATTAGTGACATCGTCCCTTCTCCGCTCTTCCGCATCCCCCAACCTTTCCAACTACGAGCTCCTCCTCTTATAAAATCCTCCCAAGCTCTCCTGTAAGCCTCTCTAGATGCCGGAGCCAGCGAAGCCTCCACCAATGAAAGCGCTCTCAGCTTCCTATTTTCCACAGCTCCTCTGGAATCCTCTGCCCCTCCTGTTCTGCATCTGGAGCCAATCCACGGAATCTCTGCCATTGAAAACGAGATAAGGCATCAGCGATGCCATTATCCTTGCCTGGCACATGTGTTGCCTTGAAAATCACATTCAATTCCATGCAACGCAAAACAAACTCTCTCATCAGCCTCACCACCCTCTGATCCCTTGCTGACTGTCGATTGACTACATAGACCACGCATTCATTGTCTATGTTGAAATTCACCTTCTTGTTTTGCAACTCCTTCCCCCACAACTCCAACGCCACCAACAAGGGAAAAAATTCCAGGAATGCAATGCTCCTTCCCTCCTCCAACCAAAGCGATGGCCACTTCTCCGCGCACCACTTTCCTCCCCAAAACACTCCAAAACCTCCTGCGCCTGCTGCGTCTGAATAAATGTGCACTTCCCAAGAAACCGGCTCTCCTTCCAACCACATGACCACATGGACACTCCATTAAAATTCTCCAAAAAACGAAGCCAAATTCTACAATCTTCCTTCACTGCACCTGTCACTCTTATCCGATGATGTGGGCACTTTGCTCCTGCCATCGACCTTGCCATATTTCTGCAAAACGTCCGGCCTGGGGCCACCACTTTGCATGCAAAATTCAAATGCCCCACCAAACTCTGCATTTCCACTAGCATCAACTTCTTGACCCCTACCGCTTTCTCCAGCAATCCTACCAGTTTGCTCACCTTGTCGTGCGGCAAGCGTGAGGCCATAGCCAATGAATCCAGCTCAATCCCTAGAAATGTCAACACCACTGCCGGCCCTTCTGTTTTGTCTTCCGCTAAAGGCACGCCCAGCTCTCCCATCAAAACTTGGAACAACTTCAGCATCTCTTCACACTCTCCTTTCCCTTCCGCCCCGCTAATAAACAGGAAGTCATCTAGGTAATGCAGAACACTGTTACAACCAGAGGTGTATGAAAAGACCCATTGCAGGAAGGAACTGAAACGCTCAAACAAGGCGCAAGAAATTGCACACCCCATTGGTAAAGCTTTGTCGATGTATATCCTGTCTTCAAATTGCAAACCCAACAGCCAGAAATCCTCTGGGTGCACTGGCAACAATCTGAAAGCCGCCTTAATGTCACATTTGGCCATGAAGGCCCCACACCCAGCTTTCCTCACCAATTCCACAGCCTGATCTACACTTGCATATACAACCCCGCATTCTTCAGGGGCAATGAAATCATTGGCAGACATGCCTTCGGGCCATGACAAATGGTGTATCAATCTGAATTCCCCAGGGGCTTTCTTAGGCACCACTCCCAGTGGGGATACAACTAAATAGCCCTGTAAATCAACAAATGGCCCTACTATCCTTCCTGCTGCTATTTCCTTGTCCAATTTTTGTCTCACCACCTCAACATTTTCTTTGGCTGACCTCAAATTTTCCGCCCACCGACGCACCCTTGGCCCCTGATAGCCCAACCTGAAACCATGTCCAAAACCTTCACTCAAAATTCTTGCTCCTTCCCTGACCGTATAAAATTCCAACCACTTCTCCAACACATCCAATTTAATTGGAGTAAAAGCCTTTCCCCACAACCCCTCTGCCAGATCCTCTCCCCCTGCCCCTGTCTCCCTGTTGGAAACACTGAGTGAGAGAGTGTTTACCTGCACATTTGCTACATTCATGCCTAAACCTACAGAAGTTCCTTGTGCAGCCATCCTTGTTAAACGCCCAACACGCTGCTGAGGACTGCCCTCTACCTCCTCCCCCCGCACCCCTCTGGGCGGGGCGACCAAGAAAGGGCCGGAAAGGCACGGGCAGCCCACTTGCTGTGTGCAACGTCGGGGCAGGCCTCGTTGGAGCCATCCATTGCAGCCATAAATCCATGTCTATCTCACCCCAAACCGCCTGACTGTCTTCCGCCATCCTTGCTCTGAATTCCTCATCATAACGCACCCACGCAAAGCCCCCGAAACTTGTAAAAGCCTTCCTGATCACATCCATATATTTTAGCACAGCCACACACCGTTCTGGAAATTTCTCACAATATACACTAGCGTAAATAATGAACGCTGATGTCCAGTTTTCAATTGTTACCGGGACTCGTGGGCGCGAAGCCAACTCTCCCTCCTCTTCCTTAGAACCCTCTTTTGCTCTCACTTCCCTATGAAGCAATTTAAAAATGTCCACAAATTCCCCTGCCTGAATCTTTTCCTTAGTCGCTGCCATTAAATGCGCCACCAGAGGTTTTGTGATGCCCATGTAAGGTAGCTTTTTCTCCTTGCCCTTCACCTCAACCTCATTTACTTTTGAAACCTGTACCTCAAGCGCCAATGGCTCAACCACTTTATCCGTTTGTACCTCCACCGAGCAAATTCCCTTGTCACTCCCCATGGCTCCAATAGCCTGTACACCAATCTCTCTCCTTGCCCCTTGCAAACCACTCCCTTCATTTTCTATCCTCGTTCTCATATCCCCTCTCTGCCATGCAGATGACCAGTCCCTTTCCCGCTCACCTCTTTCCGTTACGCCATCGCCCATCTGCTGTCTGGCCTCCACTCCAATGCTCCTCATCTCTTTTCTTAATGGGCTCCTACTGCAGGGACAAAACATGCCGGCAGTCTCACCCAACCAGTTTCTTCCCTGACCTCTTGCCCCCAAAACCCCTGCTCCCGTCTTTCGCTAACCCACCTAGAACCCCTTCTCTCATTACTTCCTCTCCTCATTACTCTATAACCTTCATCCTCCCACTGCCCCACATATTCTTCAATCACTACTTCATCACCCCCGAAATACCATTGCTGATGCGAGCTCATGCTCGGGTCGCGTGGATCCTCTCCTTGTGAGCCCGGGGCGTCTGCCCGACACTCCTTTGATGTCTTCTCGGCGGGGCCGCAGAAACCCCTTTCTGGTCCTCTTCTCTTGGGCGGTGTGCTCTCCTCCACCCTGTAATCCTCATCGCTAGGAGCCGTGCTGTGCTCTCTAGACTGACCTTGTGCCGACCGTGGAGGGGCCGTTCCTAAACCCTCTCCATAATCCTCCTCTTGAACCACGGGTGCTGCTCAGCGCCCTCCGCTACCCAATCTACATTTCGGGGGGGGCCGTTTCGCACCCCTCTCTCACCTCCCTAATCGATGGGGGCCTCTCTCTCCTTCTCCCACCTGCACTCTTCTTCAGGTATTTGCCACCTTTGCCCCTCCAACTGGGTCCCCTGCCCTTCGTTCCATCCGCTCCATTAACTTGGCTCTCTTGTTCTGCACCTTCTTGTACACTCCTCATATCCTCCACCTCATCCTGATCATTAATAACTCCAGCCCTACCAGGTTCCTCACCTAACCGCAATTCCCCCCTGGAAGCTCTCCTATCAATCTCCCTCCTCAATTTCCTGCCCCTGGATTCCCATGCCTCACCTCTGCCAGCCTCAGGGGTGCAAGCCACCACTGCTGCAAGAGCCCCATCAGCCGCTGCTCTGCGCTGCGGCCTACCAACACCTTCCTCTACTTCTCCTATAACCTCCCCCACCGCCCCTTCCAGTTGGGCTTTGGATGCCCTACTAATGATTTCCAGTGCTTCCATAAGAGCCTTGGCATCCACTAAACCCTTCTTGCTGGCACCCCGACCCACCATTATGCCCAAATCTGACAGTGAACTAAATAATATCACTAAATAATAACTATCCAGGAAACCCCCCACCCCCCAGCAGCACCTAACTGCAGAAATTGAACCCTGTGAAGAAAAAGAAAAGGAAATGTGATGAAACAAGGATATTAAAATGGGAAAATTCAATAAATAAACAATGTCCAATTTAAACTGGCCAATACACCTATTTAAAAATATTAGACCTATGATTTTATTTAATATATATAAATATATATATAATTATTAATGTTTATTTTTTTATTTATTTTTATTTATTTTTTAAACTGCCCACCTTATGAAACAACCCTGTAGCAAGCAAAACTGGAAAAAATTCCATATAAACAAAAACAGCTGCACCATATAGAAATCCGGCTATACAGAAGCAGAAAAAACACACTGCCCCCCATGCGTGCCTTTAAAATGCAAATCACCGCCTATTACTATTATACTATGAAAACATTTGTGTATAGGAGCGTTACAAATGCCACCTCACATCGCATAATATCAAGTGGCAGAGCGAGCAGAGCGCCCGCCACAACCCCCGCGCGGAGCCCTACAGAGCAGGCCCGAAACCCGACGGGGAAACCCAGCCCCCCATGGACGACAGAAGAGCTACCACAACACGGCCCAAAAACAGCGGACCAGACATAGAGAACATCTCCACCCTATTTAAAAATCACAAAATGAGTAATAATAATTTGGAACGCTATATAGCGCTGCAAACCAAAAGGTTTCCTAGCGCCGACAATCATTACGCACTTGCGCGGTGTTCATTCCTAGATCCCAAATCATAATAATAATTTGCCACATATATAGCGCTAAGCGGAGCGCGGCGCTCGCGCCCTTCCCGCTGTGCCACCGTACCGGCTAATAATACCAGTACTCACACGGTCCTTTTATAACATGGAACTGCCCAACAAAAATAAACTTATAAACACTAAAAAGAAGCCCGAAAGCGAAACACAGGTTCTTTAAAAAAGGGCAGAATATGGCCTAAAGGAGAGAAAATACGCAAGAAGGAAAAGGAGAGAAACGCCATAAACGAAAATTATATATCAAACTATGAAGCAACAAATAGACTTAAAACGCGCATCCCATATAATGGGAACGTCAAATAAAAAGAAATTACACGGAAAGGGGGGGGTACCTTATATACGGTACTTATTTATTTTAGTTTTTTTTAATTTATTTTTTTTAATTAAAAATCACACCGTACTTTAAATAAAAACAGCCCACCTACCTCAACACACTCTAACCCACACCAAAAAAGCCCAACTACCAGGGAAGGCTCGGGAAGCAGGCGACAGGACTTCTCAAACCAAAGTCCCCAACCGTCGCCTGCTTCCCGAACCTTCCCTGACCCTTAAATACCCCTGATGACGCTCTGCACGTGGCACCTCGCTGGCCTGTGCAGTGTCAAAATAACCCCGGGGGTGGGGGGGTGGGATTCCCAAACGAAGTGGCAATGCGAAGAGTAAAGGTAAATGTGCCTGTGTTTTACTTTTTTGCATTTCCACTCCATTTTGGAAAGTAATAAAATTGCAGTGGGGTACTTTTGCACATAAATGCAAACGGACAAGGTTCAATTAAGTTCAAGTTCGAAATACCTTAAAAAAGGCCCCCAGCCCCCCATGTTGTAAGAACTGTTCCCCACTGTAACCAACTATGTGTTGCTGAGGCACAGCGCCGACAGGCAGTCTCCCAGTTTCCATGTAGAATGTTTATCAGATCTGTCCCATTTTCTATCTGTCCCTTCATTGGCGAGGAACTGTGAAAGGTGAAAGGCGGTTACACGCTAGCTTTGCACAAGGCCTCACTCCGTCCTCGTTCTACGGTCGGGCGGCGCCTCCTTCTTATCTTATGACGCAAATAGTACCTTGAATTTATCGTGGATTTCGTGTCATAAAACCTACAGCCAGGAACAGAAACGAAAACAATTTCGGTTGATAAGAGCAGTATTAGGGGAACCAACTGGCTGAACGTTACCAAACGTTCATCGAGTTTAGTCGAAGGTTACTATTTTTCGTTCAAAATCTACTCGGTACACGGTGTTCCGTGACGTGGCACTGGCGAGAAACCATGACGCAGAGAGACGACAGAAGAGAGAATGAAAACGGCTTCAAGTTTTTTTTCGCACTTTATGCAAATCAGTGCACATGAAATGGACGCTAGGGTCGGCATCAGCAGTCACTGCAGCATAATAGGTGTACGGGAAAGTGGAAAAAGATACCCTGCAGTGCTCACTGGCGCTCTGACACTGGGCGTGTGACTCACCATCCTCAAGCCTCCAGAAAGCTATGCCTCCTGGAAAGCCTGGGCTAGGGTGTGAGGGGAGTGGGCAAGGGGGGTGGGGTAGAGCGGGGACACAGTGAAAGAATAAAGAAGAGACGGTTTGACGGTGTGACGAGAGTCAGCGGAGGTGGGCGTGGGAGCAGAACCAAAGTGAAACCCTGATTTCCAGTAAGCTAGATAAGCTCCATAGCCTTTCACTTTTAATATGAGTGGCTTGCAGGATGGGAAGGAGTCCGGGTGCGAAACGGGGTAGACATTCACTATTGCAACAGTCTCCTCAGGATCAATATCCAGGATCTGTCCTACGCATTCTCCACCGATCCTGATCTTGACGACACTTTGGGGCTCATGTACATAAAGAAAATGCGTAAAAGACTTGCGTGTTTTCCTTACCTGCGCACCCACCATTTTCATTCATGTGTATGGCAGAGAGGAGGGGTGGAACGCAACGTGCATTTGCTCCAGCATTTTCACCAGCATGGATTTTCATGCCGGTGCAAATGCTGACGAGCCCTATGGGGTCCGCCTGTGTGTTGGAGAGCATTTAATTGTAATTGTGCATGGCAAGTGGTGCTCACAATCAAAATTAAACGCTGCCTGTCATGCCAGGCAACATTTACTCAATTGCACTGTGGAGTGCGCAAATGTGAAGGGCAAAAATTGACGTACATGCTTTTACGCCGCCTTTTCCCATTTCCTGCAGTGCAAAAGACCAAAATGTGGTAGCGGGGACCCGCTTACGTGTAAACGTAATGGCTTCCACTGTCAAATTACAAATGTAATTAACATGAGCCCCTTTCTGTCCAAATGGCATCTCCCTCAGAGGTTTTGGAAATGGACAAAGTTTACTAGAGGAACTCCCCCCTTTGTGCACGGGGGAGGGGGTAGCAGGTGACGGAAGGCGTATTGTCAGTGGTGGGCGGGACTGAGGGGCTAAGCAGGTGTCAAATAATGTTGGTGCCTCGAATATGGGATGCTGGCTGTTTTGCATAAAAACAAAGTGCATTTTGGGAAGCTAAGAATGATGACTAATTTGTCAAACATGTCTGTAACAGTAATTCAATTTTTGCCACAGCGCAGCTCGGTCTCGTTCTGGCCCAAGTCCTTCTCTGTCCGTCAGTCATATTCTGTCCACACATGATTCTGTCTCATGGAGACTCCGTCACTGCCTCCATGCCTCCCTTGGTCCCCCAGAGTCTCCCTTAGACCCATGGGGCCTTCTTCACTGGCCAGGAGTCTCCCTCACTTCCTTGACTTCTTTTTCAGTCCCTTGGGGTCCCTCAGTCCGCAGGTAATCTCAGTCAGATCCATGGGGTCTCCCATGTGCCAGGAGTCATGTATAACCCCTTTGATGTTCTCTAGCCTTTAACATATTATTCCATGTAAGATAAAACCTGAACACAACCTGTTACTCCTCCAGCAAAAAAAAAAAGTTTTTTCTGAACTTCAAACTACATCCACTGGATGGCTTTTAGACCACACACCCAGCCCGCCTGTCCACCGAAAACATGCTTTGGCACTATTATCGCTCAGACAGGAAACATTTTCACACCACTCTGAGAAGGAAAACCCAGAACAACCACAATCATTGCCAAAGCCAACAGTTTTGGCTTTTGTGTAGGCATGGAATAGGCATTCCCAGGTACTGCCATAATGATACTTCATGGCCATAAGATGGCAACAGCTGGAAAATGGTATTAGTACCTGCGCAAGTTATGGCAGTGTCTGTCAAATGCCTATCTAATGCATTTAAAATAGTAAATCTTTTGTTTTTGCCAATGCTTGGTTTCAATAGGAACTCAGTGCAACAAACAGATGCAAGGACACACATATTGCTTGTAAATCAAGAGTGTGAAAGCACACTTGGTTAAGCCATTTTTTATTACACCAGGAGTCGTCTAACAGAAACAATTAAGCCATTACCTTTCAGAAGACTGCTTAGATATGAGATAGCATCCCTTTTTTGAGCATTCAACACTCACTGGGTAGAAATAGTCACACAAATAAGCCAGAATGGGACTCAAACATATCAGGGATTTTCTTCCTAATACACATATGCATAAAATGGAACCTGCAACTACATGCTGGACTACAGCTTAGATGCTAGTGTTTTAAAACTATAAACATGGGTTCAAATCTAGCACAGCTGGTCCATTGAGATCCAGGATTCTGGCTATATGTAGCAGTAATGCAAAGCACATACACTTATTTTACTCGTGGGCTCTTACCTAAAATGGCCGCCAGGTAAGGTGCACTGCAACAACACTGTTGAGTCAAGGTAAGAGATCGGCTAAATGTCTATTGCATGTGACTGCATATCGTCTGCTTGCAAGTATGCTGCATGTATCACTGTGCCCCATATCATCCAACCAAGTCCCGTGGACAATGTGGGCCAGCTGTCACATAGTCTCTACCCTATGGATGTGCGCACCAGATGTTTTACACTACAATTCCACATAAATCCCTCAACTGTAAACAGCTGCCCGGGGGTTCATAAACTGTTCCACTGCTACATTCCTCTTTGTTGCTGTGCCCCATAGTTCACAAAGGTTTCGGTCCAGCTGACGCAAAGTTTCTATTATCTTTAATACGCTCTTTGCCTCTTCTCCATTCTTCTTTGGCATCCAATGTCTCCTCACTTGTCTCTGCCTTCCGTAGAGTGGCTAAACCTCAGTTTCTGCGGCATACATTGCATTGCTCGTCCTCCTTACCTTTTCAAGCCTTTGTCTGCTGAAGGGCCATGCATCCTACAGGACTTCAATATCATTGCATATGGTAGGAGGCACTATGCAAATATAAGATAGCATAACATAAAGGTAGCTCAAAGTGATCACATGTATGTGTGCTTTCAGCAGCAAGGGACAGGTAGTGGCAGGGAATGACCACAGGGACTAGCATGGCCATGGGCGGCCAATGAGTGTGTAAAACACAAAACAACACCTAGTGGCCCAACAACACCTAGCGGCCCCACACCTCACATCCCATCCCTCACATTTCTTCATTGTTCATTCCAACAGCTTACAGGACCACCTAACAGTCAACACCCAAAAGGCATTCTGGAAAAAAGAAGCACCATTTCTGAATTCAAAAAGCTGGCCACCAATTCCAAGATAAGGAAGACCTGGGCCACCTACCTCAAGGCCACAGTCATAGCCATGCTGGAGCTCTACTCACCCAAAGTAACTGCGGCCATCAGCCGGCAGAGAGAGTACCAAAATAGTGCAGTCCCTACACTCTGCGAAACCTCCAGTGCACCGTCATCAAGACGTTGGTAAATCTCAGGGAAGCCTTCAAACACTCCTACAGGTGTACACACCTCCGGATCACAGTAGCCCACCTCGAAACCCAAGACCTCTTGTGCCCAGCTGACCCCATTTCCCAGGCAGAGAATCAGTGCTGGCACCCCTGCTGAAGGCGCTCAGACTAGCAGAGGATTCTGGCGACACGTGCCCGGCAGCGAGAGGGACCATGCACCCAGACATCCTGGACCACCCTGTGGAGACAGCTCTCAACAACGCCTTCTCTAGACGCTGTTCCCGAAAGTCTGAAATAGTCGCCAGACCACTCCACATCACGCTTGCCTAACAACCAAGTAGCAGGCAACCTACCTCTGATAGGTAAAACATGGCAAAAACTGCACATAGTAATTGCAAACATGGTTCTATGTCCCTACATCGCCGGTGTTTTTTTCAATGAGTTTTTTGCCGACAGATTGTTGCTGAAAAAACTAATTGAATGGTTTCTTTTTTATTTTTGGGGTTTCCCGCCAAGTCACTCTCCCTATTATATAGTCCCTATTCCCCCCTCCCGCCCCTTATATCCCCTTAGCCCCCCCCCCCCCTATATTTTTCCATTGGTTTTTTTCAGCAAAAAACTGCAAACGACTCCTCGAAAGAAACACTGGCGATGTATCAAAGACGTACCGCAAAAATAGTTAGAAAGCTTCTTGGCACTTTCCCAGCATCAACGCAATTTCCACCCATGGAAACGTCTGCACCATTAATGTTCTGGGATAGTCTCTTGAGTCCGTATACGACCACAGCCTGCCCATGCTGTTTCTGCTAGACCTGCCTTCAGTAGTCAACAGAGTGGGTCTTAATACCTGGCTCCAGTAGCATCTTTAGCTGTGGGATATGTGACAATATTTTGAAATCGTCCAGATCATTACCACCAGCGCCAGAGCAAAGCCGGAGACCAGGAGCCTTCATCTCCCTGTTTCTTAAAGCAGCGATTTGCAGCATTCCCTAAATTTCGCTCCTGTACCTGCTTATTCCTATGACTCAGATAATGTACCTTCTCACAGAGCATAACCAACATGTCCACAAACCAGCCAATAGCACACAGTTATACTTGTGGGTGTCAGGCAGAGAACACCAGTCTGCAGCTTTGTCGAGGAGCCTGAAGGCAATTCACACTTAGATGAACTCCAACCGCCTGAAATCCAATGCACTGAGAAAATAATGATTGCCCTAAAGCAGGGGCCTGTACCATGTGGCTCTCCATATGTTTTGAACTACATCTCCCATGATCCCTCACCATTTATAATGCTGGTTATGTCTGATGGGAGTTGTAGTCCAGAACATCTGGAGAGCCAAAGGATGCAGACCCCTGTCCTAAACCCAAAACACGTCCTCAATCAAATCAATGCCCTTTCACACCTTCAATGAGGAGAAAGTGGCAATCAGGAAAAGTGTGAAAAACGACTATTTCATACCCGGATGACAACGCAGATGAGCCTGGTATTAAATAACCCTTTCTACCAGTTAACACTCCTTAAAAATTCTAGCCATCATTCCAGAGAAGAACCATACAATGTTAGTAGATGTTTCATTATCTCCTGCCTGGAGTATGGTCGCACACTCTATGCAGGCATACTACACTTCATACTTGACCTGTGTGTCAAACCAACTAAGTAGCCTTCACTGCCTCCCGAT
This sequence comes from Ambystoma mexicanum, assembly GCF_040938575.1. Lineage (NCBI taxonomy): Eukaryota > Metazoa > Chordata > Amphibia > Caudata > Ambystomatidae > Ambystoma > Ambystoma mexicanum. The sequence goes on from NC_090923.1 coordinate 1,073,889,451, forward strand.
CCATGCCAGAGTTTCATTCACATTTTTATGGATGCTATTCACTATTGGACCAGCTCCAAAATATCTCCAGAATAAAATCTAAACATACCTCCCTGCAGTGCCAGTATCCTCATTCCCGTTATCTGAGTCTTCACTCGCTTCTTCCTCCTTTGCAGTCTGGTTACCGTCCATCTCACTCCACTGAAACTGCCCTCCTTCATGTTTCAAATGTTCTCCTCACAGCTCGCCATTCCAAGCCTTCTTCTATTCTTATTCTTCTCGATCTGTCTGCCGCGTTCTACACTGTGGATCACTCTCTCCTTATCTCCTCTCTTCCCACTTTGGGTCTGCTCTCAAATGGTTTCGTTCTTACCTTTCACAACTGACCTATTCCATTACCTGGGCTGGACACTCTTTTCCCTCACTCCCTCTTCTCTGTGGTGTCCCTCAAGGCTTAGTTCTTAGCCCTCGTCTTTTCTCCTTTTACACCACTCCTCTTTTTGCCCTCATCTCCTTCTTTCACCTTTCTTTTCCCCTTTATGCCAATGACACCCAGATCTTTCTCTCCTTCTCCTCCTTTGACTCTGCTTTGCACTCTACCATTTCAACTGCTGTCCAGAATTGGATGTCTTCCCATTGTCTACATCTGTTCTTTTCGCCTCTACTATCTCTCCCACCCCATCCCCATTCCCTCTCCTTTCCCCATCCTCTCTTTCCTTTTCATGTTCAGCGCACAACCTGGACATTATCTTTGATACTTCCCTCTCATTCTCCTTTCCTATTTCCTATATTGCTCGCTCTTGTCGCTATGCTCTGTTTAACATTCACACTGCTCGCTCCTATCTTTCCTTTCATGCTACTAAACCTATTTTCTTTTCTCTTGTCTTTTCCTGTATCGACTACTGTTGATCTTTATTCTTTGGTTTCCCTGCCTCCTACCTTCTTCCTCTTTGTTCTATCTACAACTCTTCTGCTCATCTCCTTTTCTCCTTATCCCCTCGGTCCCCCGATACCGTAGATTTCACCGAATCCAATTTCACCTACTCAGAAATCTTCAATTGTTTTTCTTTGAATTGGTTAGGTAAGTAGGTACATTTTAAGGTAGGGAGATGTGGCGCGGGGAGGTCTCCCCGCATAATAAAAAACAAGTTTGAATGGAAAAAAGGGCAACGATTTCTCCTTTAGGTGAAGTGGATTCAGTGAAATCACCGGCATTCGCGGTCCCCATCACATCCTCCCTCTTCTCAATTTCATTACTTCCTTTCGAATCCCGTCTTTTGTATCACTTTCTCTTGTTTTTTAATACACTCGTGTCCTGGCCCACCCTACCTCTCCTCCCTAACCTCGTTCTATGTCCCTTTGTGCCCCTTACAATCTCAGAATTTCTTTCTTTCAACTGTTCCTAACCCTCCCTGTGCCTCATCTCATTTTCACTCCTTTTCTCTCCTGAACATTGGAACGTTCTTCCCCTCTCACTTCGCTCCTCCTCATCTCTTCCACCTTCTATTCTCTTTTGCTTCTTAAAATTCTCTGCTTTCTCTCTCTGCTGATGTAACCTTTACTTATACCCAATTTGTACCATTTTGATTTGTACTGTTTTTGGATTCTCTTTTTTTGTTCAGCGCCTTTGGTGAAAGGTGCTTTATAAATTCAATAAAATAAAAAAATTAATCAGACTCCAATCTATATTCAGGCACATACTCAAAATGCAAAAGAGATGTTTTTTCGTGATTTGCACCCCCTCTCCTATAGTCAAATATCTGTCAATACCCCTGTTCCCACCCACCCCCAAAACCGTTCACTTCAAGTACCTGCTCTGAGGTCCTCTGGAAGGTTGGAGGGAGTACAGGGTTTGTGCATTGCCCTTGTGGAGGCTGTGAGTGGGTATGGGCAGATTAGCGTATTGCTACCAAAGGATCAGTGCCCTCAAGGCTGCCCTTCTGCCCTGACATTAACTCTTCTTGCATTGTACTCATGGCACCATGAATAGGTCTAGGGAGCTAGGTGCCGTGCTCTGATGGAGTGCTCAAGAAACAGGCAGTACCATTGCCCCAGCCCCTGCATGTGCTCTGGAGACCCACGCTGGTCACCCCAGCTCATCAGACTTCATTTGGCAGCTTTCTTGGAGCAGCATGACATCATGGCCTCTCTGCATTACCGGATGCCTCAGGCTCTTGAAATTGAAAGTACCTTGTTCTCATTATCGGTGAGCTGTACCTGTGTTACTACTTATTGGGTGAACATGAAAAGGGATGGCTATAACCCTCTACCCCATTGAAGGCCCATGATCTCAGTTTACCACAGCTCTGCAATTCAGCTCATGCTCTGCTTATCCTGTCCCAGTTTGTCCAGCCTGTTGAACTCTGTATAACATTCTGTTGCTCACTTACTATTTTACTGTCTCTGATGATCTTTTCTTTTCGTCCGCAGCTGAACCCGCCCAGTCAATTTGGTTCCCTCAGCCCATCTGGTCTCCTCCTTCTGCCTGTGACTGTCAGCCAGGATACAGCCCAATACCTCAGGGGTCTACCACTGCAGCATCCTGGCCTACATTTGCTATGCCCCTTCTCTCCTCAATCATCATGGTGAAACTTCAGTTATGCTATGCCTGTCCCAGAGCCACTGGTCTTGAACACACCAATGTCGGCCCTGACAACAGTGCAGTGTCCCCTTGTAAATTAGATCTGCTTAAAGTAGGCACTCCTGCAGTTTAGGACAGGAATAAAATGCACCTGTTCTGATTCCCTCCTCCTAAACCCTGCTTCACGCATTCCTATAATCAGAATATCACTCTTCCTTCAACTAGAAGTGAAACTGCACATTGCCAAACATACACATGTGGCCCGTGGCTCGAAAAGAGCCTGGATAAATAAAAGACAGACACCAGGGCGTATAAATAAAGTGTGTGTGTGTTTTGTTGGACTGATCCCTCCAGCCCACCATGGGAGCTGGATGGAATGTTCAGGGAAAAGAAACAATAAGATACAGAACTCCCCTGCCCTAGAAGTGGTCTGGGCAGGGGAGAAGATTCTAGAGAGAGAAGCAAACTAAAACCATTAGACAGAAGAACAAAAAAACATTAAAAGAAAAAGAGTGAAGCAGAGAGAAAAGAGTAGCTCCCTAGGGGGCATCAATCTTGAGCAGCCTCCTCTGGCCTATGCACAACTGTTGGCTGGGCCGCGTGAGGTCGGCGACCCAGCGTACTTACCTTGGGTCTGGGCTGAGTGCCGGAGTAGCCCAGGCATGCACAAGGAGTGTGGCATCTGTCGGCCCACCTGGGGGCCAGACTGGTTGGTCCCTTCCTCCAAAGGCCCTGGACAGGATGCACAGTGCTGCCCAGGAGGAAGACAGAGCTGCCCAGTCCAGGCCGCATGTGGGGGGCAGCCCAAAATGGGCGTGCCAGCTGTGTACCATGTTAAGCTGCCTCATGGCCGGCGAGGCGGGCCATCCAGAAGAAGTCTTCTTAGGCTGCATATGGGAGGCAGATCGTGAGGTGAAGCAGCGATGAAGCCCACTCCGCCTTGCAGAGTGGAGCAGTAAAGTTGCACCAATACGTTTTTTTGGGGCCACTAGCCATGGCTTTCGGTCATGGCCCCTGTACATGTTGCACCAATACGTTTCTTTGGCCATGCCAGTGGGACAAAGACCCTTTACCCCATGCCTAGTAGATGTGATCACTGTAGATGTCACATTTCCTCTTTTTTCACTCTCTCACGATTCTCGCTGTATTTTCCTGCTATTGCCCCGATAATGCTTGAAAATCAAAAACTCTTCCCAGTCCTTACAGGCACGCACCAAGTGCCCCCTCCTCTTTTCATGGTCCCTTCAATCCCCTCAGCAGGTTTTTCCCAACCTTGGCCCTCTACCATTACCCTCTTTCTCTCTTTGTTTCGTGTGACGCATTTTCTTTTCTGAGCGCGTCTTGCGTTATTGCTGCAGGAATATCACGAGATTCCCCTGGTATTCCCCAGATAATCCGAACATTTTCAAACTGTAACTGGCTCCCCAGACCAGCCCCAACTTTTCAACTTCACATGGTATCTTCTTTCCTCCTCCCCACCTATAACCTGCTGCAATTGCATCCTTTTTCCTCCTCCAAATAGCTTTTTGAGCACTTTTCATTTTCGCATTGCCCCAGTATTACACCGGTAATTGCTTGCATCAAGCAAAATAAAATTGCCGACTTTTCATTTCAGAAAAGTCTCTCTGCTGCAAAGCACCATGGGAGAAATAGCTATTTTTTGGGTTGGCAGCACTTCCTTTCCCGTCAAATATTTAAATAACTACTGGATGGATTGACCCGAAACCTGTCCCGGGAATCGAGTCAACGCTTCGTGCCCAAGTTGTTTCTTATTTGGTCCAAATCTGCCAAGCCTTTTTTGCTCTTAGGCTTTCCCAAAATTTTACTTTTTCTCTATGGGGACATGTATAGGAGTAGGCAGAAAACTGCATATTATTTTGCTTTCTTAATACCCTTTTCATTTTTTAACAAGTCTTTCCCACAATTTTCAGTCAAGGGAGTGAGAGGGGGGTATGACAAACCCTTTGCACAATGTCAGCCAAATTCGTCTTGCAAGTCAAAAGTTATTAGCAATAGAATTTTTGGATTTCCAATGACTCATACGTTTCCTATTACTCATAGGTATCACCTTATTTAGACCGCCACCCTATACATTTGTGAACGTTTTTTTGTATGTTTGGGGCTGGCTCCAGCCCCATTACAGTTGGTGGCCTGAAATTTTGGCCCAAGGTCGGCATACCAGAATGTGGTACTGGCGATAGTGAAATCTGACCAACCCCACCCATTCGCCCTGGACAGGGCGGGGTCTGGCCATGTGCTATCAGATTTGTGAAAGTGTGTTTGTATGTTCGGGGTTGACTCCAGCCCCATAACAGTTGATGGGCTGAAATGTTGGCCCACGGTTGGCATACCAGTCTGGGGTATACTGGCGATAGTGAAATCTGACGGTACCCAGTCATTTTACCAAAAATAAATCAGAGTGGTAAGTTTCACCGAAAGCCAAAATACTGAAAGAATACAGACAATTTTATTTAAATATATATATGGTAGTGGTCTAAGGGGTTAAAAGGGTGAGAATGGTGTTGAGGGGGTTAAAAGGATAGAAAAACAAAGAGCTGGGGGGAACTCCTAAATAAAAAAAAACAATTTGGTATGTTTTCCAAATCACATATAACCAATATGACCAACCCCACCCATTCCCCCTGCACAGGGCAGGATCCGCCCCAGTGCAATCAGTATAGGAGATTTTGGGAGATTGTTGATTTTGCGACTTATTCAAAAATAGGAAGTTAGGACACAAGGTCGGCATACCAGTCTGGAGTGTACTGGCGATGGTGAAATTCGACCAACCCCACCCATGCGCCCTGCACCGGGGTGGGGCGGGGTCCGGCCTGTGCTATCAGTATAGGCGATTTCAGGAGATTGACGATTTTGCAATTTTTCAAAAATAGGATGTTATGACACAATAAAACATACAGAAGGATGTGGCAGACCCACACTTGCCTGTCAGCAACACCGGGTGGTACCACTAGTAAATATATATATATATATATATATATATATATATATATATATATGAACATATATATATATATTTAAGTGTTTAGAGTATAGGAAGTTTATTTGTTTACATATAGCGCATGTTTATAGTTATGCGTATGCATAGAGTAGGTTAGTGTTGTAGGTAGGGGGAATCATTAGGGGAATGTTTATAGTATTAAGCATATGGGTTAAAGAGGCGGCCTGCCTTAGGCTGCCTATGGGGTAGGACCACCCACAGAGGTCATCCTCGGGCCTCATGCTTGGGTGGTAGCAGGTGTAGGGCAGGGGTCTGTTCCATCAGTCTCAACCTATGGGTCTTTCTGTGACCCCTCTAAGGAAGGGTGGGCTGACCGGGTAGATCCCTTTTTAGACAGAACTCACACCAAGGGGTGTTGAGAAGGGTAGACATAGAAATGAATACAAGTTTAAGAGATTTTCTTTTTAAATAAAGAGGGAATCCAACTTGGTGTCTGTGTCTCATAAACAAGTCAGGTACGAACACAGGGCGACTCCCAACTCCTGTTAACAGTGATTGTATTTCGCAGGTCCAGTGCCCCTCTCTATCCAGCTTAACTAGGGGGTGGGTGATCCCATGGGGGTCGTCCGTGGCCTGGGGTGCAGGAGGTGTACACCCTTACCCCTGGCTCGGCCGGAATACAGGGGCTGCACACACTCTGTCCCTTTGTCACTTCACGCTTGAGCCTCTGCAATTGCCCGCCAGCTGCCAGCTGCTCAGCCATTCCTGCCCTCTTCACCACTCTCCTTCTTGCCAACAGCACTGCTGCCAATGTATGCTGATCGCCCACTCACCAGAGCTGTAATTAGGCTGCGTCCACGTCATGATGTAACACTGGAACAATGCCCACTGGCATCTCACCACACGCTGCCATGCACCTGAGCCAGCAGTAGTTTGTTCTGCCGCTGCAGAAGCCCTCCCCTAACCACAGTCGAGTCCTATAACAATCGCTCCACTTGTACACTGCTTGGTGGGTGCCAGAAGCATTTGATGTTTGCACAGAATGCCCTATAAATTAATAAGCATAACATGTAATATACCATGTGATGTACAATAAAGTGCAACTGTATAACACACCCGCTGCACTTTTGGAGCCCTTGTGGTGCACAGGCCTGGAAGTAAAGGGGAGGGTTGCTTCAGGCTAGCAGGAAGGGCAGAAGAAAAGGGAGAAGGGAGCTGCAGGTTAGCGAGAAGAGCGAGAGAGGCAGGTGTATATCCTTAAGTGTTAATGAGTGCAGGCCCAAGGCACCCGTTTCCTATGAGCTGGTTGATTTCTAAATGGTTCCTGGTGATGACGACACTTGTGGTGTATGAGTTTGTGTAGATCAATTGAGGAACCCCAGATATTGGTACTGTCACGGGGGATAGTGTGGGCCAAGAAGTACACCAGAATCATGTAGTTCATTCATTGGTTGTTTAGGTATTTGGTACAGTGGGCTAACTAAACAGGGAACTGGGAATTTCCCACATAAAAGGATGTTTTTTTCCATGTCAGTGTCTTTCCTGCTGGGCTACAGGCCCCCTGGCTATGATAACAAAGTCCCAGTCCTTCAAGCTCTCAGGAGGTTGGGCCACACCGCACTGCTCTGACGTTGCAGGCTCTCAGGGTTACCGAACGCTCTTGTTGCCAAGTCCCATAACGTCCAGGGAGGTTTCTCCGCCTCCCTCTGCTCGGGCTACGCAGGGTCACAGGGTGCCTGTGTCCTCTTCTGTAGTTGGTTCTAGGTGTGGGATTTCCAGGGTTCTGTTTCCCAGGGCTACTACCCCCTCAAAGTTACTCAGTGGCTGTTTCGTTGGTCATAGCTAACAGGGCGAGTAAGAGAGGGGTCCCTTGGGTAGGGTGACCAAACCTTAAATATCTCACTCTCCTCCCCTCAGAACGGACTGTTCTCTCCCAGATCCTGCTTGTTTGTCATCCCACTGTGTGGGCCTTGCTAGGGCCAACCTGGCCTGCCGAAGCCTGCCTTTTCTCGCTGGATAGTTCTTGGTCTTCTTCAGGCTCTTGCCACTTGGCCCTTTTGCACCCTACTCTTCACCTCCCCTGTACCACTCCCTCCTGATGTTAACTCTAGTTCTGCCCCACTCCTGGACTCTGGTGTTCTCTCCTCTCTCTTTTTTTAGCAAGGTCTCCTGGCATCTCCACCTCTCCGTACAAAGCCTTAGCTTCTGATCCTACCACCTCCTGGACTGCCCTGAATTCCTTTTGCTTAATCCCTTCTGATATCACCACCTCCTTCCTGTTCACTTCTGCTGTAATACCCTTCTTCTTTTCTGTCCTTGATATTACTAACTCTGTTGCTCCCGCTCCTGTTGGTACAACCTCTCTTGCCACTCCTGATATTCCCTCATCCTTCCTTTCCACTTCCGTGGTAACTACCTCCTTTCTCTTCTCTTGACTCCATATTTTACCTCCTCCCTCCTTTCTTCTTCTGTTATCTTCTCCTTCTGATCCACTCCTAATTTTACCTGCTCACTCCTTTCCTCTTCTGCGATTACCACCTTATTCAAATCCACATCTGATCTTACCCACTCCCCCCTCTATACTTCTTGTGTTGCTAGCTCCTTCCAGTCCACTCTGCGTCTTGCATCCCCCTGCTTCTCCACTCTTGCAGCTCTCACCACCCCTCACCTCTCTTGTTGCCACCTCCTCCCCAGTCTCCTTGACTCCTGCAGTCTCATGGTCTTCCTCCTCCTTCCAGCATCCAGCATTCACTAAACACATGCCTCCTGCTCCTGCAACCCACACTGCTAGAATGGACTGCATAAACTTTGCAAGGCTCTCCACAGCCGTTGGTTGGAATTCTACTGAGGGTCTGTACCAGTGAGTGGTAATTGTTTGAGGGCTGGGATTGGCTGTGGCCCTTAACTTCCTGTGCGTTACATTCTGGATGAAATGGCTGGCCTAAGTATATAAGAGCCCCTGGTGGCCATTATGGAAACTTCATGTCTACACGATGAGTCAGGTAGAGCTCTCTGTGCCTGGGAGGACAAGCCAAGGGAGGAAGAAGGGGTTGCTCTTGCTATAGAAGCCGAACCTAATACTGTGCTCATATCTTGATAACCCCACTATTTCGTTGGCAATCCACATATCAGCCTGAGGACTTCGTCTGCTGCCAACTGCCTGCCTCCTGTACCAAGGTTGTTCCCGTCAGTGCTTCAGGGCCTTGGGTGCGCTTCACCTACACCTTGGTTCACGAGGTGCAGTCCTGCCCGAGGCTCTGAATTGCCTTAGCATCAATCCCTGTGCAATCTCCAGTGGGTCTGTTCATACACCATGGCAATACCCAGAGGCTCAGGGGTCTGCAATGGGGGCAAAGTGGCCAATGCGTGGGTACTTTGGGTGGCTTGACGAGGCCTGGGCCACGACCAATGGAGGCCAGGCCACAGGTTATACCCGGTGGGTATACAATAGCATTACAAAAACATTGACATTCAGTGAAAACGCTTTCGTTAAAGGGATGGTATGGTTACATTGGGCCAATAAAAATCTTTGAAATACAGTGAAAAAACATTCTTCAAGGGAGGTTCATGGTGGCGGCTGAGTTGTGGATGTTTTTTTAATGATGGCGGTCTCACTTTTAGGATTTATTGAGAAGCCCTGACTCACCATCTGTTGGGTTTTGCTTCATTGCGCTGCAACCATAGCATAAAAAAACAATACACAAATGGTTCCGTTTTGACCCAGATGGGTATTTCTCTGTATTTTAAAATGGGTACAAACTTTAACTTGAACTCTCCCTCTTTTCTTCCTCACAGACCGGAAGTTACGCAGTGTGACCTCCACTGTAAACACATAAATACAGAAAAGCATTGAGAACCTCACCCCAAAAAATATAGTTAAACAATGGGTATATAATAATCAATTAAATATGACAATAGCAAGCCTCAATAGCTTGCACAATAATTATGACAATATCTAAACCAATCAAAAGTTCCACACATATTGGTGCAGCCACACAAGTGGAACCCTTGATGCCAATGTGATTTGCCTAAGATCACAACATTTGTTGAAGTAAGCCAGAATTAAAAAAAAAAGGGCCCCGTTCTCTATAATTGTCAATTTAGCCACTGACATTAGATGTGTTTGAGGATTATTAAAATGAAGTACTATAATACTTACAACAAACACAAGAAGCTAGACAAATCTGTTTGGGACAGTGAAGGGATCGTGATCGGTTGGTGGGGTCATTGGAAATCACAGTCTGGGGTAAGTAAATCCTCCAGCAAAATGAAATGTTCACCTCAGCATATCTGAAGACAGGGGGGTTGAAAGCCAAAAGGCAAAGAATAAGAGAGAGTGAAGCGAGTGTCACACAAGAAAGATAGGAGAGAAGGGATGGGAGACATAAGACAAGCAGGGGCTGAAGGAAAAACAAAAGCAGGGCAGAGTGGAATAAAGAAAAATAGATGAAGTGTGAGGAGGGATGGGATTGCTGTCAGAATGTCAAGAGGTGCAGCCGAGGGCAACCAGAATAGATCGGGCAGTAGACAGAGAGAGGGAGAAAGATGAAGGGAATGATGTACTGAAACTAGGACACAGAGGTGGGAAAGACCTGTCTGAAAGAAAACAAGCATATGGCGTGGTTGATTGGTTGACAGGTGATACAGAAAAAGAAAAGAAAAATCAAGCCAAAGTAATGGGGAGAGTTACGAAATACATCCAATGAACAGGGAGGGAAAGGGGGAGAGAACCATGAAATTAATTCGGCTGCATGGTAATCCGACTGTTAGTGGATCCTGCTGCATCATCTCCAAGGCTGTCACCCCCAAACCCCCCAGCTACCTCACGGGCAAGCTCAGCATCTCCAGAGGTTTAAGATCCACCAGAAACCAGCACATGTGCAGGCTTGAACTCTGCCAGTGCAAGAAGGAAACAACTAGAAGACAGGCCTTCTCTATCTACGCCCCCAGACTCTGAAACCTCCTCCCCGTCAACATGAGACTCGCCCCCTTTGCTTCTACAATTCAGGAAGGAGCTCAAGACTCTTCTCTTCAAGAAATTGGCTGTTCTCTAATACCTAGGTCCACACAAACCCCCCATCTAACCTGAGACTGGGTGACCTGCTCCTCCTTGCTTCCACAGCTGGTAGCTCCTTTGTTGACCAATTACTCCCCTCCCCCACGCCCGTTGTTAACACCTCGCAACCTTGTATTTCTCTCTGCCTCATTGTGTACTTCCCCCATGACTTGTAAAATGGTCCCTTGCTTCTGGAAGATAGGAGCATGCTAAAGAAAATACCACGAGAATAATAATATTAATAGTGTAGAGAGAGAAAGAAAGATGTAACAAGAGAATAAGAGGCTAGAATGAAGAGAGTGAGACACAAGAAGAGTTGGAAGAACGAGACTGAAACTAGATGAGTCAGACAATGAGCAAGACAGGAAACATTGAGATATAAAAGTGATAGCACAAGTTGAGGTCCAGGTGGACGAGAGACTTGGAGAGATGGACGGTCAGGTAATTTCCCGCCCAAATTACACAATCACGCACTAAACAAAGGTCTGTCTCATGTACAGGGTAATGGACCATGTACTTTTCTCATTTAATGTTGCTCATGTTTGTGGTGCACACCACAGGTTGAACTGCCCTTTGGTTCACGCATGGCATCACTTGCCGGTCATCATACGTTCATAACAGAAGGGTCTAGCAAATTATATCTTGCGGAATTTGGAGGGTGGGTCTATGGGTCTGCCTGCGGCATGGCCCTTGACTTGACCGGTCCACACGTGATTTATCCCCCTCCACGCCCCCAGATCTTTGCGCCTTTGGTTTTGGATGTTTTGTCTACTGCCATGTTTGTGCCTGAGGCAAAAGGGGATATACCAGTCCTGGGCATGATGCTAGATTTCCTTTGTGGCAGGGATGGGCTTTGCAGCATGGGAGTGAGGATGCGTGGGGGGTGCCTTTTAGAGCCTCGGCCCGGGCACCATATCGCCTGGAAACTACCAAGCGCTGGAGTGACAGGTCACACTGCCACATAAACTACAGGTGTTCCCTGTGATGGGGCATGCAAAACATGGCCATTAAATAGAGTCCAAAACATAAATAATGGAGACCTTGCTTTTTTTCTAGAACAAAGATCATGTTTTACATTTAATATGTTAAATGGCAAAAACAGTGCTTTTTTGCATTTGTACAAGATGCCACAAAAGCACACTGACCGTCTCTTTCTTTGATCATATGTATTCCCCCACAAGCGTTTTAATAAAAGGCCAATATTTTCCAGGTGTCTTTGTGTCTAATGCATTCTTTTCTTTGAAGCAGGATTTTTCTCTGAGGTCGTGGTTAGAGATAACGTTCCCATGTTAAATACAGGCGTGCAAGTCGTAGAATTCAAAAGGTAAAACACAGGACTTGGTGACGGACTCACTGGTGATATGTGGGAACCCTAGCTTGTAAAGAAAGAAAATGACTGGGCGAGCATCACTGCATGGCATGGGGCTTGTTGACATGTGGTTATGGGCCCTGCGTGCAATACACCACCTGCCCTCTAAAAAACGAGCAGTTCTCCCGCTGAAAATCAACTTTCTTCCAATGTAAGCCAACGAGGGGACAAAACAAAGCCCTGGTTGCTTGTAGATCTCTTGCTGCCTAAGTGCCTGCCCTTTCCTCCCCCCTGTATTTCTGCTTCCCTCACCGGGTCCTTCCGCCAATGATTTGCAAAGTACTCTGTTGCTTCCCAAATCTAGGTCCGTGCTCAAGAAATACCATAATATTAATAATAACAATAATGCACTCTTCCTGGTGCACAATCTCCCTCTGAACTGTTTTAAAATGGATGGCATGACCCCCACTTGCCAGTGTCCTTTGCGTCACGAAGTTCTTTCCTTATAAAAAGGGATGTTCAGTTCCTTTGTGCCCTTCTTGGGTACCAAGACTCCAGCAAAGGGTTGTGCACTGTGGACCACTGTGTTTAGGCTGGCTGTCTGAATGTTGCCTTATTTCTGCTAGTGTTGCCTGCTTAGCTGCCGCAGGGTCTGAAAGCACCCAGAAGCAGGCTGAAGGAAGCACCATAGTGCTGTTTTGAAAACACCAAAAGGGCCAAAATGCATCACATTTCAAACATGCAAAATGGTATTGCACAATTTGCTGACTTCGAATGGATGAAGGCCAACGTCACATAGAAGTGATGGCCTGGCTGACACGCATGGACAGATGCAGGCACACACTTTTGGCACAATCGACATTGCAATCATATAGCAGTAAAACTATGTTTCTATTGTATGTAAACACCTGGCACCATCTTGGAGTTGCTGATCCACCTGTATCTGATGGGGCATCAGGTACTCCAGGAGGGTCTGAAGGGTACTCATATTTGGGTTGGGGTCAGCTGAAGATGTCGAGGTTTCAGTTCCGGCTTTCTCCCACTCATCTGAGTTCTCAACATCTGCAAGGTCCTTCTCTAGTCCTTCCTCCTGGTCTTCCGGTAATGTAGCGCTCAGTGGGGCAGGAGGTACTTTTTTTCTGTGATGGATTGTTGTCTTTCTCGTGCAGAGGATTTTATACCTAACAATCCAATAGATTAAAGGCTATCAATGGATTTTGCAATATACATGGGGCAGGTGTGAGTTGTCTCTATCTCGGGACTTTAACATCCCATTTCTGACACCCTATGTGGCGGGTCAGAAGAAGGACGCCGACACTGCAAGGACATTTTACCACATGTTTTATTAAACAATATAATAAGGCCTATCTTTACCTATGATGAGGTGTTCCCTGCCTACTAACTAAGGTGCTCGGCGGTCATGAGTTATATTCCAAAGAATTCAGTCCCCTGTCCAAATCTAACCTAGCTGACCCTACCACTATAATTACTAACTAAGGTCAGGAGAATGACTCCTTTCTCCTGAATGTCATGTCTTGGCCCAGATGCTTTCTGGATTTTAATATTCTATTTAGTAGTTCATACGTAAATAATGTCTTGTAACTTGTTGAATTAATTTCTGTAACTCCCTCAGGGGATTGTCTGTTTTTCCTTCCCCTCTCTTAGGTGGTTTCCTAGTCCAAGTAAAATTCCTTTCCTCAGACTTATAGGATTCAAAGTTCTCTTGTTTATTATCCTTCTCTCTTGATTGGAGATTGATTCGCAAATACTCATCATTCACCTTTTATTTATTTATTGTGCATTTGTAAGGCACTTATACATCAAGTTAATTGTGTTTCAAAGCACCCACTTGTAGTTATTATTCCCAAATTGTTCTTCTATTTGTACGATTTATCTTTGTGACCTCACTGGGTCTTGGTTCCCAAATGCCTCGCTATGGTATCTCCATCTGGGTATTTCTTGGGTATTGGGGAATCTTTCCCTTTTCCCACTGTAAGAGAGTTCCAGTTCTATTTCTCTCACTCTCTGTGATTTTTATATTTCTCTGTTGCCTATGGACACCGTTTTGACTTATCAAGTTGTTTCCCACTCTTCTCTCATGGGTACTAGGATGGGTTTCTCGCCATTTATAATGACTCTATCTCGGTGTTCCGGTAGACCCGTTATACTTATTACCTTCAACCTGTGGGGTAATGTCTCCCGTAGCTGTATGGGTTTTCTTTCTTCCTTTGCTTCTTGGATGCTTCACGTTTCACTATCCACGGTGTTGGCTTCATGTGCAGTCAGCTCCGGTGCCGCATTGGATCTGTTTTGCGAGTTGCTTTCTCCCAATGGTGGACTCGGGTCATTGCACAGGTCAGCTGCCCACCAAGGTTCTCGTGTGGTTATGCCCCCACTGAGCTCTCTACTCTAGGGCCCTTGGAGTTCTCCTGTCTCTCTCACACACCGGCCTCCCAGCATTTCTCTCAGCATCTCGCTCCCCATAGTCTTGGAATAGTTTCTAATTACAAGGGCACTGCACTTCACACCAGTTCTGCCTCCTTCAGCCATAATACACACATGGGGGCTTCCCCTGTCTCTCTGGGCTCTCTGCTCCCCCTCTCACTGGTGAGTTGTGTCTTTTCAACCTCCTCAACACAGTCCTTTGCTAGTTCTCATTTAAAGGGATAGCTTAAATTTCATCCTGACAGTTGTATTGGTTCCTTTTATCCTTGTCTAAATCATGGAACTCATAATGTTCTGGTGGATCAAACAAGTCCATATAAGCCTTCACTTGGAGGATATTAGGGAGTTCTTCTGGGGAATGGAAGTCCTTTTCCCCAAAGGGGGAGTCCCTCCTGGTTAGGTCCCACCTGCCTCGATCCTTAGGGAGGGTGTTGCGGAGTGGGCTCACATCCCTAGCCTCTCAAGGGGGGTTCCCCCATGGGGAGAAGGGATGAATTCCCTCGATTCATTGCAAAATGTATACATTATCATTGGTTTAACACCTGCACTCTTCTGGACCAATACACCATGTCCTGGGTGGATGATGCATTGTACTACCTGAGGCAAATATGTTTTTTTCGGTCCTAGACTTGCGGTGCTATTATCAAATCCCGGTGCATCCGGAAGATTGCGAGAAGATGGTTTTCATCTGCCTTCTTAGATTCTACAAGTTTGTCAGGATGCCACAGGGGATTTCTGGTGCACCAGCAACGGTCAAGCAACTTATACATGTTGGGTGTTCTGACCCACGTTTGGACTATTATGCTACAACATTTGGTGCTGTGGGCTTAGGAAATCCAAGATGGCCGAAAAAGCCCACATGTGCGCCAGAATCTATGAAAACCGCGCAGTTTGTGCGCACACCAAAATGGTCACCTGACTTGCCACCCCCCGGTGCGGGTGTGCTGGGTCAGAAGAGCCATGAGTGAAATGGGGTGCCAAAGAGAAAACCAGCAGTGCCTGTTTGCTAGAAAGCACTTTAAAAATCACCCTTTGTTTCTCTGAAGGCAAGCTCAGAATGCCCATTTCAAACATTGCAGAATATCCAACAATCTCACTGAACACCAGCAGACATTTGACAGAATAAAGTCTTGTGGGGATACAAAATCTGGAAAGAGGATGAGCCTAAAATAATGTTCATAGCAAAACTGGCTGAGCTGTGGATTTCAGCAGTTTAAGTAAATTTGGACTGAAAGACACTAAAAATCTAAATGTTTAAAAGAAATGAGTGACCTACTTTTAAGTGTCACATAGGTTTCAATTGTTTAAATGTCATAGTTTTAAACTTAGAATCAGCATTCTAGCTGCATGTGTAAAAATTGTTAGTTTATTTGAATGCAGAAAACTGGGTAACTAGAAGTGACATTAGCTGGGGCCTGGCTTAAGGAACTGAATTCTTCCTGACATCTACCCCCACAGGAGTTAAAACCTGCTCAGCCACTCTTCCCCTTGCCAAAAGGAGTTGTCACCTCTCTGATTAGATTAGGGGTGGAGCAGCTACAGGGAGTTGAACAAAGGCCTGTCCTGGGCCCAGGCAGATGGTTTATTAGGGTAGTCGTAAATGGCTTCCTTTTGAACAATGGGCCTTCCAGGGCCCAGGCAGATGGTTTATTAGGGGGACTATAAAATAGCTTCCTCTTGGCAGAAGCTGGGAGGGGCAGGGTCTCTGAGCTTGGCAGAAACTGGATAAACTGGTTTCTACACCATGTGACCTGGGAAACCACACCCCTTTGGGTCCAGAACATAAATCTAAAAAGATGGATCATTCATAGAGCGGACTTGTGAAAATTTTATAAGTGATATCATTATTCTTGTGATTTTTCTGTGCACATTTGAAGACGTGTTAGGACCCGGTGGTATGTTCAGGGGGGTTTTTAGCGGAAAAGAGGATATTACTCTAAATGTATGTATGTTAAAAATCTGACACTCCACCACCTAATGCCCACATGCTTTGCGAACATTTGTGTAAAGGCGGGGACAAATCCAATATTGGTAACCCGACCAAAAAGTGAAATATGTTGCCATTTCTGAACCCAAGCTCCTAGAAACGACAGAATTGGAACAGGGGCTACCATCAGTAAATGCATGATGTGTGTATGCAATGCCAAACAACTGTCTATCGGGGAAGTATGTATTTGGATCAGATATAGATTTGGGTGTAAAGTTGACAGGGGTGGGTTCTCTGTATCATAAACAGACCTCATCATGATGACACTTCATTTCATTCCCCCAATCAAGGGGAAGAGGAGGAAGTGGCCAATGACAAGTGGAGAGGGGTAGGGCCTAGAAAGCTAGCCTCTCCACCCACTTTCAAAACACATAAAAGCAGACAGTCAGGAGAGATAGAGACATTCAATTCCATTTGCTGCGGGACGCTCTGCCGGGAAAATCCATACTTTACCTCCATCAACCTCCAGAGAGCCAACACAGAGACTTCAATCTATCCACCTTCAGAGACCAAGACTTTACTTCAGAATTTGTAGCAGAGAGGTCAACTACAAGCTAAATCCCTCTTTAGGAGGCCTCAAATCATTGCAACTATTCACAGCCAGGTGAGCTGTTTGAATTCTTTGCAAGAACTCTTGCCATTTGCCAGAAAGCAGTGTTGTATCCAGAGAGAGACCAGCTGAACCGGAGACCGCTGTATCCTGATCAGAACCAGAGACCCAGACCAGCAGAGTAGAGCTGACCCAGACGCTGTGTGCAGAGACCGTCCGTGGCGAGTGAAGAAAACCAGCTGACCAGATTGTGACGAGGCCCAGTCCTTCTAAAAATTAGGAGTGAGTATCCGCCAAAACTGTGCAGAACCAATCTCTTAGTTAAAATAATATAATTCAAACTATTTTAATCTAACCAGAACTGCCTCCTAGAAGTTGTCACTTGTCATTTTGCAAAGCTGTCACCTGTCATTTTCTAGCTGCAAGCTGTAACCTGTCGCTTTGAACTTTTAAAAAATTTCAAATCCGAAAAACTACCTTTATTTAATCGTCCGTATCTCTGGAACCGTGTGGGCTAGGAACTTGGTTTAACTTTCCCCTGAAAGCTTAGAATCTCATCTTTTCAACAAGCATAGCATAGAACCGACTTCCTACTCCTTATACTTTCTCCGTAATCACGATTCTCGCACTCGCGAATTTTACCGCGATTTGCGATTTGGTTAAAAATCCAGCCACGTGTAACCATCAGCAGTCATCTCTTTCCTGACTAAATTTCGTTTGCCTCTTAAGAACCATCCCTGAACCATTGCTAGAGTGAGTCTGGACTAATATTAACTAGATACCACTCACCCTGAACCTCCTGAAGGGAATTAAAAGCATTTTCAGCATATTTCTCACTGCATTGTCACCATATTCAAAGCACTTGGGTCTGTGTTTCAAAACTCCTATCTGTTGTATAAGCTGCTGGGGGGGGAATTGAACTGAACTCTATTTGATTGCATTCCTAAGAACTGAGTCCCATTCTATTCATCTCCTTACATTGCATTAGGGGGGGGGTGAATTGTCCAAGAAAGTGATTACGTTGTCTTTTGCTGAAATCCTATCAAGTTTTTTTCTGTACTGCATTTTCATTCCACCTTGCATCCATTTGAAACCATAAAAGTATTGTTGCTATCTTATCCATCCTATAACCACTCATCATTGATTATAAAGAAGTGTGCTAGTGCCAGACTATCCATTATTGATTACTGCTCAGATTAAGTGTGAGATTCAATTATTAATTTATTATAAAGTGTGATATATATATATATATATATTGTTTAAATTCTCAAATAAACCTTTTAAACTTGCAAAACAGAACTACTTCTTGGCTCAGTGGGGTCAGGGGGATTCCAAGAGAGGGGTGTTATATAGGGGTAGTCATCCAGAACTCATGAACTGGACATAAAGATATATCAATAAGGGTTTCCATTCAGTATCCCAGACTAGGCATTGACTTAGCTGTAGTGTTGAATTGAATCCTCTTACAAATTGGGGGCTCGAGCCGGACGTTTGGGTTAGATCTATCACTTGTGCAGATTAATACAGCGTGCCAGCTGACCAGATACACATATCCGGTCGGATCACCACGCTGTGTTACGCTGTAAAGCACTCCTCAAAGGAACGCTCTAAGGAAAAGGTCTGTTTTGCAAAAATAAAATACAAACTTCTGTAAGTCAGGACAGAGACCAATCTCTAGAATGACGACCTTAGTAGACATGAAAATAGCCAGAGAGCACTTCTTACATAAGTTATTTGTGAGAGGTGAGTGGACTCACCAGGACCGCATGGTCTGGTTGCAGGCCATCACGCAACAGGTCACTGAAACAGGGTCAGATATATGGAGAGATCAGGGTCCCTTACATGTGGCCCTGAGTGAACTATACATGGCTCCTAAAGCTAAGGATGAACAAGACAAGATGGTTAGGATAGCGGCATACCTGTACCTATATATGGGAGACATGCAGGATAAATGTACTGAAAGCCAAGATCTGGCGAATAAGCGACAGATGGCGTTAGAGAAGGTCCAATCTGACCTGGTCTCTTCTGAGCAGAGGCTGCAGGGGAGCCAGGAGTCAGAAAATGATAGTAGGCAGGATATCATTAAAATAAAAAAGGACATGGATATACTGCAACAGGAAAAGACAGACCAGGATACCAGAATTCTGGCTTTGCAGAAGGAACGCCAAGACAGTTTGGACTCCCTACTGCAGAGCCAGAAAAAGCTGGAGCAACAGATCAATTTCAACAGGGCATGCACAGAGCAGGTAGCCACCCTGCAAATCCAACTAGACAGAGAGAAAGAGGAGAGCAATAAACTGATCCTGAAAGACCTGGAGACCCAGGCAGAGTTTGATCAGGAGCGCCAGAAAGCTGGTGCCTTCCAAAGGCAAAGGGACGACCTGGCGTCACAAATTCAAGCTCTTGGTCAGGAAAGGGACACCTTAGGCCAGGAAGTCTGCCACTTAAGAAGAAAAATGGAAGAAAATCACCTGGACCACCAGGGACTAGGTGACCTCCACAAAGAACACCAGGACTTGCTAGAGCACACCAGGAGGGTGGAGGAGGCTCTGGCAAGAAAGGAGCAGGCCAGTAGGGAAGGGACTCAGGAGGTAACCCTCCTGCAGCAAAGACTGGCCCAGTACTCCAGGTCCAATCAGGAGGCACAGAGAGAAAATGAGGTTCTCTGTCAGCACAATGATAGGCTCCAGCAACAGGTAGCGATGCAGGAGAGACTGATAGAGTCGAGCAAGGCCTTAACTGAGGAACTGAAAGCGCAGGCTCTTGCATTGCAACAGGGAGCAGGGGCGGATAGAGACCAGGTTCGCTGGGAAAGGTAAACTCCTGAGCATAACCTCAGGAGCCCTAGTACCAGAGGCCTTTATCTCTCTCAGTCCCTGGACTCTGCCACCCCCCTGTCCCCAGGCGCACATGAGCACCGGGCCACAGGGATGGCAGATTACTATCCAGCCAGAAGCATGGGGCTCATAGGCCAGTACCTCCCAGGAATGGATGGGCGGGCATCCGGGTATGGGCACCCAAGCACAGTGCAATTAAGTGGGGAACCCCGGGAGAATAGGCCCATTAAGGGCATCCTGAAAACTTCTGCCCAGCTAGGTCAGTGGGGGGGGGTACCCATCTAATCTTGGCAGCAAGAAGGAATCTGAAGACTCCTCTGAACGGCGCAGGGCACAGGAGACCAGGTCCCCACATTCTGCCAGCCAATCCCAGGCCCGCAGAATCCGGGAAAACCTGGAAGATCAGACAGGAACCTCTGGGAGCAGTGCCTCTGAGTCAGAGGATGAATGGACCAGGGTTACCCGAACCAAAAAGGCCAATAAGGCAAAAAGGGCCTTGCTTAAGGACCCATTGAAGCAAATAAAGGCAATAAGGAGTGTCTTCACGCCTTATCACAAGAACGCCAAGTATTCTGTTTGGGACCACTTGGAGCTTTACGAGCAAATGATGGAGACTTTCCATTTGAAGGACAGCCAAAGCTGTATTCAATATGTAAAGTGGACCTTCTCACCAGAATACTCCAGTTTCTTTGCGGGGCTGGAGGACCAAAATCATTTAAGATGGTCCACCTATAAGGCGGCCATCTTAAAACATTTTCCTGTTCACAGAAATCCTCAAGAGGCTCGCAAGGCAGCCTACAATTTGCAATGTGGGGAGGATCAGGCCCCACAAGAATTCGTGCAAGAACTGAAACGTGCCTTTGCGCAGACCACCAGAAGGGTGCGCACAGACAGCAGAGAATTTGTCAATACATTCTTCCATGCCTTGCCCAAATATATAATGACCCAGCTCGTGAGAGATTTTCATGAGAAAAGATCTTTAGACTGGGTCATTGAACAGGCTACCCGGATCTATGAGGTGCAGAAGCCCATAGAAAATAAAAGCAATACCCAGAAAAATCCCAAAACCAACAGCACCCCTGCTGCTGCCAAGGTGGCAGAGGTAAAGGTCACCCCCGTTTTGGACTTGGAGATGGGGGGGCCTAAAAACCTACCTGCACCTAATAATTCACAGCCCAGAAGGCCCTCGGGCCAGTCACAGACAGGGAGTCGAGGAGGTAGTCCCACAAATGGGGTCCCCCGCTCCCTTGACTATGTAAGTCCCCGCTACAAGGGAAACCGACCAATCCTGGGTTATGTGTGGACTCCTCCAGCCCAAGGGGGGGGGGGTCCAGCCAAGCACCTTACCCGGGGAACTTCCCTCTAACTTCCCCCAGGAGGGCAGAAATTCTCCAAATCCTGGGCAGAACTTTTTCCCCAGGTATCCGCCCAATTTCCAGCCCCAAAATCCTCCACCCTTCTTTCCCCAATTCCCTGAGCCCAGACAACCTAATCCGGGAGAGGGGAGGCCAAGGGTGGAGGGGTACCAAAATCTTCCCAACCAGGGCTACTACCAGAGAAGGGATAGCTACCCTTCCCGGGATCAGCCCAGGGGAGAAAATAGAGCCCCGTATCAGCCTGAGCGGGTTTCCCAGTTAGAGCGCCAGGTCCAAAATATGGCACGGGATCTGGGTCACATACTGAGGGCTCAACAGAACCCTCAGATGAGCGTGCCACCGCAGAATGCCCCAAACTCTGGACCTGGTACTCCAGAACAATGACGGGGGCAGCACCCCGATAACACACCGGTTCCCAGGGAGGAGGCACAAGGGGAAGGGGGGTGTAAAGCCTTGGAGGAAGCTTCCTTCCCAACTTGTAAACAGCCCCTGGAAAACCAGGAACCGGAAACAAAATCTCCTGCCCCTGAAAGCCCGCCTCCCAAGGAGAAACAAAGGACCCAAACAGAACCACTTTGTGGAGGAGGTACAGGTCTTCCAATTTGAGGGAGAGGGATCCTCAGAAGATCCTGGGAAAAGGATCTTCTCCTTCAGAGATGGGGGAACTCCTCCCAAGGAAAAATGGGTCCCAAGGGATGTCAATTCAGACTGGGGAGATATGGAGACTGAGCTACCGCCGCCCATCATCTCATCCCAGAACCCACAATACCGAAATCCCCTGGTTCAAACCCATCCTGGTGACTGCCTCCAAAAAGGGGGGGGCGGCCCAGAACCGGAACCAGGGGAACCCACAATGGCTCTGATCTCCAGTTGCCAACTTTTTCTTTCAGATTCCCAAGGCTCTCCACAGAATTCTGCCCAAATTTCTTCTCTTGCAATGTCTAAAACCAGAAAGTTAGCCCACCAGTTGTCCAAAAATGTGCATTATCTGTGCCCCCTTGAGGAGAAGGAGGGAAGATATTATGCCCCGGTACAAGTACAGGGGCAGGGTACGATTTCAGCGCTGGTGGACACGGGATCTCAAGCTACCCTTCTGTCCAGAAGGGCCTTTGATGAACTGAATGCAGGAAGGGGAGGGAATTACCAAATTCCTCTCACCTCACTTCCTGGACAACTCCAGAACTTTGACGGGAAGGAAATTCCCGTCGAGGGGACGGCAGATTTGGACATTAAAATTGGGCGACACAAGTTGAAACACCCAGTCATAGTTGTGACTCCAGAGGGCACCCCTTGTTTACTAGGGAATGACCTCCTGAGAAGGTTGTCACCCCTAATAGATTGCGTAAACAAGGTCCTCTGGACCCAGACTAGCCGACCCATAAAATTAAAACAGAGTGTCAACCATGTTAGTTCAAACGGCACCTGCCACATGGTTGAACAAAAATCTGACCAAGTAGAATTTCACTTCCAGAACAACCAGATTCCAGACGTGACTGTAATAGCAGTAGGACAACATACTGGTGATGGGGGGTCCTCTCTATTTCTGAAAATCAACCTTCCTTCCAGTTTAAAGTGGTATTCCACACTGGAAGGAAACACCCTGAAATTCTTTACTAATCCACAATCAGAAACTGCCACTCCTATAGTCCAGAAAGATGTGAAATCAGCTCAGAGCCTGGCTGATATTGAGCAAATTGGAGAGCAGTTGTTCATCCCTGTTCAGTTAAATGATGGGAAGCACTCTGTTCTCGCTCGAGTGTGCGTGAACAATGGTAAGAGCTTCATCAGCGAAGCCATGTTCCGCCAACTCCCAAAAGATCCAGCCATTCCCACATTCAAACTGATAGACAAATGGGAAATGGACCTGGAAGCACCCAATTCCAAACATCTCCTGCCAAGCAGGTGCATGCTCAAAATCTCCATTGGCAACAAGAGCATAGTCCACAATTGTTGGGTCGTGCGAGACATCACTGCCGCTTTTTACTTAGGCAGTGACATTCTCAATCGCTTTGCTATTAGTTTGGACCTAATAAACTTCAAAGCTTGGTCCCGATTAGCGGATAATCCCATGGGCTTTGATGATCCAGAAAAAGCATTTAGGTCAGCTCAATTGCTACCTTATGCAGTTGAAATTCAGATCAAAGAGGAAGTCACCATCCCAGAAAGGACCCGACAATTCTCCCTGAAAGTGAAAGCTAAAAGAGGACAACATTTGAAAAACCCTGATGCTTACATACATCTAAATGCTTCTCTCCAACAGCAAGGGTTGGGGGTGAACCCAACTCCATTAGTCAACATAGAACATGACACCATTCTAATAGAGGTGGATAACAGCGACTTAAAGAGTATTACTCTAGCCGCAGGCACCATTATTGGAATGGCGGTTGATGACCGACATTTTTCCATCGATTTAGGAAATGAACTGTTAGGACCAATCCCCAAGGACTGTTTTGACAGTGACAGTGAGGACAATACAACACCAGACAGGATTTTTACCCGGCATGGGGGGAACTTCCTGGTGTACACTTCCTGCCCCTATGGTAAGGAAGATGTGACTTGTGACTTCAGGAGGGATGAGGTGATTTTTCAGGTCCATGAGGGTTGCCTTTCCCACCTGAGGCCTCCAGTCCAAATCAGCACTCTGACCAGGGACTTCTCCACCCAGCTGGAGGAGGCCGCTGAGATAGCCAAACCAGAAGTCTTTCCAGGCTTCAGGCAGATGGTGGAAGAGAGAGTCAACCTAGCTGATGCCTGTGTGACTCTGGAACAAAAGCAAAAGTTGAAACAAGTTTTCTTGGATTTCCAAGATCTCTTTGCGGTAGACTCATATGACTGTGGTCGCTTGCCTCTCGCATCAATGGAGTCCCTTACTGAAATAATTAAGAACCTTGAGTCCCGGGGAATAATCCGTCCAGTTCACAGCACCTTCAATAATCCGGTGCTGCGAATATTGAAGCCAAACGGCCAGTGGAGACTCTGCGCCGACCTCAGGGAGCTCAACAAACGGGTCCATACTTCCCGATGGCCTCTGCCCTACATTGACCAAGGGCTGGCCCAGATCCAGGGGTCACAGGTATTCACTGCAATAGACCTGACCAATGGATACTGGACCGTGCCGGTCAGTAGGGAGGACCAATACAAGCTGGCTTTTACCTTTGGGGGCCAGCAGTATACATGGACCCGGACTCCCTTCGGATTCCTCAACTCCGGCAATTAATTCAACATTTTCCTACATAAGGCCATGCCCGACCTGGGTGCGAGGGGTAACCTGGCTTATGTAGATGATGTCCTCATCAAAAGTTCATCTGTGGAGGAACACATAGCGGAGATCCGTTATGTTCTGACCCAGTTGAGGGCCGCCGGAGCAAAACTTTCCTTTCAGAAAGCACAGTGGTGTAGAACCCCTGTTAATTTCTTGGGGCATGAGATTACTCCTCAGGGTCTCTGTCACCAGGAAAAGAAAGTGGAAGCACTTCAGAAACTGAAAGACCCCGCAACTCTGCGGGAACTAAGGAGCCTCCTTGGACTGACTAATTACAGCAGAAAGTTCATTGAGGGCTACGCAGAGATCACCAGACCCCTGATTCATCTCCTGAAGGGGGGGGGGTCAAGTGGGAATGGGGTCCAGAACAAGCCGAGGCGGTAAAACAACTCAAGAGAAGCCTCTCACAAGCGCCTTGCCTAGCTTACCCTGTCAGAAACAAGGAGTTCTTCCTGGAGACGGGGTTCTCTAATACGTGCTTGACGGCAGTATTATACCAAAAGCATGACAAGGTCAATAAAGTAATCTCCTATGCGAGCAAAACTTTATCCTCTGTGGAGGAAAAATTCAACGATTGTGAGAAGGCACTCCTGGCAACGGTGTGGGCATTGAAGAATTACCGCCCGTTTATCCATGGGGAACACATCATAGTGGAGACTCCACACCAGCCTCTGCAATATCTCCAAAGTGACAGAATCCGGGCCGGAAATGTGAGTAATTCCCGAATTACTTCCTGGATTCTGTCAATGCAAGGCTTTCCTGTGGAGGTCAGATATGGCCAAAACAAGAAGAGTCCCCTCGCGCAAGGTCTGGCTGACTTGCATGATTGTGCCAGAGAAAACTGTCTCGAGGACGAAAGTCAAAAAATCAAGGACAGCACGGAGGAATACCTTAATTCCCCACACAAGGTCTTTGAAGAGGACAAATGTGAGGGAATGCCCACTGTCTATGTGGATGGATGCTCTTACCATGTTGACAACAACGGGGAGAAAGAACTGGTGGCCGGCGTACGGAATGCATGGGTGAATGAGTCCCCAGAACCCTCCGCTGGATACAAAATTGGTCCCCGAAGTAGTCAGGTGGCAGAATTGATGGCTGTGCATCAGGCCATCCTCACTGCTGTCCAGCATCAACTCCACGAACTGGTCATCATCACAGATTCGGATTATGTACGGAACGGGTTTGTGGAGCACCTGGTTAATTGGAAAACCAGAGGCATGTTATGTGCTAATAACAAACCCCTGAAACATGGGAAGTTGATCCAAAACATTGATGATCTGGTCACATCGAATGGGATGACCATCTACTGGAAAAAGATCAAGGGTCATTCCAAAGTAGAGGGACCAGACAAAACTGGAAATGACTTAGCTGATCAGCTGGCCAAAACCGGGGCCATCCAAGGGGATCTAATAGAAATAGAGTCCCTGTTGGGGGAAATCCAGGTCACTGCTATCACTAGGTTCCAGACAAATGCTCACAATGATCTTTCAATTGCACAATGGAGTAAGGAGACCCCTGATGCTGATTTGATTACCGCTCAGAAGGGGGATCCAATAATTGGTCAATTTTACCAACACCTTGAGGACCCTGAGAACTTTCCCCTGACGGATACCGATTACATTGGGAAAGAGGACCTAAGAGTGTTGATGAAATGTCCAAAAATGTTCCGGATCCAAGACGGTTTGTTGGTAAGGAAATCCAAAGCTGGCCACGATCAGTGGGTGGTTCCTACCTCATTCCGAAGCCTGATGTTAAGTCACGCCCATGATGCGGCCACCGCCGGTCATAGGGGGTTTCACACAACACTGGAAATCTTAAGAGAGGTTGCATACTGGCCACACATGGGCCAGGACCTCAACCAATACTTGAAGGGTTGTCTTGTGTGTGCACAATTTCAGCCAACATCCCTCACACACCGGGCGCCTCTCCAAAAGAGGGGGATGACACTGCCATGGTCAGATTTACAAATCGACTTCGTAGGCCCTGTGATTCGCTCGTCTAGAGGAAATAAGTACATGTTGACTGTGACATGCTTGTTTACCAAGTGGGTGGAATGTCTCCCAGCCCCAAATTGCAAGGCAGAAACAGCAGCTGCCCTGATGATTAACCACATCTTTTCCCGTTTTGGTCTACCTCAAAGGATTAAGTCAGACAGAGGTAGCCACTTCACCAGTGAAGTAATGACAAAGATGTGGGAGATACTGGGGGTCAAGAGAAAGCTACACATTGCTTACAGGCCAGCTTCTTCTGGGGCAGTAGAGAGATATAACCGAACCATTGTGAGCATATTAAAAAAGTTTGTGGTTAATTCTGGGCCAAGTTGGGATATCCGATTACCTCTGGTCCTAATGGCCATCAGATCTACCCCTTCATCTGCAAACAAAATGTCACCATTTGAGTTGGTGACTGGATGCAAGATGGTGCTTCCTCAGCATTTGCTCTACAGAACCCAAGAGCAAACGTTGATAAATGCCTCCACAACTCATGAGTATGTGGAGAATTTAAGGAAACACCTTCAGCATGCTTTTGCCTATGCTCAGCGGAATCTAGAAAGATCAGCTGAGAGTATGAAGACCCACTATGACCTGAAAACTTCCAGGAAGGAATATCAGGTGGGGGAGCGGGTCTATCTATACAATTTCCAAAGGAACCAGGCCAAGCAGCGAATATTTTTGCCTACATGGAAGGGACCCTATGAGATTATAGACAAGATCTCCCCTGTGGCCTACAAGATCCGCATCCCCAAAGGCGGTTTGGCAGAGGGGGAAGACAAGTGGGTCCACATAAACCAGTTGAAGTGTTGCCATCCCAGGCACACTTTGCAGCAACTGGAGGAGTCCTCGATAATCCCAGAGGGTACCGCTCCAGAGTAATTCAATTCCAACCCTAAAAAATCCTACCTATAGCCTATCAAATTCTGTGTTTCTCAAGTTTATGTGTTCCTGTCTCTTAATTTAAAAAAAATGTGCATGTTCATATCTGTTGAGTTCTAAAATATATATGCCACCCCACTATATCAATGGTGGGGGAGAAATGTCCATGAATAGGTATTGCCGCTCTTCCTTTGTTGTCCTAGGAGAAAGAAAACATGGAGACTGGCCAAGGAGGACGATCCGGAGACCGGGAGCAGAGACGCAAGGGGCCCAGTGTACCGCCCAATACTCCCATCAGGACCGGCGAGGAGAACCGACTGATCCACCCCTGATGGAGGAAAGGATGCTGAACTTTGTCATCTGCGGAATTGGAAGAAGATGATGCGGACCTCCGAGCACGTGGGTCAACATCCTTAGCACCCGACATCCCCTCGACTCAATCCAAGTGCAGTCGGACGGAGGGGTTTGTTGGGTGTTCTGACCCACGTTTGGACTATTATGCTACAACATTTGGTGCTGTGGGCTTAGGAAATCCAAGATGGCCGAAAAAGCCCACATGTGCACCAGAATCTATGAAAACCGCGCAGTTTGTGCGCACACCAAAATGGTCGCCTGACTTGCCACCCCCCGGTGCGGGTGTGCTGGGTCAGAAGAGCCATGAGTGAAATGGGGTGCCAAAGAGAAAAATAGCAGTGCCTGTTCGCTAGAAAGCACTTTAAAAATCACCCTTTGTTTCTCTGAAGGCAAGCTCAGAATGCCCATTTCAAACGTTGCAGAATATCCAACAATCTCACTGAACACCAGCAGACATTTGACAGAATGAAGTCTTGTGGGCATACAAAATCTGGAAAGAGGATGAGCCTAAAATAATGTTCATAGCAAAACTGGCTGAGCTGTGGATTTCAGCAGTTTAAGTAAATTTAGACTGAAAGACACTAAAAATCTAAATGTTTAAAAGAAATGAGTGACCTACTTTTGAGTGTCACATAGGTTTCAATTGTTTAAATGTCATAGTTTTAAACTTAGAATCAGCATTCTAGCTGCATGTGTAAAAATTGTTAGTTTATTTGAATGCAGAAAACTGGGTAACTAGAAGTGACATTAGCTGGGGCCTGGTTTAAGGAACTGAATTCTGCCTGACATCTACCCCCACAGGAGTTAAAACCTGCTCAGCCACTCTTCCCCTTGCCAAAAGGAGTTGTCACCTCTCTGATTAGATTAGGGGTGGAGCAGCTACAGGGAGTTGAACAAAGGCCTGTCCTGGGCCCAGGCAGATGGTTTATTAGGGTAGTCATAAATTGCTTCCTTTTGAACAATGGGCCTTCCAGGGCCCAGGCAGATGGTTTATTAGGGGGACCATAAAATAGCTTCCTCTTGGCAGAAGCTGGGAGGGGCAGGGTCTCTGAGCTTGGCAGAAACTGGATAAACTGGTTTCTACACCATGTGACCTGGGAAACCACACCCCTTTGGGGCCAGAACATAAATCTAAAAAGATGGATCATTCATAGAGCGGACTTGTGAACATTTTATAAGTGATATCATTATTCTTGTGATTTTTCTGTGCACATTTGAAGACGTGTTAGGACCCGGTGGTATGTTCAGGGGGGTTTTTAGCAGAAAAGAGGATATTACTCTAAATGTATGTATGTTAAAAATCTGACACTCCACCACCTAATGCCCACATGCTTTACGAACATTTGTGTAAATGCGGGGACAAATCCAATATTGGTAACCCGACCAAAAAGTGAAATATGTTGCCATTTTTTAACCCAAGCTCCTAGAAACGACAGAATTGGAACAGGGGCTACCATCAGTAAATGCATGATGTGTGTATGCAATGCCAAACAACTGTCTATCGGGGAAGTATGTATTTGGATCAGATATAGATTTGGGTGTAAAGTTGACAGGGGTGGGTTCTCTGTATCATAAACAGACCTCATCATGATGACACTTCATTTCATTCCCCCAATCAAGGGGAAGAGGAGGAAGTGGCCAATGACAAGTGGAGAGGGGTAGGGCCTAGAAAGCTAGCCTCTCCACCCACTTTCAAAACACATAAAAGCAGACAGTCAGGAGAGATAGAGACATTCAATTCCATTTGCTGCGGGACGCTCTGCCGGGAAAATCCATACTTTACCTCCATCAACCTCCAGAGAGCCAACACAGAGACTTCAATCTATCCACCTTCAGAGACCAAGACTTTACTTCAGAATTTGTAGCAGAGAGGTCAACTACAAGCTAAATCCCTCTTTAGCAGGTCTCAAATCATTGCAACTATTCACAGCCAGGCGAGCTGTTTGAATTCTTTGCAAGAACTCTTGCCATTTGCCAGAAAGCAGTGTTGTATCCAGAGAGAGACCAGCTGAACCGGAGACCGCTGTATCCGGACCCACAGACCTGATCAGAACCAGAGACCCAGACCAGACCAGCAGAGTAGAGCTGACCCAGATGCTGTGTGCAGAGACCGTCATGGCGAGTGAAGAAAACCCGCTGACCAGATCGTGACGAGGCCCAGTCCTTCTAAAAGTTAGGTGTGAGTATCCGCCAAAACTGTGCAGAACCAATCTCTTAGTTAAAATAATATAATTCAAACTATTTTAATCTAACCAGAACTGCCTCCTAGAAGTTGTCACTTGTCATTTTGCAAAGCTGTCACCTGTCATTTTCTAGCTGCAAGCTGTAACCTGTCGCTTTGAACTTTTAAAAAATTTCAAATCCGAAAAACTACCTTTATTTAATCGTCCGTATCTCTGGAACCGTGTGGGCTAGGAACTTACCTCTGAAAGCTTAGAATCTCAGCTTTTCAACAAGCCTGGAACCGACTTCCTACTCCTTATACTTTCTCCGTAATCACGATTCTCGCACTCGCGGATTTTACCGCGATTTGCAATTTGGTTAAAAATCCAGGCACGTGTAACCATCAGCAGTCGTCTCTTTCCTGACTAAATTTCGTTTGCCTCTTAAGAACCATCCCTGAATCATTGCTAGAGTGAGTCTGGACTAATATTAACTAGATACCACTCACCCTGAACCTCCTGAAGGGAATTAAAAGCATTTTCAGCATATTTCTCAGTGCATTGTCACCATATTCAAAGCACTTGGGTCTGTGTTTCAAAACTCCTATCTGTTGTATAAGCTGCTGGGGGGGAATTGAACTGAACTCTATTTGATTGCATTCCTAAGAACTGAGTCTCATTCTATTCATCTCCTTACATTGCATTAAGGGGGGGGTGAATTGTCCCAGAAAGTGATTACATTGTCTTTTGCTGAAATCCTATCAAGTTTTTTTCTGTACTGCATTTTCATTCCACCTTGCATCCATTTGAAACCATAAAAGTATTGTTGCTATCTTATCCATCCTATAACCACTCATCATTGATTATAAAGAAGTGTGCTAGTGCCAGACTATCCATTATTGATTACTGCTCAGATTAAGTGTGAGATTCAATTATTAATTTATTATAAAGTGTGATATATATATATATTGTTTAAATTCTCAAATAAACCTTTTAAACTTGCAAAACAGAACTACTTCTTGGCTCAGTGGGGTCAGGGGATTCCAAGAGAGGGGTGTTATATAGGGGTAGTCATCCAGAACTCATGAACTGGACATAAAGATATATCAATAAGGGTTTCCATTCAGTATCCCAGACTAGGCATTGACTTAGCTGTAGTGTTGAATTGAATCCTCTTACGTTGCTCTGATACATGAACCTCCAGGAGGTGCTGGTTTACCTTGATAACATTATTGTATTTGGCTGACCCATGGAGGATTGCCTATGGGAGCAAGGGCTTAAGGTTAATGTAGACAAGTGCCAGTTT
This sequence comes from Ambystoma mexicanum, assembly GCF_040938575.1. NCBI lineage: Eukaryota > Metazoa > Chordata > Amphibia > Caudata > Ambystomatidae > Ambystoma > Ambystoma mexicanum. The sequence goes on from NC_090923.1 coordinate 1,073,920,487, forward strand.
TGTCAGATGAGTGTCAAGTACATCAGACACAACATTTCGGCGGATGGCATCACCTTGGATCCGGCAAAGATGGACACCCTCCTCACCTCCCCATGACCTCAGACTCTAAAGGAGTTCCAGAGTTTCCTCGCATTCTGCAACTACTACCGGAGGGTCATCGTGGGATATGCCAACATCTCCAGACCGCTTGTGGACCTCACCAAGAATGCCTGCCTACCCAGAGGAGCTGGTGGATTACAGCAAGCTCTGTAGATCATTTGTACTATCTGTGGGATCCCTCTAGTGAGAGATGGACTGACTAATGCCAGCAGGCCTTCGAGGAGCTCAAGCGGACCCTCACCACAGCACCACTCATGGCACAGATCTTTAGTTGCTGTACATCTTTCATGTGAACACAAGCCTGGAGGGATTGACACTGTCCTTTGCCCAGAGACCAACAGTGAGATGAAACTGGTGATTTTTGCCAGCCTGGCGATTTGTGTTGATCTGGGTAGGTGGGAAGGAGAGGATGGAACAAGTGGGAGTTACAACCCTTCATCATTTAGCATCACATCAGTTAGGGGAACTCTGTGGCTATTGGTTGCAAGAGAAAGGACGCAAAATAACATCAAGAACTTGCACTGGAAACCACCTGCTCCCAGTTTGGGATGAGGTTGAGTTAGTATTGGCATTGACAGAAGAAGAATCACCCGAGGGGCCAATGACCAGACAGCAGCAACTCAGCGCTGACAGGTGAGAAGAGGAAGACCCTTCATTGGCTCACTCCCCAGAAACTCCTCAATCTACCAAGACCATGAGACCATTGAAAGCCAACCTGGAAACAATTGATGGTGCTGACACTGGTCCGTTTTGCACCTGCCACAACCTTTTTATTGATCAAACAGTGTGTGTACCTCCACCATGAGTCCAGACCCCACTCCTAGGGATCCTGATTCCCAACCTGCAAGTGTTCCTCCTGAGATGTATTGTGATCTTGCTTCCATCGTCCTTGCTATGCTGGACTTGGAAGATGTACCCTTACCCAGTCCTCCACTGGTAGATAGGAAACCTGACTCGGTACAGGGTGATGTGGGGAGCCAGGAATGAGACGCGGACACAGAGGATTCATGATAGTTGGTATGAACTTTTATTAAATGATAAAGTTGTTGGAAAATGCCTCACTGTCCCTAATTTACAAGGTATTTCTATACCTCAACCAAAAACTAAGGGTCATTCCTGTGTCAAGATGTCCAAAGCAAAAATGTGCAGCATCCAAAATCCTATCCTAGCCTTCCCAGTCTAAAACTAACTCTAAGTTGTTATGGGTATTGGCCTTGGCTTGGAAAAGTGCACAAATGTTTGAGTTCAAGAAAAGAAAGAAATCCAACAAAAGTTCCAAATGGATAATGTTCACAGTTCCAGGGGGTGAATCCCTTCCCCAGGTTTCTCTCGACCGAAACAAAAAGTTCAAAAGAATAACTTAGTTCTTTGTAGCCCAAAAGGATAGACCCCTCCTCTTGATGTTGCAATCCAGTCTAGGGGAAATAGCTCCCTTTCCCAGTTCCTTTCCACATTCAATGCAATTAAAAATCCTAAGGGTATGAATCTTCCTTGGGAATCTCTTAAAAAATAAAAAATAAAACACACAAATAGGGTGCAGGTCCCAGACTCACAAAGCACCTGGTATACTCTCCTGCCAGGTTCTATTGTACAATTCCTTATGGCTGCGAATCCCAGATCTGCAATTCCCCTGGTGTACCCTCCTGCCAGGGCTTTATGGTGCAATCTCTATCTCATTCAGTAAAACTGGTCATGGGTCTTCCCCAAGTTACTTCTTATCATTGGTATGTTTGTTTCTCCCCAAATACTGGGGCTTAAGAACATTTGTTTGTGATGTAAGGTGTAGGAAATGTGCCTCCCACTTCAATTAGGGAATGCCTTCTCCAGCTCCCTCCCGGGGCTCAGACCTTTCCCTGTGGGTGCACCGGCTTTAGGATGGGTTCCTTGCTTTTCCGATCCCGCTCAGGTCTTTCTCCACTTTCGCTCTCTCTCTCCACTTTAGTGTGGTGTGTCTCTGCAGCTGGTGCTGGCCTGCGCATCGCTCCAGCTTCCCTGACTGATGCAAAGCTCCCTCTTTGCCTCGCATCTTGCTTCGGCGACTCTATTACCTGTGGAAAAGCATCTCCGGCCCAGACACTGCCTCATTCTCCCTTTGTACCATTTCTCTGCCTTGCTCCCTGCATCTTGGATTCCCAGCCCACACTGGTAAATCTTCTCCAAGGTTCTCTTGCGTCTCCTTTCTCGCCTGTCCACCTGACAGCTTGGTTTCCCTGGCAGTGGCTAGCCGGTCGGATCCCTCTTTGCTCTCCGCTGTTCCATCTTTGAACTCCCACTTGAAGGAAGGGAGTTACTCGGAGCCAATCAGCTTTCTCCAAGCACCAGACTGCTCCTTCTGGTTCAGCCTTATAATCTTCATTTGGGTAGTCCTCTTCCTCGTCGTCTTTGCCATTCGGTTTTCTATAGAATATTGAAAGATATTGTCAGCAGGCTTTACAGGTTGTTGAAGGGGATTATCACAGTATGCCATCAAGGTATGAGGAATGGAGGGGATATTCCTAAAAGGGAAAGGTGGATACCATGTCTCATCTGATTATGCCAGTCCCTCTACCTGAGGGTCGCCTCCCTTCATGTGAACCTCCCTCGTATAGCCACCCAAAGGGTCAGGTTCAGGCATCGGCTGCTGTCGCTTGGCCACTAGAGGAGAGGCCACCTACGGGAAAGGAGTGATCACCTCATCAGATTCATCACGTTCCCTTCCCCTAATGATGCTGGTTCTTTCAGCATCTATTGGTAAACGCGAAAGAAAGTCTACATTTCCTTGGTCTTTTCCTTTTTGATGTTTTACGGTGAAACAATAGGGCTGCAAACAATGTTTTGGGCCGTGTGCGCCAAAGAATAGTTGTGTGCGGGCTGTTTTTCAGTCATGTGCGCAACTGAGTGATGCGCCGTCAGGCCGGTGGCGGTCGGTGACTCAGCGGCGCCAGCCAGGCTGCCCACCAGTGAGCAAGTGCTTGCAAGGTCATCTCCTCATGACCTGCTGGAACCTCCTTTTCTCCAAAGGTCCCACACCCCATGGTGCCATCAAACATGTCAAACATTTATTTCTTCCTCCCCCCGTCTATTTTGTTTTAGGTAGAGGGTGGGCCAAGACAACTTAGGTTGTATCTAACCTGCCTGTACTGAAAACATTCACTCCAACAAGCTATGTTATTATTCTGCAGATATTCATAGGCAAGCTGACTGACACCGTACTATGTTCACAACAATGAGTAGTAAGGGCCTGAAATGTTGCATGTGTCGGGTTGCATGTGTCTTTGTGAAATCAGTGGTCCTTATGTTCTTAAATTATGCCTTCTTATGTAAAGAGCCAGCGTCTAACCCTAAGGCATCCCAGTGTTCATTTCCGCTTAATGGCAACAGCGCGCCACAGCTCGATGCAGATATTTAAACTAGCAACAATCAGCGCGCCATTCCCTTGCATGGGAACTACAGCATCCATCATGCTCAATGTAAGCGCTGCCACTGATAGGAGAAACGTGTTTGCTGCTATTGCACCTACCGACCTGACAAGCAATGTAGATTACCCCTGCTATCTGCGCAGGGAGTATTAATTCTATTAAAGACTAAGGAGGCGAGCATTATACTTCAACTTCATTTATTCTACTCTTCAGCAGTTCAACAAAACACATAAAAACCATGAAAAAGTGTAAACGTCACTTTTCTCTTTTTCCTTTTTTTTTTTTTTTTTTTTTTCAAGAACTACAACATCCCTGAGTCTCGGTAGTCCATGCCCTTTCCACCAGTCACAACCCACTTCCTGTGCTCGGGCTCCTCCTCTGCTTTTACTCGCTCTGATAGTCGCTCAAGTCCATTAACTAATCCTCGCCAACGGTGCAGAGGCTCTTCTGAACTCTTAAACTCCACTGCCGGTGCACTCCCGATCTCCTAATACTCTCAGCTACGGCACTGCCTTCAGCTATTCTTCTGATCTTCTCCTATGAAAACATAAATAGAAAATCTTAGGGTGGTGCTCCTGTAGTGTACTCACTCATATAATGCATCGACATTTTGTATAGTACATTACTCGGGAGGGAATTTAATGCTCGCCTCCTTAGTCTTTAATAGAATTAATACTCCCTGCGCAGATAGCAGGGGTAATCTACATTCTATGACAAGACTGGAGGCGAGCATTATGCTTGTTCAAAGCTTCCCCAACACTGTACTAGCCAAACTCTCTGTTGGCTTAAAGTAAAATTCTTTAAATGTACGATCGTTTGACCAATCTGCTGCTAGCATTATTTCACTCAAGGGCACTCCCGCTCTCGCGGCTGACTATGCCATTGCACCTCTCACTGAATGAGCTCCATACGTGTCCACATTCACACCAGCTGCATGCATGATCTCCTTTACCCATCTGGCTATGGTAGCTGCTGCTACTGCGTGATAGGGTTTCCTGCGCGCTATTAACAACTGGGTAATATTCGCTGCTCTATTTTCTGCTGTTCTACTCTCGTATTCTTTAATACACCGTGCTACGCACCATTTCAAATTTTTTGGAAAGTACGGATAATGCACTGTGGAGGTGCCTGTCTTAGTTCTCCTGACTATGGAGAATGTCACTCCTTCCGGTCCGAAAGCTCGCCTGTTAACCTCTAGAGCTTTAACGTCTGACACTCGTTTGCATGAGATTAGACATAATAGCATAGCTAGTTTACCAGATAGTTGTTTAAGGGTAAGGTATTTATCTGTTGGCCAATCTGATAATAATCGTAATACTGTCGCCACGTCCCATGTTGTGTTATATCTGGGCACAGGAGGCACTCTGAATTTCGCCCCTCTAACGAGTCTAACTACTGCGGGGTGCTCTCCTGCTGGCACTCCTTCTATTGGCATATGTCCCGCCGATATGGCAGATCTGTATACTCCTATCGTACGGAAAGCTCTTCCGTTCTGCAGTAAATTCGCTAAGAAATTTAGAATTTCCACTACAGGTGCTGAAACGGGATGAACACCTCTGTTCTTGCACCAGCTTGTCCATTTCGCCCAAGCTGCGTCATAGCTCCTCCTAGTGGAGGGAGCCCAGGATTCTGCGATAAGCTGAGCTGCCTGCGCCGAAATTCCTGGCAGGGCCCAGCGTCTCCTGATATCCTGCACGCAACTAGCGGGGGTGTCCCTCTCGCTCTCAGAGGATGACACAACCCAGCTGGGTCCTTGATCAATCGCTCTCCTTCGGGGAGTACTCTGGGTACGTCCGCTACTAGCTCCATCAGCGTTGGAAACCACACCTGTGACTTCCACAATGGTGCAACCAACACCAGTTCCGCTCTCTCCCTCCAGCACTTCGCTAGAACTCTGTTCAACATCGCGAAGGGGGGAAAAGCGTAATGTGGACCTCCTGTCCACTCCTGCAGGAACGCATCTGTTCCTTGAGCTTCCGGATCCAGCCTCCAGCTGTAATAGAGGCTCGTCTGTGCGTTGAGCCGAGAGGCGAAAAGATCCATACGTAGTGGCCCCCATCTCCTGTCCAGCCTCTGAAACACTGCTGGGTCCAGTCTCCAATCGCTGGAGTCTATCAGGTAACGAGAGTTACAGTCTGCTACTACATTCAGTGAGCCTGGCAGGTACTCTGCTGTCACTGACGTCTCTGACTGCAGACAGAAATGCCAGAAGTCCTTCGCTAGCTCCGCTAGCAACTTGGACCTCGTACCGCCTAGGTGGTTTATGTACCTTACTGCAGAAATGTTGTCCATCTTCAGCAGCACACAAGATTTCACTCTTCCTCTTGTGAAGGCCTTGATCGCGAACGATCCTGCCAGTAGCTCCAGGCAGTTTATGTGTAGACGGAGCTCCTCTTCGCTCCATTTGCCCCCAGTCTGTAGGGTCCCACATCTGGCCCCCCAGCCCTTCCGGCTGGCGTCTGATTCTATTATCAGATCTGGCTTGTCTCCGAATATGGCTCGCCCATTCCAGGCGTCCATATTCTTCAACCACCATTCTAGTTCTGTAATGGAGTCTTGATCTAGAGGTACTTGTTGGTGATACTTCAGACCCTGCTGTAGATGTTTTATCTTCAACCTCTGTAACGCCCGGTAGTGCAGGGGCCCTGGGAATATAGCCTGAATAGATGCTGCTAATAGCCCCACTATCCTTCCCAATGTCCTGAGAGATATCCGTTGTTTCTCTAGGCATATTCTGATCTCCCTCTTTATGTCTTTCATTTTTCGAGCTGGCAGCTCTAGGGTTGCTTTCTTTGTGTCTAGTACAAACCCCAGGAAGTCTAACCTCTGAGCCGGTATGGTGTCCGATTTCTCTGTATTCACTAGAAATCCTAGAGAGACTAGAAGGTCTTGTACCCATCTCGTTTGGTATACCAGCACTTCTCGATCTTCTGCTAGGAGTAACAGGTCGTCCAGATAAATAATCAGCCTGACGCCCTTCTCTCTGATCGCTGCCGCTACTGGTTTCATCAGCTTCGTAAAAGCCCAGGGGGCTGAGGCCAGTCCGAATGGCATCGTCCTGAATTGCCAGAACTGTCCGTGCCAGCGGAAAGCTAGATATGGTCTGTACTCCTTGAGTACGGGTACTGTGAGATACGCGTCCTTTAGATCTAGGCGCGTCAGCCAGTCTGCTTCTCTTAGTGAGTCTCTGAGCTGATGTATGCCCTCCATCTTGAAGTGGCGATATATGATCCAACCGTTCAGCTCTTTGACGTTTATAACCGGGCGTACTTTCTCTTTCCTGTGCACCAGGAACATATTGCTCACGAACTTAGGTGTGGTCTCGCATCTCTCTATCGCCTGCTTGCGAACTAATTGCGCTATCTCGCTGTCTAGGAGTGCTTGTTCCGCTTGCGCTAGCCTCTGACTCTGTGGCCTGCTCCGCTGCACTGGAGTCTCTATGAAATCTAGTTCCAGCCCACTGACGGTCTGCAATATCCAGGAATCGCTTGAAAGCTTGCGCCAATTCTCTAAAAACATGCGCGTCCTCCCCCCCACAGGAGGATACTGAACCGCTCTCACCTGGTGTAAACCCATGACCTCGTCCTGATCCTCTGGACCTGCGGCCTCTCGGGCATCTCCCTCTGGACGGGAAGAAAGTATCCTGTCTCCTGCTCTCCCAGTATTGAGCTCTGGTATTCTGAGGCCTTCTTCCTTGAGTGCGACCGGCTGCATGGCCTCTGTAGCGGCCGGTCCCTCCAAAAACTCTTTGCGGATCGATGCTTGGGCCTTCTCGAGAGAAGCGTATGTCCCTACGAATCGGCCCATCTCCTTCCCGAAAGTCTCCCCGAACAGGAGGCCCTGGGCCCCTTCTCCCGCCTCATACGATGAAAGATCGCTGAGCTTAGAATCGATTTTGAGTAAGAGACCCTTCCTTCTCTCCGAAGCGATGGCACAATTCGCATTCCCAAGAAGACAGACTGCTCTCTGCGCCCATCCTGCGAGAGCCTCGGGGTCAACCTCTTCCCCCGTATCCCTTGCTCTCTCCGCTAGGTCCATGATTTTTGCGAGAGGGCCTGCTAAGTCGAGTACTTTTTCCTGGCAGCTTTTCCAGGACCTGTCAATACCCTTGCGTGGGTCTTTACTTGTTTTCGACACGAATGTCAGCATCTTCGGATCGAGCTCGGGAGCTTCCGCTACTTTTCCCGGAAGATCCGGACGCGGGCACTCTGCTCGCCGTCGTTGTCTCACCTCCTTGTCTAGAGGCTTGCGTAATCTTGCCGCCATGTATTGTGCTACTCGGGGGGACGGTTGCCACTCGGAGGACTTCGGATTCCGTATACTATCTGGGTCAAACATGTCCTCCTGCGGCTCCAGGAGGTGCTTCTCCTTTCGAGCTCTCTTACCCCCACTGGGTTTCGCCCAGTCTTCATCCTCTACCTCCTCGTCTCCTTGCGAGGCCTGGTAGTCATCCTTCTCATCTTCCGAGTCAGGGTCATCTCCTATATTTTCATCCCCTGGAGTGGGGGTCATGAGGTGTGGCACTGCCTGCCGTTGCAGATACGCTTCTTTCAGCTTCGCGAACGCGTCAGGCACCTCTGGGGCCTTATCTTCTGCCCCTTCCAAAGAGCCCCGGGGGTCGTCAGAGGATTTCCTCTTGAGGGCTAGTATACTCCCCTTGTGTCCCTCTCTCACGGGATCCGCGGGCGTGCGCTTCCAGTCTTCGGTGCTGCTACTAGGCTGTGAAAGCATAGCCTCCAGCGTCTGCAGCCTCTCCTGTAGGGGTCTGACGCCCTCTGCCACTGCATCAATAAGGGAGCTTCCTAGCACTTTCTTAAAGCTGGCCGCGAGGTCCTGAGACTGCTCCTCCTCGCTCCACTCAAATTCTGACATTCTTGTGCTTGTGCCTAAAATACCTGAGCCAGGTGTCTTAGCACGCCCACTGTCCCTCTTGATGATTCGGAGTCAGTAAAGTCGTTTTACTCTTCGCACTCCCTTTTTTTTTTTTTTTTTTTTCCAGTGGCTGCACCTAGACGTAATCGCTGTATGGCTCCAGTGAAGCCCTCTTCTCTGTCGCGCCAATCCTCTGCTAATTAGCAGTGTAAGAGCCCAGCAGCCTCCTGACCTCTGCCGTTTCTTACCACGTGGCCTGCTGTCTCTCTACGCGCTCCTTAGGAACACGGCGCTTGCGATCGTTATGACCGCTGATTATAAAAAGGTCTTTAAATTGCGGTCACTAGTAACAACCTGCTCGCACGAGCGTACTGATGCCGGTTGTGCTCTGGAAATAATGGCGCCTCAATGCGACGTTTTGAAACTCGTGTTCTATGCGTCTAACTCCTCCCACCCGCGGGTGGCGGCTAACGCTCAAGATCGTTGTGCTCTCTGCGGTAGCTCCGCCCACCCGCGGGTGGTGGCTGCCTGGGGAGCATTCTGGCCGCGCTACGTGCTTCGCGGGAGCTGGCTCCGCCTATGCGAGGGTGGGGGCCTGCTCTCGGATGCCGGCTTGGCCTGTGTGGTTCGCCAGGCTGACTAAACCCCCAGCGTGCCGAAATTACGACACGGGGCCGTCCGCCTGGCGACCGGACTCCTGCCTGATAAACCCTTCGGCAATAGTCCCGCGTAATCCTCGCGCCGCTCTAAGCGCCCCAAGCTTCTACGTTAACGCGTCGCCTGTTCTATAAATTACGCGCATACATTATGAAACTATTACAGTTACTCCGTATATAAACATTTTTTTTTTTTTTCTTTTTTCATGCGCTATATCGGCGCCTCCTCTCTTTCCCACACATACCGTGTCTTAACTATCATTAATATAGGTCTCCCACTCAAACCCGGTCAATACATTCACTGACATGCGGAGAGGGAAGAAATTGTACTTATCTGCTTGAAGAGCAGTAAAAGAAGAGGAGGAGCCCGAGCACAGGAAGTGGGTTGTGACTGGTGGAAAGGGCATGGACTACCGAGACTCAGGGATGTTGTAGTTCTTGAAAAGAAAAAAAAAAAAAAAGGAAAAAGAGAAAAGTGACGTTTACACTTTTTCATGGTTTTTATGTGTTTTGTTGAACTGCTGAAGAGTAGAATAAATGAAGTTGAAGTATAATGCTCGCCTCCAGTCTTGTCATAGAATAGAGTCTCTGTGCGTGTCTTCCTAGTTGTGACCTGGGAAAAGACAGCCTTGAAAGTTCCCTTCCCGATCTTTGCACATAAACCATACGTTTTGACAATAAATGTGCAACAACAATCACGAAACACATTTATGCAGTTCTACATTTCATCTCCTTATTCGATACCCAGAATGTTAATCGCTATTATCTAAACCTTTAAACCATCCCCATCAATTTGGCATTGCTAGAATTGGTTGCGTTTTAAAAAGCGGTCGAAATTCCCCAATCATTCCACGCCACCATCGACGGCATTGTCACCCTATGGAATGCCCCGGCTGTATAGGGCCCCGTTAGCGAGCTAAGCTTCCCCCATTCCCAAACCAAAACAAAGATGTTAACTTGAATCAGAAATGATTTTGTCTTGCTTGCTTTCACAACTTTGTATGTTTGGCCCAGGGAAAACGCTCTTGAGGTTAACGTGGCTCAGGGAGCGTATGTTAAAATTGCCCTCCCAATAATAACAGGGGTCAGCAAGTGGCTGGGGACAAGAGGGGGCAATTAGCAACATGGATCCCCAATCAATGTTTGCAACTACACCAACCAGACTGTTATCGTCACCGTGACTTGTGTTGGTTGGTGCCCAGCCCCCTTGAAATCCCAGCGCTCGCACCCACCAGCGCCCTGGCAAACAATGCAGCACGGAAACAGTCTTGTGAGTGACTGATATTGATCCTCAATAATCTTTTGAGAAATGGCTGCCAATGGCCACAAGCCGTGCAATACAGGCACCCCACAACACACGTTGCCCGGATCGCATCCCAAACCATATGCCACCTACAAGCGACGCACACAGACCGTTTGCCCAATGGCCCCCAACCTCCATGCCTGCAAATAACGCTGGACCCTTGGCCGCAACTACTCACCATGTCCACCACCCCCAACCCGCATCTCCAACACATTCCTGCCCCACCGTGTGCGCACACTATCCCAACTGCATGACCCCTTCCAAAATCTGCCATGTGCGGCCTCGAAAGCACATACGTTCAATAATTTAATACATTGTTAAACCACCCTGACCAACAACAATCAATTTGAATAATTAAACTCTCATGAGTCACGACTGCATAGCGCTCCCTTCATATACATTTCTACAAATGCAGTTCTAGAAATACATGTATGTAAGCAACCTTTCACAACGCATAGAAGCACGAAAAATGTGGCGCGGAGACCACTTCATGCTTTGCAATGATACCACATAACGATCAAGAAAATACAACATACAAGCAAGTTAATCTGCCCACTGTTTCCGATTTCCGGGTGCCTTGGACAGTAATCGCATTATAGTTCCACATCGCTGCGGGCAAAGAAATGCAAAGGATGTACATTTGCAACCCATTGGCTACCTGACATCCCCTCCCTCCCAAGTGCCGGAGTTCATACCAGTTGCGGTGCTGCCTTCTCTCCATCTTAGTCCCGAACCCATTGTCTCAGACATAGGCGTAACTTTTGCCTGCAGCCGCGACGGCCCTTTGATCTTCCCGTGACCTGGCCACTGCCCTGCAGGCCAACGCCTCCACCCCCCCCCCGCATTCCCCCAATTCACATTGCACTCCCAAAAGCTCCTAAACTCATCTGCTAGTCTCCATACCCCCTCCCCCCGCCTGATCGACTGCCCTGTCCCATATCACTACCCACAGACTTACAGCCCTTGGCTCACCTACAATGCTCCTTCAATTTAAATTGTTATTTGACTGCACATATGGTGATTGGTATACCCCTTCCAGTTCAATTCACCATGCTTGCATACAGCGACACGGCTCTCGCCCTTCCCCACTAGCACGTTGGTCCTGTGGCTCCTTTCCTTTGCGCCCACCAAACACGCACATGGCTCCTGTACAATACTGCCATCGGCAAATGTCCTATACACTAACAGCCTCCCGTGACCTTGCTCTTCCTTTTGATTCACATTTGGCAGGCATGTATTAGTATGCTTATTACCTGAGGCTCATGTGTCCAAATGCTGGAGTCACTGTACTGAGCGCCTCCAAGTTCTAACCAAGGTGCTTGGTTGCCTGCTGCCACGCCTCACTCACAAGGTCTTCGATGTCGAAGTGAGTGGGCGGGAGCAACTGGTACACACTGGCTGCAACAGTGTTTGATTGGCTGTAGCAGTGCAGCACGTGCATCCAGGCACTGCTACAGCCAATCAAATTAAAGGCATGTGATATGTGACTCCAACAACTTGTTGTGAGTGGCTGAGCTATGCAGCCCGTCAAAAGGAGAAAAAAAAATGTTTGTTAAAAAAAAAAACAATGGTGATTGGAAGTCGTGCGCGGTAAAATAAACACTATGCGCGGCTTCCCAATCAAAGGTGCGCGGCCGCACAGGCGTGCACCTTACAGGGAACGCTGGCTGCAAATCTAGGAACCAGTGCATGACTCGCGCATTGGTGTCTTTACGAAGGCTGATCCATGTTAATGGAGAATGATCGGTGACAAGCCTAAACTTTATTTGCAACAATTTCTAGACCCGCGTATGCTGTGCGGGGGACCCATTGAACACAAATAAAAGAGAACATTGAGTAGCATAAGCAGAGCGCCGGGGGAGGCAGCTGGAGAGAGCCCGACTCTCACCAAGGAGGGCCGTGCCAGCGCTGCGTTCAGTGCCACCTAAAAAGGAAAAGACAAATACCTTCTGTTATATGTGGCGCTCCATTGGCAGAGGGAGCACAATGCTGTTTATCACTACTGCATCCCGGGCTTTGTTCATCTACAGCATCCATTGCCAGGAGGGGTGCTGACCTCCTTCACCGCTGGCATACACAGCCTGGCTTAAAATAACTCTGGGGTCCCCTTCTTACGGTTGCTCCCCTGCATCTGCAGCCCAAGGGATCTTGAGACAGCCCTGGCCAGGCTGTTGATATATATATATATATATGGACTATTTTATATATATATATGACTCTTTTTAAATGCATCTGCTTAAGAATAGTTGTCATAATAGTTATAGTGTGAAATGTGTTTACCCCTTATGGTATACAATTACAAAACTGATGGTGCACTGGGGTTGAAGTCAAGATCTCTTTATATTCCAACCGACAACTAAAAACATGTACACCAGCATTCTTTGTTTGTGTTTTCTTGTGTAGAAAGGCTCAGATGCTATCTGCCTGTGTGTAGATATGAGAAGACCCCACCAGGCCATTTAAAGTGTGAGACACATGGCACTGTGCATTACGGACATGATACATTTACTAAACGGCACCAAGGTCGTCTCTCTAAACTGGACCTCCAAAAAGGCTATCACCAGCTAGCAATTCTGTGGGGAAATGAATTTCTCCTGCTTTCTCTGACGAAATCTCCCCCGCTGGTGCTTCAGAATGTTGGCATGTATGCCAGGACCCTAGGCGACCACAAAACAGACAGATCAACACCTGATTGATGAAGAAGGTGGACTTCCGGATGGTGTAGTCAATAGCCAAGATCATCCTGCATTTAAAGACTGATCATGGTATGAGCACGAATTGACAATCTACACTACAAGCCCCCGTTATAACGAGTGAATACTGTCGCCCGGTATCTGGTAGGAGAACAGAAGTAAATGGCAAGTCATTTCAAGGATTCATTATTCCCTGGTGCCCGAGTCCCTTCCTTGCTTCTCCCCGCCTCCGTCCCACCCATAGCCCCTGATTGGCTGCCCGACATCCACACTCCAGCTGGGACCTAGTCCCGCTGCGAGCCGCCTCTGCGCGCCACTTTTGGTCCCGGCTGCGCACAGGTGAGGCCCCCCATCTAGCCCCTCGCTCTTGGTGTTTCCCCCCATTTACTGCTATAGTAAAGCGCTCCGGAGCTCTTCCCTGGTGCCCGAGTCCCTTCCTTGTTTCTCCCTGCCTCCGTCCCACCTATAGCCCCTGATTGGCTGCCCGACATCCACACTCCAGCTGGGACCTAGTCCTGGTGCGAGCCACCTCTGCGTGCCACTTTTGCTCCCGGCTGCGCACAGGTGAGGGCCCCCTTCGAACCCCTCGCTCTTGGTGTTTCCCCATATACATATACCTCCCAACTTGCCTCCCTCCCGTGTTTCCCTCTCCTAAGACCGCCTTTCAGCCCGCCCCGCTCCCTGATTGGTACCCCATCTAGGTCATAACCGACTCTCCCAGGGCAGCCCTCCTGCCCGTGCAGCCCTGCGGCTAAGGGCCCTAAGGCCAAGGGCGGCTCCAACAAGAGGCGGCTCCAAGAAGTGTCAGCCGGTGTCTGCAGGGGAAGCAGTTGCTGGCCGTCAACCATCATCTACAAGGACCAGTAAGGTAGGAGTGGCCTGGGTCAGGAGTAGAGCAACTCCTCTACCCCAGACTCTGAGCCACTTACCAAACCAAAAGTATAGAAGATGATTGCATTGTATGATGTTTAGATTGCACTGATAGACCTCTCCCCCACTATACAGGTCTCTCAAATGTAGCTGGGGTTCCACCTCCAAATTGCATTGTATGATGTTTAGATTGCACCGATAGGCCTCTCTCCCACTATACAGGTCTTTCAAATTCAGCTGGGGTTCTGCCTCCAAGTTTCATTGTATGATGTTCAGATTGCACTGATAGGCCTCTCCCCCACTATACAGGTCTCTCAAATTTAGCTGGGGTTCTGCCTTCAAATTGCATTGTATGATGTTCAGATTGCACTGATAGGCCCCTCCCCCACTATACAGGTCTCTCAAATTTAGCTGGGGTTTTGCCTCCAAATTGCATTGTATGATGTTTAGATTGCACTGATAGGCTTCTCCCCCACTATACAGGTCTCTCAAATTTAGCTGGGGTTCCGCCTCCAAATTGCATGGCATGATGTTTAGATTGCACTGATAGGCCTCTCTCCCACTATACAGGTCTCTCAAATTTAGCTGGGGTTCTGCCTCCAAATTGCATTGTATGATGTTCAGATCGCACTGATAGGCCTCTCCCCCACTATACAGGTCTCTCAAATTTAGCTGGGGTACTCCCTCCAAATTGCATTGTATGATGTCTAGATTGCATTGATAGGCCTCTCTCTCCCACTATACAGGTCTCTCAAATTTAGCAGGGGTTCAGTCTCCAAATTGCTTTGTATGATGTTTTAGATTGCACTGATAGGCCTCTCTCCCACTATACAGGTCTCTCAAATTTAGCAGGGACTCTGTTATCAAATTGCATTGTATGATGCTTAGATTGCATGGTTAGGCCTCTCAAATTTAGCAGGGGTTCTGCCTCCAAATTGCATTGTATGATGTTTAGATTGCACTGATAGGCCTCGTTCCCACTATACAGGTCTCTCAAATTTAGCAGGGGCTCTGTCTCCAAAGTGTATTGTATGATCTCTAAACTGCACTGATAGGGCTCTCACCCACTATACAGGTCTCTCGAAGTTAGCAGGGGTTCGGTCTCCAAATTGCATTGTATGATGTTTAGATTGCACTGATAGACCTCTTTCCCACTATACAGGTCTCTCAAATTTAGCAGGCGCTCTGTCTCCAAACTGCATGGTATGATGTTCTAGATTGCATTGATAGGCCTCTCTCCCACTATACAGGTCTCTCAAATTTAGCAGGGACCCTATCTCCAAATTGCTTTGTATGATGTCTAGATTGCACTGATAGGCCTCTCTCCCACTATACAGGTCTCTCAAATGTAGCAGGGGCCCTATCTCCAAATTGCTTTGTATGATGTCCAGATTGCACTGATAGGCCTCTCTCCCACTATACAAGTCTCTTAAATCTAGGAGGGGTTCTGTCTCCAAACTGCATTTTGTGACGTTTAGATTGCACTAATAGGACTCCCTCCCACTATACAAGTCTCTAAAATAATCTAACTGTGCTTAGTTCAGTACTCTATCCATCCCGGAAACCCACCACAACCTAACTCAATTAAGTCCCATTCCAGCAGCCCGTTAATACCCTAACCCCCCCGACAGTGTACCCTTAGGAAACACACCCTACCCACCAACAGGAAAGCAACACTGAGCCAGAGAACACCCCAGCGTAATCCAGAGAAGGAAAAACCGAGGGCACTGCGACTGCACAACATAAGAGGACCAACTACCTTACTACGCCTGCACCTAAACTGGAAAATGGCCCGACCCAGAAAAGGACGCTGAGAAAGAGAACAAGACCGTGCAGCAAGAGGCACGAACACACAACACCGACATAACCCACAAGAAGCAGCCCCACTGGAAGGAAACACGCCCAACACAGCCATAACCGGAACAAAATCTACAAGAGAAAAATCCTTATACTTCACACCTTACCTCCAAACAACCGCGGTACACCAACACCCCAACACGGAAACCTCGAAACATGCAAAGAATTTCCTGAAACACACGGAAAAACGATGGGAGCACTCAACAAGAGTGGGAGGGCTCCGACCCCATCACACCTTACCTCACAAGAACAGAGGGGCAACATCGATTTCCACTACATCCTGCACAATACGGCGAAGCACCGACAACCAGCAATGCTACCTCCTACCCAACAATAGGACTATATGAAGAAACGACCGCTGATCTTCATCCGAACAGCATCACATCAGAAACACCAAGACTAATCAGCCCTATTACCAACTTATTGGACCGCTTCAATGAAGAAGCAGCCGTCGCCGTTCTTCATCCTACCGACATCAACGCGGAAACACCACGAACAGACAATTACAAACTTGAACAACAAATAACCTCAAAACAAAATCTCACCCAGAGAATCCACTGTAACCTAATAAATGCAAGGTCAATGTCCAAACACTCAACTGTAATATACAACCTCTTTTCAGAAGGAGGCATAGACATCCTATTTGAAACCGAAACATGGCTAGACGACAACTACAAGATCACCCTCAACAACTGCCTGTCTGAAGACTTCAAATGCATCGAAACAAACAGAAAATCCAAAAGAGGGGGGGGGGACTAGCGATCATTCACAAGGAACAACTGGCCATCAAAATGGAAGATCCTCTAAACATCGAGAAATGCGAATCCTTAATACTACGACTTTCAGTAAACCCCAAAACTAACCTGAAATTCATACTGATATACAGACCACCAACCTACGATGCGACTTTCATAGACGCTTTCACGGAAGCAATCACCACCCTAGCCATCGAGTACAATCATCTGATCATCCTCGGAGATTTCAACATCTGGTTCGACGAAGAAACCACAACCACACAAAAATCCCTAACCGCCCAACTAGCAGCCATGAACCTACAACAACTAGTCAAAGGAGCAACCCACACGGCAGGGCTCACACTTGACGCAATCTTCCCAAACAAGGATCTCATCACCACGGCACCCCAATTCAAATACTTCGGAGCGGCCACCTCATCCTCCCATTCATAATCACAACAGCCGCTCCAACAAAAAAGCAACAAGAAAAATGACCCATCATGATGAAAAGAAATTGGAGAACCATAAAAAACTCCAACCTAACCAAACTCCTAGAACTCAGCAAACCACAAGCATCAACCATGGAATAAATAGATCTAGACAAAAAAGTTGCCCTACTTCATAGCTCAATCGCAACAACCCTAGACAACATTGCCAAAGAAAAGTCCTTCACCCCATCACGTAAGAAAACCACAGCAAAGTGGTTCACCCCACTACTCAACACCATGAAAAGAAAAAACGAAAACTAGAATCTGAATGGAGGACCAGCAACACCTCCGCAAACAAACTGAAATTCCTACAACAGATCCGCTCATATAAAAAGGAAATACAAAAAGCGAAGAGGAAACATTACGACAACCGAATCTTCAGAGCACCAAACGCTCAAAAAGAACTATTCAAAATCATAAATGAAATAAAAAACCCACCGGGCTGCAACAACACGCCAATTCCATCGATGAAACTCTGCGAGGACCTCGGACACCACTTCAAAAACAAAATAACCTCCATCCAACACACCATACAAAACAGACCAAGCGATCACAGCTCAAACCCCACCGACACAGACGAGGAACACGCAAACAAGCTACGAAACATCCCAGAAATATCAGTTGAGGCTTTCGTCAAACTGGTAAACCAAAGCAACAAATAAGACTCTCCTGAAGACCCCTGCCCCCCGGACATATACAAAACAATTCTCAAACAAGGAACCCCAATGGAATACCACAGGAACCTCCTCAACCTCTCAATCTCAACAGGTAAAGTACCACAGGCCTTCAAATCAGCCTACATCAAGCCGCTACTCAAAGACACAACAGGAAACGTAGAGGACTTATCTAACTATAGACCCATCTCCAACATACCCTACATAGCCAAACTGCTAGAAACGTACGTCTACCAAATAACCCAATAATTCATAGAAGAGCATTGCCTGCTAGACCAGGCACAAGCTGGTTTCAGACCTATGAGAGGAACAGAATCAGCTCTCCTCTCAATATGGGACGACCTAAAAACAAACGCAGACTCAGACAACATTACTGCCCTGATTCTCCTTGATCTGTCTGCAGCTTTCGACACTGCCAACCACGCCTTCCTCATAAAGAGATTAGAAGGACTAGAGATAACAGACACTGCCCTACTATGGATCAAATCCTTCCTAACAAACAGAACAGAAACAGTATGGATGAAAACTTTTAAATTCAAACCCAGAGACTCCACGTGCGGAGTACCACAAGGTTCATCCTTCTCCCCGCTTCTATTCAACATCTACATGTACCTATTAATCAAACTCATCAAAAAACACAGCCTCACATGCTACAACTAGGCCGATGATACTCAAATAATCCTCAACATACAAGATACCCGAGAAGAAAACACCACACTAGAGAATTGCCCTCGTGACATATTCAACTGGATGAACCTCAACCATCTCAAAATCAACCCAGGCAAAACAGAGATAATGATTGTTTCAAAAAAGGGAGAAGACATCAACTACATCCCCTGGCCAAGAGAGCTCGACACCACACCAGAACCATCATCAACTGTAAAAAACCTAGGGGTCCTGATGGATAACAACCTCACTCTACAGCCACAAGTAAACTCGGTAATCAAGAAATGCTTCTTCCTCCTGCGAGCAGCAAAAAGGATCCTACCGTTCCTGTCGTCCGCCAACAAAACACTTACCATCATCACTCTGATCATGTCCAGAGTAGACTATGCCAATAGCATATACCTGGGCATGCCCGAACGACTTCTAAAAAAACTACAACGCATACAAAATGCAGCAGCCAGACTCCTTCTCAAGCTACCCCGAAGAGAACACATCACACCCACGCTAAAAATACTACACTGGCTACCACTAAAACAGCGAATAAAGATCAAGTCCATGTGCATCACGCACAGAGCAATACACAAACAAGGCGCAGAATTCCTAAGCGACAAACTACGCCTACATCAACTGACAAGAACACTAAGATCAACCACCGACATACGCCTGGAACCAAAACCCTACAACAGAAAAAAACTCAGAGGATCCTCTTTCTCCCACCAGGCACCCAAAACCTGGAATGACCTACCGAAGAATATACGGAACACAACAAACCACCTAGCATTCAGGAAACTCCTCAAATCATGGCTCTTCACAGGGTAACCACAACGGAGACGCACTAGAATGCGCAGACATTAAAACAACAATGAAAATAACTCCAATCCCGGCCACTCTCAATTTGGACATACACTCAAACCAAAGAACTAACCACTCGACTGAGCATGAGATATCATGGAAAATAGCCACAAAAGGAAGGCTCCAGAGACTGATCACATACTTAGACCCAGACGAAAGCCCTCAAGTGACTCACCCACTCGTACGTACCGGACAGACCATATCCAGACCGGCAGACGCATGAATTGTGAATATTAGCATGGCCACACTAGGATGGAATTGTGTACATTGACCTGCGTCGCATCCACAGGGGACATTGAATGCTAGCATGCCCACCCTTAGAAAGAATTGTGAATATTAGCATGTCTACACTTAGATAGAATTGAGAATATTAGCCTGCATCGCATCTAGATAGGACCATGAAACTATTTATTTATTTATTTATTACATTTATATAGCGCGCAGACAGCCCAGGGGCATTGTGGCACTGTTACTTGTAAGGAAAACTTAGTTACAATGGGTACAGGTTGTGCCTTGGGTTACAGTGAGGCAGTGACCTGTGATCAGATATAGGTGGTGTCATACCACGTAATGCATCATACATGACATTCATGAGGGCTAGGCCATATGTTTGTTAGATGAACAGGGTCGTTTTCAAGGCTTTCCGAAAGGCGGCCAGTGAGGGTTCAGAGCACAGGGAGCTAGGGAGGGTGTTCCAGTGTACGGCAGCGAGGTACGGGAAGCTGGAGCCCCCTGTTCTGGCTCTTTTTACCCTGGGTACTGAGAGCATGCTGGCATAGGGTGACCTAGTGGGTCTTGCGGAGGAGACCGGGTGGATCCTCTGGGAAAGGTACATTGGGGCGGCAAGATGGACACATTTGTGGGTGATGCTTAGCGCTTTGAATAAGATCCTTTCCTTTATGGGGAGCTAGTGGGATGCTTTTCTGGCAGCGGTGATGTGCTCTCTCTTGGCAATGCCTTGTGCAGCACGCAGGGCACTGTTCTGTATTACTTGGAGCTTCTCAAGGTTTTTGTTGGAGGTCCCTAGGAAGAGAATATTGCAGTAATCAAGCCGCGAGCCAGTTATGGCCCTGGCTATGTTAGTGCATGTTTCTTTTGACAGATAAGGTCTGATTGCGTTAATGTTAGCATGCCCACACCTAGGTGAAACCTGAATGCCAACATGCCCACACCTAGATAGATTTGTGAATATTAGCCTGCGTCGCACCTAGATAGGACTTTGAATGTTAGCATGCCCGCACCTATGCGAAACCTGAAGACTAGCACAAGCCACACTTATAATTGTAGATATTGGCCTGTGTCGCATCTGTATGGGATTGAATGAAGGATAGCAAGCCCGCGCCTAGATGAAACTTGAATGATGGCGTGTGCCACACTTGGAATTGTGAACACCAGCCTGCATAGCATCCAGATAGGGTTGTGAATGATAGCATGCCCACACCTGGACAGATTTCTAGACGCTAGCCTGCGCCGCATCTGGATGGGATTATGAATGTTGGCTTGCCCACACCCAGATAGAGTTCTAGACATTGGCCTGTGCCGCATCCAGATAGAGTTGTGGGGGTCGACGGGTGCCACACTTGGACAGAACTGTGAATGTTAGCATGCTAAAGGTCAGGTAACCCACTAACCAATATAAGCTCAAACTCTGCATACTTATCTCACTCAAAAACTCACACAACCATCTCTTGCACAACAAGCTGCACGCACTTCACAACACTGCAACAACACATAAGCCGGACCAGCAGCACACGCGGACTGACACAGATCCAATACCCGCACCAAAGCTCAGCATCTGGTGTATACCGAGTTGAAGCTGCCAACAGAACACCACTCCTCTCAGTATCCTACTCCCTCTTCACCTTACTAACCCATCCCACCTTATCATTTAAAGATCCGCCAGAGCGCCTGGGGACCAATTCCGTTGGTGACGGTGCGCGGTACAAATACCTTTAACATTTAACATTGAGTGGCGTTATGCAATCCCTCCATAAACATTGCGTCAGTGGACTTATCAATATTGGGGAAAGAGGTAGTGGAGTCAAATGGAAGAGGTCACCTAGATGTGCCTGTCCGGGTGATACGCAGTTACGGCATGATCCTAAAGAATATGACATCCTGGCCCTCATTATAAGTGAGCCGGTCCGGAAATAAAGGTGCCGGTAACAACGTAACTGCAACCGACTCACTTTGAGTTTGCCGGTAGAGGCTGCGAACTAACGGCAGGCCTGACCTGCTGGTAGTTCTGGCCCCTACAGGCTGATTTTTTACTGAAGCACTGGCACTGTTAATAACGGTGCCGGTGCTTCGAAGTTCCCATTCCCCTGGTGTCCTATGAGACGCCAAACGAATTGGAACTTACCGTTCCTCCGCTGCCTGTGAACCGGGATATCAGGCAGCGGAAACGGTAAGGCGAGTCTGTCAGTAACCCACCGGTTGTACCAGCGGGATACCAGCTGACTCGTAATGAGGGCCCCTGTCTCCTGTGTGATTGATACTGTACATTACATGTCTTCATCCCCTCCACCCCCCTTATTTTCGAGGGGCTCCTGCACCAAGCCCTAAGCATCAAAGGAGGGCTCGCATCATAACATAGCAATCATCCTTATTTGGAAGGGAGACTCTGGATTTTTTTATGGCAAAAACGTTGCCATGCCTCAAAGATTTTACTTTCTCCCTCCTAAAATAACCCTCACCAAAAATCCGAATGCAGAGTCAGTAGGCAAATGTAATCCGCCCGTTGCCATGGCAAAATCTCACACTTTGTGATAGTAAATGTTGGTATATATAAAAAAAAGTAACTGTAAATCCATTTATTTCAGGAAAGCGTTGCAAACTCCAATTACATTTTTATGAACGGGAAAACAACTGCCTAACACTGAAACGGGTGTGCTCTGGTCGAGAACAGCAATTCCTAGGAAGCGAATCACATGCGAGATGCGACCCGTGAATGAATGGGGAAGGCGGGGCTGCGGACATGATGTCAGAGCGTTCGTCCTACCAGAGCAGGGACGCACCAGCAAGATCCGCCTTCAACCGGCTGCCACTGCCAGAAAACAGTGAGCGAATGACGTCACCGAAAATGTGCGTGGAGTGATTGTTTACCTGCGTGAGGGCAGTACTATTTCTGGGAATGCATAGGGCGGTGCTTCCTCACAAAGGTTCTCGGGACGAGTTTAACCCAGTAAGATGGATCAGGTCGCCCAGTACCTACTGCCAAGATCAACGTGTAACAAAACGAAGATCGAGCAACATCATGTATTTTACAGTACTAAACAGCACACTTGTATTTAAATGCTATATAAATATCACACAATCTCCTACATAGCTCTCAACCATTTGCCTCGCAAAGGCGGGTGAAATCACCCGATTTTGTTTTTGGCGGGTGAGACGCCCATTGGAATGAATGGGAGTGCAGGAGGCTTGGCGGGTGAGTCAGCCCTTTGCAAGGCGGGTGACACCTGCCAAAAGCGGGTGAGTTGAGAGCTATGCTCCTAGCTAGATGATGTCATTTAATTGAGGCACCATGATCCAGCTCACGACGCGTGTTTTATGCATCATTGTAAACTGATATATACAGCACTCTATTGCCTCCATGTCCACTGTTTCTCCTCCCAGCATATTATATCTCAAGGTGGTTAGCCTTTATGCAAGATCTTTTCATAGCAACGCTTCAAAAAGTTGATGTTCTCCTGGCACCCTCGTGCTATAAAGTAGAGAACCACACCCACCTTCTGCTGTGTCCCTGGCTGAAGCTGTCTTCTTGCTGATAGATTTTATCCTGGCCTGCACCATTACAGGGAGACGTTCCCAAAAACGTAAGACACTGGGAAAGATATAGTGGACTAGGCCTCTTTGTAGTGTTCTCCAAACACATCTAAGGACCAGACACGAAATGTAATGGTAAGTTTTGAGCCTTTATTAAACAAACCAGCGGTCTTCAGTGCTCCCTCATGCCTCCTTCCAAGTCCCTCTCTTTCAACCATCTCTCTCACTCACACCGTCCATTCTATCCCCAACCTTCTAACGCCCCCCTCCAAACCTCAACACAAACGACAACACCATTAAACATAAAACAATAAACAGAATACAGTACAAACCCATTAGCGTAAAACTCTAAATAAGTAAATTCCCTGTGAACGCATGTAAAATGAAAACCAAAATCAAAACTACAAGAAGTACTTTACACTCCACTACGAAATGAACTCATCGCATAATCCTTTGACCACATGTGGGCATCGTCAACCTTGTTCTCATACTTCTCAGCTCTTCAACGTCACCAACACCCACACGTTGCTCAACGACCATACTAATACCCACGCTTTGTCCGTCTCCGTTGGCCACGTCGGATCCCCTACTTGCCACTTCACCATCTTCTTCCAGCGAACCCTGACAAATCCCCCTATTCCTCTGTTCATCTCCCTTCACACATTCCCAGTTCCATTTGCTCAACCTGTCCACATTCCAGATTGAACTATCTTCAATCCTCGCGGAATTAGCAAACACCTCTATTATCTTGACAGGATCTGAAAACTTTGAGCCTCGTTTGTGTGAAACAACTCCCTTTTTTATCATCACCCAATCCCCAGGTTCAAATCGCAAACTCACCCTACTCACGACACCATGCTCCCTAACCCAAGAATTTCTGGAATGGGCCTCCTTCAACTTATTTACCCAAGCCGGATTCAACGTTGTGTTGGGTTCTCCCTCTCATAACCACGAACAGCGACTTCTCCGTACCCTTCATCAGCTTGCTCATGCGCCATATTCTGTCTGCTATCGCCACATCTATGGCCAAATTGTTTATGATTGCTTGTTCTATTGTCTCTACACAGACTTTGTTGTACCTTTCTACCAAACCATTGGTTTGGGGGGTGATAATTCACCAGAAATCTCCATGCTATCCCCCTCTCTAGGCATATTGCCTCATTTCCAAACTCTTGAATTGCACCCCATTGTCGCTGATAATCTTCCTGGGATACCGCTCTCTCTGAAAAATCTGCACAGAAAACCTTATAACTTCACTAGAGTCTTCACTAGTGTCTACCTTCCGCACAAACCTAGCTTCAACTCACTGGGAACAATAATCAACCGTCACAATGAGGAACCCTTTCTCCACTTTCAACACGTTATAGAGACCTATGATGTCC
The DNA here is from genome assembly GCF_040938575.1 of Ambystoma mexicanum. Classification (NCBI taxonomy): domain Eukaryota; kingdom Metazoa; phylum Chordata; class Amphibia; order Caudata; family Ambystomatidae; genus Ambystoma; species Ambystoma mexicanum. Next base: position 1,073,944,799 of record NC_090923.1, read on the forward strand.
ACCCCCAATTGTTCCCAAGTTTCATCAGGCTGTTGCATCACAACCATTAATCCTTGTTTTAACTTTGGCTTGTGGTCCATGCAGTTTGTGAATTTATTTCCACAGACATACTTCGGAAAGTAGTTAATGCCCCACGCACAGGCCAACAATTCTCTCTCTATCACTGAATACCTAGATTCAGTGCCCATCACAGCCCTTGATGCACGGCACACCACCTTCTTGTGCCCTTCAACCACCTGTGAATACACAGCCCCCAAAGCAATGCCACTTGTGTCTACTGTAATTTTGGTTTGCTTACCTGCTTTAAACCCTCCTAGGTCCACTGCGTTGCAAATACCTCCTTTTATCGGTTTCATGGCCCTCACACACTCCTCACTCCAGCAGAATGTGTTATCCTTCTTCAGTAAACTCCTTATAGGCTCTGTCAAGCTCGCAAAACTCTCCACAAACTTGCTGTAGTACTCTGACAACCCCAAACATGACCTCACTTCTTCTTTATTTGTGGGGTCTGATGCATCACTTATTCATGGCATCCACCTCGGCCCTATATCCTTTTCCACTCACCAAATGCCCCAAATACTCTACCTCCTTCTCCCTGAACTTCCATTTGCTCCTCTCAACTTTCAAACCCCTCTCCGTCAACCTGCTCAACACCATCATCAACCTACAATCATGCTCTTCCACACCTTTCCCAAATATTTGGACATCGTCTTGATAAACCAATGTCCCTTGCAAACTCTTCAGGATCTGCATCATAGTCCTCTGGAACACAGCCGCCACTGACACCAATCCAAAGGGCATCCTCCAATAGTGGTAGATTCCAAATGGTATCACAAATGCTGTAAAATCCCTACAATCTTTCATCAGCCTTATCTGATGGTATGCACTCGAGAGGTCCAATTTCATGAAACCATCCGCACCTCATATACAAGTCAACATTTCAGCTATTATTGGCAACGGGAACTTGTCCACCTATATGTTTTTGTTTAAACGACACAAATCCTCAGCTTGCCATTTGTTTTCAATGCAACCATTATGGGGCTGATGCATTGAGAAGACTCGATCCTTTCAATCAGTTCTTCTTTTTCCAACCTGTTCAACTCTTTTTCAACCTGCTGTATTGTGCCCTTTGGACGCCTACAGACCACATTAGACTGCCGTATTGTGCCCTTTGGTCGCATACAGACCACTTTGAGGAGTTAGCACTGTGCCTTATGGTCGCAGCTCGCCCTGACACTAATCCAATATGCAAACTTGGTTGCCCCTCATCATGTTCCCGTTCTGCATTCTCCCCAACCACACACCCTGCTTGGCCCACTACTACTGGCCCCATAATAACGGTCTCAGCAAGCCGGCATGCCCCCGGCATCACCCTATCCCATGTCCTACACCGTTCCTTCCCTCTACTCCCCCATTCCCAAACAGCGCAAGTCTTACTCCTAGGACCTATCTGAATACCATCAAGCATCATGCTATCAGCCCTGATCCAATCTCACATGTATTGCCCACAGCAGAGTCACCTCACCACAGCCATACCGAAAAATTCTCTAACCCTGTGACAGGTGTAGCGAGACACTTCCGATTAAGGTCTCGTACCTTCAACCACCCCAACCCAGTCAAATATGAACACACACCTCCCAAACAAATTAAGCCCAGAGTACCTCCCCCTCATCAAAACCATAAACCTCATCAAAACCATACTCCTAGCCAGAAACCCAACACTACTTCCAAACCAGCTCCGGACACCCCCAATAAATTACTATCCACCTTTAAAGGAGCGCTTATCAATGCCCGCTCCTTAGGGGCGCATGCTATAGAAGTTCACGACCTCATTATGGAATCACAGCTCGACATACTAGTAGTCACAGAGTCCTGGCTCCATCAAGCATCAGGTCCACTACTAACTCTGGCAATCCCATCCGACTACACCATATTCAGGACAGATAGGACCCACTCACAAGGAGGCGGTGTTGCTATTATAGCCAAGACTAAATTGCAGCTTAGATCTTGTCCCATTGAAAGTATTGAAGGGTATGAAACATTACTCGTAAAATTCCCCATAAATGCCAAAACTACTATTAATTTAATAGTAATTTATAGAGCACCTAGCCCCAACAACCACCCAGAGACTGAAATTCCGTTGCTATTAGCTCCACTAATAAAACCTAGCTCGAAATACATCATCCTGGGTGACCTTAACCTAGGTTTCAATGACAGCCAAGATGCCAAAGCAGAATCACTGCACTCCGCCCTGAAGGACATGGGTTTCAGCCAACTAGTTAATGCACCCACACATATCAAAGGCAGGACTCTTGATTGGATCCTCTCCCTTAATACCCCCGTAACCATTGAGGTCATCTCCCCTCTTACTTGGACCGATCACCATAACATTGTATTTACAATCAATCCCTCCGAACCCGCACAAAAGAAACCTAAAACTATGATTACCTATGAAACTAGAAACGCCCGCAAACTCACGCCAGAAAACTTCACGCCTCCTCTTTCAAAAATCCTAGCTTCTACCTCGATCACCAGTGACAACCCCTGCCTCCTAGCAGACATATATCACAACTGCCTCACTGCAACCATTAATGCTATAGCACCGCTCACCACCAAGGCAAAACGCTCAGACAAGCGATCTAGCTTCTGGTTCAATGATGATCTTATCGCCCTCAGAAGAACCAAACGCGCGTGTGAACATGCCTACAGAAAGCATCCTACTGCAGAGGCAGAAAAAGCCTACCAAGAAATAAACAAAACCTATAAAACAGCTACTATTACCTACAAATCTAATGCGTATAATAATAGGATCAGCAATGCTACTTCAGATACCAAGGAATTATTTGCCATTCCCATGGAAAACCCCACTCCAGCCATAAACCCTACCATCCCCAGCAAGGAATGGTGCACCACTATACAAGACGCACTAACAGCCAAAATTGAACTACTCCAAATAAAAATCACATCCAAAAAACAATCACTAGCCAACAAACCTGCCCTCCTTAACCTAAATCGACCACATCAGGAATTCACCAGCGCCCCATTCCATTTCACACCAGTATCCCAAAATGTAGTGTTTGACACCATCGCCAAACTTAAAGCCTCCAACTGCAAAGGCGATTCTGTCCCCGCATCAGTAGTCAAATCCTGCGCTCACACCCTCACCCCCATTATCACCAACTTCGTCAACGCTTCCTTCAATACTAACCTAGTACCAGCTAGCATTAAAGAAGCCTGGGTCACCCCTCTCCTGAAAAAACCCACCCTAGACCCCACTGTGCCCACTAATTACAGGCCAATAACAACTGTCCCATTTCTCCTCAAAATATTGGATAAATTAGCATACAATCAAGTCCAAACTCACCTCGAACAAAACCACCTCCTTGGCACGAGGCAATCAGGCTTCCGCCCCAACCATAGCACAGAAACGGCGCTCCTTGACTTAAAAATCCAGATGGATACCATCAGAGACTCAGGGAAACTCTGCATCCTCCTCCTACTCGATCTCTCCGCAGCGTTTGATTTAGTAGACCATATAAACTGTGCGCCACACTAGCGAAAGACTTCAACTTCTCCACCGAAGCTACTACCTGGATCAAATCCTTTCTTGCTGACCGCACCTCCAGGGTCGCCATAGGTAAACAAGCCGCCAACCCCATCATAGTACCCATTGGTGTCCCCCAAGGTTCCTGTCTCTCACCAACAGGAGGATAGCTCAGCGGCAGCGTGCGCGTCTTGGAAGCAAGACGACACGAAGCAGCAACAGGTTCGATCCCCGGGTCCGCGCTTAGAAACCTCCGGGTGTTTAAGCGCGTTATAAATACGTAACTAAGACAAAAAAAAAAAACACAATTACGCAACTAAGAAAAACAAACAATTCCTGTAACAGCGCCTCGATGCCTGCGGGCTGTGTGAGCGCTTTATAAATGTAAATAAATAAATAAAATAAATAACATTATACAATGCATACACTAAACTCCTCTTCTCAGCGCTAGACGACATGGGTGTCATCTACACCAACTTTGCAGATGACACCCAGATCCTCATCCCTTTATCGGGAGACTACACTCAAGACACCGACACTATCAACAAAATATATGCCATAATCCAAAATTGGATGGCACTAAATAGCCTCTGTCTCAATGATGAGAAGACTGAGGTTCTCATTGTGGGCTCCCAATCCAAAATAGAAGCATTACATCCTGATTACTCATCCATCAACATTGATGGCACAAACATATCAGTACTCAAACAAGTGAAAACACTAGGTGTCTACCTTGATGCTAACCTCACCATGACCAAGCACATCAACGCCCTCTCTTCCTCTACATCCTACACCGCAAAACGTATTGCTCTCAGTCGCCAATTCTTGACACCCACCAATTGTATCACGCTGGCAAGAGCTTTAATCTTATCCAGGCTTGACTACTGCAACGTACTCTACCTGGGTACCTCAAAAGCCAATCTAAACAAACTACAGCTTATCCAAAATAAAGCCCTTCGGGCGGCCCTTGGAATAAGGAAGTCAGATCATATCTCAAATATTAGAAGAAACCATCACTGGCTCCCCATCAAAGCCAGGGTCACATTCAAAGCTCCGTGCGTCACATTCAAATGCATCCACTCATGTGTCCCCATCTACCTCAACCACGCCATCACCAGAAAAGTATCTAAGAGGCCCCTCAGATCTAACAGTCAATTACTCCTAGCCATCCCCCGCTACAAGACAACCAAGGCAGGAGGCAGTAGTTTCCAATACCTCGCACCCACATATTGGAACACTCTTCCCCTCCCCATCAAAAATGAGCAAACATTCTCAGGTTTCAAGAAATCCCTGAAAACGTGGCTATTTAACCAAGACTACAAAATCCCCCTCCATGCTTCAGGAAATATCATTGTACTGAAACCCTGCATTTAATGTCTTTGTGTATGATTATTTTGTATTCACATGCACTGCGCCTGATTGGCAAAGTCCAAGAAATGTTTTAACCAAGCTGTCTGTAACATCGCCGTGGTACCCAAGGGTTTGGGCGAGTAATAAATGCAATAAATAAATAAATAAATAAATAAACCTTGTCTACAAGGGTGAACAGTACTAGCCTTGCGTTCTCCTGAACAAATGGAATTGAATCAGGTTTTAATATGATCCTGTGGGAGTATCCCTTGAGTAACCACAATACAGATTGGAACACCTCTGCAAACTTTGCGCTTTCAGCAGTCTTACACTGATCCTGATCTTGGGTTGTGCCTTCCACATACTGGACCAGGACTTCTTTGCAAGGGTCTAGCCTTATTTGTAAAGCCGCCTGGTCTCTCCATCCCAGCATGTTTGCAGCGATGTAGATTTTTACTACTGCCACCACGTTCCACAACAAACACTTAAGACACTACACTCTTCTCTAGTTCCAAATGCCGAAGCAACCACCTCGGCAGGATGGTTTGGTTATCCCTCATGTGAAGCTTCAAAAGCACCCAGGTATGAGTGCTTATGGCACATGTTTATCTGGTTTCTGGAACTGCTGTTCCAACAAAGAGGAGAGGCTTGGAGAGACCTCTTCTACTGAATCTCCTTCCTCCTCTCAATTGCATCACAGGAGGAGGGAGTGTTCAAAGACCAAGCTAAAGGCCCTCATTAGAGAGACTTTAAAGGAAGAACATAGGGTTGCCCAGAGGAGAGGATGCAATGCTCGTCACAGGAGAGACTCACCCATAGGTTCCATGTTATATAGTTCTGTGGGACTTGAGCCCCACCAATAATTCATGCTGTGGGGCTAAAGGGCCTGGGGAAGCGAGCTTTGGAACACAGAGGCAATTTATTCTCTAGCAGAGGCTTCCTTGGTGGTGTAGGGTGTGGGCATCCTGTTTGGTATCACAGGGCCGTGCACTACAGGGTACGACCTGGCCAGCGCCACACACCATCAGGCTACCTTTCGCTCATTGCTAGAGTGATGACCCTTCCCCTAACACTGAAAGGCACAAGGGAAATTGCAGCGCTCTATACGAGTTACAGCTCCTTTGGCTCAGGAGATCACAGAGGACGCCGGCCTACCTGCTCCAGCTCCACTTTACCAGGCCTCCCTGCATAGATGTCTGGTCTGCCTGCTGCCTTTCATTGTCTTGACCCTGCCTGCTGCCTTCACAGATTCTTGGCTCCCTGTAGAACCTTTAAGAATCGTACTTTGGGTGCCAACCTCCTCCAAAGAGCAACATTTAAAGGATGTAAAAAGTGTGATTAAAGCACCTACAAGGATCAAAGTGTGTGTGGCCCCTCATTCCAGTGCTTGACTCGTGGTCATTTTAAGGAATTTTGGGGACCGGGGCACAGATGCCACCTCCCCAAACCAAAAAAATGAATCCCTGGTCGTGAACCCCTCCCCCAATGCGATCACAACCCATACTCTCTTCCAGCCCCCTCTCCCTCTTCAGACTGGCTGGAATCAGAATAATAAACACGTGGCATGTCGAGGGCAACCTTAGCAGTCCACTACGAAGGCACAGGACACATTTTAAAAAGCATCGGCAAATTAACAGTGTTGGGGTTTGAGCAGACATGCGATAGACATTTGCCACGCACTGCTATGATGGTAGCATCTGGCCATATGATGGTAAATGCTGGAAGTGGTGTGAGAACCTGGGCATATGATAGCAGTGTCTGACAAGTTCCTATCCAACAACTATGCATAAGTCAAAACTGTTGGTTTTGCCAAGGCGTGTTTTTAACAGGTCTTCAGTTCAAGGACATGCGTACTGCTTATCAACCAAGTGTTTTAAGGCAGGCATATTTGATAAGACATGTTTATTGTACAGTAACACATTTACAACTGCAACTAAGCCATTAACTCTCAGAAGACTGTTTAGAAAGAACACTGACAGGCAAAAGTTTGATTTTACAGCTTGATATGCTATTTCAAAGAGATCCTGGGAGGGATGTGTTTTCGGTGAGGAGGGGCCGGTATTGAATGGGAAAGGCCATAGGGATTAGCATGGCCAAGAGCCATCAAAGGGTGGGTAAATAAACAAACAACACCCATAGGCTGTGTATCCCTCCTCGCATCCCATCTCATTTCCTGCTGTACGCCAATGCAATAGTTTCAGCTTATATGTGGCTCTTTTGTGCAACTTAATAGCTACAACTAAAAATAATAGCCATGTGGAGGGTGTGGTTATAGATGCAGGACACAGATCAGCAGCCATATGAAAAAGGTACACATACCCTAGCATAGACAGATGACTCATATTAGCAGAATGTAAAAGTGCTCAAGCATGTAGACAGATGGAAGCGATTCAAAAGGTACACATACCATTGCATAGAAGAGATAGTGGATATAAATTGGAAACTACCAGAAAGGTGCATGTATGTTAACATAGACTTAGATTAGAAGAGAGCTGGGGTTTCAAGCTGTGTTGACATCAGTTAGGCGAAGAAACACATGACTTTGTAGAGTGCAATATATCAATGCCACTATTATTACACACAAAGCAACACTATAGCTAGTTAAACAATGAGTGAGACTGTTTTGAAGAGCATACCATGAGAACTAAATCACTTTTAGGGCTTGACAAATTCACATTTTTAGAGAATGGCAATTTTGACAGGTTAGGCACCACACGATTAAATGAATTGGTCAGGATCACACTTGTTGGTTATGAGGTGAAGCTGGGATTTCAGCCAATCTGCAATTTCTGTACTTGACACATTATTTCCCAGTTTTTATCATAGAGCAAGGTCTAATTATATGTGAATGTTTGATTTTCATGAAATGAAATAATACCCTATTTTGTAGAACTGACTTGAGAAGTACACACATCGCATACTAATCTGATTTGTCAACATTTAAGAACAAAACTTTACAGGAGCATGTTATACAAAAGAAAAATGATTCCAGCTTCATTACCTCCATCTTCAAGGTAAGTATACAAGTACCACAATATCAATTGGTGTGAGCTTAAAAAATGTAATCAGGGGGTTTCCATTTTATTTTAAAGCTTTAAATGCACCAAACACAGAGTCTTGTGAAATGTTATTTATTAAGTGCAGATGTACCTTTGAAATTGTTCAAGAAAGCAACCAATTTCTTGTGCTAAATAGGTACACTTGAAAATATTCTGGCATTAGGCCGGTGACAGTTGGTCAACTCTCTTCTGTATATGAACCATGACTCAAATGGCCCACAAAAAAGAAAGATCTGGCAATTGGCTAAACAATGGCACCAATATGTGAGAAGGCACACCCCAAAGTACTGAATGTAGAAACGGCAAGGGAGTAATCTCCCTCGTCTCAGTAGTGGTGTCAAGAAAATTGAATGGAAAGAAATCCTCAGGAGTAATCTCCCTCGTCTTCAGAGTTGTTACAGAATTACCAAGTGTGGAGATTACATCACAAGTGATCTTCCTCGTTTCAGTTATGTCAAATAGACTAAAGGAGAAGAATGTGTTGGAGCAGCCTCCCTCAACACTCTAGCCTCAAGAGGGACACTAAGGCTAGAGAGTACCACGAGAAAAGGTTCCTTTGTCAGAGTGTTAGAAAGAACCAAGGACACTATGGGAACTGTGTATGGGAAACCAAAGGAGTGTATGATCTTTAAGCAAGCCCTAAGTGAAGCCTGGGAAGAATTGCAAAGGTTGAAAAAAACTGTTGCAGGAAATTATGCAAGGCTAGCCAGTGGCGGAACCAACTGAACCAGGGGAATGGGGTTATGAATTTCCCTAGTATCCCAGATAATTGTTGAATCAGAAACTAAGGAATAAGGTTACCAAACAGCAGCCAGAAAACTGACCGAGTTAACTAGAAGAAGGTTACAGTTGTTGAACCGTTGGACCAGGAGAAGGGAGTCATTCTCCTGGTATTCTCTTCAAGTGCAAAAGTTGAACTGTTACCAAAGACTAACAGAAATTCACCCATAGGGCTGTTTCCATTGAACCATGAGAAGCGAGGTAGTAATCAAACTACCGGTCACCCTGTATTTTATCATAAAAGAAAGGAGGCTTGATTTACCTATTTAAAGTGATCTCTCTGTCCTGATGAAGGCCTTTCCAAAAACAGAACTCAGGGGACACTAAGGATGGGTGCCTTTTTGAAATCTGGCCGAAACACAGAGTGTTGACAACATTGTTCTTGCTCTCCATACAAGAAGGATACCAAGATATCTTAGAGTGAAAACTGGGACCTTAAGACTGTAGAATTCATTTTAGGGTATCGTCTGTGCTAATAAACTAGTCAGGCACACTCTAGACAATTTCTATTACAGTGATGTGATGAAATGTGTTACATGATAAATCAAGAGAACTATTATACACCTGTACAGGGGGTTTAGTAATATCAATGTTTCCTCTTTTTGAATAAGGGTTCACATGTAAATATGTGTGATGCACTTTGAACCACTTGAAGTTTTTGGTCACTAACACTGATGCATGTTCAATCACCTTTGGATACTTGTTTTTAACTGTTTGTTGTTCAATATGCATTTTAGATGAGCTTGGAAAATGAATAAAGGAAATTTGTGCTAATAAATTGATATTGATATTCTGTTTGTATTGTGCTCGTACACACGTGTTTCAGAGCGCAACAAGACAAGGGAGGGGAACAAGGGAGAACAAAAACAACGATCTTACTAGGCCCTGTGACATTGAGAACGCGCAAGTGCATGAGAGAGGGAAAGGGGAAAGTGCATGGAAGGGGGGAGAAGTGGAAAGTGCTGAGCAAAGGAAAACAGATAAATAATAAATAATAAAAAAGTGACAAACAGTGGTAGTGCAGGTGGCGAGTGCTGGGCTAAGGCAACAGACGGGGGTGTCAGGTAAGTGCAGGAAGAAACAGGGGGGACTGTATGGTTACAGATACAAACCCCAGTTTAAGACATTGCCAGGAGGCAGTGTGGGTGGGTGGCAGAGTGAGCAGGTACCTGGGCCCAGACGTCAGAGGGTAAGCCCGGTGCACGGTGCTGAGAGAGAGCAGATCATCAAGGAAGAGGAGATGCAAAGGCAGAAGCAGAGGAAGGTCTTGAGGTGCTTTTGGAACCGGAGGTGGTTCTCCTCCAGATTCAGAGTAGCAGGGAGGCTGTTCCAGAGGGAGGCCCCAGCCGAAGACAGAGATCTACCCCCAGCACGTTTCTTTGAAAAACAGCCTGACCTCGAGGGAGTTAGAGGTAGTGGAGCGAAGAGCTCAAGAGGGGAGGTATTTACGAGGGACAGCTGAAGGTATTTTGGACCCAGGCCTCAGAAAGCCTTGTGGACAATGAAAAGGGTTTTGAATTTAATCCTTGCATCCACTGGGAGCCAGTGGAGAGATTTCAGGGCCTTGAGGCCAAGGACAAGTCTTGCAGTCCTGTTCTGGATGAATTGCAAAGGGCAAAGAGTAGAGGCAGGTAGATTTAGAAAGAGGCTGTTACAATAGTCCAACCTAGAGAGAACCAGTGCTCGGGAGACAGTGAGTTTCTGGGGGAAGGCGATGAAAGGCAGAGTACCTTTGAGGAGGTATTTGACTTTTTTGAGACATCAGAGATGTGGGCAGAGAAGGAAAGCGTAGAATCAAAGATGACCCTGAGGTTCTTAGCTTTGCAGGTGGGGTTAGGAGGAGGGCCAAGGGAGGCCAGCCAGAGAGTGAGGGGAAAGGAGGGTGAAGGTGTGCCGATGAGGAGGATCTCTATCTTGCTGGCATTCAGGCAGAGATTTTTGGCGGCACACCGATCCTGAATGGCAGATAAGCAATCAGAGATGAGAGAAGGAGAGGAGGTGGCCGAGAGAAGCCTGAAAATGAGTTGAGTGTCATCAGCATAGCACCAGAAATTGGAGCATAAAATGGCGATGCGGTGGGTTAGAGTTGCCAGATATTGGTTGAAGAGCCAAGGTGAGAGGTTAGACTCCTGGGGAACACCGCAGGTAGAAAGGGAGATAGATGAAAGGAAGGACCCAAGTTGGATCTGGGAGGGTCAATCAGAGAGGAAAGAGTTCAGCCAAGCCAGGGCCTGATCAGTGATACCCAGGTTGTCACAGAGACGGTTGAGCAGGATGGCATGGTTGACCGTGTCAAAGGCAGAAGAGAGATCGAGTAGGATCAGGACAGAGGGACCGTTAGAGTCAAGGTTGGAGAGCAGATATTCACAGATGTTCAGGAGAGCAGTTTCCGTGCTTCTGGCAGCTCTAAAGCCAGACTGATGGTCATGGAGACAGCCAACAGAATCAGAGTGAAGGTTAAGCTGAGATATGGCAAGCTTTTCCAGGAGTTTCCCCGAAAAGGAATAATGGAAATTGTGCGATAGTTAGCCGGGCAAGAAGGATCAGCTGTGGGTTTCTTGAGAGGAGGATGCACAAGAGAGTGCTTCAGAGGGGAGGGGAAGGCTCCTGAAGTAAAGGAGAGGTTTCAGAAATTGGCCAGGACCAGAGCAAGGGTATCAATGTGGTACTTGATGGTTTTAGAAGATCAGGGATGAACCTGTTTTGACGAGACTTTCATAGATCAAATTTGTCTCTCGACCTCGTCAGGGGAGAAAAGAGGAAAGGACGAAAAAGAGTGTGGGGGGGGTGGCTGAAGGAGGGTCAGAGTTCATAGAAGGAGAGGGGAGTGGAGGGGCAGGGGAGGTGAGGGTGGACAGGATGTCCTGTTTTTTGTAGATGAAGTGAGAGGCAAGGGCCATGCAAAGGGCCTGGGAGGTGACAGGAGGAGTAGAGACTACAGCAGGGATGGCCAGCTCCTTGCAGATTTTAAAGAGTTCGTCCGAGTTGTTAGATGCCGCAGAGACACCGGCTTGGATGTGGGCTCTCTTCTTGGTGTGGACAGAGAGTCGGTATTACCTTTCAAGCAGGCGACATGCCAGTTTGTCAGAGAATGAACAAGAAGCCCTCCATTTCCTCTCAGCCGCCCTAAACTTACCTTTAAGTGTAGCTAGGACAGAGTAATACCAAGAATTGCACTTGCCTTTGGGCTTCAGGCGGATCCTCATGACAGGGGCAAGAGCATCAAGAGTTTTGGAAATAGAAGAGTAGAGCATGGACAGGTCTGTGTCAGGATGTGAATCAGCCAGAGGTGGGGTGGTGGGAGCGGAGAGAAGGTGGTGGCGAAAGCCTCCAATGACACACGCTTCATGGGCCGGATGTCCGAGAAGGTAGGTGGCAGTGTTGGGGTAGGCTTGGCCCGGGGGGAAGAGAGGGTTAGATAACAATAGAGGAGGGAGTGATCGCTCCAGGAGAGAGGAGTGGTCAGAGGGGTGGAGAGGGGGAGGTCAGAGGAGATCAAGACATCAAGTGTGTGCCCTGCAGAGTGAGTCGGGCAAGAGGGGAGGATAGAAAGGGAGAGGGAGTCAGAAAGGTAACAGAAGAGTACAGAGGAGGAACAAGGAGTGTCTAGATGGATATTGAAGTCACCAAGAAAGAGGAGTTGAGTGGTTGTGGGCAGGAGGGAGGAGGAGAGGTCCACCCACTCATAGAGAAATGAGGTGATCAGATCAGGGGGCCTCTAGACAGTAGCCATGGTAAGAGAGTGGCTAGGAGAGAGAGAAAGCCTGCAGACAAGGCATTCAAAAAAGGAGTATGTCTGCATGGGAATGATAGAGGCAGGAATCCACTCGGGAAAAACAGAGCTACACCCCCTCCGGTCCGGGTGGATCTGCGTGCAGAGAGGATCTTGTAGCCATCAGGGAGGAGAGTGTCAAAGTTTGTGACAGAGCTGGCTGTGAGTAAGACCGAGGACATCGAAAATGTTTATATGGAATGTATATTGTGTGAGACTGTCTACCCAATGGATTCTGTTTTAGTAGTGTTACTTCGGGACCTACTTTTTCACCTACGATAAACAGGGTGGGTTGACCTACTCAAATATTACCTGTGCGTGTTTACAAGGAGAAGGGAGTCCTTTTCTAGAGCTATTTATGTTAATGTCTTTTGTTAGTGGTAGCGCTAGCATAGGCTAGTTTGGATAGAGGATGAATACTTTGTTTGCCAACCACTTTTACGACGAGCACCCCAGTTATTCTTTAGTTAGGTAGGGAAAACCCTTTAGGAATAGGGAAGGATAGGCCTTTTTCATTATTATTTAAGTAAAGATCACAGTAGAAATGGCACCCCATTGTCAGACTCCTTACTCTAGCATGCCACAGTGCTTGGAGCATATTTCAAAATGACAGGCCCTCCTGTCACTCTGAGGCCTTTCACTGCGCTTAGTCCAAACAGGCGCAACAGAAGATCTTTCCTTTCTTGCCCATTTGAAATCGCATCCCTTTTGTGGATTCAGGATGCTCCCTTGTTTGCGCAAATGAAAAAAGGGAGTGAAAAAGGGCACCTGAATGCGAGAATCTAAGATGCACACATTCAGAGGCAATTTGTGGATATGGGTGCAAGGTTTTTGCTATCACGTGAGGAGATGCGTTAGCACATTTCACACTTGCTGCCCAAAACGTTTTGAGAATCTGGCCCAATGTATTTTGTACTTCTTTGTACTTCTTTGAAGCAGGCAGCCATGTGGGTGTTTGGGTCGTCAGGAAATGTCCCCATGATCAAGAGGTGTTTATGTTGCGCACACCATATTTGTGACTGGGGGTGCAGCGAATGGGCCGCGATGTTGCTATTTCATATGTTTCCAGTGTCGTTAATTATGAATGGGATATGTTATGTTAGTGTTACTTTTTGGTTACAGTTGATACATATTAGATTGCACGCACGTAGAAAGATAAAATGCTAAAACCACAAAATGAAATATAACTACTACGATTCAGACATAATGTGCTATGGAGTGCCAAGAAGCAGGCAATGAGGAGTTTTCATAATGCGCATGCGAGAAAGGGGGCCTGTCCTGAAGAATCCACTGTAAATGAAAGCTAGTATTTATTAAACATGCATTCACACTGAGGAAACATATAAAGGGGATTTATGAATCTACATGTAGTGGGCTTTTTTTATAAATAGATGAAAGCACAGCAGTCAGGGTTTGATGTTGAGAAACTGGTTCTGCAGAGTTTCAGAGGCCAGAGGATGGGTAAATAAGTAACTACGACCTTAGCGATGGTCAGCTCAGCTAAAGGAGCCGGCCATGGTTTTTATGGCCTGGTAGTATCACAGAAAGCAGATGTAATCTCTTAAATGCATGGGAGGTTGACAGAGGGTTTCAACTATTTGTTTTTGACCAGTAATAAACGTGGGGTGAAGCGATGCCCAAGGCTAAAGTAATCAAGTTTCAAATGTATTCTCAGATGTGCCGTGTGTGATGAAATGGCAGTTATTTAGATTAGAATGTTCCGGGATGCCAGTAAAGTTGGGGTGGATGAGATAGTTATCGCTATCTCAAAGGGGACCTGTTTATTCTGCTATTTTGAAGCCTCTATGCGATCCATGTGCAAATTACATTTAAGATTAAGAGATCTCAGACCAGCTACTACTTGTTATGAAATATGTTTATAGGTGAATGTTTAATTGTGTGATGATGTCATGACCTGCCACAGACATCCTAAAAGGAGGTGTATTTTACACATGAGCTGAAGCTGGTAGTTAAGATAACGGATACCAAAGAGGATATAGAATGTAAAAAGATGGGATTTCTTTGAAGAGGTCAAGTCCAATCACATGTGGGGGGTGGATTGTAATAAAATATAGGGGAGTGTTTTAACTGTTGCAAAAATGTATATAATGTGTCACCATATGTGCTTCAGTGAGACTTTGGTTAGTTTGACTCAATAGAGTCATCTAGCTGCTCCCCAGATGATTGTACAATAGACTTGTTTTATGTATAAAACATGCACTTGTTTCTCAGGTGCTTGGCCCACTTTGGGTTAAGGTGATTAGGGGCCTGCTCCTACACATTTGGTGACCACAAAGGGACCCCAGGCTTTCTGAGACATTGGGGGTCTCCTGTCCGCACAACCCAGCTTTGGCACCTCACTGGTGGGACAATTTTTTTGTGCACAGTGAACAAAAAGAGGTTTGCGGGAGCCATTTTGGTTAAAGACCCATCTGTTCCCCAGAGGCATGCTGCAGTGGCCTAGCTGTGCAGGACGACTTGACAGAGCACCACATTGGAGTGCCTCGGGTTCACGTGAGTGCACTTTTGAGGAGTAAGGCAAGAGGGGGAAATAGGGGGAAATTGGGTTGTTTCTTTGATTTAAGGGGTTTGATAAGGGTAGAACTGGAGTGCGTGTGTGAAGTTAGTCAAGGATACATGGATTGAAAGGGAATGAACTGTTTTACGTTGTAAGTCCCTTGTATATATTTTTACCTAGTTTTTTATTTTAAGGGTTTGAGCTGGCATCCTACCCAGCACATTTATTGTGAGGTTTGTCTTGATACCCTTTAGTTTGCTTGTCTGGTTGGCGGGAGCCCTCACCTAGCGGGGGGGTGGCATCTTATGGTAAGTTAAACCGTAGACACCTTCCTGAAGTATACCCTTGGAATTCTTCACTCTGTATTGACTGTGCAGGTGGAGCAGTAGTGAAGGGGAAACTTCCTGTAGTTAGGAAAAGACATTTTTTTAGTATAGAAGGCCGTACTATTGATGAATAGAGCGAGAGCAGCGGTGTTGTAGTGAAAAGCATTGCGCTCCTATGCTCGAGTGAAGGAGTTATCTCGGAAATATTGTCTGGCAAGTGTTTTTTGTTAAGATGCTGTCTTTTGTGTAAGAGTGTGAAGTAGAATTAAGGCGAGTAGCTGAACGAAGTGATTGCGGTGGAAGCGAGTACGGCGAGTGATGTGACTAAGAAACTTGGAAAGAGGTTTTTGTTTGGCAGAAATAATTGTGTGCTGGAGGTTTGGCTTCAATGTTATTTTTGGTGAAATTGGTTTGGTTAAATTGGGTTGGAGTATGGAGACTCTGCTGAATAATTTTTGTCAAGTACTTCCTGGCTAGGATATGATATGATATTTTATTTGTATCATGCTCATACACATGTGTTTCAGAGCGCGACGAGGCAAGGGAGGGGAACAAGGGAGGACAAAACAACGATCTTGCTAGGCCCAGAGAACGCACAAGTGCAGGGCAGAGGGAAGGGGGTAAGTGCAAGCGAGAGGGGAAGGGTGGAAAGTGCTGAGCAAGGGATAAAAACAACTGGTAGTGCAGCCAGCAAGGTGGCAAGTGCAAGGTTTAAGGCGCAGACAGGGGCGTCTGATAAGGGGATTGTAGGGTTACAGATACATAGGAGGCAGTGTGGGTGTGTGACTGCGTGGTCAGGGACCTATGCCCGAAATCACAGGGTAGCCATGTGCACGGAGCCAAAGCAGACAATTCAGCAGGTGAGAGGAAGAGCAAAGACAGAAGCAAAGAGGAAGGTCTTGAGGTGCTTCCGGAACCGGAGATGGTTCTCCTCAAGCTTCAGAGTGGCAGGGAGGCTGTTCCAGAGGAAAGAGGTCTACCCCAAACTCGTATGAAGAAGCGACTGACCCTGTGGGAGTTGGAGGTGGAGGAGCGAAGAGCTCAAATGGGAAGGTATTTACGGAGGGAGAGCTGAAGGTATTTTGGACCCAGACCCTATAAGGCGAACATTCTAAAACATCATCAGAATGGCTGCAGGAAACTAAGGGGAAAATGCTAAATTCTTGGCCTATCAAGCAGGCCTATGATAAGGGGATATTGGAGAACCTGTATACTTTTTCTAACTATGAGGCAAAAGGTTTTGAAATTAGAGAAGCGGTTGAACATCTTAGAGCTCTGAAGGATGTATGAAAAAGGCAGGAATGTCGATAGTCTAAAATTCTCAGAGGAGGGGCCAAAAAAGGAGAGTGCGGGAATTCCTTCTGCACCGCCCCCATATGGGTGCTATCCTTTATTGCCTGTAGAGGGATACACAGACCCTACATTTAAACCTTCATTTTGCCCAGCGGCCACTCCAGTGTTTGCAAGACAGACACATATGATGCCTCAATCTGCTGCAATGCCTATGAAGTGGGATAGCGAGGAAAGTGGAAGGGTCACTCCTTCAATGGTTAGGGCTCAGGAAAGACTGAGAATGAAGAGCGAAAAGGGAATAACTCCCCCGACTGCTAGGTTAGCCGATAGATTAATGGTGGAAGAACGAGAGAGAGTAAGGCCGGCAGCAACAAGAGCGTATGAAGGATTGAGAATGAGGGAGAAGGAGGAGGTTAGGCCTTTTTCTGCTACGATAGAGGATAGACTGTGAAGGGTGGTAGAGATACAAGAGCAGGAAAAAATGAAAGAAACGTTGAGGCTAGCGGAAGAAGTGGTAATGCTGTTATGGCAGCAAAGAAATAAAGAGCAAAAAGCACTGAATAGACAGGCAAAGGAAGTAGAGGAAGGAAGGTGGAGGCATGGACAAGTTGTTGTCATGTTGGCTAAATCGGTTATCAAGGAGGTCAATGTGGACATGGAGAACAGGAATGTTTTCATGAGAATAGGATTTGAGCAGGGAGGACGAGAGCTGGCACCTTATGGTAGTGTTGAGCATGCTTCTGTGCCTGTAGAAGTGTCAGGAGAAGGAGTAACAGGAGTAGAAGACGAAGAGGATTGGGAACTGGATATCCAACAGCGAGAGCAGGGTGTAGCAGTACTACCTCCTGCTCCAGTAGCAGTGACAGAGGGTACACCATGGGGTTTTAGGATGCACCAGGGTACTCAAATGGCCATTGTAAGGAGCAGGGGAGAAATGGAGGAAGCCCCAGTAAAAGTGGGTGCAACTAGTTTCCGTTGCTCCAGAAGGTACTGATAAAGGCGTATTATGTCCCATGGTCACACATGGACCGAAATAACTTGATGAAGACACTCCTTTCGCTCACTGCAGGGGCGGGAAGTGGATTTATGCATTGGATTAACACACTCCCGATGTCATGTTGACCATAGGGGACATGATGTCACGCTTACCTGAGCCTCCGCGGGAGCGATGGAGTCCTCTGGCTCTTCTCTCACTTCCTACTTGCCCACTACTGCTGGAAGGACTATCTGCCAAGAAAGGTAACGTTTTAGAGGAGAGGTGAATAGCCCAAACCCCAGCCCTCTTCCCAGTCCCTTCTAAACCAGAAGTTTCGTTTTCCCCCTAACTAGGGTTTGACTCACCTTTCAGTTTAAACACAACGTCTCCACAACGTAAGGGAGTTCAGGCTGCGGTGTTGTAAAATGGGCGCGGAT
Organism: Ambystoma mexicanum; assembly: GCF_040938575.1. Classification (NCBI taxonomy): domain Eukaryota; kingdom Metazoa; phylum Chordata; class Amphibia; order Caudata; family Ambystomatidae; genus Ambystoma; species Ambystoma mexicanum. The sequence continues at coordinate 1,073,962,854 of NC_090923.1, forward strand.
GTAAATTTTTTCTTTAAAGCAAGAAAGTCCTCGTTGGCAGCAGAAGTCCACTCAAATTTTCTATTCTTGTGTACGAGGGAGGTAATTGGATGTACCATGTGCGAAAATCCAGGTATGAACCGCCGGTAAAAGTTTGCGAAACCGAGACAGCTCTGCTCTGCACTCCTTTCAGGGATGTGGGCAGAGGCCAGGTGAGTATAGCGTCCACCTTTCTGTTGTCCGTTTTGATGCCTTGTGGAGATAGTATAAAACCAAGAAATTCTACTTCGGTGACGTGAAAGGAACATTTTTCTAATTTGGCATATAGATTGTTGTCATGTAACTTGCAGAGAACTGCTCGCACATGTGACACGTGTTCTTGAGGGGTTGCCGAGTAGATGAGGATGTCGTCGATATATATTACAGCGTACACGTCCAGTAGTTCTCGTAGGACATTGTTCATAAAGTGTTGGAATGCGGCCGGGGTATGACATAGCCCGAAAGGCATCACTTGGTATTCATAGAGACCGTACCTGGTGCGAAATGCGGTTTCCCATTCGTCACCTTCTTTGACGCGTACCAGGTGATAGGCCCTTCGGAGATCCAATTTAGTAAATATCTGAGCCCGGCTTACATGGTCCAGGAGTACAGGGATTAGGGAAACGGATACCTATTCCTTACTGTGACCTGATTTAGTGCCCTGTAGTCAATGCAAGTTCGTAAATCTCCCTCTTTCTTGGGAACAAAAAAGAGGGGGGAGGCCGTGGGTGACTTTGAAGAATGGATGAAATCCGTTTGCAAGGTATTGATCCAAGTATCTTTTTAGATGAGCGTTTTCATCTTCGGTCAAGGCATATATCCGGCTACATGGAACTTGTGCTCCTGGTATTAAATCGATTTCACAATCGTAGGAGCGATGTGGTGGTAATGTAGTTGCCTGTTCTTTGGCGAATACGTCTTGGTACTCCTGGAACCCAGGGGGTAAGGCCCCTATTAATCCTAACACGGGTGTGGCTTTGGGAGATGCGAGTAGTGGGAGTTGAGACACCTGGTTTATGGTCCCATAACAATGGCTGCACTCCTTTGGGAAGGTTAACGTTCTGGCGTGACAGTATATCTGGGTATTGTGCTATTGTGGTATGGCAAGTATCATCTGAAACTGTGGAGCTGAAATGAGGTCAAACAAGATTAGTTCTTTATGTCCATCGTGACAGAGCAGAACGATTTCTGTGGTACATTGATTTACTGGGCCAGAGATTAGTTGCGTTCCATCCACAATGGTTACATTCTCTGCGGTTGCCTTGGTACAAACAGGGAGTCCCATCCTACCAGCCGTGACCAGATCCATGTAGTTTCCGATGGCGCCACTGTCATTAAAGGCTTCAAGGGCGTGTAGTTTGGATGGTTGCTGTTGATCAATAACCACCACCGGAATAGCAAAGTGTGAGGTCTGATTAGGTCTTTCCTTGATTGACCAACCGACCTCTAACTTTGCATGGTGCCGGTGTTTTCCGACTCAGTGGGAGCCTTTCCCCCATCTATGGCTCCTACCATCTTCCGTGGAGGCTTGGCGGTACAGTTGCAGAGAAAATGTCCAGCCTGACCACAATACAGACATAATTGTTCTTGTCGTCTTCGTTCCCGCTCTGCCTTGGTGAGTGGCCCATGTATACCACCTAACTGCATGGGTTCCAGATGGGGTTCTGCAGGTGGATGACCTGGTGTTTCCTTGGGGCGCATGTAAAAGGTTCTGTTCTCTGAGCGGATGCGATCAGTCTTCCTGGTCTGTAGGCGGTGATCGAGTTGGATAGTGAAATCAAGTCCACACAGTCGTCAGGCGGATTCACCACCTGTACCAGCATGTCCTTGAGGTCCCCTCACAGACCCCGGTAGAACAAGGAAGTTCGCTTCTCCTCTTGCCAGTTTGCCTCAGCCACAAGCTGACTGAACGTAGCCACGTAGGCCAGGAGATCTTGATTGCCCTGTCTGAGAGACAGCAGCTCTTCGTCCACAGCCTGCCCTTGTTTATGGCGGGAAAATGTTCCAAACCTTTTTGGGTCTCCCAGGAATCTTTCAGGAGGCACTAGCAGGATGTTTCCGGGAAGGACTACTTGATCTGGAGTCACAGGTTGCGTCTGTAACGACGGGGCTGAGGCAGTTGTAGGTCCACCTGGCAATGGGGCTAGGCCTGCCTGGGTTTGTAATACCTGCCGGGCTATCTCATCTATCTTATCTCTATTCACTACCAGTTCGCGCCTCAATGCATTAGTTTCTGAATGAGCTGCGTGCACTTCAGCCCTTAATTCCCCCAGTAGCTGTGACAGCTGATCGACCTCTGATGTCTCCATGGCTCAGGCGGAGTGTTTTAAGGAAGGCTTTGTGTTCTGTCACGCTTACCTGAGCCTCCGTGGGAGCGATGGAGTTCTCTGGCTCTTCTCTCACTTCCTACTTGCCCACTACTGCTGGAAGGACTATCTGCCAAGAAAGGTAATGTTTTAGAGGAGAGGTGAATAACCCAAACCCCACCCCTCGTCCCAGTCCCTTCTAAACCAGAAGTTTTGTTTTCTCCCAAACTAGGGTATGACTCACCTTTCAGTTTAACTTGGTGAGCTCTCCATTCTGCTCTTGCTGGGGTGCTGTGTCTGGGGCCCGGAGGGTGTAGTTGGAGGTGGCCGCTAGTAACGGCTAATGTTCAGGTATGTATTTAATTCAGATAAAGTCCGGGACCAGTTGCCTCACTAGTCGGTTTTCTTGTGCCAAGGGTAAGTTCAGGAACCCAGTTCACTCACTGGATTCGGAGTTGGCCTAGCAGGTAAGTTCTGGTACCAGGTTACTTGCGCTGCATGATGTACAGCCTGAATGCTGTGAGCGTGCTGAGCGAAAGTTTCTGATTCTAACCTTGTCTTCTCTTTCTCTTCACAGGTCCGCTCCGGGAGGTACTGAGGTACTGGACGGAAGAAAGAGTAGGAGGCAGGACCAGAAGCATTTCCAGATGAAGACCGCACACTGGAGGTGAGTATCTGTAAGCGGTCTCAGAGCGGTACCTTAACGCGCTGCAGAAAACGAAGAAAAGCCCCGATGCAAGCCGGTTATTAATCACCTGTTCTTGCCTTTCTTTTCAGGTGCTGGTATGCTGTGGGAGCTGTGGGACGAAGACGAGCGACACCAGAGAAGGACTCGCTATCGGTTCTTCATTCAGCCTCAGGCCGACGGTCATGAAGTCCACACGGGAATACAGGTAAGCGGAGAAGTCCGGGTAAGTGTGTGATACAGAATTCACATGAAGCGTGTGTTTGTCTCTGGGCGTGGCTTATATAGGCAACCACGCCCAGAGACTAGACCGCGCTGCTTGCTTTGAGCTGGAAACCTTTGTCCATGTTGGGGGAAGCAGGACGTTCTCTTGACTGTGATTGGATGATGGGGTTTCCCTAATGACACGCTTTGGGTTCTCAAAGCCTTATCCCATGACACTCCTGACTGTCTTCCCCACCTATCCCTATGAACCACGCAGAAAGAGGGCCTGCAGGTAGGCCTCTGGGGCCTGCAGGTATACCTCTGGCCCGTAACCATGACACATGAAGAGCTTATTCTGAGCCCTAATGGGGGAGCGGTCAGATGAGCTTTGGAGGAGATCGGGGTATCTGGGAGTTCAGTTGGATACACATGCCCATGTCGGAGCAGCTTCTAATAATTGCAGGGTGCAGTTATGGGAGGCCTTGAGGATTGTGTATCCCGATACACTTGATAAAAATTCAAATCTAGCCAAAACAATGAAATTGGATGATGATCCTGCCACACACATCAAGTTAATTCAGGAGATTTGGGGGGCATAGATGTGTGGGAGAAGAATGTGGAAATTTATTACCACATTCTAAAGAAGGGACTTCCTAGGGAAGTTCAACACAATCTAGATAAAGTGGTAGGGATGGAGGCCAAGAGTTGGCCAGAAATTCAAGCACATATTGTTCATTTTTGTAAAAGCAGACAAGAAAAAGAAAAGTAGAGTATAGAACAGGCCCAAAAGGCAGAGGGCAAGCTTGTTCAGAAAAAGTTGGCGAAGATTTGTTTGGAAGGGGCAGTAATTACCAACTCCATGGAGGGATAGCAGGGGCATTTGGGACAACAGGGACAGGGTGAATCAGGTATGGCACAGGGTGGATGGATGGGTATGTCCCCAGACCTAGACAAATGAGTGGGATTCCGAGCGGTACGAGCGGATTTCTGCAGGCAAGTGGGTAATTTGGCGGGTACGGAGGAATGGTGCCCCAGTTTAATGGGCCAATGGGAAACAACTAGAGAGGGTTCTATGGGATTCAGTATTGGTCATGTGAGAGGTTGGGACATGTGTTACAAGATTGTCAAGACTGTTCTCAGTGGGAGCTCAGCAGATGCAATCCAGACCCCCCATATTCCCCAGGCTATGTGCAAACGCAGCAGGCATGAGTTGAACAGAACCAAGCGACTGGGGCCACACATACTATGGGATCCCACCAACCATGTCAGCACAAGCACCGGTACAGCCATGGGAGAAAAATCCTTTACCCCAAGGTACGGTTACTCATTATACTTGAGGAAATGTTTTTGGAGGGAGTTCTTTTTTGCTCCCTGGTGCTAATATGTACCAGGGGTCTGTGATGTGTCCAGTCCTGTCTGTTGCTACCGATCTGGAAGAGGAACCCCGGATAGGTGTGCAGGTAGGTGATCAAACGTTTTCATTTATGGTCGACACAGGAGCTACAGAATCTTGCATTAAGGAAGGTTAGTTCCACTCGTCAGGCAAAAAGATGGACAAACAGGGATTCTCTGGGGCTATCCTGTAGGGTTCTTATACTGAAGATCTACGTATTAAGGTAGGTACTTAAAATGTATCTGCCCCTTTGTTGTATTGTACAGACACCCTTGCAAATCTTTTGGGAAGAGACCTCTTGAGCAAGTTGCGGATGTTGATTGCTTTCATGGAGGAAGGTATAGTATGCTTGACTCCAGGTTTGTATCCGGTAAGAGAAGCAGCACGTTTGCATGCATATTGTAGTGAAAGCGCAATCAGGGGGGTTTCTCTACATCCAGCCTTGTTTCTTTATGGGGTAATGGTTTTGTTGAATTGGGCCCCGGGGATCAGAAATCCAACATGGTAGGTACTGAATGAGTTTTTGCTCAACCTCTTGTGCCGCAGGAAGTAACACCAGGCAGCATTGTTACGATTCTCTTAGAGGCAGTAGTGATCAAGAAGAACAGAGTTGTTCTCTCAGGCACAGATGAGGAAGACAGAGAGTGGCGCACAGTTCTGTGCATCGATCCAACCTTGGGACCGATTCTGAGCTTGTGATAAAAGTTGTGTGGAAACACGACATTCTCCCCTCCAGTTTCCAGCACCACCATTCTGAAGTGGGTAGAAATATTAGAGGGGAGATTTCATACTTTCGAGCAGCAAAAGCTGCTAAAATATCTTGTTGTGGGGGAACCATGTGCTCCAGTGGCATTGCAAGCCTTTCTTTAAAGACTGCCACTTTTGTAATTTAAGAAAGTTTCCTTAAACTTTCATTAAACTAGAAAAGCGGTGCTTCAGTCTAACAAATGCTATGTTTATAAAGGAGTAATGTGTGCAGTGGAGTTTAACGGCACCTCTGATGTGTTGTATTTTGACTCCTTTTATTGATGTGCTAAACCAGTGCTGTGCTGCTGGGAGGAGAATCCCCTCCATGTGGCTGCCCTGCATTCCTCATGGTTGCTATGGCTGTTGTCAAGCTGTAAATAAGGCTCATGAAAAAGCCAAGGCTTTCATGTCCCTGCACCACATTCTTTCCCTGTCAAAATATGGTGCAGTTGAACAACACATTTCTATTTTTACACAGACCTCTGAATCAGGCCCCTTGTCATTAAGGGACATGTTCGACGTGCAATTGTTTGAAGACACCGGAGAGATGGTCTTTGAGATTGGTGTGCTTTGCCAGATAGCGATAGAGCAAAGGGAAGTACCACAGACCATGCTCATTGTTAGAAATACATTGCCACATTGGAAAGAGGATTTGGAAAATGTGCCAGACCATTTATGGACCAGCAATCCTCATGACGTGGGGCTACTAAAGAGTTTTGGAGCAGTGCAAATAAAATTGATACCTGGTGCGATATTACCACGGGTTCAGCAGTACCCCATATCTAGAGAGGCAGACAAAGGGATTTACGAGACCATTGTGACTTTGTTGAAACAAAGCATAATGCAACCTTCTGTGTCCCCATGTAGCATGCCCATCTACCTTGTGAAGAAAGCGAAGAGGTCCAGTTGGATGATGGTCCAGGATTTGCACCCCCTCAATAATATTGTTGAGGCAGCATTTACGGTGGTACTGAATCCTGCCACCATTCTCTGTAATATCCCCACTGGGTTGACCCACTTCACAGTGATTGATTTAAAGAAATGCATTTTTCTTGGTCCCCTTACACCTTGATTCTCATTACCTGACAGCATTTACATATCGTGGTCAGAGATTTGAACACACAAGGTTGCCCCAGCAGTACTGTGAATATCTGAGTGTCTTTAACAGGGTGGTTAACATGGATTTGGGGAATCTACATGTGTCCAGAACCATAATTCAGTATTTGGACTATTTATTAGTTTGTAGCACTTCAGAGGAGCAGTGTCGAGGAGATTCAATAATGCTCCTCACCCTGCTTGCGGAGAAATGGTGCAAAGGGGACAAAGAAAAATTGCAGTACTGCCACACAGAGGTAGTATTTTTGGGGTAAGTGATATCGCCCACAGGAAGGTAATGCAAGTGAGAGCCACTGCAGTTCAGAGAACGCCTCAGCCAAGTCACAGTGAAACACATGTAGCAGTTTTTGGGCTCTGTAACTATTGTAGATGGTGGATTTTTGACTACTCTAGTTCCGAGAGACCCTTACTGCAGAGGCTTAAGGAAATGCAGAAGGTGAAAGGTTCAATAGAGTGGTCTGAAGAAATGGCAACTTGCTTTCGGGAACTCAGCAATGCTCTAGTCTTGGTGACCCCGAATGACAAGAAACCATTCTATTTGTTTTCTCAATTGAACGGGCATGTGATGACAGTGGTCCTGACCCAGCAGATATCGCTAGGCCACAAAAACATTAGCGTTCTATAGCGTGCTCCTAGACCCAGTGATGCAGGGACAGTCCCCTTGTGAGCAAGCTTTAGCAGCAGCGGCTTTTGCAATTCAAAAGTCTTCAACACTTACCATGGGTTGCACGGTGACATTGTATGTGGAGCATGTGGTCTTTGCAATCTTGGAAATGTCCAAGTCAACTTTGAAGACCCAAAGAGTTTCGGAATACTAGTTTAGTTTATCGAATGCATCGATACATACTTGTTCGGTGTCACCTAGTCAATCCTGTGACATTTGTAGATGGGCCAAGACAACCTGATGATATTGTTCATGATTGTGCAACTTAGGAGGAGGAAGAAAAAGAGAGGATGGGTGTTAAGGTGGATGACTTGGATGTAGGTGAGGTACTTTTTAATGGGTCCTCAACAATTGATCAGGACACTGGTGAGAGGCAATTGGGTGTAGCCGGTGTGGGCTTTGTGGATGGGAATACCGGGTCAGATTGAAGAGATGCTTGCCTTCGCATTACTTCACGCAAGCTGCGGAACTAGTGGCACTTATAAATCAACTAGAAATGAGCAAATGGAAGGCAGTCACTATTCATTCTGACTCTGCATATGTCACCTCCACTCTGCATTCTGGGTTATCGAGGTGGCAACGAAGAGGGTTCAGGAGATCTGATGGGGCCGCTGTCCAGCATGCTGTACTTTTATCCAGACTAATTGAAGCATTAAATTTGTCAGCTGAGGTAGGTTTAGTTAAATGCGCTGCGCATAATAACCATACTAATCCTTTATAGCCCTCGGGAACAATGCCACAGACAAGGCGGCGAAGGAAGCAGCGTACTTAACATTTACAGATTCACAGAAAATGGAAACAGTGCCCCAGCAGGCACAGTTGCCAGCCCCATATACCACCGTCCCGGTGCTTCAAATCATAGACATGCAGGGATAAGCACCTAGAGAAGAACAGGAGCTTGGGGAAAAAGAGAGGATGTGTTCTCTGCCCTACGGATTTGCTGAGATAGGAGTTGATGGGAAGGTAGTAAAGCCCGTAGAGTTTTTTCTTGTTGCTCTAGAGAAACTACATTACCTGCCACACAATTTTCGGTGACAAATTGCAGCAGAGCTCCAGGAGGAATGGTTCATACCGAACCTTCAGGAACAGGTAAGTAGATTAATAGGAAACTGTGTAGTCTGCATAGAATTCAATCTGTAAACACCATGATGTCAGTAGGGGGAATCTTGCCTGTGCCCTCTGGGCCATTCAGGGAGCTCCATATAGACTTTGTGGACATTATTGCGAGATGCAACAATTATCAGTACCTTATCATGGTTGTCTGTCAATTCTCCTGGTGGCTTGAAGTTGGTCCCTGCATACATCCTGATGCTAGGTCTGCAGCAAGGTTTCTGGTGAGGGAGGTATTTCCACGGTGGGGAATTTGCAAGGTCTTATTTATTTTATTTTATTTTATATATTTGTTACACGCCCAGACTCTCGGGTGTCACGGCGTGGTTATAAGACAGCTTAGAAATTAGTAAAATTCAAAACATTACATTACATTTACAGAGTATTCACAGCAATATACGACAACTTAGAAATTAGTCAAATTCAAAACATTACATTACATGATATAAATTACAGCGTATTCACAATTACAGAGTATTCACAGCAATATACAATGGACTAAATATTCACAACCGTATACGATGGACGGGGTCCTATCTTTGGGTGCTAATATTGGTTGAATAACCATGTTTTTAACTGTTTCTTGAAGACCGTGAATGAGGGTGCTTTTGATGTTAATGGGTAGGGAGTTCCAGTGTTTGGGGGCTAAAGTGGTGAAGCTGCTGCCCCCTGCTCTAGTGGTTTTGAATCGGGGGGGGGTCCAGGAGGAGTTTGTCATTGGATCTAAGTAATCTCATGTCGGTTTTGGGATGCAGAGTATTATTGAGGTAGATAGGTCCTTTTTTAGTGAGGCATTTGTGGGTGATGCATAATGTTTTAAAGATAATTGGGGCTTTGATAGGGAGCCAGTGGGCATCTATCTTTCCTGGTCTTGGATATATGGTCTGATTTTTTTAAGCCTAGGGCTGCCCTCAGGACTTTATTTTGCAAAAGTTGCATTTTGGCTAGGTTGGTGTTGGAGGTACCCAGTAGTAATACATTACATTAGTCCAATTTCGATAGGACCAGAGCTCTGGCTAGGGTGAGGCAATTTGCTGGGGTCAGAAATTGTCGGCTGAGCACAATTAATTTGGAGGTGTAGGCCGTTGAGGATGAAAGTACATTGATCTGTTTAGTCATAGTCAGGCTAGCATCGATGTACACGCCCAGTGTTTTTACTTGCTTCGATACTGGGATATTGGTACCGTCGATATTGATGGTTGAATATTCTGGCTGAAGGGTTGCTATTTTGGCTGGAGATCCTACGATGAGGATTTCTGTCTTCTCATCGTTAAGACATAGACTGTTTAATGCCATCCAATATTGTATGATGATGTAGATTTTATTGATTGTTAATGTATCCTGGTCATAGTTGCCTATAAGAGGTATGAGGATCTGGGTGTCATCTGCAAAATTTGTGTATATGACACCCATATCGTAAAGTGCTGAGAACAGGAGCTTGGTATATGCGTTGTACAGCGTGGGAGAAAGGCAGGAGCCTTGAGGTACTCCTATGGGGACTGGGATGGGGTTGGCTGCTTCTTTGCCTTTGGGTACTCTGGAGGTGCGGTCGGTTAAGAAGGATTTCACCCAGGCAGTGGCTGCCCTGGAGAAATTGAACTCCCGGGCAAGTGAGTTACAGAGTTTGTCATGGTCCACCAGGTCGAACGCGGCTGAAAGGTCCAACAGCAGGAGAATGCAGAGTTTCCCTGAATCTCTGATGGCATCCATCTGGATTTTGAGGTCCAAGAGAGCTGTTTCAGTGCTGTGGTTGGGCCTGAATCCTGATTGTCTGGTACCGAGGAGCTGGTTAGATTCTAAGTGGGTTTGAATTTGGTTGTAGGCTAGTTTGTCGATGATTTTGAGTAAAAATGGGACAGTGGTTATGGGGCGATAATTGGTTGGAATGGTGGGGTCTAGATTTGTTTTTTTTAAAAGCGGGGTAACCCAGGCTTCTTTAATGCAGGTCGGGACTGTGTTGGAGTTGAAAGAGGCATTGACAAATTTAGTGATGAGGGGGACAGGGTGGGTGCTCAGGCTTTGACTAGTTTGGCTGGGACAGTGTCTCCTTTGCAGTTGGATGCTTTTAGTTTGGAGATAGTGTCCAATACGAGATCATGGGTGACTGGTGTGAACTGAAAGGGGGGTTTGGAGTTGTCATCGGATGGGGTACACGGAGTAGGGGTGGGGGAATTCTTGGTTGCTAGGAGTAGTTTTTTGGAGTTGATTTTATTTTGCAACATGGTGATTTTGGAGGCAAGAGCATCTTGTATGGTGGTACACCATTCTTTGCTTGTGTTAGTGGGTGTGTCGGTCGGAAGTGGATTTTCAAGTTCTCTAAGGATAGAGAAGAGCTCTTTGGAGTCTGATGCTGCATTGCTAATGCGCACATTGTTAGCGTTAGCTTTATGGGTGATGATAGCTGATTTATAGAGGGTGTTGGCATCTTTGAATCCTTTGGCTGAGTCCAGCGAGGGATGTTTGTTGTGGCCATGCTCAAGGGAGCGTTTTTTCCTTCTAGGGGCGATTAATTCCTCGTTGAACCAGAAGTTGGATTTTTTATTGATGCGTTTTAGTTTGGATGTGATCGGAGCTATGGTGTCAATCGCTGTGGAGAGGCATTTGTGGTAGTACTCAGCGATAGTGGTTGGGTCATTGCTGTGGATTGAGTGGGTATCTAGCAATTTGTTCAGGGTGGGGTCAAGGTTTTCAGCTGTGAGCTTTTTAGAGTTTCTACTTTCGATGGTATCCATGATTATATTCTTGGGTATGCAAGAGTCGTCACTTGTGATAGTGAATTCTATGCAGTGGTGATCTGTCCAGCTGAGTGGGGTAATCGGGCCTACAGTGATGTTGGTGTTGAGGGTGAGGATCCAATCAAGGGTTCTGCCCTTGGTATGGGTGGGGACATTGACGTGTTGGCAGAAATTCATGTCATTTAGTGCCAGGAGAAGGGCGGTTGCTTTGGTATCTTGGTTATCATTAAAACCGAGATTCAAATCGCCAATGATGATACATTTCGTTTTGGGTTTAAGGAAGGGCGCCAGTATTAGTGGGATGTCTGTTTCTGGGTGGCTGTTTGTGCTAGGAGATCTATATATGACCACTATATTAATTGTGGTTTTTTCATTCAACGTGAGTTTGGCGAGCAATAGTTCGTACCCTGCGATAATTTCAATGGCGCTTGATCTTAATTTGATGGTATTTTTTGCAATGATGGCAACACCGCCTCCTGGAGTGGGGGTTCAATCAGATCTGAGAATGGTGTAGTCTGGTGGGATGGTCAATGCTAGCAGAGGACCTGAGGCTTGGTGTAGCCAGGTTTCTGTGATAACTAACAGATCTAGGTCAAGTTCGGTGATGAGGTCATGAATTTCAATGGTGTGGGCTCCAAGAGAGTGGGCGTTGATGAGTGCATTTTTGAGACTAATGGGAGGGTTGGGCTCCTTAGTGGGAGTATTATTAGTTGGTGGGCAACTTAGTGGAGTCGTTTTGGTTACTGAAGGCTGGGTGTGTTTATTATTAGTTGTATGGGCAGTGGGTTTGGGTGAACTGGGTGGCTGGGTCCTGGTAGTGGGGTTGTGGTGTGGAAACCTTGTGCGTACTCTTAGTCGGGATGTTCTCTCATATCCTAGGATAGGTTGTGTTTTACCATTACTTGATGGATTGGGGGGGTACATGTGGATCGATAGTGATGGCCGGGGTGGGATAGTGTTCCTTACTGGTTGTGTGGGGGACCTTGGGGCTAGGAGTGAGAATGGAGGAGGATGGGAAGGGAGGTGTGGTGGGGAGGAAGGGGGTAGGACAGGGGATGGGATGGTGTCTTGGGCAGGCTAGTTTTGTAAGCCCATTACTAAGGGCGATGAAGTGGTTGCCAGTGCATGGGGTGTCCGCTCGGACAAGGCAGAAGGGGAACATGATGCACAAAATCCAACTTATCATAGCTAGGGATGTGGGGGTAGGGTGTACTGAGGCTAGGCTCACTTTGTTTACACCAATTAGGCCGGATACAGTAGTGAAAAGTAAGGTACTAGTAGGCTAACAACAGTAATCCTAAGAGGGACACATGCTAGGCTAAATATCGTTAAAGCACATGGGACAACATTAGACTAGAAACGGTAATCCTAGTTAGGGCACTGACTAGGCTAGATATCATTGATGCACAAGGGACAACAATAGGCTAGGAGTTTGGCTATGAGCTTCAGTATTAAAAAACAGTATAAACAAAGATCAAAATGGCAATTGGGCAAGCGTGGCACATGAGAGCACTGGCTGTAAATACAAATGCTGCAGTGATATGAACATGGTAATCAGCGATATAGTTTCTGATAGTACACGGGCAGTGCAGTGGGGCACAATAAGGGATTAGCTCTAGTAGGGCATACGGTGCTAGCAGGAAGTCAGACACAGAAAAAAAACGTTAGCATATAGTCAAAGATCAGCAGGCACATGTGGCATGGCTGCAGTGGACCCGTGAGCAGTCAGATGTTGGCGCCGTACACTAACGAGGAATCGTGTCCTCAAAGGGTAGCGTGGACGGCAGGAGTAACCTTCGCTCGGGGATGGCAGGATAAGGTGATCGTAATAGAGCTCACGTGGGTAGTGCTAGGCGCGCTGAGGTGGGCTTGAGGGGTTCAAGTGAAGGAGGGTTGGCTGGGTGGATAGGGGGCTGTCACCTTTAGCAAAGTGGTAGTAGCTGGGTAAATGGGCACACGAGCACGGCCGAGCTCGGTCAGGCTCAGTCAGGAGGGGAGCCTTTGTCTGGTTGCCTTCGTCGGGGCCGGCTTTGCCTGCCGGTGCACCCCGATTGGTTAAGGAACAGCAGGCAACCAATCACGAGGCAGCAGGCTACTGGGGCTTCTGGGGCTTCACAGTGGAGCAGAAAGAGTGAGGGGAGGCGGCGGTGGCGGTGGCCATCTTTAAAGGCAAAAACCTTGTGTTTTTGCAATGCCAAATGTAGATGAGATGGACTTCGTTTCAAGAGTCCATGCAGCACTGAGGGCAAGTGTGCTTGCTAGTATGCTTGATATAGGTATACAAGTGGATGCCTTAAATTAGACAATAAATCAGGCGGTTTCGATCGTGGAGGCGGAGATGCCTAAAATGCAAAGGTGTAGCCTCCAGGCTTACCTATGCGCGGCCAGGGCTTCAGGCAGCATGGGGCTGCTCCTGCAGCTGGTGAGGGAGGGAGCTCCTGCTCGACCTCATGAGAGCCTTGGGACATCCAGGCTCAGTCTTAAAGTCAGACAATGGAACCCACCTTTTTAGTGCCTTGTTTGCAGAAATGACTTCACTTTTAGGAATCAAGCACAGGTTATGCTTGGTATACCACCTGCAAGCCAACAGAATTGTGGAGAGACTAAATGGGGTCCTTAAGGCTCAGTTGGCAAAAATATGCAATGAGTTGGGAAAGTTGTGGGACTGTTGTCTACCCCTAGCACTGTTTTATTTGAGAAATCAGCCAGGAAAGGAACACCACTTGAACCCCCATGAGATTGTGATGGTGCGTAGGCTACACACACCTCTTTCACCTTCATGCACTGCATCAGATGCACAGAAGACCACAGAGGTCCATGGAGAAGAGTTTAGGGAGTACCTTAGGGCCTTAACCAAAAGGGTCAAGATTATTTTTTCACAGGTTGTGTCTTCTCATTAACAGACTACAGGAGAAAGTGGGAAGGAAACCGACGATCAGCACAAGCAACGATTGTCCCCGGGAGACCCGGTTTTCATCCAGATCTTTGTACGCCGTTGGAATGAGTGGCGTTTCCATGGGCCGCAACATGTGATTTACATGACTTCGACTGCTGTGAAAGTAGAGGGCATCAAGAGTTGAATTCATGTCAGTGATATACAAAGGGATACTGGGACCCCTCCACCATTAAAAGAGCAGGAGCAGGTTCAAAGCTAAGTATGCCCTAAGGATCCGCAACTCATCCCAGTGGAAAAAGGGGGTTGCGAATGAAAATCTGGGACTTGAATTTCTTTGTTTAGAAAAAGAAGAAATATTCAAAATTATAATTTATGTTAAAATTAGTGTTTATATGGTTTTTGTGGTTCTCTTGTCATCATGTCTGAAGATGACAACAAGTGCAAATGTAGAAGCTTTATATTTATCTAGGTTTTCAGAATATGAGGATGTATTGACAAGAGTACAAAAAAGTATTGATGTTGATTTTTTGGATAATGGGGATGATGAAATATATCCCACAATAGATGCACATGGTTTTGCAGTAGACAATGGGCTTCATTACGACTTATGTGGTAATTCGGCAGTAACTCTGTAAAATCAGAGTTACCATTACCGCCATGTTGTACAGCAGAGTTACTGCCAAACTACAACCTAGCTGCCGCAGGCAGGAAGACTTGTTGTGTGGCGGTCCGGAAGCAAGGGTGCTGGTAAGCTTACTGGCACCCTTCTTCCGCCACACTCGTAATGAGGCCCATAATGTGCTATGGAGTGCCCAGAAGCAGGCAATGAGGAGTTTTCATGATGTGCATGCAAAAAGGGAGGCCCGTCCTGAAGAACCCAGTGTAAAGGAAAAATAGTATTTATTAAACATGCATGCACACTGAGAAAACATATAGAGGGAATTTATGAATCTACACGTAGTGGGCTTTTTTAAATAAATGATTGAAACATTGCAGTCATGGTCTGACTTTGAGAAACTGGCTCTACAGAATTTCAGAGGCCAGATGATGGGTAAATAAGTAACTATGACCTGTAAGGAACTCATGGTGGTAACAGTAAAGACAGACGCAAGTGATCACAGTTCAAGGGAGTTTATTAAACTGTATGTGCAGGTTGGAAAAATGCCTAATCTAAACCTAAATATAAGATGGGAGCAAGCTACGACCATCAAATAATAATAAGGCAGTCCTAGTTGCGTCTTGTCAAAAAAGGTGTCTTTACTAAAAAACCTATTGCCAATCCTTACAACTAAATACAAAAAGATTGTGCGATAAGATTCACAAGAAAGAAAGACGTGTTCACAAATGATAAGTCAGGATGTGGTAGCCGGGGGTCTCCCTTCTCCACTTTTTGAGCACGGGACACGGTGGGACTCCTGAGCACAGCACACTCTCGAGCTTTCCCAGCACAAGACAACAGTTCAGTTTTCAGCTATCAGGACCGTTGATGGTCAAGCCTCTTTTCTCTTAAAAGTCTCTTGCCTTCAAGGGCCTAATGTATTAAAAAATAACAAATAAAAAGTTCCTTTCCAAATGTATGTTGGGTGATGAATTTTCAGTCCTGCGTTCCCCCTCTTCTGTGCTCAGACCCCTCCCGAATATCAGCCTCTCTCCGTCGGGTTCGCTATGGCTTTTCCTCACAACAATTTCACAAGTATTAATGTCTTTTTAATCAGTTCACTGTGGACATCCCTGTATAGGGTTCACCGTTGTCAACACACTGTTCACCGGGACTTTAGGCTTCACCCCTTTCCATCGGCATCCCTCCGCCGGGTTCACTCTTGCCAACTTTTATCAATCACACAATTTCTACTACTTTATTATGATGCAGGATTCACTTCCCTTAGCTTTACAACCTTCTGCCGGCCAAAGACTTTCAACTGTACAGAGGATTTTGCTAGACCCCTGTGTGACTACTTTGACCCCTTTCTCACCCCATTCCCAAGGCCTTCTGGTAACGGTAGTTTCAACAAAAGGGTAATCACCCAGAGTTTCTCGAGTGAGCAACCACATGGTGCCGGACTCCTCTGCAGCTGGCTTTCCCCTCTCGTATTAACAGTTCTTTGTACTTTTCTTCAATTAGCCGTTTGCTACTTTTGTTCAACACAGTTTGGTTTCTTATCGGCTCTCCCTTCGACTCACCAGCTGATGAACCAATTGGCTCTTCTTGTCTCTGGAGTCAAGTACAATACCATGGTTGCAAGCGTCTCTCCCTGGCTTGGTTATCAGTGGATGAGGGCCCCATGTACCATTGACATTTGCTGCAACACATACTGGTTATTGTTTGCGGTCTTGCGATTCCTTCCACAGAGGCTTCGTGGGCTTGGGTCGGAAAGGGCAAGGTCGCTTCTCTCCTTGTCACTCTTTCGGTTCTCACCGCCTTTCTCCTCCTCTTGAACTGCTGTA
This sequence comes from Ambystoma mexicanum, assembly GCF_040938575.1. Lineage (NCBI taxonomy): Eukaryota > Metazoa > Chordata > Amphibia > Caudata > Ambystomatidae > Ambystoma > Ambystoma mexicanum. The sequence goes on from NC_090923.1 coordinate 1,073,979,173, forward strand.
CTTGGATAGCTGAGTCGTTGTACGGTCTGCCTTGCTCGTACAGTGCTCTCGTGCTCCACCTTTTATCCCTGTGGGGAAGGGAAAGGGCCGTCAGGTGTGTGTGGTTCTGGTCAATTGCCTGATTTTGCCTGACCCTTTTATTGGGACATGTCAGGCAAACAGCTCTGGTGTTAGTCCATTGTCTTTTGTGGTGTGCGAAAGCGTTCCTGTGAAAAAAAAGGGGGGGGCAGTGTTTCTGAATATCCTATGTGGTAGGATGGGGAAAAGGTGTTGGAAGAAGGGGGATACCATGTCTCAGCCGTCGGTGTCCCACTTCCACTCCCCGAGGACCCCCCATCCAGGTGAACCTCCGTCACTGGTCCACCCCCAGGAATTGGATCCAATAGTGATGGCCGTGTCCTGGCCACCTGGATGACAGATCCCTCGGGGCTAGTTAGGGAGACACCTTCAGGTTTCTCACAGACCTTAGCAGCGATGGTCACCTCAACCTAATGAGCCCGCCATGGTGTTTATAGCCTGGTAGTATCGCAGAAAGCAGATGTAATCTCTTAAATGGATGGGAGCTTGAGTGAGGGTTTCGGCTATTTCTTTTTGACCAGCAATAAACGTGGGCTGAAGTGATTCTCAAGGCTAAAATAATCGAAACCCAAGAGTTTCAATTGTATTCTCAGATGTGCTGTGCGTGATGAAATGGCAGTTAATTAAATTAGAATGTAAAGTTGAGGTGGATGAGATAAGATTAAGAGATCTAACACCAGCTTTGACTTGTGATGAATTATGTTTGTAGGTGAATGTTTAATTGTATGATGATGTCAAGACCTAATATGGCCAAATCCTAAAAGGAGGTGTGTTTTACACGGTACTAGGTTAAAAGACCTTTTTCTTTTTTACAAAATGAAAAAAGACTGATTTAGAAAGACTGCACTGTGACCGCACAGAGCGGTCTTTCTAAATCAAACTGTCAGCCCCTGCTACGCACATGAGTGCGTGCAGAGGCTGACAGACACGCCAGCACCCAGAAGTGGCCTCGGCAGAGAACGGATACGTTTGTGTGCGTGTGTGTTTGTGTGTGTTGGGTGTTCGTGTTTGTGTGTGTGTGTTGGTGTGCATTATGGTGGAGGGTGTATTGGGAGGGGAGGGAGGTGATGGGGGCTGAGGGAGGGGGGCTCAGGGGTAAAATCGGCTGAAGAAATCTGTCTAAGGCGACCTACAAAAATTGAGAACATGACATACAACCATTTTGCACATGAGCTGAAGATGGTAGTTAAGATAACAGCTACCAATGACAATGTAGGTGTTGGAGAAAGATGGGATTTCTTTGAAGACGTTTTGTCCAATCATATATTGGGGGTGGATTGTAATAAAACATATAGGAGTATCAACTTATTTATTTAATTGTATACAGTACTTAAACGTTTACAATTTTGTTTATCAACACATACATTTCAATATTTCACATACATTTACACATTTACACAGTAATACTTACGTTAAAATTAACTTGCTTTACGTACAAAACGTGCACTTGTTCCACAGGTGGTGGTCCCACTTTGCGTTAAGGTGATTAGGGTCCCACCCCTACATGAGCCCTCTCCCCATAGGTGTGCGCATGGGGGATGAGCCCCTTTTGCTCTACCATAAAGATGTCTCTGGCTTGGCTGCCTACCTACTTTGATAAGAAGGATAGGGAGATGTACTGAAAGACCTACTTCTAAGTTTAAAATAAGGATCTCAAAACTACATAGAAAGCAAAGTATTAGTTCTTAATACAAGACTAAAGCACTTATTGTTTGTGCTTGACTACTGTCCAACTTGAATCCTTAAGTAAAATGTCTTTGTATGTTTTGTGCTGACCTGGAATGAGGAGTCTGACCAAATGAAGGCATGTTTGTTGCTACAAACTTTTATTTAAGAAAAATTACAATCCTATCTATCCCTAAAACTAGAGGTGGTTTCCCTGCCAGCCACAAAACTAAAACTTGGGCCGGCCAGGAAGTCTGTTGTGTCAAAAGAAACGTTAGTGTCCTAACCAAACTCCTATTCTATCCCTGTCACTTAACACAAATTACAAAGCTAACGAAAGAGTTCTTACCCAACCCAGGAGAATGACTGGGTAGTAGTCTCTTAAAGGTTCAGGTTTTCACAAAGTTCCAGCAATATTATGGGACTAGGACAGTGACTCCCATCTGCTAGTTTTCACCCAGTTTTCAAACAGATTTCCTTGAAGTATGGTTATGTTTATGTTTAGAGTATTTATAGCGTGCCTTAAGCCCAAAGGGAAACATCAATTCTTTAATTTCTCTCCACAAATTGTTTATGAACTCCAGTTGAACACTGTCCTTCAATTTGCCCCCACTGGGACGAGGGAGATACTCCCCGAGCTCCCCTTTACTCTTCAACAGTTTACCAATATTCTTCAAACTGCCGTCACTGTAACAAGGAAGAGGCTCCATGAGTCCTTCTTGACTCTTCAATACCACAGTCTTATTGAACTGGTCAGGGAGTTGCCTCAGAAAAAGATCTAATTCTCTTTTGACTTCTTGTTTCACTTCATCTAGTTTCCCAGGCCCCCTCCTGGACTTATTGCTGTTCTTGTTACCTTCTCTCTGGGAACTCTTCTCCGGTTTCGCCAGGGGTCACAAGTTTGTTCTTTCTCTTTCTTCTTATGCTCTTCTTCGGTCCGCTGACTTTGCGGTCCATTCCAGTTGGCCGTCTGGTTGCAAGTTCCCGACTAGAGGGTCCACCCATTACAGGTTTTGCAAACACCACAGTTCCTCGTGCTTCCCATGCAATCGCCTATGTGGCTCCACAGTAGGCTAGTGTTGGCGTCTCAGCGTAGTGCTTGGACCACACGGTCTACCCACGACAGGTCACACCACCACCACACTGACTCTGAGCTTAAAGGTTGTAGACTCTTACCTGACTGGCGAGACACTTTCCTTGCATCCCTTGGTTCTTTGTCTTGATTCCTTACTGCTGCTTTAATACAGCCCTCAATCATCCTGTTTCCAACTCGCTGGCTTTTTGGCGGCCTTCTAGCTCGCCGACTCCTGTTTCGGATGTCGCTTGCCCTCTCGCTCTCCTTGTCTGTTTAGCTTAAGTAGTTGGGATTGCTCTGGCGTAATTCAGTTCGATTGACAACAGATCGTCGAACACTCTTCATGCTTGACTGTTGCATTCTAGGATTCTTCTTCATCCCAGTACCTGTCATAGTGAGAACGTCTGACACATTACAGTAACACATAGTATTAGACTTTATCATAGGTACAAAAAGGTTGGGTGTTTTTATAACCCTGTGGGGTTGGGAGATAAAGGGGCCACATCCCGGATTCATGCTGTTGCCCCCAGGAGGAGAGTGCCGCCCCATGAGATTCTTCTGCATGTTACCACTGCTTTGGGAACTATCGGTTAGCGGCCTCACCTCCCTAGAGTGCCGCCCCATGAGATTCTTCTGCATGTTACCACTGCTTGGGGAACTATCGGTTAGCGGCCTCACCTCCCTAGCAACATGGAAAGGTGCTCCCCTCTGGGGAGAAGTGACGTCCTCTGGAGGATCGTCACAGTTGGCACTTGTGGGCATCCATTCAGGATGGGGAAAATAAAGCTACATTCATACTCTCTTTTCCCTTTTTCTCAACATGTTTCTTCAATGATTTATATTTTTACAGGTTGAGGTATCATCGTCATAAAAGAGCATATTATTTTAGCCTGGGATGCTCAGCATTAACATGTATTTCTACCAATTAGAACTAGGAAAAGAGACGTGATAATGTGTCTACATTTAGTCTTTGCTCACATCCCAGTTTCACCAGTGTGTGTGGTCCTGGGCAAACCATTTAATCTCACTGCATCTTCTCGCACAAAAATGTGAGTTCCTTTAAGCAATTCAGTTTGCAGTGCATGCTATTAAAACAAAAAAGGTCGATCAGGTTTTACTAGACCATAGATTAGCACTAATAAATCCAGCAGCTATGGCTTGGGCATATTGAACATATTTTCTTTGTTTCAAATCATTCATCACACAAAGAAATACTTATTTTTTCCAAAAGGGTCGATCACCTTGAGGCCCTTGACTGCACTTGCTGTTGCTGATAGCTGAGAGGGGTTACAGTAAATTGAAACTGTTTGAAACATATGTATGTTTTTTGTTGGCTAAAGAGAGGCTCTTGGTCCTAGATATGCTTTTCATTGAGAGCTAAATGTTTGCAAGCATCAACAACAAACGATTATGTGGATCCAACAACTGGGTGAGTGCACTTTAGACAAGGAACATGTACATAAGTTATTAATTTAATTACAAGTTATTAAAACTAGCTTTTTCATATTGGAATGATTTAGTTATGTGGGGGCAGGCTTTGTCGTGTGGGACACAATCTAGTGTTTCGCACTGGACACTATGCTGCCTAGAAACTGACCTGTTAAGGGGGTACACAGTGAGTGGCGGTGAGGGGAAAGTATTCTATTAACACACAAAGGGCCTCATTACGACCCAGGCGGTAAGTTACCGCCTGGGCCGTGACTTTACCACCATGGCGTAAACTACGTTTACGCCATGGTGGTTGGCGGACTTACCGCCCCATTCCGAGTTTGGCGGGGCGGTAAGTCCCCAATCCCCATTTACCCTTCCCCATTCCCATTTTTGCCCCATAGGGCATAATGGGAGTGGGGAAGGCGTTAATTACGCCACCGTAAATTACGGTGGCGTAATTAACTCCATGGTCCCTTAGCGCCATGGATTTTAACACCTGCTAAAAGCAGGTGTTAAATCCGCCATGGCGCTAAGGGACCTCGTACTCAGGCGGTAAGGGTCGGCGCTGTTTACGGCGCCGTAAACCCCTTACCGCCTGAGTTGTAATGAGGCCCAAAGTCATCTAGCACATACATTCCTATGGGCATGTGTTTTGACACTCTTACTAGGTCTGGCTACATTGCACTCAAGAGAAACTTTTTAACTGCTCTCCCAGACAAAGTTAACTTTATCGAGCTTCCTGCCTGGGTCCATCACCACTATATAATGCCTCCCCGCCCGAGGCCCATCCTCAACCCAGGCAATTCCCATCAAGGTCCGAAGTTCAGGCTTGATCCCTTGATCCCCATCACTTTCCCGAGGCCCAACCCTGAACTAGGGGGAACTTGAGTGCTCTGACCTGCTTTTCCACCAGTGTGGTTTGGATGTTTTCATTTTCTCAACATTGTCCAACAGATACAGCTGATTCTGCCATTCTCCATTGTCAAAGTGGTAGTACTTCATTCTTTTTAAATCCAATCACATCTTACAATGGTAGACCGGTGTGGATTGTTTTCCACGTTAAAATACCACATTCTTTGATTTGGGGCAGGTGGCCCCTGTCCCGGACATCTAGCACCTGTCTTGCTAGGCTCTGGCCGGTTTCTCTCTCCCAATTGTTCATTGCACCCTATAATCTCTGTGTATTGTAGGTTATACGTTTCAGTGATGTCACTTCCTGTGCTGTGACCTGGTTAAGAGTCACATGGCATCACTTCCTATGGAGCCATTGGGGTCAAAGGGTACATGATGCCACTCCTGCTACCAATGCTATTTTGTACATTTCACGTCATCACGTCACCATATAGAACAATGTCTTCGTCCTCGGGTACATGGCTTGCATCTAGCACACTGGAATTGGCTATGTGCTCGTTATCACAGTCAGGAGCGTACCTTTTAGCAATGTTAACTGACAGACTATCATAAAACTGCCTTTCATTGAGTGACACAGAGCTCGCCTGAGACATAGGAATGTCCTTGAATTGTCCCTGATCAACTGCACTCCGGGCAGCGGACGCAAATTCCTTGGGAGATTCCTTCATTGCAGAAAATGTACTTATTTGCCATATCAAAAGTCTACGAGCATCAACTATTGTGATATTAGGCTTCTGTAGACCGCAGACACAAGTCCTTCGGCTCTTGGAGGGCATCAAACATCAGCCCTAAATCATCTTGGGAAGAACATGAGGGAAGTTTCCTTAGTACACCCATGCATCTGCTTTGCTCTCTTATGGGTCTTAAGGAGCCCTCGGAAGCTTCTCAGAAATGATTACACAAAGCAGGAAAGCAGTTCCAAAAAAGCTGACTCTGTAACATGATGCAACTCATCTTGTTTCAAGCATTTGACTTTTTTCTGCAGCTACACACTCAGATCTCTGGCAGCCATTTCTAGCTCTCTTGTGTGCTTAGGGAACGCGCTGTATATAGAGTACAAAGAGTCCATGAACATTTTTAAATGATTGGAGCCACCTGCTTTAAGTCTTTCAGTTTCTATTTCAACAATATCTATGGCTTTTCTATGTATGGGAAGGGCAGGTGGGGCAGTTTCTTTATTGGGTGTCACTTTTTAAGATTTTATATTATTTTCCTCTGTATAATTAATGTTTATTGTTACTGTTTGTTTTATTTATTTACATTTTTTGTATGTCTGGTATATTAGCACCTTATTTATTTATTTTTAGCATTCATAGCAACTCACGAAACCCTCAGGCCTCAGGGAGCTAGTTACAGTAAGTGCAGATACAAATTCTTTCTTAACAGTTATAGGTACAGTCAGATTGGTGCGACAAATCTGGTAGGTGCATAGACTGGCAAAGCCGCGCCTCGTGGTGCGGGGGGGCTTCATCCGATATGGCTTGAAACTGGCTTTTTGTTAAAGTGATACGTTTGTGCTTAAATAATAAACTGCTACTACTTTATCAATTGTGTCTGCTACAGCAAGTCCAAGGCGGTTATCTGTGCAAATGTCAAGATAATACCAGATTTGGAAATTCATTTCACAATAACGGTGTCACTCCACCATTTTGGCCAAATATTACAGCGCAATCAGAACAAACAGCAATCCAGATCTCATGTAATATCGTTCTTGTAATGCGAGCATTCGCAGAATATTCCAAGAGAGCGCTTTTCACCTTTTTGGCCTATGCATTTGTTTCTTGCACCTCAACTAGACCAAAGAAAATAGTGACTGGGTTGCTATGAGTCCCACAATGACCCTGTAGATAAATAATGAATGTGGATTTATTGCTTACAGTTGTTCTCTCATCCTCAAATACAGCAATCAATAGCTTGTTCTCTAATGAAACGTACTACTCTAACATTTCTGATGCAATATGTATGGATATTTCAATGACTGTAACATGACTACACAGCCCACTGCACTGCCATTCACTTTCAAATGTCTACTAAATCAGGGTGATCTTTGAACGGCCGATTTATTTTTGCACGGTAGGCAGAAATCTCTGCACACGCTCTCGAGATGTTTGCCAGTGCTCTGCTTCATGGCTTCCATCATGCAGTTATTTATCTCTCCGTCATAATGTGTTCTGAAGCCCTGTGAGTCCAACACTACTTATGCTCCACAGTCTTCTTCTTAAACTGCTGCTGTTTAGCCTGTTTTCCAGGACCTGAGTGACACATCTTTGCGTCTGCCCACTCTATGCTTATGCGCAGCCCCAGCACACTTGGGTCCACTGATAAGCCACCAGTTGATTTAACTTCCCTTTACACAGGGAATCCGAGGTGACCCGGAGCCAGGTACATACATTCAGTTTGCTTTCAAATGACGCCATTGCTGCACGTTCGAGCAATCGTGGATTCTGGCACAGGCTGCAGTGTAGCGGGCGACGCACTGACCCCATGTAGTCAAGCAATAGAGTCTGCAGATGCTTGCGCTTTAAGAAAATACCTCGGACTTTGCTGGCATGTTTAATTTCTTAGAAAGATCTTGGGAAGGTATATCACAATGGATTGAAATGTCTTATCTGATACTTCGTCAGTAATCTGTTTCTAGCTTATTGGACCTTGACTGATTTTCGACTTCCTATTTATAGAAAATAGAATTGCAGTTTACTGCACTGAGCGGTACATCGTTTAATAAGTGAGTTAGTACATCTTAATTGCCAAGCTGATGTTATCAACTAATACCATGCCTCTTTATGATATGCCCATGTGTTTTTCTTATACTTAAAAAAAATCCCCATTAGGAGACATTGGAAGGGAGCCATGCAGCTCAGGTCCCAATTTTAATATCTCCACCTCTTGTAAAGGTGTGAGGTGGTGCATGGATAGCTATCAAGGAGTACCCGTATGAATTTGAGTTTAGAATTGGAAGTAGAAATACATTACTAAGCAGGCTATTTGTTACACAAATATGGGTGCCCTGTGATAGGTGGTTAGAGAAGTGAAATTGTTAAGATATGAGAAAAATAAAACCATGTGTAAAATATATGCTCACCTAGACACCCTCTCCCCTTCACACACACACAGTATCTCTCCCAGGTGGACTTAGAAAACCTTTATTCGCAATTAGAGAGCAGGACCAATGTTTTGCGTCAGAAAATGACACCAGACATAATTAATGATACAAACATTGGGCTGATTGGATATTTTTCATTTTACATACCTGTTCCACTTTCCTTTCTGGCCTCTGCCTGGGCATCAGTTCTTTGCAGAGAGCAACATGGAGCTCCTGTTCACGATTTCACAGAAGTCTGTAAAAATGTGAGTTGCTTCCTCAATCATTCCTCGAGATGGTTTATGGGCAGGGCACAAGAATAATCTTGCGATTGAAAAATATGCAGCCAAAAACCATACCCGATTCAGGGTGCCACGGAAATACCCTAGAGCGAGGCCAGCAGAAACCATAAACCAAGGCAGGGACACAAAGGACATATCCCAAGAAGGGGGACCCAGAGAATATACCCCAGAGCGAGGTGAGAATAGTCACAGACCTGAGGGACGGGGGGCAAAGAGACACTAGGCTCAGGCATGCCACTAGAAATCGAACCTCACTGTGGGGAGCAAACACCATATAGCCAATAGCGGTGAGCATGATACCCCAAGACACCGAAAGAGAACCTAAACCCCAGGCCGTGGATGAGAGAGCAAGCAGCTAGACTGTGTGAGGGCAACCCAATCCAAGATGGGATACAAGCATCCTGATCCTAAGCCCAGCTGAGAAATCCAAAGATCCTGAGAAGAGTGACAGTCACTGGATGGACTGGAGCACACACACAGTATCTCTCCCAGGTGGACTTAGAAAACCTTTATTCGCAATTAGAGAGCAGGACCAATGTTTTGCGTCAGAAAATGACACCAGACATAATTAATGATACAAACATTGGGCTGATTGGATATTTTTCATTTTACATACCTGTTCCACTTTCCTTTCTGGCCTCTGCCTGGGCATCAGTTCTTTGCAGAGAGCAACATGGAGCTCCTGTTCACGATTTCACAGAAGTCTGTAAAAATGTGAGTTGCTTCCTCAATCATTCCTCGAGATGGTTTATGGGCAGGGCACAAGAATAATCTTGCGATTGAAAAATATGCAGCCAAAAACCATACCCGATTCAGGGTGCCACGGAAATACCCTAGAGCGAGGCCAGCAGAAACCATAAACCAAGGCAGGGACACAAAGGACATATCCCAAGAAGGGGGACCCAGAGAATATACCCCAGAGCGAGGTGAGAATAGTCACAGACCTGAGGGACGGGGGGCAAAGAGACACTAGGCTCAGGCATGCCACTAGAAATCGAACCTCACTGTGGGGAGCAAACACCATATAGCCAATAGCGGTGAGCATGATACCCCAAGACACCGAAAGAGAACCTAAACCCCAGGCCGTGGATGAGAGAGCAAGCAGCTAGACTGTGTGAGGGCAACCCAATCCAAGATGGGATACAAGCATCCTGATCCTAAGCCCAGCTGAGAAATCCAAAGATCCTGAGAAGAGTGACAGTCACTGGATGGACTGGAGCAAGACCCCTGGAGGGGGAGACCAGGAAAACTACCTGGTATGGACTAGTGAATCACAGAAACAACCAGGCTGGTTTATCCACGAGAGACTGAGACACACCAAGTGGTAGAAACAAATGATACAGAGGAATCTAGAGTGACACTGAGACCCTAAGAGACTACCCAAAGAGGGCGAGAAACAGAAGAGAAGAAAATACTTCTTCAATTGTCTGAAACTATGAAACTATGAATAGGGCCAGGAGCCAATACCACCTGTGAGCAAGATCACAAGGTGGGTCAGAAGTCAGTCACCATTCCCGGGTGGAAAGGAAAGATTATTTTCTTTGTTTGTATTTTTGTGTTCTAAGTGGTAGGGACAGAATCCACCTTAGAATAGATTTTCTGGACAGCAGGCCATATTTTCTGTGAAGGAAATCCAGACAAGCACTTCTTTTCTTTAAAGATAGGGCTATTTACACAATAGGGATAGAGAAGGATTTACACCATTTAAGAATAAAACCATTTGAAACATGGCAGAGTGTTCCTTTTTCCGATTGTGACTTACCACAGCAGCCATAAGGACAGTCCGGGTGTGATGGGTGGTGTCAGGTGAATCATATTTAGTCATTTCCTGGTTATTAATGAATGTTTCCAGTTTGCCGCTCATGATTAAGCCTCCCATCTTTACCTGGTGGTTAGGGATCATCGAGGCCCACCCATTGTTCCCAGCCAACCTAAAATGCCTTAGTTTAAAAACTGTTTTCCTGACTGCCATTATCTCTGCCTGCAGGATGGAGTTGGGGGCTGTAAGGAAGACATGGTATCAACAGTAAGACAGACACAAGTGACCACAGTTCAAGGATGTTTATTGAACTTCAAAAAGGGTTTTAACAACGCCTATCTAATCCTAAATCTACAGATGGGAGCTAGTTACAATCATTAAATAATAATAACACAGTCCTAGTGGTGTCTTGTCAAAATAAAAGGGCCTATACTAATAAACCTATTGCCAATACATACCTCTAAATATAAATAGTGTGGGAAACAATGTTACAAAAAGGAAGTGTTCACAAAATGATATGTCAAAATGTTCTGGCCATTTTCAGCACGGGACAAGGTGGTACACTTGAGTTTAGCACAGTCTCTGGCTTCTCTAGCACGAGGATACAGTTCAATTATTAGCATCAGGACCTTCTGTACCCAAGTCTCTTTGCCTTTCAAAGTCTCTTCTTTCAGAGGGCCTGATGCGACAAACAAACAATACGTTATTTTCCTCTTGGGATTTTACAAGCACTCAATTTCTCAGGTGATTCACTATTCACCTCGGATTCCCCTCAGTTGGGCTCAGATCCTCTTTAACACAAGGTTCAATTAGTCTCCCTCCGCTGGGCTCGGACCAATTTCAATTTAACTTTTTAAGATAAACTTGCTTTAACCAAAAGCTCTCAGCTGATCTCCCTCCGCCGTGCTCGGATCAACTTCATCTACTTTGTCATCAACTTTATTAATGCTATTAACATTAAAAGACTTTCGATTGTGCAAGGGGATAACGCGTCTCGCCATCCGGTGTCCCACTCTCACTCCCCGAAGACCCATCACGCAGGTGATTCTCACGCACTGGTCCACCCCTAGGAACTGGATCCAAAACAGATGGCCGGGTGCTGGCCACCTGGATGACAGATCCCCAGGGACTAGCGGTTGAGACACCTTCTGGTTTCTCACAGGTCAGTACTATGTTCTCTCCCTTATCTGCCTATCTCTCCGGAAGCAGAGGCCCCACTGTTCAGCCTATGTGGTGTCCACTTTTCATCTTTCTCTGGAGATTATGATTCTGCTCTCTTGAGGGATCGGCCCACAGAAGTCCTTCAGATGTACTAATGGCTTATTGGTCACATTTGATGGGGCCAACAAAGGGCACAAGGCTTCCTCTCTTTTCGACTAGAAGGTGAATTAAGGACACAATTTAATTGGTTTATGTAATTTCAGACTCCCCTTTGCCTGGGAGGTTGGCGGGACGGTCTACTAGAGGGATGGCCACTTCTTGTATGGAGGGTAGGGGGCGTCACTTCTGGATATTTGTAGGTGACACAAAATCTCTAGTGGCTCACCCCTCAAATGTATCCTTAGAAAGGACACCTACTCAGATTTAGAGCAGAGAATATATGAAATATCAAAACACCACAACTAGGCTGCCCAGCCCTCGTCAAACTCAACTGGCCACCTCTATCAAAATTGATTACTTAAACTGGGTAACAAATCATGTGGCTGACTCTTGATATTAATGAACACCAAAATGATGTAGTTCTAAACAAAACTCTCAGACGAACATCCAACTATAAAACAAACAATATTAAATATTTTATTGTTAATACCTACACCAACATCTTTAAACATTACATGTACACACAACACATATCTGGACAATAGTGTGTGCAAAAAATGCAAAACAACATAAGAAAGGTGTTTTCAACCACCATAAAGTGCATTGTGCTAAAAATGTGCTAGCTCAAATACAGTCTTACCCAAGAAAACTGTACACACGGTTTGTGTACAGGTTTCCAGTTATTGGAAAATGAAGTACAACACAATGACAGTTAGAGCATGTTCATACAACGGTCACATGTATGATCCTCAACCTTTCTGATCTAATATGGATACCCTCTCCTACAAAATATTTACTTTGCAAATGTTGGAGTATACATAACCCCTCTGGGAACTGAAGTGCCCTTGACAAAGAAGGCCAAAGCGTCACATCAATTAAGTCAATCTTCATGTGTTGACAGTACGTGTTTCGGCACTGACAGTACAGAATACATTCATCCATCATGTTTCCTCCAATCATTAAAGGGGCCTTCATCACGACGTGAATGGAATGATTAATTTTCAAACAAATTCATGCACAATTTGGAAAAGAGACTTTTTAATCCAAAGTAATATCTGTAAATAAACACAGAGAGATTTGTATAAGAATTAAAAACTGCAACAGAGTCTATTTAGCAGTCTTTTAAACAGAATTAGCCACATAATAAAACTGACTGACCTTAGTCTGTGTTTCACTTGAGCATGGGTCTGTTTTTGTGATTACATTTCAAACCATGGTATAGCCTTAATTTCTTTTAAAGAGGTCCTTCACCCATCTCTACTTCAGAAAAGGGGATAACTTCATTTGCTAAACACTGTGTGTATAATTCAAAAACATTGTCACAGAAATCCTTTCCTATTGGTCCCAAATACGATGAACAACTATTATTTCAACTGCACTTATTGCTGGATCTAATTTTACAAGTTTTGTGAGAAAGCCCAACACTGAATTGCAATAGTTTTTGAATTGCATCCCTTGTTGGGCAAACGAAAGACACTCACCTGTGCGCATATGTAAATTCACAGTCCCACATGGATCTTTCAGCGCAAGATTTCAAACCCTTCCGGCATGGATACCCAGGTTAAAGAAGCAGGCTGACCAAGATTCTACTGAGGAGAATAAAAATGTGTGTGCTTACTATCAGCCACTTATGTACAAAAAACTCATATGGGAAACATTAGATCAAATAGGTGTGTGTTCCGCTTGTCGACTCATGTTGAAATTGACATACAATACAACACAAGTTGCGTTCCCAAACCAAAGGGGCAAAGCTATCTCACTACAATAATTGCAAAAGGTCCTCGTCATAGACTAAAACACCTTACCTGCCTCGCGGTACAACTGGCGTGGCTGGCAAGAGGCAGTTTGTTCAATGAATGAACTAAATTTGCTTGATCGCATGTGCTGTGATTAAAAGCACCAGCGCAAGAAGCCACAATGTAGCAATTTGCTTATCAGAGGACACCAAGGATACAACCCCTTTTGCTATTGCAAAAACACAGCAGACATTTTGGAATAGAGAAAAGCCCTATCGTATACATTCTATACTTATTGGAGTTCTATCTCCATCTGTTCATCAAATGGGAAATTCAAATTTACTCTCTAGCATTACCTCAAAAGCAGAATTATGCTTATCACTTAGATACTTATTGTGAAACATCTCTATATTTCCTAAAGAAGTCCCAGAATGCTTACATTTAGGTGGTAGACTTGCCAAAAGAAGGTTATTTGTACCTCGTTGCAAATCACCCACATATTGGGAAAGAACAAACTGAAGGATATTTGGAAAATGAATGTAAGGACTGTATATGTTCATAGATGTGAAAGCTGGAGAACAGCTGCTTGGAAACCAATGTTGCAAGACAGACACCGTAAACAGCGTCGTCCGGCGCCAAGTGGGTGCTCATTCGAAAAGTCTCTGTTAGGTATCCAGCACAAAAAGGGGACAAATGTAAAGGGAAGGAATTGTATTGTAAAATCGAAGGGTCCTTCAACGGGTCAAGCTAAACCATGTGCACATTCGAAAGTCTTCGATATTTGATGGAAATTGGTCCGAGCCCGGCTGAGAGGGAGACTAATTGTTACCAAGGGATCTGAGCTTGGCTGAGGGGGATCCGGGATGGATCATGAGTTACCTGAAAGAATATCTTACGAACATTGTGAACGAAAGGGATCAGAGCCAGGATGAGGGGGATCCAAAGAGAATGAACATTGTTGTTTTTTTGTTTGGTTGCATCAGGCCTTCTGAATGAAGAGACTTTGAGAAGTAAAGAGACTTGCGTCCAGAATGCCTTGATGCTAATGATTGCACTGTATCCTCATGCTAAAGAAGCCAGAGACTGTGCTACGCTCGAGTGAACCGCCTTGTCCAGTGCTAAAAATGTGGCCAGTGGAGGCCAACGGCCTGAACATCGTGACATATTTTGAACACTTCTTTCTTTTCCATAACATTATTCCCCAAACTATTTGTATTTAAAGGTAAGGATTGGCAATAGTTATTTTTAGTATAGGCCCTTTTATTTTGACAAGTCACCATTAGGACTGCGTTATTATTATTTGATGGTCGTAGCTTGCTCCCATCTGTAGATTTAGAATTAGATAGGCATTTATCATACTCTTGTTGAAGTTCAATAAACTCCCTTGAACTGTGATCACTTGTGTCTTTCTTACTGTTGATACCATGCCTTCCTTACTATACGCTCAAGTGCGTAACCTCTCCTGGAGAATTTTTGCATGCCTGTTAAATTCCTCCTTTGTGCAATTCCACTTAATGCGGACCAACTGTCCATATGGAAGGTTTTCTTTGAGGGCTTTAGGATGAAAGCTTGCAAAGTGCAAAAGTGTGTTTTTATCTGTCTCTTTACAGAAAAGTGTCTCAATCTCTCCTATTTCCGTTTTTGCAACTGTAAGTCAAGATAAGGACCCATGCCGTGTTGGTGGCCGCCCAGACCCAAAAAGTGGTATACTGCAACAGGAAGCACTACCACTCACTCAATGCCAAGGTGACCTGTGATCCCAACCTGTACATCATCCACTGTTGTGCCCGCTACCCTGGTTCCACCCATGACCCCATGGTCCTATGGAGCAGTACACTGTCTGGATACATGGAGAGGCACAGAGGAGAATGGACGTGGATAGTGGGTGAGTAAAAGTGTCAGCACACAGGAGCGGCAATGCATCCGACCACATGGGAGGGTGCATGTGCACAACTGCAAAATGGATGTCATGACAAGTCAAAGTACAAGTCAGACCTGCCCACCTCCCACACTAATGTCACAGTACAGCCCAGGACATACCTGAATGGATACGCTGATTCACACAAACAGTAGTGACTACCAACACACACATGAATACAGGTACCACAATGCAACATGTTTCATCCATAATCAATGTCACACAAAATGTCACATCACATCCCACAACAATAACCCTGCCAGTACCACATACAAGTACCCATTTATGAAACGCGGTATCCCCTTCCTTATGACACCATTTCCCCATCCTACCCAGTAGGATACTTAGAAACTCTACACCCCACCCCCCTTTTCCAAGACAAACACTTTCTCACACCGTGAGCGACAACAGACTAATACCAGAGCCGTTTACCTAACATGTCCCAACACAAGGGTCAGGCAGAGTCAGGCAATTGCTGACAACTACACACACCAGACCGCCCTTTCCCTTCCCCACTGGGATAAAAGGCAGAGCACAAGAGCACACTCTGAGCCCGGCCGAACGCACGAGGAAGCAGCTAATCCACGACAGCAGTTCAAATGGAGGAGAAAGGTGGCGAGACCTGAAAGGACATCAAGGGGAGAGTTGCCCTTGCCCTTTTCAACCCAGACTTGTGAAGCCTCCGACAAAAGAAACATAAGACTGGGAATCGCAGCTCGCGAATGGTGTGACGGATGGAAGCGGTACCTGGCACCCTCCTGCATTGAGAGCCAGGGCAGGGAGACGCAGTTGCCACTGTGGTAGCGTCCTTGACTCCAGCGGCAAGAGAAACACCAAGTTCAGCACAGCCGGAGTGTCGGAAGAACCTGATACGCCAGACTGTGTTAGACTGAAGGTTGCAGTGGCAAAATTAAGAAGATTAAGAGACAGAGGTCTTTTGTTAACAAACTTGGTACCAGAGATGGAGTGGTCTGGTGCCACGCGGGTGCTCATTTGAAGGTCTCTGGCTGGTACCCCTCTCCTGAACAAGGAAAGTATTGAACTGAAAGTGAAACTACAAGTACCAAGAGGCCATAGAGAAGGCCGGCTTGAGGTGTCAAGGTCGTCATACAAGGGTCAAGCCAAACCCCTTGTACAATCGAAAGTCCTTGACACGTTGTAGAAATTGTGGAACGTGTGGACTGAGGGGATTGTGAAACTGGCATTTGCACCCAGCTGAGCGCAATGCTGTACGAACTGTGATATTGCGAAGCACGCACTTGCCATAGAATTACAGAGTGACCCAGCGAGATGTTAACGCCCTTCGGAAGCCTCTGTTTAAATTGGCAAGTACCTTGAAAGGCTAACACTGATAAGAAGGATCGGAGCCCGGCTGAGGGGGATCCTAGGGTGAAGAATAATCACCTGATGTGAAGGTTATAAGAAGAAACTGTTTGTTTTTGCATATAAGACCCTCTAAGGGAAGAGACTTTGCATGAGAAGAGACTTGAACGCAGAAGGCCCTGATATAGAGAAAAGGAACTGTATGCTCATGCCGGAGAAACCCAGGAGTGTGCTGTGCTCAAGAGTCTCACCTTGTCCCGTGCTAAAAACGTGGGGAAGAGAGACCACGGCCATAACATCCTGACTATCATTTTGTGAACACTTCTTTCTTGTGAACATTATCCCACACTCTTTTGTAGCATAGCGATAATGATTGGCAATAGTTTTTTTTAGTATAGGCACTTTTCTATTTGACTGGACTCCACTAGCACTGCATTATTATTATTTGATGGTCGGAGCTTGCTCCCATCTTAGATTTAGGTTTAGATTAGGCGTTTATCTCACCCATTTGACAGTTTAATAAACACCCTTCAACTGTGATCATTTGTGTCAGTCTTACTTTGATACCATGACTTCCTTACAGTGGGTATATTGCCTTTGTCTTTGGCACTGCCATGGCTCAATGGGACGCTGCTGTGCAGCCAGCAGTGGAACTCTGTCTTGTTTTGTGTTTGGCTTGCAGCACCCATGTAGGCGCAGGAGTCTTACAATGCCATGTGGCTTGTCTGCCATGCCAGCATGGGGCTGGCCAACTGGGTCCACATCATGTTGGTGTGACAACTGCGTGGTGTTGTGGAAAGTTAGAGCACTGTATACTGCACACCCAGCCTACCTATAATACTGCATCAAATACCAGAAATTCAAATAATGACAGACTGTAACACTTCCGAGGCAAACCACTGAGTCGGCCACCCTGGGAAGAACAGCCTAAAGCGATGTGTACAAGTATTCAGGGAAGACCATATTGTCACCTACAGGTATATGAAATACCAAAACATCATGAGTAGGCTGCCCTGCCCTCGTCTGAGGTGGCCATTTGAGCTTGATGAGGGCAGGGCAGCCTATTTGTGGTGTTTTGGTATTTCATGTATTCTCTCCTCTAAATTTGTGTAGGTGTCCTTTCTAAAGATTAGTTTGAGGGGTAGAGATTTTGGGCCTCATCAGGAGTCTGGCGGTATCCCGGCAGAAATTCCACTGAGCAGAATTTGCATTACTGCCGGGACCTGCGGGGCAATTAGTGCTGCATCATAACGTGGTATGAATGCGCGCACCACTTCTGTGTTAACACTAATTTCATGCTGCGCAATTAGCACCGAAAAAAAGCACTCTGCCGAAAGCCCGGCGCAAATAGCGCTAGTGCTGGCCCTCTGTCAGCACTAATAGCGCCAGTGGAAATAGCGTCATCACCGGAACGGGAAGCATGGTGGTGGCCATCTTTAAAATCAGAATACACCCTGAATCCCCCACTTCCTGCAGCCATCCGACCCTAAAAGTCACTAGGAAAATGTAATGGGCGTGGACCCGAGGGAAGGTGCCTGAAAACCAGCTCTGGAAGCCAAAATTTAGTGAGGGGGGGTTAAGTCTTCACAGATGAGGTGGTTGGACACTGCAAAGAGCTATACTGGAGCAGGCAGCGCAAAACCTCGGGCCAGCGTAAAAACCACCATCAGGCTGGCAATAAGCCAGAAGCTAACTTCGGTAGGCAGTGTGTGGAATGGCCTACGGGTCAGGGTGCGGGGATGCCTCTCCCAACACCAGCAGGAGGCCATGGCAAGAGGAGGCAGAACCACCAAGTCCCTTGTCCTCGCACCATGGGAGGAGAAGTGCAACAGTGTCCTTCACATGGAGGGTATTGAGAGAGTCGGAGGAGTGGAGGTTGTTGCCAGCAACCAGGAGGTGAGTCATCCCCTCCCCAATTAACACAACAAATGACCATCCATAAATGTTATCCTAAGCATAAAATGCTTTAATGGACATGGATACATGCCAGCAGGCACAGCAGCTGGCCTGGGCAATCAGGGTGAACTGATGGGGTGCCACATGAGCCCCCCCTCCACAGAGGCCTGGGTGGAGGGCACAAGGTGTACCCCAGAGCGGTTATGGAGTGTAAAGTTGTGGCAAGCGGCCAATCCAAGCGCAGTGCACCCCACTCACCTCCTGGTGCTCTCTGTGCCAGCAGGAATGTTCACAACAGGAGCAGAGGGATGACCCTCGTTTCTGGCATTTCAAAGCTCATCCCGTTTGTGTATTCGGGATGCGCTTTAAAATGGCCAGAAATTCTGGGTGGAAAATGGCTTCTGAATGAGCGCATCTGTGATGCACTCATTCAGATGCCCTTTGTGAATTGGGCTGCTTCTTTTTTTGGTGCACGTGAAGTTTTCAAATGTGGCCCATAGTCTTTGCTGGCCATTTTCCAAGCCACCAACCACAGAATTTTTTAGCTCTGTAAAACTGGGAGATCGCTAAAACAACTCTAAATTGAAAGGGGAGCTGAAATCTCCAGACTGTAGGAGATCTATTTTATCAATTCCTTTTAATAATGTGCTACTGTTGGGAACTCTGATGACATGTTTAAGTTTTAACAAGAATTGTCTTTGTGGTTTATGCCCTGCTAAAGTCAGCAAATATGCCCAGTAAAATATTTGCCATGTCACAGTAAGAAATGTCTAGACCGGCTGCACCCAAATGCCAGTCTTGCCACATAACATGCTTGCTTTAGGTTTATAGTAAAAATGTCGACTGCAAAAATGTAGAAAAAAAGAATGTAGAAAAAAAAAATTTCGAATGTGTTTTTTTTTCAAATTAATGGGGGCGGGGTTCCCCCTGTTTATTTTTACTAGCTAAACCCAAAAACAACATACATATTTAAAAAAGAAATTCAATTTTTTTTTCAACATTTTTTTCGACATTTTTGCATGCAACTTTTTTTTCCTCCATATTATAACTGGATACCCTTGCTTTATCATAGATGGATGGTGATCAAAATGGTTTGTAGTAGTGCCCCTGCCCCTCACCTGCCAAATCAGCTCCTATGTGATGGCCCAGCACAAACCCATACGTACACCCATTCATTCGTTCATTCAAACATGCAACCAGCCACCCATACACTCACTCACACATTACATAATACATAACACACCTTTACACACATGCATAAACACATACATGCAACAGGCATGTGACCATCAGACAACATTATTTTTCTTACCTGCTCCAGACCCGAATCCATCTTCCCAGAGGAAGGCCTCGGCTCCACTGTAGCAGCTGGCTCCTGTGCTCCAGCCTCCACCACGCAGACAGGAAGCAGGGAGAGCTTACTTGTTCCTGTCATGCGCAGATGGACCAGAGCACCTGGCACTGTAAATGGAACTATTCTTTTTGAAATCGGAGTGCATTGCGCTCCGACTTCACACAGAAATGATTTCATTTCTTTTTGGAGTCAGAGAACATGCACACCGACTTCACAAAGTAATGAAATCATTTATTTCTGAAGTCAGAGCGCCTGCACTGAGACTTGTAGTTGTCATCTATATAGCACCATTTCCCCATTTGTAAGGCCTCAACGTGCTTTTTGGTTGGGGCGCCCCTAGCGACCGAAGTCCAAGTGTGGGAAAGTTCCAAGAGGAGGCTTAAGATTTGTGTGTGCATTTGGCCAAGATTAGGACTTCGGAGGGCTGGATAGGCTCCAGTAAGCAACACAAAAGAACAGGCGTGTGGGTGGGCCCTGCAGGAGGTCAGGAAAGAGCGCTAGTGCAGGAGACTCGATGTGTATCCATCGAGACTGAATTTTGTCGTATGCTGTATTCTAATGGCAGAGGTGGTGAGGCAGGTCTGGTGTTTCAATGCGAAACCGTTATGTGACCAGCTAGAACGAATTTGACATAGCCGTAGCTGCATTCTAGAGTGCGTGGATGGATAGCTGTGCCTGCAGCGAATGTACACTGAAGAGGTGCGTTTACACATACCTTAATACCTTAAGCTCTGATGGAGCTTATCTTCTATGTCGCTTTGTCATCCGATCTTCTGTGGGGGAGAAAAGGCACCTACACTTGTAGACATTTTGGGCACTATGGACAGCCTACCCTCCTAGTCTACCAAATGCAATAGACTGGGTGACGTAGAACATCTTGTCAGAGGGACAGACAGGCTACCATAGAAACTAGGCCAATGGGATTCTCTGAGTGCAATAGACAGGTTACCTTTATAGTCTGATTGCATAATTCAAATGTTCTAAAAAGATTAGCCAAAGCAGTCCAATATGCACGTTGTCAAGGAGATTTGCCTGTAAGCATGGTGCAATACAATGGCTAAATTTAAGCAGTTACAGCTGCAATGGAGGGTCAACAACAGATATCTTCAGGCATCCTGGGCATGCTAAATAAGCTAGGCTTAAATGCTCTAAGTGTACGACATGTACTAGCCTGCATGTGCTCTCCTCCAGTTTCAATGCATATCTAGGTATAACCCCCATGGCTGTCCCCACAGGTATTGTAAGCGGATAATTTGAAATGATCAGGTCCAGTTCCAAGACCCTGTAGCAGTGGCAAGCCATACTGACGGATCTTTAAGCACAGAAAGGGCAATCCTAATACATTTACTATGCCCAAAATCCATCTAAGTGCAACACATTTCAAACCCCCCCCAAATCCATCTAAGTGCAACTGTCATGCGCTCTTCGCGCACACCATTGTGGCGGCTCTGGGGTAGATGGAGACTCTGCCGCCATTAACATGTCCCACGTTGTGCTGCTATTTCCTTGTTCACCGGTCTAGCCGTTCTGTTCCCTTTGTTTTTCTTCCTGTATTTAGCCACATCCATTGTTATGGCTGGCACGTTGCAACCCTTCGCTTTCCACTCTGGGTGCTGTCGCTCTCCTAGCTACTGCGCATTTTTTCTTTGGTTCGGCCTTTCCTGCCGTATACTTTGTTTTTTTTGTTTTCCTCCCACCTTTTTTGGTCATTATTCCCTTCATTTCTGGACATTCTACGCTTCTTTTTATGCTTCCCAGTGGCTTACCTTTTGCTTTACTGCTAACTTCTGTATTTCCTTTTTATTTCTCCGGCTGTACTTTTCTGGCTTTCCTGTATATTTTTTCTGTTTCCTTTCTCTGTTGGATCACCTTGGAATCCCTCGTTACCTGGAAGAGGCTGCTATTCAAGTGCCCCGGGATCACGTCCCTACATCTGCAATCAAGAGGACTCACCGGTCATCTACTCTGTGGTGTCTATTTCGGCATACAGAGGCTCTCTGCAGACTTGAAAGAACAGGTCCTCCATTCAAAGCCCCCATCAGCCCGGCTGAGAGGTTTTCTTTTAAGCCCTGCTTTTTTTCCTCTCATTTGGCGTTCCCGGCAAGGGGTCCCTGTAAAGAAGCCACAAACTTGGTAAGTGAAAGCCAGTTTATTTGGAACAGCTTCAGTAACTCACTTAAGACCCCCAACACAGGCAGCATCCAGGGTATAACTGACTTCACTCCAGAGTAAACGCCCCCAAGCACACATCATTCCAGAATGGCACAGTAGGCATAAATCCATTTTGGAATTACAGATGATGTGCTTGGCATAAACACAGCTGAAAACCATAACAACAAGAAAGCATACAAAGGTTTAGCTTTATACAACAAAACATACAAAGGTTTAGCTTTATACAACACATCCCCCTCCCTTATGAAATAAATTTCTTTATTGTGGGATATGTACCCACTGAACAGATATATACTTACATCATTTTACTTTCGCGATTCTGGACAAAGACCAGACTTGACCACTTTCTACACACACAGCGTTTTTGAAGACTCGTGTAACCCTAACAGGCTCTGTGTAGAACGGTTCCCCTTTCTTGGTAACAACAGCCTTCCTTATCCGTACCCAATCTCCAGCTTTGACCACGGTTATTCTCCTTGGGTGCTTCTTATTGACTCTTTCCACCCACTTGTTTTTTCGGGCTTCCATCCCTTTCTTTACATCATCCACAACCACATCTGACGCTCTCGCCCTGCCCAACCAAGCTGGCGCAACACAGGTATTTGCCTTTCTCCCTCTCATAAGTTCAAATGAGCTAATCCCTGTTTCTACTCACGGAGCCATCCTCAAAGCATACAGCCTGTCTCTTACTGCAACCTTTTTGTCAAGACCACATGCATTAGCTCCACGAATAGCATCCATAATACTTCGATTTACTCTCTCAACCATACTGTTTGCTTGGGGACAATACAAAGGAGTCTTTTTGTGTTTGAGTCCACATTTGTACAGATACTCCCAAAATAGTTTTCCCATGAATTGTGGACCATTATCCGTGAGAATGCTCCTGTGCAAACCCTCCCTTTCAAACACATCCTCCATGAATTCAATTATGCGTTGACATGTGACTTCCCTCAGGATCTTAAACTCTGTCCATCTCGAAAAGGTATCAACCATCACCAAAATGAACCTACCTCTACTTGCACCCATGTCTACGGGACCTAGAACATCCATGGACAAATCTTGCCACACACCATCAGGAATGGTAGTTTTACCCATTGGTTGGGACACAGCTATCACGTTCTTCCCTGATTTGGTACAGTCACTGCACGCACCAACCACTTTCTCAATTTCGCGATCAATTCCTGGCCACCAGTAATCGGCTTTTATTACTTCTTTCGTTTTACAAATGCCAATATGTCCCTGATGGGCACAATCAATCAATTTCCTCCGCAGACTGCCTGGAACCACCAACTTGTTCCATCTGTACAACAGCTCTCCTTTTACGGATAGTTCATTCCTTACTTCCCACATAGCTCTCTCTTCACCTGATAGTAGCCTTTTCTCTGGCCATCCATCCGCCACAAATCCCATAATCCGCTTCCACATTTCATTGGCCCTTAACACTTGAATCCACTCTTGTTTCTGAATTATACCCTCCACAGTTGCAAAAACCATTTCATGTTCACCATATACATTACTTCCTTTTTCACCAGCATCATTCTCCAACTTCACTCTCGAAGCTTGATCAGCTTGCACATTCTCTGTACCAGCAACTACTTCTATTTCAAATTTATGATACTGTAGCCTGGTTACCCAGCCTGCCACTCTCCTCGAAACTTTGTCGAGGCCTTTACTTTCAGAAATCACCTTAAGGGGTTTGTGATCTGTTCTCAAGGTAAACTCTTGACCCGAGACAAACTTTTTCATCTTTTCAATGCCCCAATGGCACGCCAGGGCTTCCTTTTCCAACACGGAATAGTTCAATTCTACACCTCTTAACATGTGGGATGCATGCATTACAATCATCTCCGTACCATCAACATCTGGCTGCAACATCACCACATCTATACCTGTCTCACTGGCATCCACGGCCAGAATGGTTTTCTTCCTAGTATCAAACATCGATAGGGGTTTTGCCATATCAATTTTTCTTTTCATTGCTTCAAATTCTTTTTCACATTCCTTGCTCCATTCAAACTCAGCACCCTTCCTTAATAATGCCCTCAATTTAGTTATGGAGTCGGCATAGTTCTCAACAAACCTATGATAGAACTCAATAGTACCTAGAAATGATCTCAACTCAGCCTTATTCTTTGGTGGCTGTGTTTTCAAAATGCACTCCACTAAATTCCTTTTTGGTTTGAGTCCCTGCTCAGAAATTTCATGACCTAAATAATCAACCGCTTGAGTCAGAAATACACATTTTTCGCCACGCAAAGTTATTCCTCTTGCTTTAAAGATCTTGAGAACTAAATCCAGTCTTGTTTTTAACTCACTCTCGTCCTTACCACATATCAGGACATCGTCCTGAAAGCACCATACACCGCCGACATCCTTCAACAATTTTCCATAACCTTTTGGAATACGGAAGACGCTGACACCAGCCCAAATGGCATGCGCTTGAATTGATATATTCCCTCATAAGTGATGAAAGCAGTCCATTTGCGTGACTCATCATCTAAACTTATCTGATGATACGCACTCGCCATGTCAACCTTTGCAAAATATTTTGCACTCCCTATCCTACTTAATAACTCCCCTATATTGGGAAGAGGATGGCGATCTGCTACCACACACCGATTAAGCTCCCTCAAATCAATGCATACCCTCAAATCATTGCTTTTCTTTACCACCGCCACAGGAGATATCCACTCCACAGCCCTAGCTGGCTCAATAATTCCTTCTCTTTCCAATTTCATTAATTCCTCACGCACAGCGTTCCGCATAGACAGGGGCAGTGGTCTGAGCTTGGACGCAACAGGATTGCTTCTCTCCGAGAACGGGCGTACCTCTTCTAAAAAAAAGCCGAATAAGAAGAAAGGACAGAAGAAAAGGTCTTCCGCTGAGGAATCAGGTGAGGAGGAGTGGAGTAGGGAAGAGAGGGAGGGACCCAGAATTGACAGCAACACGTTTCCTACCCCCCAAATCATCTAAGTGTAACATATTTCTTCCCCCCCAAAATCCATCTAGGATTGGGACACAGCAGTAAATGGAGAAACACATAAATGTGAGACACAGCAGTAAGTGAAACAAGACCTAAATTTGAGACATAGCAGTGAATGGAGAAACACTTACATTTTAGACACTTCAGTGGTGGGAGGGATGCCTAAATTTGAAATACAGTAGTAAATGAAGTAACACTAGATTCGAGACAATTCAGGAGTGGGAGAGATTCCTATATTTGGGACATAGCAGTAAATGGAGAAACACCTAAATTTGAAATACTTCAGTAGTGGGAGAGATGCCTAGAAATGAAACACAGCAGTAAACGGGGACACACCTACATTTGAGACATTTCAGTAATGGGAGGAGTGCCTAGATTTAAGACACCGCAGTGATTGGAAAGAAATTACTGACTAAACATGGGTGGCTCTGACCCTTTAAGAGAGCATAATAGGGAAGATGCACTTAAGGGAAAAGTTGCTAAATTCAAGAAACAGCTGTAATGGGAGAATGCCTATGTAGAGACGGGAGGGGGTGCCTGTACTCCTGCTCTCTATATGGTAGATGAGAGGCACAGGGGACCCCAGCCAAGATTCTCTATTGTTGGGAGCAATGGACGATGCAATCGGGGCCTAGCTTCTCAGGAGGTGATGCAGGCTGGTTCTTAAGTACAGTGTAGTCCCCAAGCCCCCACAAAGCAATGTCCACCTACTCTATTTGTTAAAACACAGTCTTTATATAATTAAGTTCAAGGTTATGTACACTATCACAATAACTCACGT